>NW_024467119.1:25856000-26567000 GCF_017591425.1 Ochotona curzoniae | reverse complement strand
CTGGAACTAGACAAGGTTGTCTACTTTCACCACTGCTGTTCAACATAGTATTAGAAGTCCTCACTAGAGCTATTAGGCAAGGAAGATAAATTCATGGAATTCAAATTGGAAATAAGGAATTAAAATTAACCCTGTTCACAGTTGACATGATTATATACATGGAAGAACCAAAAGCTCAATAAAGGGAATATTAGAACTCATCAGGGAGTTTGGCAGGGTAACAGGGTACAAAATCAACGAACATGAACCGATGGCACTAGTATACACAAACAAATCCATGACTGAGAAAGAAGTTTTAAATACAATCCCATTTTTTTAAAAAAGAAAAGAACCTTAAATATACGTATGTAAGTAAACAAGTATGTACATATATTCTCATAGATGGATTGCATAATGGGGACTAACATACTGGGATTTGAAGATACATTGCAGTTTTCATCTCTACTCCCAAATAAAAGGAGGACTCTAAATAAAACTGTTAAATATAACTTCATAATAGGATACCAGAATTTCTACCATTGCCTAGACTTACAATGCCATGATACAGTTAAATAGCAGAATGTTGGGCTTTTCGCTGTTGCTGAAGGACTATACTATTGTAATACTATGAAGGAAACAGTCGGGGGGTAAAGAATAGAGAGAAAGAAAGGGGAGTGACAAAAACCTTATACCTATTATACTGTATCATGGAAAATAACATATATTATATATAACATATACATATAACTGTATCATGGAAAACATATATATAATATATAACAAATATATATTTTTAAGCTAGCCAATCTCTGATTTCCAGGACTTTCTAACTATGTCATTAAACATAGGTGGCAGAAAAGGCAAAGTGCATACCTCTCACTGTGACATACTTGCTTCCATATTTTCTAAAAGCGGTGGAAAAACAGTATCAAAACCATCAATAAGAGAATGAAGCTGCTCTTACAACAAAATGTGCACATGAAAGAACTCTAACTCCCAAACACCAGATGTAGCTTCTGCTTCTTTTATGTCACTGCATCCACTTTAGATGGCCTGAGAAGCAAAGAAAATTATTTCAAAAATGTAAATCATCCACCAAAGAAGTCTTTGATTGCTCGGCTTCCGATGGAGCTATGAACGGACTTTGTAAAAGCCACAGCAGGAAACTGAATGGCTGAATCAATCAACCCAACATAATCTGGACAATACAAGGTTCTAAAATACAGAGAAAAACTGGTAGCTGATCTAAGACTTAAGCAACTATTTAAGAAATAAAAACTGTTTTGCAGATGTTTGTCAATTACTTTCCTATTCCATTTCCCCTGACCATGGAAGTCATAAAACAGGATCTAATTACATTTCACAGAAGCAATTCTTATTTTTAAATCTGCCCTTAATATAAAGCAGCCAACAGAGGAAATTATATTTAATAAGACATCTGCTTCTAAATGAATATACACCCCACTTTTATTCTAAAATAATTTTAATTAGGCTTGTTATTGAAACATGAAGGTGATGTCATTTGGAATTTCCTGTACCAGAGAATTACGTTAGCAGACAAAATAAAGATATCAGAATTTTTTTAAGATTTATTTGTTTTTATTGGAAAGGCAGATATACAGAGAGGAGGAGAGACAGAGAGGCAGATCTGTCCGATGGTTCACTGCCCAAGCAGTCGCAACAGCTGGAGCTGTGCCTGTCTGAAGCCAGGAGCTAGGAGCTTATTCCAGGTCTCCCACGCAGATGCAGGGTTCCAAAGCTTTGGGCCATCCTTGACTGCTTTCCCAGGCCACAGGCAGGGAGCTGGATGGGAAGCAGGGCTGCTGGGATTAGAACTGGCACCCATATGGGTTAACTGGCGCTTAACCACTACACTATCATGCCAGGCCCAAGGTATCAGAATATTTATCAGAATATTTTTGTGTTGCAAGATTTTGCTTTAAAATGTGACAGGTTTGAATGGATATTCCAACATTAGCATGTTCCAGGAGAATTTAACTTTTTTCCATTCTTGAAATTATGCCAATTTAACTAAAATAAGTTTTTATTTTATACTTACCCATTTCCTTATTTTTAACCCATTCATTTTCTCCAGAGCTAACTATTTTAGTTATATATACATTAAATGAACTTTCTTTGCCTTCTTCCCATTTCATTTAATGTATATATAACTATGTTTTCCCTTGTTTTCCCTTATCCCTCCCTCTTCCTGTATCTTGTTCTTTTTCATTCTAACTTCCCAACCAGAAGATCCATAATTGTCCAAAACTAAGAATTGAGTGTTAGTTACTTCACATATAAAAAAAGCCCTACTCTAGGAAAAGGCTTCTAATTCTTTTTATTATTATACAAATAGTTACATGGAGTTGTAAGGAGTAGGTGTTGTGCACAGTGATTAAGCTGCTACTGGGGACACCCACATCCAATATCAGACTGCTAGAGTTCAAATCCTGGCTGTGCTTCCTGTTCAGCTTCCTGTTAATATGCTCCTGATAGGCAGCAAATAATGGGTCCAATAGTTGTGTCCCATTTACCCCTGTGGGAGACCCACATGGAGTTTCTGACCTGGCTTTAGTCATGCCCAACCCCAGTTATTATGGCCATTTAGACAGAATATCATCAAAACAGATGATCTCTCTCTGCATTGGTTTTTCAAGTAAACAAATATTTTCATAAAACTTACTAAAAGACTTACTAAAAAAGGTTGATATGTTGACCCTAGCTGTGACACATAACAAACTGGTCCAGAAGACTCTCCCCAGCAGCTAGCTCAATACTTAAGGAGATTTACTTGTTCTTTGCTGAGCAAACATTTAGTCTACAACAATGGATAAAGAGATTTTATGGTGTGAATTGCTAGAAACAGGTGCCTAAGATTGCTGTTGTCTTACAATTTTAAGAAAGCAAGAAATTCAAATTAACCCCATTAAGCCATCTGTTAGAAACTAATCTGACAAGCAAAGCTAAGTACGTTTTGTTCAGCTCCGGGTTGCTTGATTCCTCTAAGTTCTTGGCATTTAGAGTTATTTCCCTTCGTTATTTTAAAGTCAAGTAGAAGTAAATCATGTTGTGTTAGTAATTCTAAAAGAAAAAGCACAGGAAAGAAGAACAGGATTGAAAAAGAAGACATAGAGATAGAAATACTGCTATTTATTAGAAATCAAACTTCTATGAGAATTTTAGATTTTATTTCATAATACCATTAAGTATTTCAAAGCATATTTCAAAAAAGGGCATATTTTACATGAATTAATGTTGATGTTGCTTAATCACTAAAACATACTAACATATAAGACATTTTATTTGCTGAAATAAACATATCTGCCTACTTTAGTTGTAGGGGGACAGAGCATGTAGGGTGTGTGTGTGTGTGTGTGTGTGTGTGTGTGTGTGTGTGTAGCCCCCTATGCCTAACATAGTAGGGGATTATGAACAGCAAGTTCATTTTTCTCAATGCTGCTCGAAACTGGATTTCACTTCAGTTAGTCCAACAACGCAAATTTTCTTTGTAGAATCTAAGTGTTCTTTTATGTCAATACCCCACACACCACATTCTTCCCTTTACATGCCATAGTCTCCTTTGAGTTAAATGCTCTGCTTTTGTGGATTTGCGGTTCATGGGATGAATGGAGGTGGGGGAAGAGACAAAGACAGTAACAGCTCCTGACATCCCCAACGACCATGTCTTATTCCAACAATGAGAAATTTATTGTTAACTGATTTGCCTTCTCCAGCAACCATCATTTGGACAAAAGAAATGACCAGAAACATCTACAGACTACAAAGAGCTAGCTCCATAGACTTTGGGACTAAGCTTTAGCCTACCGTATCATATCCCTCGCTGTTAAACCAATTCGCCCCCGTCAGAAAGAAAACATGTTCCTGAAGCTTTAAATATGGAGCCCAGGAGAATAATATCCAAGCACTATAACACCCAAATTTGTGCCTAAATGAAAAAATCAAAGTCAGAAAATTTCTGCCCATCTATCAAATATTTGAGTATCTTCAATTCCTTGCTGAACTGATTTTTTCCCCATGTTATTTAAATGTTATTTTTTTTGTGTCAGGCATGCAACTTTCAGTTTTCTAAAGACCTCATTCTGGGATTTAGACGGAATTCCAGAAAGACTTGTAACCATTGCAGCAGGGGTTACAATGTGCACATGCCCATGGCAATTCATTCCTTTGACTAAGCTGTCAAAACACTCAAATTGTGTCCCTGTCATTCTTTCCCTCTTTCACTCTCTCACCAGCAGGGGCCCCCCACATGGAATCTTTTTCTAAAGAGAAGACATTGTTAAATGAGCAAGCTGTAGGTTTCTAAAAAGGATTTCCAATCTTCTTTGTGTTGATTGTCATGTTTATTTCTTTCTTTGCAGAATCCTTGCTGATTTCTTTTTGGTTTCATTTAGTGGAAAAGCCTACACTTAAGGTCAGTTAACACTTGACAAAGTGGTTCTAATGTATGCTTTAAAAAAAAATCTGAGTAACTAGAGACTTTCACTTTGTTTCCACAATGAGGAAAGTAAGTAGTCTGCAGAATATGACTACTTTTTGTTGAAAGCAAAAAGATAGATTGTATCAGAGAATCGCCTTAAAACCTGCTGCTGTTGTTCTGAAATGTGTATGAGTGAACAAAAAGTAACAGAGTGCTGTGCCACAAATACCAACTAACGCTACAATTCATAAATAATAAAACAAATATTACTAAAGTAGAACATATTCCATAATAAATATTATCATCTACAGAAATTAAAATATAAAAAAATTATTAATCAGCACTAAGAACCAGACTGTATCTCTAGCTAGATTGCATTTAATTCTAATACATCAGGCATCCAATGAGGGCATAAATAGCTAAGTCTTGATATATCAGAAAAAAAAAAAACATTTTTTATCCTCTGGTAACAACTTAGTGAGGAAAAACAACTAGTAAACAACAGCAGTGTGAGAATAGATGGACATATGCACACTTACAGAACAACACCCAACTATGATGGACGGAACTAGAAATGTTGAAACAAAGGATGGGGTGGGGAATTCAATATTAAAGCACAAGAATTAAACAGAAGACAAATGTTGATGTGTGAACAATAGAAGAGGTAGTTTTCCAGAACAAGAAAGAAAAATTTACAAAAGCATAAAGTTGTGAGATTAGCAGTGTACCTTGGAGAAGACAAAAGTAACTACACAAGGTAGAAGGGGAAGGAGTGGGTATTCAAAAGTTGGCCTGCAAGAGACACAGAGACTACAATGGAATTTTTTAAAAGGCTTATTTATTTTTTACTTGAGAGTCAGAATTACAGAAAGAAGGAGAGATAAGCAGAGAGAGATCTGTTATCTTTTGGTTAATCCCCAAATGACTGCAAAGCCAGAGCTGAGCTAGTATGTGGCTGGGAGGCCAAGTACTTTCCAGGTATCCCATGTAGATGCAAGGGCCCAAACACATAGGCCATCGCTGCTGCTTTCTAGGCCATTAGCAGAGAGCTGGATCAAAAGTGAAACCGCTGGGACATAAACCAGAACCCACAGGATTAGCCTGACCCAACAATAAATTTTTAAACAGAATGGCTAAGGGATTTAGAAATAAAAACAATAATAGGTGTCCTTTATTAAATTTTCACTACCATATCACAAACAGATATATTTAATCTTATTTTACAGATAACTGATGCTCAAAGACTTTAACTCACCCAAGTTTATGTAGCACCGAAGAATCAATGCTACATTTGAGAATACTCTCTTTCCCATTCTACCTCTCCAGGTGGTGTAGTCATATGATTAAGAGCAGGTGTTTTGAAGGCCAGCTGACTGGGCTTTAATTCCCATCCACTTCACTTGTCTTATGGCTCTACACAAATTTTGTCTCATTTTATCATCTAGAAAATGGGAGTAATAAAATTTACTCTAAGGTAAACAAAAGTAAATGAGCTAATGCACCTTAAGCAGTTAGCACAACACTCAGTCTACAATTTAGCATTCCCCATTAGGATGACAGAGCAGACACTACACTTCAGCATATAGTAGTCAATCATTTCTTCTTTATGCGAATCACACAAGGTGAACATTATCTTCAATGTACAGATTTTTTTACAACTCAGAACTCAGAGAGTTAAGTGTCTTTCCAAAGACATAAAACTAAGTGGCAGAACCAATTCTGCTCCAAAGCCCCCTTTCTTTTTACACATACAAAAAAACATTGTACCAATCATTCACATACCATATTCCTGTATGGTATGTAAGTTTCCAAAAGAGAAAGAAATAAAACAAACAAACAAAAAAGGTAGTGTATGGTAGTGTATGTAAGAGGCTTGCGTAGAAATCTGAGAGTTTTCAAGAGTCAGAAGTGGTAGTGGTTGTGTGGAATAAGGGAAATCAGAGAAGAGAGATTGATACGATTGAATGCATACAATTGGACGGCAGAGTCATGACTGGAGAGAACTGTGAAGGACTTTTTCATTTGAATCACTGGATGTGAAAATCCAGAGGTTAAGAACAAAGTGCATAGATTCAAATTGGAAATTTCTGGAATAATGTTCATTGACCAAATGAACAGATAAATGATCATTTCCATTTAGGATGAATTAAATTAATGGGCACTATTCAACATCCAAAGGAGATGTCCAGTAGTCCTGAACAATTTGATTTAGACCTTTAGAGAGAAGTCTGTTCTAGAAAAAAAAGAGAACGCATGTAGGTAGCTGAGTCATTCTGATGCAAATGGAAATGTGAGAGATGAAAATAAAATACAAGATCACTGGTGGAACTGTGAAATTTGGGGAGAACTGTTTCACCACTCTCCTTAATTTGGGTGGAAAAGACATCCAGAATCTTCTTACACCCATAGAGATGTCTTACAGCAAACTTGCACGTAGAGGAATCACTTAAACGGTGTTCACGGTCTGTTTTTGTCATATCTTGTATCACACAGCGAAAGTTTCAGAGCAAGAACTGAGCATGTAGCCCCTTCCTCTCTCAAAGTCAGCTTCTTCCTGCTCCCCAATGTCTGAATCTGTGACCAGGAAAGGAAGTAAAACCAAAGGCTAAACATTTAGTATTCCATTATGAAGACCCTGGTATTTGGTAGTTTTATTTTTAATCAGTGAAAAAGTTGGGTCTTTACCTCGATCTTTGTCTCATCTATGTGTCCTATTTATCAATTGCTCTTATACATAGATTTTCTAAAATCCTTACCTCTGAAAAGCCAAAATTAGAGCTACAGGAAGAAGGAAAGAAGCCACATGAAGTACTCTGAGAATGTACGAGCACAGTCAGAAATATAAGAATAAAAATCATATTAAAAAGGTGGAATGTTTTATGGTGACAAATGTTGTGAAGACATCAGAGACACAAAAAAAATAGCCTATCGGTCCTGGAAATCAGAGCGCAAGTTCAATGGAGTTATTGGAGCACAGACCTCATATGATGATGAGATTTGTAGATGCATTGCATTCACAGCTTTAGTATTTATATGTACTTACAGCTATGACACATGGTAGTGTCTGCCCCCTCTTCCAACTGAATCTTAGCGTGCTCATGTGACTTGGTTTGGCCACTGAGACATTAGGAAACTTGATACAAGCAGAGACTTGAAAAGGTGCTTTCATGTGTTAGCCTTCCCTCTTACACAATTTCTACCGCCATAGGAAAATGCCCAGGCTAACCAGCTAGAAGTACGTGAAAGATAGCTTGTAGAAGCAAGTTGAGTTGCTAGCCAAAGTAATTCTGGATCAACCAGCCTAGATGCATTTCCAAACTGCTTGGCAACACTTAAGGCAGCCCAACCAGGATTGACAAGTACAAGGACTCCTTCCTGGAGAGGAATTATCTGTTATTAACACCTCCAGTGACTAAATTTTATGGTAGCTTATTACATAATAGTAACTGATGTAAAATAAGGAACATAAAGGCAAGCCACCTATAGCAGCCTCAGCTTAGAAATTCAATCAGCAAGATTTTCTTGCTTTTGTTTCTGCATCTCTAATTCTTGTATTCATAATTCACTTCTCCAAACCAGACCTCCTTACTGGCTTAACAACCATCATGGACTACTTTCTAGTCCCTTCATTCAACATTTCTTTCTATTCTTTCAGATTCAGTCTACATACAACATCCTGAATTTGTTGATTTGAAAGGACATGTCTGGACCTCTGCCTCTGCTTTCACCACACCTTCCATGAGAACAGCATATCAGAAAGGTAAAGGAGTTCTGGATAAGATCAAGGCTTGTGGGGTTTTTCTTCAAATATTAATTTGCTTATTTGAAAGAATTACAGCCTGCAGAGAGAGACAGAGAGAGAGAGAGATGGAAAAATAGAGAGAGAGAGATCTTCCATCCACTGATTTATTCTTCAAATGGGTTTGGCCAGGCTGAAGCTAGGAGCCAGAAACTCCATCCATGTCTCCTACACTGGTAGCATACGCCCAAATAGTTGGGCCATCTCCTATTGCTTTCCCAGGTTCATTAGCAGAGAGCTGCATCAGAAGGGCAGTAGTGAGAATGCAAACTAGCATTCAAAAGGGCTGTCAGCATAGCAGGCAGTGGCTTAATCCACTATATGACAATATGGACTGAACGTCTGGACTTTCAAGTAAACTTACCAAAATCTTAGGAGACAGAATTTATCATTTACTGAGGGGAGATGGAGGCTCAGGGGCTTTAAGCTCTGAAGCTAATGTGCAAAGGGAAAGAAACTAGAAGGAATGAAACAAGACAGGAAGGAAGAGGAGGGGAGGGCAAGCAGGTCAAGTTGAGTCAGATGAGGAATGAGACAGACAGCTCTTCTTCCCTGGGTTCCACCTGCTGGGTTTACACAGCTCCTTCACAGGTGAGCCCTTCCACCCCATTGCACCTTCCCCTCACATATCTGAAGTGAAGCTCTGCTCAGATCCTGAAATGTTCAATTAAGGTCCCAAAGGCACAGTTCAGGAGTAACAGCCTTAAAAACCCACAGACATGGTCCTTAATTCTCTTGACACAACCACCATCAGAACCTAAGGCAAGAAGTCTACTCTGAGCATGGTTGTCCTCCATAACAATAAGGGAGATGGTCCCTTTTGCTTAGTTCAATAAGCTTTAGTAAGCTTAGTTCCTGCCTTTCTCAAGGTTCTTGCAAACAATTTTATGAGTTAGATAATATAACATCTCCTTATCTAGTTTTTTCTAGGCTAAGCTGAAATCATATCTGGGGCTTGCCCTCTACAACATTTAAGAATATCCATACAGCATGTATCCTTTAGTCATTCACACTCTTATCTCCTAATTAGTTTTCCTTTTCCCAATTATATCTGCTGATGAGTTTGGTTAAAGACTCTGCCTGACCAACCAATATGGCCAGCGTTCTTTATACATCATGATAGGCCTAGTGTGTGATGCAGAAGGTTACTTTGATGTTTGGGACACCAGCATCCCATAGCAGTGCAGGTTTGAACACTGGCTGCTTTGCTTCTGATTAAGCACCCCTGCAAATACACTTGGGAAGGCAGCAAATGATGGACCAAATGCTTGTGTCCCTGCCACATATGTGGGGGAATCACTTGGAGTTCCTGCCTTCTGGCTTCAGCCTGGCCTAGACTTGATGATTGTGTTGTTTGGGGAATGAACCAGCAATGGAATCAATCTCTCTCTCTCTCTCTCTCTCTCTCTCTCTCTCTCTCCTTACCCCCCACCCCGGCCCCATAAGCCTCCTTACTTCCTCGGTTATTTCTTCTCTGGGCAACATTTTGACTGATCCAACCAAAAGGGACAGAGACAGGGAGAGAGGGAGGAAGAGAGAGTAGGAGAGAGTGAGAAAAAAAGAGAAAAAGAGAGAGAGAGAGGGAGAGGATTTCTCCTAATGCAGCATTTTGAGAATTCATGGCCTTGTCCCTGTTTTCTTTCCCCAGCTAATGAAAAAATATAAACATCATTAAACACTCTAGAGATACAGTTTGTTCACGTGACCCGCACCTAAGGAGTCACAGCTCTAACACTTCTTTTGTCTCCTCTCCTAGTCCACATGGAACTGTGAACAAGCGGTTCATCTGTCTCCAATAAAATCAATGTATCTGGAGTACTTTCTAACCCGTTCTCTGAACATTTAAACCTTTCATGTGGCCCCCTTTTCGGTTCTTCTGTCTGCAGTCAATCTTCCTACCTCCACCACTCAGTTGTAGCGAAACCATCCAAATGAATCAAAGTGTGTGGTTTACCTACTCCCAACTTATAAATCACAAAACATTCACTTGACCCCTGAAATTCACTTTCTGGTTATTCCATAATTTTTATTCCCTAGCTACATCAATACAATAAATAGCACTTGTAACTCTTCTTAAAATCTATCCATTCATTCAAAAAATAAACACACACTTCTCTTAGTAAGAATGGTCTTTCTCCTTTTCTTAAGAATCCACAAATAAGAATTTCTTGGAAAGTAAGTCCTCCTCATCTCTCTTCCCACATTTCATTTACTCCTTCACAGGGAAAAAAAAAAAATGAAGTACTTTGAAGAACACAAAGGACAGTGGCACTCCTAAAATGAGGCTAAGCAATAAACCCGTTACATGGTTGATGACACCTGCTCTTGCATCTCATCGTGCCAGCACACTCTGTTAACAAGCTCCCTTTGGCCATCACCATGGAGATTGACTACAGCCTCCTATGCCCACCTCCGCTTCTAGAGATTCTATGAACCTGCGTACCCATCAGAGTTAAAAATCCCCACACATTCCTGTTCCAGATGAGCTGGGTGAATCAAAGGTGTCTTTCCCAGATGTTACCTCCCAACACATCTGGTTCTGAGGATGTCTCAGCCTACTCCTACAAGCAGGAAGAAAAACCCCTTCTAGAGAGGGAACGCGACAGCTGGAGCACAGGTGAGTGTGGGAAAGCCCAAAACAAGGAAGGGACTGCCTTTAAAGTATCCAATCCAAAACACTTGGAAGAATGCTTCTAGGCAGAGTAAATCCTAGAATCCTGGACCAGGAAAGAAACCAAGCTAAAAATCTTAGGATTAAATGAATGGGGGAAAAACAATACCAAAAAATAATAATAATAAAATAAAATCCAGGGACAAATATTGTGGCACAGTACATTAGGCCACTGCCTGTGCCACCAGTATCCCATATGGGAGTGCTGGTTTGAGTCCCAGATGCTCCACTTCCAGTCCAGTTCCCTGCTAATGAGCCCAGGAAGGCAGATGAATATGACCCAAATGCTTGGGTCCCTGCCACCCATGATGCACACCCAGATGGAGTTCCTGGATCCTAACTATAGCCTGGCCCAGCTCCAGCCATTGGAGTCATTTGAGAAGTAAATCAATGAATAGAAAAATCTCTTTCCTCTCTCCCTCTGTGTGTGTCACTTTGTCTTTCAAATAATTTTTTTTTTAAAGAAGTATATTTACTTAAGAAAGACTCTTCCTTTGAAAGAAAGAGGTTAGGGACGCAAATTAGAAACCAGAGAAGCTATTCACACCTAGTCACAGTCCCTAGCCACACTCCATGTGTAAGGGGGAAAAAATGGGCTAGATTGCACCAGTAATCAAAAAACCAAAAGTAATTGTATGTGCCTTATAAACTCTTTAGGAAATCAATACAAACAGCAGCCAATAGGTACCTTTTTGAAGCTGAGACATCAAAATAACACATTTTTCCTACCTATAAATTTGACCAAAAACAGATTGGAAAGACAGCCTCCAGACTCACCTGTTTTGTTTTGGGTCTTAACAGGTAATGAAGCCTGGTGGCAAAGAAGCCTTACAGCAAAGCGCCGTTTGCCCTGACCCTACCTACCTACAAGGATATCTCCTGGTTAGCAAACATCATTTCCTCCTAACTTTTTTCAGCTTGAGAATGTCTGGGACAGCTGATAAAGATATAGACTTTTGATGGATGGAGGTTTCATATTTATTAACAAGGAGTGTCCGGGGTTGGTGCTGTGGCATAACCGGTAAAGCCCCTAGCCTAAGGCACTGGCATCCCTTATGGATGCCAGTTCAAGTTCCAGTTGCTCCAATCCAGCTCCCTGCTAATGCACCTGGGAATGTATCAGAAGTGATTGAGTCCCTGCACCCACATGGGAGATCTGGAAGAAGCTGGCTTCAGCCTTAACTAGCTCTGGCTATTGTAGCCATTTGAGGAATGAGCTTCAGCCAACCAATGGTGGATACAGGGTGTGAACCAAGAAATCAAGCTCCTGTGGTAATAAGCCACAAGATGCCACAGTTATTATCCAACACAATCTAGCTTATTTGAATGCATGCAGCAGTGGTAGAGGTATTATGCTGGTAGCCTCCAAATAAGCACCCACTATATACATCCAGTGTGTCAGAGCCTGTGGTTGGCAATACAGCCTGTTTTGTCTCCTTGGGATTATCCTAAGGAGGATTCAGGCTATTCTAGATGTCTCCCATGTTCTCTCATTGGACACCAATGCTTTGGGAAACTGCTGTTAGTGAAAAATCCGTCCTAGGCTCTGCAGATTTCAGGACCCCTGGCAAATGCCTTCTCTACTGCTCTTATCACCCAGGGCCACTGCCCTGTCAGCTGATGAAAATAACTCTAAGACCTAAACAATGAAGGTCTTCACCCATCTTACATGCAAGCTGCAGTACAGCATAAAATGTGAGAAGCCAAGAGAAGCAGCATCTTTGTCTTAAAATTTCTCTCCCTCCCAGATGTTACCAGCGCCTTTCACATCCCTTTTCATTATTTGAAGAGTCAAGTGTCAATAAGTAAAGAGTTTTGATTATCTATGCTTAAACTACCACCCACTGAAAATCCCTATTACTTAGAGAAAGTCAATATGACTTAGAATCGTGATTATCAGAGGCTTGAAAGGGGAAAGAGGAGGGAGAGGTTGAGATAAAGGGTACCAAAGGGCAGTTAGATGCAAGTCACAGGTCCTGGTTCCACAGCATAGTGTGCTTGCTATAAATTGCAATAATGTATGAAGCAATGTGCAAGGAACTGGAAGGGGTGGGCTTTGGGACTAGTGGTTAAGAAACACATCTGTTAAGAAGCTTTCACACCCTGCCAGCATGCCTGAGTTTGTTACCACGCTCCTAACTCAGGTTTCTGGCTGACACCAATGCTGGGAAGCAGTCGTGATGACTCCAGTAAATGGTCCCTTACACACAACACAAAGTCCCAGGTGGAATGTCTGCTTCTTGACTTTGACCTGGCCAGTCCTGTCTATTGTGCTCATCTGAGGAATGAACCAGTGTGTAGGAGTTATTTCTCTCTCTCTCTCTCTCTCTCTCTCCCCCCCTTTCCCTCATTCTCTTCCCACCTTCCTCCATCTTTCTCCCTGCTTCTCAAATAAAAACATATTTCTTAAACTGAGATTTAGATGTTCAAAACCCTGTTTTTATTCAAAGAAATTACTTCTCCAAAACAAGTTTTGGATCAATTTTCCAAACCTACCACTAGAGGGGGCTCAAAGTACACCTGAAAAAAATGTACATATACCAGGCTTTAAAAAAAATCAGGTTTAAACGAATATACATAGTTGTTATTCAATATTTAGATTTTTGGCTTGGGTCATTTTGCCATTCGGAGGGGAAAACGCAATCCTTGTAAGTTTCGTCCAAAATACATGACAAAAATCTGAAATCTTCCTTCATCCTGGACCCTCTCAAGGGGTCTCACAGTCCAAACTGAACAAGTACAAATTACTCTCCAGTGGCTAAATCAGTATTTTTAAGAGTTCTTAGGGCCCAGCACAGCACCCTGCTGGCTAAACCCTCAGCTTGCATGCACTAAGGTCCTGTATGTGTGAAGCTTCATGTCCCAGCTATTCCATTTCCCTTCCAGTTTCCTGCTTGTGGCCTGGCAAAGCAGTCAATGACGGTCTTGGGACCCTGCACCCACATGGGAGACCCAGAAGCAGTTTCTGGCTCCTGGCTTTGGACTGGCTCAGTTCCAGCTGTTGTGGCCACTTGGGGAGTGAGCCAGTGGATGGAAGCTCTTTCTCTCTGTCTCTCCTTCTCTGTGTAAATCTGACTCTTCAATAAAAAATATATATATATTTTTTAAGTTCCTAGTTACTTTGTAACAATGAAAAATAAGGCATTATCTCAACACCTTTCAGATTAAAAATTTAAACTGTAAAATAAGCCTAAACAAATCCAACAAACTTCTTTACTTTTTAAATGAAAGTCATTTATCCCTGGGAGATGGAGGAAAATATCAAGTTCCCTCTCTCCTTCCATTAATAAGTCAATGTTCCTGACTCCAACTCTACTTCCTGTCATGCACATTATGACTAAAAATGTCATAATTAATCTCTCCTTTGCCATAAAATATACACCCTCTTTATAACACTTATGCTTTAGATTAGTGTAAGCTATTAAACTTTGTAACTCATTTTCACATGCTAGTCAATTTTATCCTCAAAACCCTATTATGTTTTTACGAGGGAATGTTGTTCCTAGTTTTAAAGAAATGGAGGTGCTTTGAAAAAATTCCAAGGCCCACAGTTGCATTTCACTCAAATCCAAAGTTTCTAACGGCTAAAACTCACATACTATATGATCCCACTGACAATGTTATTGCTGGAAATTTCAATTCCCCTCTGAACAATTCTGTTTCTCACTGCTAATGCCTGGAAGATTCTAACAGCCTCAAAGTGGTACTTGCGCTTTGCACCTCTAGACCTCTGGAGGTCTGGGAAGAGGCTTTTCAGGTGGACCAGTCTTGGTGCCAAATGGCAAACCAACCCTTGGTTTCCCTTGGCTCTGCCAGGAACAGAGGACATGTAACCCAGGCTGTTGCACAGCTGCTTACACCGGTGAGAGTGGCCCCAAAGGACTGCACCCGAGAGACACGTGAATGATGCAGAGTCTGGAATTTTTCATGGCAATGATAAACATTTTTTAAAGATCTATTTTTATTATGTTTTTATTGGAAAGGCGGATATACAGAGAGGAGAGACAGAGAGGAAGATCTTCCGTCCGATGATTCACTCCCCAAGTGAGCGCAACGGCCGATACTATGCCGATCCGAAACCAGGAGCCTCTTCCGGGTCTCCCAAGCGGGTGCACGGTCCCAAAGCTTTGAGCCGTCCTGGACTGCTTTCCCAGGCCACAGGCAGGGAGCTGGAAGGGAAGCGGGGCTGCCGGGATTAGAACCGGCGCCCATATGGGATCCCGGGGGCGTGCAAGGCGAGGACCTTAACCACTGCGCCACCGCGCAGGGCCCAATGATAAACATTTTTATAACCACTGACTGTGAATACCTGAACACCTTCACTAAAGGATGGGGACAAAGGGAAGCAGAAACCAAACACCTAGAGGAATAAAATTCCAGTCGTCCTGGGCCAAGTGATGTGCTGGTGAGTTTTCAACAATCAATTGAAGGAGAAGGAAAGGCCTTGATTTATAGTTTGCCCATTTCTCCGATGTTAAATATTCCCATTGTGACCCATGGCAGTCTGCTAGTTATTGCATCATAAAACACTGAGTTGAAAAGGGACGCTAAAATGAGCTTTTCCGTATCACTCCTCCGGGCCCATGCTCAGAACACACTGCACTGTCACTCCTCTAATGATGTAACTACTGGGGTGGTCCTGATGGGGAAAACCCATTTTCCTACTCCTATCGGTTCTCTGAGGGCAAACTCTTCACAAGCACAACTGACTTTGGGCCATCCCTCAGGGCAGAAGAACTGATTGATCTGATTGGTGTGTCATGATGAAGAACCAAAGCATGTGAGGCTTCACCTTTCCTCCCTGTCCCCTGGGGATCTGCCTGCCTGAGGAAGATGTGCTTTCTATTTTAACTGCTCTTGTGAGGTGGAAGTCAGCGACCTGACATCACACCCTGCTCAGGCAGGTGTTGCTATTTCACCCTGCCAGTTTTCACTTTATTTTCTAAAAGTGTCTTGGTTTTGAACAGCATATCCTATGCTACCTTATAAGCAATTGCCTGCAGAGCAGGTCTGCAGGAGATGACAAAGATCAAAGCCACCAATTTCTGGGCGCATTTTTAGTCAACCCTCTGTTGCTGAAAACAGTTGCACCTCATTCTTCAGCATCACTTGTACAGACAATAACACTGACATTTTGATTCTCCATCTGCTTGACTCTCATCTAGCCCTGACTTTGTTCCAGACCTAGGGAGCAGCAACAGAGGTTCTCATTTAGAAACACTCAAAACTCGGCCATACTGCAGGCCCTGAAAAACTGACCGCTTGTGCCTTCCAGACAGGAAGTTCAAGTCCACAAGTACAGACCCCAAAGAGACCAGATTCACTCAGTCACTGGCCCTCAAGCTCTCAGGTATATATCATGTAAAGAAAAGGAAGAGTCAGGTAAAAAAAAAAAAACTGTCTTTAAACAACCTCACCACATGAAAAGTTTAACACTAAATTGGGGTAACTTTTTAAACTCAAAGCAACCACCACAAATACATTAGATTCACTGCTGTTCTAAGCAGATTATGCTAGCTACCAGTAGAGGGACCCTTTGATCACCAAACATTAGTCTTAGCCTATCACACCATACTTCACCTCTCTTTTGGTCTGTGAATAAATCTCAAACTTTTTGCAGAACATGATCAATGCAGCAATATAGAAGAAGCTGTGGAACACCTGAGTGACAGGAGGGTAAAGTGCAAAAACTCTTAGTTATTTGTAAAGCACTTACATTTGTGTCATTTCAAAATTGTGTCTGCAAACCAGGGTCTCACCTTAAAAGAAAGTATATCCGATCAATTTTTAATTTAAATGTAGAGTTGATCGTTTGCTTTTTGTTTTTGAAGATCTTATTTTATTGGAAAGGCAGATTTTCAAAGAGAAGGAGTGACAGAGAGTAAGATCTTCCATCCGCTGGTTCACAGCCCAAGTAGTCACAAAGGCTGGAGCTGAGCTTTTCTGAAGCCAGGAGCCAGGAACTTCTTCTAGGCCTCCTATGCAGTATCCTAAGGCTTTGGGCCATCCTCCACTGCTTTCCCAGGACACAAGCAGGAAGCTGGATGGGCAGTGGAGCAGTCAGGACACAAAACGGGGCCCATATAGGATCTCAGTGTGTGCAAGGCAAGGATTTAGCCACTGAGCCATTGTGCCAGGCCAGATCATCTGCTTTTTAAAAGTCGCATCCTTTTATAAAGAATCACAAGTACTTACATTCTTTGTTCCAGATTAAGATGTGTTTATTTACTTGTTTGAAAGCAAGAGTGAAAGAAAGACACACACACACACACACACACACAAACACAAAGAGATAAATCTTCCATCTACTGTTTTACTCCCTAAATGACCACAACAGTCAGAACTGAGCAAGGCCAAAACTGGGTGCCAGGAACTCCACCCATGTGTCCTACATGAGTAAAAGAGGCCCACGCATATAATTCATCATCCTATGTATAGATTTATAGCGGGAATGCTGGATTGAAACTAGAGTAGCCAGGACTCAAACCAACAATCTGATACGGGATGCAAAAATCTCTTTCAGATTTCCAAACCCACTAAGACACATGCCTTCTCTACATACATCCTTTTTGCAGTTACAGTTTTGTTAGATGAAATGCTTCTTTCAGGCAAGTAAGCATTGCCTTTGCCTTCAGACTCCTCCCGGCTTTAGTTGCTGGGGCATGAGTAGGTCAATCCCAGGACAACAGGCACAGTCAACTGGAGGAGGCATGGTATGGAAAGTTGCACAAAAGGAACGTGAATCTACTCTAGCATTCCAGATTACTGCAGTCAAAGATTAAAGAGGAGAGTTCTTCTGTCCTAGAACTGCCTGCCTAGCAGCAGCTGAGTTACAAGGGCACCAGGAGCCTTGACTTAAGTTCATGAGCAAACATGGGCTTGGGAAGGACAAGGCAAAAACACTTGCAGACAATTCCACTAATGTAGTTCTTAATGTGCTGATTTTCTTGCCATAGCCTCACATACACACCCATAGGCGGTGCCTCTGGATCACAAATGCAGTAAAAAGCTGTGAGTTGTCCAGTCAATATCAGCAAGACAAACAGCCAAGGCGTACAATTCACTGTTCAAAATGGAGTGCTCCCAACTTTGTTTTACTTTTTGCTTTAGCTAGTGATTTTGGTTTCTTCTGTTTGTTTCCTACTCAACCTCCATTCTCCTTTTTTTCCTAAACAGTAGGACTGTGATTTTTTTTCCCAAGTAGCAATGTACCCAGGAAAATGACAGCCAAGAACTTATTAACCTGCTGTTAGAATGGTTGATGAACATGGAAGAGTTCTTTAAAGAAACTAAGACACACAGCTGGAGTGTGACTTTTTGCCCTCCTGCTTTCTCCTGGGAAGATGCATGTGGTGCTCGAAACCCTGCAACCATCCGGAAGCAGGAGGAAGCCCTGCAGGATGGTGGAGGGAAAAAAAGAAAAAGAGGCTGAATGCCCCTTCAGAGTGCCTTATCAGCACATCAGTCTCTTTCATCGGTCTCTCTAAAAGGAAATAAATAAACCGTCTTACTGAATTTTCTTCTACTAAGTGAATGAAATTTACAACTGACATGCTAGCTATCTGAATCATACAAATTGGCACTAACTGCCAAATATCCACATCATTTGGGGATGTAGAAAAAACAAACTTGAAAATTATTCACAAGAGCTACAGTAATTTGATACACTGAAAAATGAGGTCATACAATAAGAACAGTTGGAATCCACTTAGGGAAGAAGCAGATCAGCTTATTTGAAATCAGGGCTGTACTGCAACACCCAGATCGTATGATCCTGTTTGAGTTATTAAGTTCAAGCATGTTGCAGTAATCCTGACCTGCTTTTCCACTTCATCAGGAAAAAGATGCAGTTAGGTACTTAGGTGCCTAAGTGATACATATTCTCCTAATCACGAACTTCAGTTTAACAACTAATCTTTGAAATTACTTTCACAATGGATTTTTGCATTTCCTGAAACTCACCCTCCCCCCTACATTTGCAGATTTTGTAGTAATTACACCTACGCTTTCTGCTCCATACCCCAGAATAAACACTATTGGCACCTTTATCTTACAGAACTCAGTCCTACATACTTCAGATTTGCCTTCCCTAAGACCTCCTCATGTTTCCCCATAAAAGGACAATAATACCAACCCTATGAGGTGGGTCGTGCTGTTTAATTACTGTTTACAAAGTGCTTAGTGAGCTGCAGATGAAAGATGCTAGAGAGGCATAAAGCGAAGCATCAGTCTGACTCATCAGTTACCCTTCTTACTGCTGCAAAATGAAAGTTGTGCTGCTACAACTAAAATAGTCATGGATACACATCAGGTCAAACATACATTCCAGTACAACTTGAATCAAGATATATCTGTAGAACAAGCATCCAAAACTCATTTTTAGAACAATGTGCAATTTCTTCTGCAATAAAGCTTTGAAACACACTAAAGATTTGTCTGTTTATTTGAAAGGCAGAGTTAGAGAGAGGAATGGACAGAGAGAATCTTCCATTCACTGACTGACTCCTCAAATGGCCACAGTGGCCAGGTCTGTGCCAGGCTTCAGCCTTGAGCCAGGAGCTTCTTCTAGGTCTGCTACTTGAGTGCAGAGGCCCAGGTACTTAAGCCGCCTTCTGGTAATTCCCCAGGTACATCAACAGGGAGCTGGATTGGAAGTAAAGCAGTAGGGATTTGAACCAGCTCTCACATAAAATGCTGCCATCACAGGTAGCGGTTTAGCCTTCTATGTCACAATTCTGGCCACTGAAACACATTACTATTGAAAAATGCAAACAAATTAGAAGACTAATGCAGTGATAACAACATAATACCTTTGGAAAACATAAAACTTTTTTTGATGATGCTTACATAGTTGATTGGGATGGAAAGGACTGAGAGTTTTCTTTCTCTTCCTCCTGTATCTGGGAGAAGATAGATAGACAAGAGGAGAGCACCCAGCCTCACAACCTCCTTAGTACCTGGGGATGGGGAACAGCTACCCGATGTTATCCCAGGGTTCCCAGTGTGGAGCATGCTCTGAGCACTTAAGTGGTTTCAATAGTTCTGAAATGCCGTTGATTTTGTTGCTCCAAGGATGAGGAAATCCTCCAAAGGTCCATTGGCTGACACAGTCCACCTTAGATTCTCCATTCACCCAGATAGTTGTTCAATTTGTTCTGTCAACACTCAGCTGGGATAGCTGTTCAATTTGATCTGCTCTCCTTCCTCTGCTATGGTACAATATGTGCTCTGCAGACCCCAACGCACTGCCATATCCTCCATATGCATCTGGGCATGCTCTCCACTGTTCCATCTTTTCCACTGAGGAGTCCCAGTTTTGACACATGAACTCCACCATCAGTTCACTTACCCTGAAATTCTCCCCATAGTTGGAGCTCTAAGTCCAGCAGTTCAGTTGGAGAGATCCCAAAAGATTCCTAGTCTGAGGTGATCCCAGACCTGACTCCGGTGTGTGCTTGCCAGTACAGGATCTGGCTCTATCCATCACCCACATTAGCTTACACACACACTGGTAGCTGCAATTGCTGGGTCGGTTCTGTCTCCAGCCCTACCTCTTACGCAAGCCAATGGATGCTGCAGCCCAGGCTAACCAGCCCCCCACACACCCGACCCTCACATACACCAGCAGGAACAGGAGCCTAGTCAGAGTGATCCACAACGTCCCCACAAGGCCTGCTCTCAGCCCTGGTTCCTGTGCAGCAGAATGGTCCAGTCTGTCCCAGATCCCATTCAACTCTCATACACATCAGTGCACATTGGAGCCTAGTTCAGTCCAACTGACTCCACTATCTAGCCCATACTCATGCCAGTAGGTGACTCCACCTCTATAGCCAGGCCCTTACCCAGCCCTTGTTCTCAGACTCACTAGTGGGAGCTGCAGCCCATCAAAAGAGGAACAGTTTCCCTACCAAGCCCACTCCCATTCTCAGATCTTGCACTTTGTAGGTGGTTCTACCATCTAGCTTGACAGGATTTGCCCCCAGTCATAGCACTTGCCAGCCAATGCTGCAGCAAAGCCCAACCAGCCTGTACTTACTCTGGCTCATGTATATATTAGTGCATACAATTGGTTAGTCCAGCCTGGCTCTCCCCCTAACCCAGTCCACAGGCAGGCCGACAGGTATTGTAGCCCTGCCCAGCCTGGTCTGGCCTCAGTCCCAGTTCTCACACTCAGCAGTGAGAGCAATGACCCAGCAGGAGAGCCTGCACTACCCCCTACCAGCTTGCACAACTCCCCCCGCCATAGGTCTCACATGCGCTGGTTAGTGCTATGTCACAGTCTGGCATTTTCTGGTGGATACCATAATCTGGCCCGGAACAGTCTTCCCCCAGACCCAGCTCATACTGATGAGTGCTACAACCCAGCCCAGCCCAGTTATCCCCCAACCTCAGCCCTACTCTGAACTGACTGGTGTTGTGGCGTGACCCAGCCTGTCCTGTACCCTGTCCTGGTTCTCAGATCTGCCAGTAGGTGCTATGAACTGGCCCAGCCTGGCCCAACCTGGCCCAACCCCAGATCTAACCCTAACATATACTGGTGGGTACTGTAACCTGGCCTGGTCAGGACTGCTCCCTGGCTTGGTTCCTGCATTCACCTACAGGGATTGCATTGTGAGAGAGGAGTTCCCAAGCATAAAACTTCTGTACTAAAATTTGGAAGGTTCAATCTGTTGTGATACACAACTCCAAGCTGGAAAATAAATATTATATTTGATTATTGTACAATTGAAACTTATAGCAATAGTGACTCAAATTTCATACAACATAATTTGATAATCTTGAAAGTTTAGTAGAACTTATTTTTCATGAGGTTCTAAATGCCCTGCCTGCATACATTCTGCTTTAAATATAGCCAATGACGTTCCTTTTGTTATATAGAATGTATTTATTTATTACACAGGCAGAATGGTAAAAAGTGACAGAAAAAGTGGGATCTTTAACTCACTGATTTACTCCACAAATGGTTGTGACAGCTAGGGTTACAAAGCCAAAGCCAGGAGCCGTGAACTCCATCCACATTTTCTATAACATTGACAGAGACTCAAAGTAAATGAGCCATGGTCTTCTGCTTCCACAGGTGTGTTAGCAGGAAGTTCAGTTGAAAGCAGAACAGCCATGACTCAAATTGACATTCTGAAATTGGATACAGGAGTGTTAAATGGCAACCTAACCTGACTATATCATATTACTGGCTCCTAGTCAATAAATTTCAGCTAAGTAACAACTACATTTATGAGCACATAGTGAAATTTTGTATATGTATTTTTGAACTGAGAGATCGTTTCATCATATATTCTGTTCTTGGGCATATAAGGCCAAAATGCTATTTTATTGTATGATACAGAGTTCTTTCACGCTCAGATAACTCGATATCCTAATGCTCGCTTGTAGTGTAGAATCAAGAGGAAGAGCTCAACTGACAAAAGGATTCACTCCCTATAATTAGCTGGGGTATGTCCAACCACAACTTACGCTAAATGTATAGTATCAAAGAGATCTAATCATTTTAGAGAGAAGCCACACACCGACACACACAGAAACACACTGAACTTTATGTCAATTCTGAAAGATGTATCAACCGGTTCTTCATTACATGATGTCAGAGAATGAAATGGTAACTATACTTCACTCAGAATGTACATAGTTGAACTTTTACTCCAACCTACACAAAATTTGCTAAGTTTGGGAGTTTGTGGACCAGTCAAGTTGTCATAGAAAATAAAGGAGAAGCATAATCATTTCATCTCCAAAATACAAAGTTAACAATTCTGGGTTAAAAGCAAAGACTTTGCTGAAATAGATTAATTCTTAAAAAAAAAAAAAAAAACAGGTAAGATATTACACTAATGGAATAGAGTGATTTTTTAAAAAAATGTGTGAACAATTGATTTTTCTGGGGATAGAAACTTTCAAAGGGCAATGAGTTGGATGTCATCTTAACCAATTCTAAAATAAAAATCATTCAAATGTTAGGAACAATCTGAAACCAACTTTTTCTTTTTCAAGTGAACAAATTTTCTTTATCTCCCTATCATCTTATCTTCCTGTAAATGTGCTGTGACTAGTATGTTTATACTCTGTGTGTCTCCAGTCTCCACCCCTCCTGTTTAGCTATCTTCTTTTATATCATGTGAGTTGAAATGGAAAGACTCCCCATGCCATTATAGTAGAAAGCCAGCATAAGCCACCACAGACTTGAACAATCTTCAGTAAACCTGAAGGAATTTACATTACACTCTGACTCAAGGCTTCCTCAGATTTCTTGCTTCTATTCAATTTTCCAGTATCATCTTGTGGGCATGTTCCTTAGCTTTCCTTCATATTAAATACATTCTCTTCTCTTAATTATCCCCCCAAACACTAATTTTATAATACCTAATCATAGAGTAACCATGCTTTTTATCAGCATAGAAACTTCAATGACAACATGAGATTAAAGGATATGTCATTTTACAATAAAGCATAGCAAAAGATTGGGAAATAAATGGACAATTTTAGTACTTCTGCTATCCCCTACTTCAATGTCTTTCAGAATTTTGGTATATCTTGCTGTCAATCTATGCATGATAATGTCTTATTCCTTTCATGAAAGGCTTTATTAAGTTGGAATTATATCCCAGCATCTGAGGTAAAAGACACCCATATTCTTAAAACCCAAACCCCTTTCTGGCAGCATGAACCCTGTACTGCTCATCTGTGGAGCTTAGCTCTTGCCTATGCCCCTTGCTCCAGTACCCATGCCACTCTCTTCTGTTGTCTCCCAGCGCCCAATTTCTCCCAGCACCTAGAGTTCCTCCAGCATCAGCCTTCAAAACTCTTTAAGATTTCTTGTTTATTGTCTTTATATCACCCACTAGACAACACACAGAATGTCTGAGTTTTATTTTCTATTACAATATGGCATCAAGGTGATTGGTCAAACAAAAGGTTTTTCCTGAGGAACCGCCTTAGTAGCTTTTTAATGTACCACCCTCCCTGAATTTTCCAAATTAAGCTTTCCCACTCCACAGAATTTTTCCATTGACCATAATTAATATCCTTCTCTTTTTATCTTCTTTCCCTTGGACAGCTGATCCACTTTGATAGCAAATGAATCCTATATTTCATGGCACACAATGTTAAAGACACTATCTTGCCCAAAAAAACATTCTGTTACTGAGTTTCTCAACTCTATTCATGGAATTACAACTTTCCTAATCATGCAATTTTGAAAATTCAGCTTTAAATCTTCTGTCTACTTTATCTCAATTTCTAGTTAATTACAATTATCTAGAATCAGAAATACCTTTTAAAAAGATTCTCTTTTGTTTATTTGCAAAACAGAGTGACAAAGACAGAGCATTCCTCTGATGGTTCAACCCTAAATGAATCCAATGGCCAGAGCTAGACCAGACAAATGCTGGAAGTCTAGAAATTCATCCCAGTCTCCCACGTGGATGACTGAGGCCCAGATATTTGGGCCATCTCCCATGGCTTTCCGAGGCCTTAACAGGGAACTGGATCAGAAGAGGAACAACAGGACTTGGCCCAGCACTTCAATATGGGCTGTTGATTTTGCAAGTATCAGTTCAACCCATGGAAATGTTATTTCTATTCATATTGTTGCTGTCCCAATTCCCACCCTCATAACCTTCTGATTATATTATTAAAGCAGAAATCTACAATATAATCTTATTTTTTTTACATTAAGTGTAGTTTTTCCCATCAGCTGCTACCAATAGAAGTATGGTCATGAAGTACAACACTGATTATATCACTTCCCTATAAAATCTTCAAAGCCTCTTTATTGCCTGTTAAGTTAAGCACACACTCCTTAGTAACCCTCCCATTGCAAAATCCAAAATCTGTGTCAGTCTGACTCAACCAATCAGAAGCAGTTGATAATCTTTCACCTGGATTTCCACAGTGAGTGTTCTGTTTTAGCCCACATCTAATAATCTATTTCATGGAGTGTCACGGTGGAACTTTAAAAATTGTAGGCATTCGGTGCAGTGGTTAAGACCCTGGTTGGGATTCCTGCATCCCATATCTGAATCTTTGAGTATGATACCCAGCCTCTGACTTCGGCTTCCTAATAATTAGATGCAACTTGGGAAGCATCGGGTGATAACTCATGTAATTAAATCCCTGCTAGCCATATTAGGGAAGCTGGATTGGGTTCTGGGTTTCTGGTTTCAGCCTGGCACAGCTGAACCAGTAGTTGGAAGCTTCCTGCCCATTTTTCCCTTTCTCAGTCTGTCTCTCTCCATCCCTGTTAAACAAAGTCAGATTGTGTCAGTATACTGATTAAACTTTTCCAATGACTTCTTCCTATCTCACTTAAGTAAAATTGAAAATGCTCACAATGGACTGGAAGGCCCTACATGATGTGAATACCTAATACCTATCTGATTTTATTCTCTACCTAAATTCTCCCTCTTCCCATTGCTGCTTTAGCCACAGCAATCATTTCACTGTCTCCCAAGGAAAACAATCATGTTCCTATCTCTTAAACCTTGTATTAGAAGTTCGCTTGACCATGCTTCCTCAACAGAAAGGTCTTTCTTTTATAGTTGTTTCCTAGAGCATGTTGTGCTTGTAGATATTTAATAAATATTTGTCAAATGAATAAATGAGTGTCACAGAATAAACCTGCCTACAGAAATCCTATGCTAGCCCATTGGAACCCAACCTATGGGCCAAGGATCTGAGAGGTATTGAAGTAATGTAAAGGAATAGGTGAAACTACATTCTTCTGATTATTTTTTGCAAACTAAGCTCTTCTACTTCATAGTTCCACCACAGCCACAGTATTTCTTCCCCGGTGTTCATAGTCTGAAAATATTAAATGGAAAATTCCAGGTTTAAACAGTAAGATGTTTTTGAGAACTTTCATATAACTTACTGCAGTATGCTGTTTTGATTATTAATAGCTATTGCCACTAATCTCTTACTGTGTCTATTTTATGAGTTAAACTCTCAGTCATATGCATGTATAGGAAAAATATAACAGTTACAGGAGTCCATGCTATGTAGTTTCAGGAATCCACTAACAAGCAGTCTTGGAATATATCCTCTACCAAAATAAGGAAGACACTTTTAGACTTAAAAACTTCCTTAAGTGTATTTTACCATCTAAGCATATTAATGGTACAGTCACTGTCATGTACAGGGCATCCAATATTTTCCTAATAACAAGGGGTGCTCCTTTCCAAAAACCTTAGGAACCCCACTTCCTGAGCCAAATGAAACCACTGTCTTTTTACCAATTTCCCATCAGTGCTCACATCTATGCCTTTGCTTGCATTGGTACCTTTAACTGGCAACATCTCTTCCTTCCATCATCTTCCCTTCCCTCCTTCCCATTGCTTTCACTACCCAAATATGAAATCACTGTCATCATCTACACCTGAATGCACACATCTCTAAGTGAGAGCTGTCAACGTGACCCAGAATGACTGCCTGGAGCAAGGGATAGGAAGGTAGGAACTGCCAGAAAGGAGGAAGAGGGGTACCAAAGACTCATCTGGTAGTACTCCTAAGTTTACTTTCATTCACCTCCCAGTTTGCCTAGGGCCCTCCCTAAGTAGTGGGGGTTAAACGTCCCCAATAGAGTGCTCCCATTGGCAAAACCCATCCCCTCTGCATTCCTGGCAAATACAACATGCCATCAACAACCCTAAGCTATTTCTTCACACCAGCCAGAGTATGACATTTTCACTTTGATTCAACATTTACCTATTTCTGCAACTTTCCCCCCAGCTGACCAAGTCCATGTTCTTTTTATTCCTTTATAGCCTTTCAGCCATTTGCTAAATGTAAATACATTGCTTATCAATAATTTTAAAACAAATTTCAATTCTTTGATAACTTGTTATTAAGTCTCCTTTTCATCAGTTCTCTTAAATGTGAGCTCCTGCCTAAGATAAAAGTGTTTCAGACATTTCCTTACTTAGTACCTTCCCAGTGTATTATAATGCCTAGTACTGGACCAAACCCAGGATTCTGAAAAATATCCTGTGAAAACTGAATTAGCCTTCTGCTGGATTCACAGACCTATTGGCTTACCCAAATTATACCAGTTTTCAAATTTCTTTAAGTCATGAATTAGCCTACTTAGTAAAATATCAATTGCTGCCCTAACTCATTCTCATGTTCTTTCTCAAATGCCAACATATTAAATAATTTCCCAAAATGCACTTGTTGAGTATAGAAAGCAATTTCAGTCAGTGGGGCAGTATTATACAATTGATGTTATTGGCATTAAATACATTATATGCCCCTACTCAAATTTATAAGATGTACCAATTTCTACATATACATTTATGTGGATATCACAGATAAATAATAATCAAAAGCATTACCAAGCCTACAGGTATGGTTACTAATGAAAGAAAGATAGGATCGTGACTGGAGTGCTAGTTAGAGGAAATTTAACCATCTCTGTCAGTTTTATCTTGGAGTGGAAAGTGTTGTTTGTGTGGGTGTTTGTTTTTAAACATGTTTATATTAAATGCAACATAGTCAACAGGTTTTTGATGATGCATGAATTAAATATTCATTCCTTAAAACAGATAGGTTTGTACTTCCCACAAAGCTCCTCTTAGCACTTCTCTACCTAGTAGGCAGTACAGAGTCAGGGAGAATAAATAAATGAGCAATGAAGAACCCAAAGGCTGGAGCCAGATTGTGAAGATCCTTAATTTTCAAGTTTTAGAGTTTGCAGCAAGTGAATTCAAAGAATTAATAAAATTATCACAGTTCCTGTCGAAACATTTTACCTTTTCTAACATCATATTTAAGTTCTACCGTATTTCATGACCAGAAGATGGAGCTCCAAACAATTGTTTCTCTTTTCACCAGTTGGAAACTTGCTAGAATTATTTTGTTTCTTCCATTGTGGTTATTTCCCTTCCCCATACAAACCTTTCACTCTCACTTAGTTTTCAGTTTATCAAATCTAATTGCTGATGACAGATGGAAAGAATCCAGTTGTAACTGGAGTTTGATTTTTCTGTTTCTGGGAACTTTTTTGTTTCATGCAAAACTTTTTGTTTCATACATATTTGTAACCCAAATCCCCCTCACCTTATTCCTTCCTCCTCACGATGCAAAACTCCACGGAAAACAGGTGCTAACATCCTAAGCTTCCTCATGGAAGGGAAAATTACACACAGACTGTCACAACATGGGTACAGAAACAACGTTGAGGGCAGAGAATGGGACAGGGCTGGGAAAGTTTCTCTGATTTCCTAACATGACTTCTTTCTTTACAAAATTCTTTCTGGAGACCTCTAAAGACTTGTGGCAAATAACAGATGTTCTCAATTTTCATAACATCCACTCTATTACCTTTATGATACTATGAATATGGTTGTGGTGTAGGCTAGTAGCTAGAGAATGAAGAGGAACTGAGGACTGTCAAGAGTAGTAATCAAGCCACACTACCCAAACATCACCTCTTCCAAGAAGATAAAACGGCCAAGGCTGCACAGGCTAGACATATCCAACATGCTTGCAGGTCTGGAATGGTCACTCTGTACTTAACCCCTACCCCAAACTCCACCCCATTTGACTGCTCAATGAGGTACTGCCCTAAACATTGCTCCCCTCCTTTAACAGGGCAACTCCAAATTTTGTTAACTGCAGTTCATTCCAGAGCTTGTCCACACGCCCATCTGAACGTGCTCTTTCCCCTTCAGCTTTAGGTGAATCTCACTTTCCTACCCAACTCTACTATGACTCCTTGAATTCTTTTGTAAGTGGAGATAAGAACTTGGACCAAGTCTAGCCAGGGGTCCTCCCCACAACAATTTTATCTCTAGATACTTACTCAACATTAAATTGTATCTTTAGTTATTTATTAAACATTAATTCATGTGTTTACTTTTTCCATTAAATGTGTATGGAGTGCCATTTTGACATTGCAGGAAGCCTATGGATTGGATGATCTCTCTCTTTCTCTCTGTCTCTCCTATAAATATTCAGTGTGTGTGTGTGTGTATATATATTATATATATTATATATAATATACAACAATATACAACCTAACAGCTATGAGTTACGCAAGTAGAAGTAACATCACCCATTAAGATTTGTCCCTTTGTTCGCTACACCAAAGACAGAGCAGTCAGTGACTCCCAAATTTTTACTTCAGTAGACTTTGTAAAAGTGGAAGGGGGCATTTTCTTGCTTTCTCATTTTTCTTTTTTTCTCTTTTTTTTTTTTGTTGTAAGTTTACATCAACACTTTTCAAGAGTTATCTAACTTTTTTTTCCCCTTAAAGTCATTTTTTTAATTTCATTTCATTTTATGACAGTTTCATAGGCTCTGGGATTCCCACAACCCCTCCCCATACCTTCCCCCATGGTGGATTCCTCCACCTTGTTGCAGTGTTAAAGTTTTAATTGAGTCATGATTCCTTCATTTGCAAGCATGTACCATGTATAGAGTCCAGCATCTTATTGTCCAGATCAATTCAAAAGTTTCTTGAGGAGACCACCTCTGGTCTGAAAGCAAAGCTGGCAGAACATAATGAAAAGCCACAACATAACATCAACAACAATTTACAACATTATGGAGTTAATTGACATGGTATTGAGTGACCAATATGTTAGAAAATGCAAGTTCTTAATCACATCCTGTGACTACTTCATTGACATTTCAATTTTAGTTTATACACAGCCGGCTGCTATACACCTTAAAATGGCTATAGGGTACTATTCAACTGTCTCGTGTCTATCTATCTATTTATTTATTTCTTTGAAAGGTAGAGTTACAAAAAGTAAGAAATAGAAAGTCAGAGAGAAATAAAGAGGAGGGATTTATATACATGTGTTTCCTCTGTTTATTTATGTCCAAACTCAGCAGTAAGATACATATTCTTACCCTTGGTCAATCACCAAATATTCCAGCAAAATCTGTCTCCTGTTTTCCAGAGTCCTTTCTGAAAGATTGAAGTGTCTACATTTACCAATACTTGCCCAGGTTCTAAATTTGCATCTCTAAATACCATTTCCACTGATAAACTCAGAAAGGTTTATACCGAACATTTTGTCATTTCATGTCTCTTTCTTTCCCCACACAAATCTGGTCTCCTTCCAGCTTTCTGAAGATGATTTTTCCTGCAGTCATTTACCAAAACTCTGGAGCAAACACTTTTGACTTTATTTCTTCCTCACCTCCCCCATTCAGTACACAAGGCATGACCTTTCAGAAGCCTCCACGGGGTGCCCCAAATCCCATTCCTGCACTTCTAGGCATCACAAACTCTCCTCTTCCACAATAGCTTGCATGCTCTTCCAGTGGTCTTCATTCTCTTCCTCCTCAAATCTACCACATGGTCTGTATGAACACTTTGCTGGCTAACTTATGCTGTGGAGTACATCAAACAACTATACTTACAGTCTCTTTCCTTAAAGAGTTTGCAAAATCGAGAATGATCAGTGGCACAAAGAAACCCACACAATACAGAGTGGTAAAATCCAATTTGGGGCTGAGAGATGAGAATGAGGAAGTTCCCAGATCTGTTGCCTAGAATTTAATTTGGCCTCAAGCCAAAGAAAACTATTTTTAACCTCACTAACTACAAAGTCGCAAAAAAAAAAAAAAAACAAAACAGTAACACATGCCAGTTTCTCACCCTCCACCCTAAGTGGGCAGCAAAGTCAGACCCAGCTAATAAAGCTTTGCTCCGTGTGTAAAGCTGAAGGGGAGTGAGTGGTCCTTACAGAGGTGCACAGCTAAGAAAAGTCAGTAGAGAGGTCATACTACACACACAGAATCCTAAATGCCCAGAGGAGCCAGGAACGGAGCCAACACTTACAAGTGTTGTTTCTGAAGCAAATTCATCTCTGAAGAGGCAACCAAAAATGTCAATGAAGAAAATATAGGGATTAAGCAAAACATCATACAGGAAAAACCATTTGAAGGTTTCAAATTTAAAAGTTAAAAAAAAAAATCAGAGGCTTTTGTAAACATCTGTTTCTGGGGAATTTCAAGTGCCAAGACTGACTGAGTCACAGACAGAAACCATGAAGACGATGTAGTCTGGCAACAGCTTTCAAAAGGTAACCAAGGGGTGAGACTCACGGCGTTGGAGATGCTGCTTAGGACAACTACTTTGCATGTTACAGTTCTTGGGTTCAAGTCTTAGCTCTGCTTTCCATTCCAATTTCCTACTAACTGAGGCAGTAGCTGAGGACTGAAGTACTTGGCTCTCTGCCAGTGTGGGAAACCCAGACTGAGATCTGGGATCCTAAATTTGGCCTGGCTCTGCCCAGTAATTACAGGCATTTGGGGAGTGAACTAGCAGGTAGAAGTATTCTCTCTCCTTTTCCTCTTTCCCTCTCTCTTTCTCTCTGTCTTCCTTTCAAATGAAATGAAACTAAGTAAAACAAGAATGTGGAAATTTATCAAACCCACATGTGAGGGGCCTTAAAAATATCCGTGAACATGGGATTCAAAAATAATATACACTTTCACATGAAATTTTTGAAGTTTTCTTATAGTGCTTTTGATGACCCTGGTTCTAAAGCCAGCCTACATATTAAATTATCCAGGAGGCTTTATTACAAAAAACAAACAAAAAACAAAAAAACCCACAGAATTGCAGTTCCATCCCAGATTCACGTTATCAGAACACCCAGGGCTGATAACACCCAGGGCTGGAACATTTTCATGTCAAGAGTGAAGCAACTAACCATCTCACCAGGGTTGTATCACAGCACCCACTGGGAAAACAAGAACCCATTATCGGAGGCAACTTTGTAGCTTAGTGGGTTAAGTCACTACCTGCAAAGAAGACTTCCCAGATGGGTGCTGAGTCAGACCCCAGCTGTTCCACTTTCAATGGAGCAGGTCTAGAAGCTGTGAACTCAAAGATTAAGGTTCAGGATTTGGTGTCTATCAATATTCTATTTCCTAATGCACAGAAGGCCTGGCAGAAAGAGCAACTTCTTTTCTATAGAACCACATCCTGATCCTATCCAAGAGAACAGAGTCCTTGTGACCTGATCACCTCCCATAGAGTCCACCTCCAAACACCAGCACATGGGTGATTAGGTTTCAATAAGTGAATCTGGGAGTAACACAAATATTCACATCCAAAGCATCCACCCAAAGTAGATGCACTTTCTTGTGCAGTATTTTTTGAACTTGGATGTAATTAAACCAGATGGGATGAAAATGCCACTTAAAGAAGCTAACTGATCGTTTGGGTGGCACTTTTCCACTCAGTTTCATCATTGTGTTGATATTGATCATGGAGAATGTGGAACCCACCAAGAAATCATAACAGAAGTGGAGAACAGCATTATCTCTGTGATCATGCACAGGGCACATCTGCGTTCCTCATGACAATAAACCTGTTGATGTTAGCAGACCATCAAGATTAAGGACTTCAAAAGGTTTACCGAAAAATTCCTTTACCGGCTTTTTCTCAGATCCCATTCTGTTTATCAAACTGTAAGAATCCACCAATGGATTCTAATTGAATCTGTTATATTATACAAACATGTTTAAGACCTCTCAAAGAATGCACACAGATTCCTTTTACTAGAATGTATAATGTGCAATTAGATACCTTTTTTTTAAAGTGCTAACTGGTACCTTGGGGTCTTTTTGAGGCAATAGTGCTTGTTGTTAGGGAGTGATTCTTGTTACTGCCATTGATACTGTTGTTATAATACAGATTCGCCAATGAAGAATAAAGAATCTCTTTTACCCACACTGATTTCTAAAGGTTGAGACCCTTGACTCGCTCACCATCAGGAAAGTAATTAAACATCCTTTGTGTTGAAGTAGATTGGGGATTAAACTTAATCCTCCCACAGAGTGCAATGGAGAGATGGTGGGAATTCCACTGAGGTAAGAGAAGGGAGGCATTTTCATTGTGCATCGGAGAGATGATGCCAAATTGTGGGGGTTTTTTCCTAGCCAAATTGTCCAGGGTTGGGAGAGGGTACAGCTGCCTGGCATGAAAAGGTGGCTGCACACCAGGTCAAGGAACCTCAGCAGGAGACACCACCAGCCAGTGGAAGGAACAGGAGGAACCTTAATCTCGATGGCTAGGGAAAAAAGTCTCTGGAAGTTCCTGTAGGCAACCCTGAGAAAAGAGGAGGACTCTTCAGGAATGATTGATATTTGGTATCTTGATGGCAGCTCCTTCATAAGAGAAGACTCAGAGCCAGACTTCACTGGATTTAGAAAATAAAATACTGTGCTTTTCCTTGTGCCAATGCACTGCAGAAAAATCTGCATCCCCTAGAGCTTGTCCAAATGCTTAAGACCCAGACTTACAGGCAATCTCTCATGGTTTACTTGTACAGGTGGCTAATCTATCACTTGGGGGTAAATTTTATAGACTTAACTCTGAACAAGTAATCTTATTTCTATGTAACTAGCAAACAGTTCACCGTGTATCTTAAGTGACAAGCGAAAACTGGTTAAACGTGTTGTTTTATAATGCTCACAGACAAAATTAGATATATTTATGAAGAACCTACAGAACTAGCTGCTAGTCAAACAAATCTGAATAGAGAATGAGAACAACTAGATTCATACTAATTGCCGATAAGTCCATCGTTTTCTATAGCACTTGCTCCTGTGGTTTCGGTGAAATAGAAACTCCATTTGCTGGCTGGGTGTTAAGGAACTTCCTCAGAATTCCGCAGGAGAAAATATGCAGGAGGAGTAGCTGATGATTCATTCTTGAGCTTTTTTTCCTTCCCAACCTTTGCTTTCAGTTGCCACTAACAGACTGCTGGCATGCAGAGTCTGGGTAATCTGTTATCAGATTTCTCTTCAAATCCTTTCTTGTCAGGGTCCAGGAGCGAAATGCCTTTGGTTACCTCAGAACTTCATTTTTCAAATACTTTCCACATCATTCGAACTGCCTCCAAGTTCCATTACACATTCTTAGCAGATTCATCTTCCTAAATTATACCTGAAACCGTTTTACCTCATCTCCCCGCAACAAAATGTCTTAGTCTACTCATCATTCAAATCAAGGAATGATTAATGAGGAGCTAAAAATGATTGTCCTTCAACGTAGAAGGGACTCTAACTTGAATAAGACAGCTTTGCTTCAGGCAGTTTGTACGTTCTTAGGAGATACAGCCATTTCTTAACCTACTATACAATAAAGCATGCCAACTATTCTAACTAAAGTCGAGATTAGGCCATGGGAGTTGAAAGAAAAGTTAGTTTGTTTTCTGAGGATGCCTATTGCTTACAAGTAACCTGAACCATTCCGCTGTCAGTAACTGTACTTTATACACTGGCTCCATCAAAATTGCCCCAAATCCTCCGCATTTCATGAAATCCCAGCCAAATTGACCTACTGAGTTCCAAAATCACTTTTCAGTTTCTACCTTCCTAACAGGTATCTCTTCATTTCACCTTTCCTCACACCAGCTCCTCTGAGTAAGTCATTACTGCCATACTCCCTGCCTATGCCACAACGTTCTCCTTGAAACATTCTTGGATCAAACAACCCCCTTCCTGGACATCTGTGTCAAACTGCTTCTCCCTCCTCAGCAGCTGAGCTCCTCACGGAAATCATCACTCTACTTATCTAAATCTATGATCACCCCTGTATGCAATTCTGCTCTGGGCCTCATAGGATTACCAGCCCTTCCTATTTGACATCTCCACCCCAGTCCGGCATCCCAGACTCACACTCTTGGCATCAGCTTTGTGGTTTGGTCCTCATTGCCTGCATCCCTGGGGCTATACACCATGTTTCCAAGCTCCAGTTCTTCCTCTAGTAGTTACCATTAAAATGCTGTCTCAGTATACTGACTCCACCAGAGACTGTACACTCATCCACTGCCATGTGCATTTAAGCCCTGATATTCACATCATCCTATTAAATCGTCTCAGAAAGGAAACAACAAATCAGCATAAACTGACTGACTAGTTCAGAAATATTTAGTAGAGCATCACAATGAGAATAAGCTTGAAGAAATCAAGCTAAATGAAATAAGTTCAAAGGGAAAGATACGGTATGATTCCACTTATGTGAGGCACCCACAATAGAAATATAGATAGTAAGTAGAAAAGTCATTACTAGGGGCTAGGGAAAGGGAACGAATGTTATTGTACAATGGATATGGAGTTTGAATACGGGTTGAAGAAACAGCGCTGGAGATGGTTAGTAGTAATGATGACCAACAATGTGAATCTATTTATTACACTGAACTCTACACTTAAAAAATTAAAGTGATAAATTTTATTACATATATTTTAACACAATAAAGTTAATAAAAGTTTCAAGGAGTCATTCCAAAAAGTAGAAAACAAAACAAAATGGAGATCTCCACCAGCATTCACTGTTAATATTTCTAACCAACTGGCCAAGAATCTGCTATCATTTCCTAATCTGAATATTTGTTCTACACATACCTTTGTTCTTTTTAGTGCCTGGCTTTTGGTTTATTCTGGGCCACTTTGTGGCCTGGCTATGAATGATGTTACTTTAAGAATCACATACATCAACAGTTTAGAGCCAAGAATTGCTGAACAAATATATTTCACCAAGTATTGCTTCCTGCTCACTATTCTACTGTTTGATTTTCCCACCTCTATGGACTTCATGACCCAGGGGTTCAATTTCATCTGCTAACTAGTATATTCTTCATATGGAGGGGAGAAACAAATCCACACCAATGACCGCAGTTTCCTTCCCCATTTCACATCGTCACCACTACCTGACTTAGAATTATAGGTCCTTGGTGCCTCTAATGATAACAGTTTTCCATGACTCTCCAAAGAATCTACTGCTGTAGCTTCTGAATTTATCTTCTGACTCCCAATGTTCTCCATTAATAATTGTATTTCCTTCCAAATAACTTTTCTTTTGTATCATTTACCTCCATAAGGGGCAAAAGTACTGCCTTTTCTTTATGTGCTACAGTACTTTTGAGTATGTCTATCTGTCCTATTTTTAAAAACATACTAGGGTGTCATTGAGACATTTTTCAGAAAGCATAATTCCAATCTAGAGAAAATAAAGTTTGATTTAAAGCTACCATAGAACTTCTTTAAGCACGAATTTGCTATTATTATCACATTTGTCTCGTGTTTACCTAACAAATTTTATACAAGCTGGTTTGAGTATATTGAATTACATTATATCTCTCAGGTATGAGTCACAGATTTAAGATGCAGACAATTTGATAAGGCCTTCTCCCTCTAATGAAAACCCCCAAGATGATCTCAACTGAGTATTATTGTTTAATTGAATATTTTACTTGTGAGCCGTCAATGAATTTTTATAAAATTCCTCAGTTGGGTAATTTCCTGTGAAATTCCTAGACTTTGGATTATGCTATTGCTCATAGTTGTGGAAATGGTCTGAGTTCCATCCTGCCTGGGCCTACTTATGCTATAATCTGTTACAATAATTTATTCAAAACCATTCTCCAAAAAGAGGAACAAGAACTTATTTAGAAAAATGCTGTTCCTAAAGCTAACACCATGATATAGTACACTAAACCTCTGCCTGTGACACCAGCATCCCATATGGGCACTGGTTCCAGTCCCAGCTGCTCCACTTTCTGTTCAGCTCCCTGCTTGCGGTCTGGAAAAGCAGTAGAGAATGGTTCACATCCCCGGACCCTTCCATCTATGTGAGGAAGTTCTTGGCCACTGGCTTCAGATTCACTCAGCTTTAGCCACTGAGGTCATTTGGGGAACAAACGAGCAGATGGAAGGTCTCTCTGTGACTCTGTGCTTCAAAAAAAAAAAAAGGCAAGTAAATCTTAAAGAAAAGAGAGAAAGAGAAAGAAAAGGAAAATGCCACCCCTATGACTGGGGCAGGTCAAATATAAGATGAATTGAGATCAACTTGTAGTGCCAGGAAGTTTAACGTGCAGTGGGGTGGTAATATAGGAAAGGCACAGAAGCCCTCTGGAAGAGAGCTATCAGTGGCACAAACTGGAATAATCTGAGCAAAAAAAAAAAAATAGATAATAGCACTGGATTATACCCAAAAGTATAAAATGAATACACATAGTTCCATACTGATAGAAATAAATGAGTAAAGAAATAAATGAATAAAGAAGATCAAACGTTTGTTTACAAAGAAATTTCATTCTATCTATATCTATAGATACACTTTTCTTCTAGGATGTAAAGATTAATTCTCTACATACCACCTCCCCTTTGAATAGAAACTACAGTTGATGGCCCATTCCCAGGGAATGATTGAGAAAGAGAAAAATAAAGTTTACAATGGAAAACCTTAAAAAACAATACCAGATAAGATTAAAATCACCAGGGCACTCACTCCCATGGAGCATGTTCCTGATACAGTGCGATGGAAAGTGTTCCTTTCCAAATATCTGTAACTTCAATCTAATCCTGAGAGAAGAATCACATGCACCACAATCAAGGAGTTTTTCTGCAAGATATCGGTATAGTACATGATGAAACTACCTAAATCACAAAAACAAAGAGTAACAAACTTACAGACCAGAGACACTAAAACATGTGGCAACTAAATGTAATCTGAAATCTTAGAGTAGAAGCTGGAACAGAAAAAGGAATATTATAGGAAAAACCAGGGAATCTGAATAAATCTGAACGTGAAGTTTAATTAATAATGATGTTTTGACAACACACAACAGTACTGTAAGAAAATGTAATCAAAGAAAATAAAGTGAGAAGTATATGGAAAGTCTGTACAGCATTAGCAAAATTCCTTTAAATTTAAGTCACTAAAAATAAAAGGCCGGGGCCTGGCACGGTAACCTAGTGGCTAAAGTCTTTGCCTTGCATGTACCAGGATCCTATATGGGTACCAGTTCATGTCCTGGAGGCTGTGCTTCCCATCCAGCTGTCTGCTTGTAGCCTGGGAAAGCAGTCTAGCACAGCTCAAAGCCAAAGACCGTGCACCCATGTGGGAAAACTGGAGGCTCCTGGCTTTTGATCTGCTCAACTCCAGCTGTTGCGGCCATTTGGAGAGTGAATCATCGAACGGAAGTTCTTCCTCTCTGTCTCTCCTCCTCTCTGTATATCTGACTTTCCAATAAAAATAAATAAATTTTAAAAATAAATAAATAAAATGCTGACTTCAACTAAATTAGTTCTTACCATCTCCAGTTATCATTGGAAGCAAAAGACAAAGTGGCTGGCCCTGCCTGTGGAAGAAGCCACCAGTTCTTCTCAAATTCATTGAACCAAGCACAGATGCTTGTTCAACTGGATACCTGGCTTTATGTCTGATTGCCATATCTGGATACTTAGTGTTTTGCTTCCATTTTGACGGTGTTTTGGACAACAGAAAAGAAATGACTCCTTGAGATTTTTTTTCCTGAGAAGTGACCACCTAAGTTTCTCCTACCAAAGCCACTAAGTTCCAAGAAAGATTAACACAGCTCCAAAGTTTTCTAGAAAACAAATGAGCGAAGTACAGCCTGAATCATATTAACAATTCATGTAAAATAAACAACCCAAACATCACATGTGAAGCTACATCCTAAGGAATTATATTCTGTTCTATAAATAACACACTTAACTAATTCATCAATACACTTACATGAGTACACTCTTTACACTATTAGATACCTGTGTCTCCATATGCTCTTTGGTTTACTTGGCTATAAAACAATACTCTCGGGGGAAGAAAAAACAAGACAAGTTAAGCTGGAAGAATTTGATCTACCAAATTCCCAGAGCTGGAATTTCAAAATGATTTGCTTATGTATTATGATATAATACAACATAATTCAAAATATTTGATCAAATGTGATAGAAACAATCCCAGGAGATTTCCACCAAATTTATGACCATCATGCTTCTAGGCAATAAAGTAAACCAAAGGGAAACATGGAGTGTTGTCACAGGAATAGTCCACCATGAAGTCTACAGTAACACAATAAGGAAGAAAAAATACAATGAGAACATTTTATTTCCCCATAACCCTAGAAGTTAACTGTGGGGTTTTCTGGTCAACTGAAAGCTTATGTAGGAAAAAACTGAGGAAGTAGCCAGGTTCAAGGCAAGACTGAGGAAGTAATCCCATCAACTAAACAACTCATGGATCCATAGAAAAACATGATTTTCAAGATCCTCCTGAACACTCAGCAGGCAAGGTCCTTCCATAAGATTTGTAATTGTAAATGTGCTCATATTTATCTATGCTTTTTTTGGACAGTACTGGGTTCTTAATGTTTAATTTTACTTGACATAATTTACAGAAGAGCCAAGGGCAGGAAGGGGCTTTTTGTTTCTTTTCCTAGAGGGAAACAGATGTGTATTAGAGAACTGTCATTCATTTGCAGCTAATGTACTGCAGTCACAGAGCCCAGACAGGATTACATTTATTCATCTTTATGCTTTATGTTTTAGTGAGTAGTTTTCTTGATTTCACTCTAAAACTCCCATAAGTAGGGCATTATATACTGCCTTCCTAAAAGAAAGATGAAGCCTAGAAAAAATCCAACTTTAGTTTTATTCTTTTAGTCTTAGATCAAATAACAAAAACATTCATTGTCTTACATCTAATGTTTTTCAACCACTTTCTTTGAAAATAAAAAAAAAGCGGTGGGGTCGGGGGGAGCTGGCATTGTGTATGACAGGATAGGCCACTACATTCCTATGAGAACCAGTCAATTCTGAGCTGTGCCACTTCTGATCCAGCTCCCTGCTAGCAGCCTGAGAAAGCAGCAGAAATGGCCAAAGAGTTTTAGACCCTGTACCCTCATGGAAGACGTGGATAAAGTTCCTGGCTCCAGGTTTCTTCTTGACCCAGCCCAGGCTATTGCAGCTAGTTAGGGAATGAACCAGCAGATGGAAGATTCTCTCTCCCTCTTTCTGTAATTCTGCCTTTCAAACAAATCAATCATTAGGAAGAAAGGAAGGAGAGAAAGAAGGAAAAGAGGAGGGAAGGGAAGAAAGACAAGAAAAGAAACAGGCTGACACATTAAGCCTCTGCCTGAGAAGCCAGCATCCCATTTAGGCTCCAATTCAAGTCTCAGCTGCCTTATTTCCAACCTAGATCCCTGCTAATGTGTCTGATAAAGAAGTGGAGGATGGCCCAACTCCTTGGGCCTCAGCACCCATGCGGGAGACCTGAATGAATCTGCTAGCTCTTAGCTTCACTCTCATCTAGTCCCAGTCATTTCCACTGTTTGGGGAGTGAGTCAGCAGACAGAAGATCTCTCTATCTTCCCTCCAACCCCTGTAACTCTTTCAAATAAAAATTTTTGTTAACTATTAAATGCTCATAAGATATGATTCTCATTTATCAACGTAAAAAAACTTTGTTATAAAGTTGTTGTAGAAACATCGGTTTGAGTTCAAATGAAAATCAATACCCATCAGGGCTGGAAATACAGGAATGTTGGTAAAAACCCATTTGTATACAATTGGAGGAGCCTGTCAGAAAGAACATATTGTAAGGAAGAAACTGGATAAACTAAGCTTTGACCAGTAAAACAGCAATTCTCACTGGTACAATCTGATCCATCTTTCAGATCTGTTTTCTAGCCCATTTCCTCCTCCCACCCCAAGGAACTCCTACAGAAGAAAAATAGGTCATACAAAAAAATAAACATAAAAAAACCTCAAAGAGCAATTTCATCAAGACTTTTAAAGCACTTCAACACACTAGCACAGCCTCAGGCCTGTTACAGTGACAATCGGGAACACAGGCATCTCCCACACTTTGCACAGAACATTCTGAAGGTCCAGGCTTCAGAGAGCTTGACCAGGAGGAGCCAGTTAGGAGGCTAATATGCAGGCATGACAGTGAGAAAGTTGACATCTATAGGAATTTTTGGTCACCGGGTTTGGGAGGATTTTCAAGAGTTCCAAAAGCCCATTACATCTAACAAAGAGAAGAAACATATTGTCGAAGTAGGTAGATTTAATGATTCCCTTCTGTTCCCATGAGCACCTGAAGACTGGGAGAATGCTTACTTTAAATAAGTACTCAATGTTAGTATGCAACAAGTTTAAGAGTCGCTCATATTCACACCATTGGTAAGATGAAAAATGAGAACAAACATTCTGGGAAACCATTTCACACAAAGATATCAAAAGTTTTAAAATTCCAATACTTTCCTGCACTGCAAGTTATGTCCATTAAAACATGTAAAAAGGCATTGGAAAGGATGTTTGTCCAAGGATGTTTGTCACAGTGTTAATTGTAACTAAATCTCAAAATGGTCTAAATGTTTGATCATAAAATAAAAGGAAGGTTAAATGAGTAATGGACTGATTAATCAAATTACAGATCACTGAATTCAGGGCAGCTTTCTATTAGAATTAGAATATTTTTGGTAGGAGAAAGCATAGAGTATCAGATTGAATGTAAAAATATAAGGCTGGAGTTGGAAAAATTAAACTGAAAGTTTTTTCCTTCCCTAAACAATCTCTATTACTGCATACATCTCTACTTGCCAATCAGTCAGAACAAGTGTCTTCAAGGAAGTGAAAGTTCTCTACAAACTTACAAGTATTTTGTACTTCCAGTGGACTATCACACCCTGAATCAAGGTGCTTTAATAAGAGGTAGGTCCCAGAAACAGAATTGACTAGTTTGAATTCATAAAAAAATGTTACATGATTGGAGAACTGGCATAGACTGTGGAAGAGGAGATCACAGAAATTCCAGAAGTTAGCCACAGAATAAAAACAATGCAGTAGTAAATGCAAGCTGCATTTCCTGCCTGGTCAGAAGGAAGAAGACATGGTTCCTCCTTGGGCTGTGGAGAAGACCCTGGAGAACGTGGGAAAGGAGAGAGAAAGGCAGCTGCAGGGAGAGTCCCCAAGTGGACCAGCCTCTTTCCTGACCCATTTCCTGGGATGAAAGGCTCTGGCTCCCTTCCAAGTAGATTTCATGATATGAGAAAAGAGGGGACTTTTGTGAGACTTCCTCCACCAAATCAGGGAGGAGTCATGTTCAGAACGCCCATTCAGATTTTATAGAGTGGCTGCCCAAGGGGGCTGAAGGCAGTCACCAAGAGCCCAGAGCTTCCACATGGTTCCATGGAAGAGGCATGGAAAGAGGGCCGTGTTGGATGGGATTGCTGGATTGCTGAAAAAGACAAGCTGGGGAGGAGCACTGCAAAGGATAAACAGCTAAAGCTATGGTTGACTCATGGGAGCAGCAGGGCAAGATGATCAAATGCCCGGTAACAACCACTCCACACGCCACTGCCAGTACCCAGAACACTCTCAAAGGCACCATCTCCGCAAGACAAGACCTCACAGCCAGGAAGACTCAGGGATCACACAGAGAGCAGAAGCTCCTCGTCTGCTGGGTATGGAGTTAACATGAGCTTCCCCTGTACCCACAGACTGCTGAGGGGAAAGAGGATGGTGAGGTGCAAAGGAATGTTCACGTAGTAGAAGAAAAGGACAGAGTAACACTGAACTTGTGACAGATTGACTTCATGTTACAGAGAAACTGGCAAGTGCTACTTACACGTGCACGATGTGATTATAAAAGTCAAAATCAGCACATAAATATGCAAGGCTGTCTTGTCCTACCCAATATTTCTTCTCTCTTCTGAGAAAAGCAATCTTGAGCTTCTATGAAGCATCCTGAAGTTTCCTGGGTCCTGTTTTTCCAAGACCTGAGTGTGTTTTGACTCTCTGGCCTGCCAAGAAATTCCTTTCCTTCCTTAAGATTGAAACTAGGTCAGATTGTATTATTTGTGCAAAAGCAGCATGGCCCATAGGAAAGCTATCATCCCACTGGTTCAAATGCATATGAGGATGCTGTAGTGCACACACGCATCAACAGGTGCCAAAAGACTAGAAGAAAGCAAATATTTATAGTGATTTTATCTGGGTGAAGGACTACAAAATGTGCTATTGTTTTCTTCTGTTTCAAAATTTTCTATTCTCTATAACGAATTTGGATCTTATTTTTATTTTTATGAGATTATGAAGCAATAGAAATCTCATCCGTAAAGTCCATAAAAACATTACCAGGCCAAGCACGATGGCTCAAAAGCTGAATCCTTGCCTTGCCTTGCACGTACTCGGATTCTATATGGGCACTAGTTTGTGTGTCCTGGCTGCTCCACTTCCCAACCAGCTCTGTGCTTGTGGCCTGGAAAAGTAGTAGAGCATGACCCAGAGCCTTGGAACCCCACACCCATGTGTGAGACCTGAAAGAAGCACCTGGCTCCTAACTTCAAATCAGCTCAACTTCGGCTGTTGCGGCACTTGGGGAGTGAAACAGTGGATGGAAGATCTTTGTCTCTCCTCCAATTCCATGACAAAGACATGCCCTAGGCCTTTGTCTTCTGGCATGTTGGGCCAGGCAGCAGATGCCAATTTGTAGGCCAGTATAATACACAGGAAAGCATAGGAGACAGGAAGTCCTGAGTTACAGCTTCCAGTTCTGCCACTGTCAAGTTATGTGCACTCCATATGTCTTTAAAACTGCCAGAAGACTCAAATTTCCTCAGTTATAAAAGGAGGGTTAAACTCGCTAGGATATCACAGAGACTGCTGACCTATCAGACTTTCCAGCTCAGGTCTCAACCCCTAACATTTGTTGGATATACACATGACAAAATGAAACGTCACTGTGATGCCAGCTAAAGCCTTAACTTCAGAAAACTTTCAAAGGAACAGCACACATACTGTTTGAGTTGCTTCTGACACTAACCCTAACAGCATAACTTCAGTTTTTAATTCTTCTTGCTTTCCTGCTGTCTCTGGCAAATGGGGACCCTTAACAACCTAGTGTGTCTGCTGCCAGAATGAAAGTGCAGCTGGTGCTTAGCCCTGACATCAGCCCCTGATTCAGCCCAGGAACCTGATTCCATGAGGCTGGAGTATACCCTACCTCACCACATGAGGCAAGGATCCAGTGCAAGGCATGTCTGCTACTGTTGATTCAACTCAGGAGATCACAAGGCAAAGGAAACCCAGATGGATGTGGTGCAATATTTCACATCACAGTCTGTTCAAGTTTAAGGTGGGGGTGCGGGGCACCAAGATGGTACCCTGAAGCCTAGAGGTACACAGAAGGGAATAGCAGAAATGGGGCTGTAGAAATAATAAAGACTAGACCAGCAACTTTTACACTGCCTAAAACCAACCATGACCGCATCAAACTAATTTCTCAGCTATTTATTTCTTCTTCCATTCTTAATCATAGCTTGCACTTCCTCTGGGAATTTTCTTCCTCTCCCTGTGTCAAATTCAATAACACTTGAAAGTTATCTCTGACTTGCGGGGGACAAACTCCCCAGGCCCTACAGAGATGTACAACCTGAGGCTCTACTAAGAGACACCCCAGCTCATAGGCATGTAAACAAAATGTAAGCCCTAAATCTTTCAATTCTCTGAAAGCAAAAACAAAACCAAAAACCTCCTGTCCTCTATTCTGTTTACGTTTGCTTCCAACCCAATAGGAAGAAAAAAAATAGAATGGAAATGGACTGAGTAATCTATTCCAAGAAAAACTTGAATATTTTAAACAACTAAAAACAAAACTAAAATCTGAATGCAGAAAAGATACAATTAAGCACATTTGCAACCTTGGCAAACACATGAAGGGGAGTATAAAGGGGATTAGACTGCGTGGGTGTCGAGGCTGGTCCAAAGCAAACAGGGATGGGAATGTTTCAAGATGGGATCTAAAGAAATGGGGTGAGTCACCAAGTGAAGAAGGGTAAGGGGAACAGAAAACATCAGAAGAAAAAGCCATTCCACTTAAAAAAAAAAAAAAAACTATGAGGGAGAAAATTTAAACAGAAATTTAGAAAAAAAAAAAAAGGAAAACCCCCACCGTGGTATATTCTGGACCCCTTCTGCAGAAATACTGAGTAAGCTAAGACTAAAGAAAAACAAAGAGGGAGAAATGATAACTTGTCTCTGTACCCAATTTAGAATCACTAATGGGGAGGAAGAGATTGGGGCATGTGGGAGAGATTGAGGAATTCTAATAAGAAGGTTATCACCCCCAAAGAATGCCTGAGAAGGACTTTTTTCCTACAAGAGATTAAGTCACTACTCTTTTTTTTTTTTAATAAGTCACTGCTCTTGGCCCAAGAGGTCATGTATTCACTTTCTCTGCTTTTTAGTATAATTGTTGAGCAAAAATATAACTTTCTAATCCGAGGTGGAGGAACAGAAGGTAACAGAAGGTAAATGGCTCCATTTAAACAGAAAAGACACTGAAACAGTTTATGGCTTTCAAAACCTTTCTGGGAAAACAATACCGACTACAGATGATGCTGACACTGCAAGCTGTGTGACAGTCACTGGTACCAAGTATTCTTACTGGAAACGCAGCAGCAGAGGAAGCCACAAACATCTTCTAAATAGTCATATATCCTCTCTCTCTCTTTCTTGTCAGTCGCTTCAAGTCACAAACACAGCTTTAATTTGGTGACTCCAGATGTCACCTACTTAACACTCGCCACTTTGAAATATTTCACCAAAAGTTGATGAGCTCTGCCAACTGATTTAGTATAGAGAGAAAATAGAAATAAAATGAAATATAACTGCTCTGGGACAAGTCTAGTTTGGTGATTACAAAAATAATCCTTTATATTTTGTTGCCAATGGGGATTTCTGTCTATCTGATAAGGCTCAGAGACAACAGTCCTATTGAACTATGGAAAGGAAGTTGTTGCGAGCAGATTGCTTCCTGTGGTGAACAGAGGCCTTCTGCTGACATCGCAGCTTTGTAGTCGTCATGCAGACAGAAAGCAGCACTTGTCTTTCATAACTGAAGGCTGGTTAGCTTTTTTCTAATTTCACTTATTCACTTTTGGAGGAGGAGACACAATCTTTAGACTTGCTGCCCAAGGAGGAGTTTGAAAGGGAAAGGGAAAAAAAAATTAGGGAGAAAGGGTAAGAAGGAAACTAGATAGCAATGGCATGGCCATGTTTCAAAGTGTTCCTTTGCTCTATCACAAACTATTAAAACACTGGTTAACAGGGGAGAGAAAAAAATTTGCACAAGGTTGCGTTTCATCAGACAGCTAAGAATGTGTGACAAGTGCCTGTGAAACAAGTGCAAGGATTGGTCTACCTGGAAGCTTTGTAAAGGAGTAGAAGTGATGTGTTTGGTTAAAGAGCTTGGATCTTAGGACCAAATTTGTGAAAAGAAAGGGTACTGGCTTCCTCATGTCTCTCCTTTCCTTCCCTTCACCCTGGTGTGGAGGGGATCTCTGGCAAGACAGAAGAAAGAGAGCTTCCTAGGATTGGGAAAACCTGAGACCTGGTATGTTCTCTGGGCATTTTCTCCAAAATTGAAACCTTTATGGGATGGTTACGGCCATGCTGAAAGCACCCGAGAAGTAGCAAAACAGCACCTGATGCTGCTTTCCAATGGAACAGTATAGAACTCTACGGTAATAAAAAAGAAAAGCAGGTATTGATTGAGATTAAATGAAAGCTATACATGCATGTTGAATTTATCATGGTAACATATGGTGAGACTCCAGGGAGAAGAACTAAGAAGTCCAGAAGGCAGTCTAAAGAGTCTGATGGACAGGAGATACAAGAGGGCTATTATTGGGAAGAGGGAATACATTGAAATACTTCCAACATCTGTTCAGCCTTAACTCTGAAGAAGGACATTTTGCCCTAGTGCCTGAGCACCTTCAAATAGAATAAACACCAAAAAAAAAAAGTCACACATCTTAGAATACATTGGACAATGTGGATTTCATTCTTCCCCTGAAGCGAAAGGCAAAATCACTGTAACAGAACTGGCTACAGAATAGTAGCAATTCAGTGCAAAGTGAAATGCAGAGTTCTTTGTGGGAAAAAATGCAGTATTTCAAGATGGCAAGAATTCAACATTAACCCAATTAGGGGTCCTTCCAAGCACAGGTCCTATGATGTTTTAAGATGTAATCATGTACTACAAGACAACATTCCAGTCACCAGAAGGGTAGTTCCTATAAGTTGTATTGCCTGTGATCTTGTGTCTTAGTCTGTGCTAACACCCCATTTAATCTTTGCACAATGATGAAACTTGCTAAGCACACACATCTCAGAACCTACTGTAATAAATAGGATGAAATCATACACAATGGTACATATTTGGTATTTTCCCCATTTCTTAACACACCACTCCTTAAAAAAAAATGCCTGGAATATCCCTAGTGGTAAGTACCTTTTATTCGCTGAGTTGACTAATGGCTGGATACCTCTAGGTAGGTTTAGGATTGAGGTGAGTCCCAGGGAAGAGCCAGCCTCCATGAGGTTCAGACGTGTACAAATGTCAATGATTTAACCAGTCATGCTTCCAATAAAACTCAACTGGACTGGATTACAAGAACCTCCAGACAGTCAAACACAGAGGGTTCCTGTAGAGTGGTGTTCCCAAAGAGGACAGGGAAGCTCTCTGTCCATTCCCTATCCCTTACCCTGTGCATCTCTGCATCTACCTCCCTTGAAATATCCTTTATAAGAACCCAGGGGAAGGAAGTGTTTCCTTGAGTTCTATGAGCTACTCCAGCACACTGACTGAACTTAAGGAGGCACTCTTGGGAACCATGATTACAGAAGGAGAGCAAGAAGACAGTCTTGGGGACTGAGACCTTGGTGTTATCTCCAGGAAGATAGAGTTAGCATTGATGGAATTTAATGACATCTATCTGGTGTTTTCAGCGGAATTGATTGCTTATCTGCTATGTGTGTGTGTGTTGGGGGTGGGGGACCCTTCTACATTGGGTCACAGAAGTTTGAGTGAGCTTTATTTTCTTAAAAGATTTATTTATTTGAAAGGCCAACAAGAGAAAACTTCCATCCGCTGGTTTACTTCCTAGATGCCTGTAACAGCCAAGAGTGGGCCAGGCCCAAGCCAGGCCACTGAAATTCCATCCTGGTCCCCTATTTGGGTGGCAGATCTCAACACCCGAATCATCATCTGCTGCCTCCCAGGTACATTAGCAGGAAACCAGATGGGAAATGGAGTTTGGGGGACTTGAACTAACATTCCTTTATGGGATGTAGGTGTCCAAATGTGGGGATTAACGTGATGTGCCTATAATGTCTGCCCATTAAGTGGATTTTTCTTCTTCTCTTTTCTCTCTCCTTCTCTCTCATTTGGTTCTCTCTCTCTCTCTCTCTCTCTCTCTCTCTCTCTCTCTCTCTCCCTCTCTCTCTCTTTCCCCTTCTCCCTCTCTCTCAAAAGTTTATTTACTTAAAAGGCAGAGTTACAGAGAGAATAAGCCATCTGATGATTCACTCTCCAAATGACCACAATGGCACTGGCTGGGATGGACCAAAACCAAGAAGCTGAAATATATCCAGCTCTCCCATATTAGTACAAAAGCCCAAGGGCTTGGGTGACCTTCCACTGCTTTACCCAAGCACATTAACTGCAAACTGAAGCAGAAACAGAACAGCCAGGACTGGTAGTGTTTAAGTTGCTATGCTATAACACCAGGCCCTTGGGCCCGGCGGCGTGGCCTAGTGGCTAAAGTCCTCTCCTTGAACACCAGGATCCCATATGGGCGCCAGTTTTAATTCCAGCAGCTCCACTTCCCATCCAGCTCCCTGCTTGTGGCCTGGGAAGGCAGTTAAGGACGGCCCAAGGCTTTGAGACCCTGCACCCATGTGGGATACCAGGAAGAAGTTCCTGGATCCTGGCTTCAGATTGGCATAGCATTGGTTGTTGCGGTCACTTGGGGAATGAATCATCGGACGGAAGATCTTCCTCTCTGTCTCTCCTCCTCTCTGTATATCTGACTTTCCAATAAATAAATACAAATAAAAATCCTAAAATATATATATATAACACCAGGCCCAACATTTATATTATTACAATGTTAATTTTTAGTTAATGTTATATTTATACATTTTATATAAAAAATATATTAAATATTTAGGCTTACTGATCTTAAGAGGATTTTAAACAAAACATTGTGTTACTATTAGTATTTTAGCATCTTACAAAAAATGAATTATCACTAGTATTTTTGCTTTGTTCTAGAACTGAAATTTCTTAACAATAATGGTTAAAGCCATTTAGTAAGATTTAGTAAGGTCTCATAATGATTTAGTAAGGTCTCATAATGTTATAAAATATAAAAGCAGTTTAAAGGACCCAAATCTGGGGCAGGTGTTTTGGTACACCAGATTAAGCTGTTGATTGGGACAAACTCACCGCTCCCTCTGCCCCTAGGCTGTTCTGCATATTTGGAAAATGAACCAGTAGGTAGATGCCAGCCTGTGTTCTCTCTCCTTCCCAAATAAGTTTAAAGAAAAGAAAAAAAACTGTAAAATTTTCATTTCTGCTTTTTAATTTCACTAAAGTTAATGAATTACGTTCTTTTTAAAAATACCTCAACTTTTATTTTTCCTAAATACTCTCTGGCAAACCTTTACTGACATCCAGTTCAGACAGGAAACTTTATTACGAGTTTAAAAGTGGATATTTATTTCTCCCAAATTTTGTCATTAGAAGATATCTATTACTAAAAGTCATTTGAATGTATTAAGCTAGATCTTAACAGTGAACGAACAGGAGAAAACAAGAAACATGAAAGCCAGGGGAGGAGAAACACAAACACTGAGATCCTCTTTCTCGGGAGACAGGTCTCCACGGGTCTCTCACATTTCTGCTTGTCTTGTGAGAAAAGGAATTGACTTTCCCCCCACTGGATTATCTCGTCAAGATGTTTGTAAAAGATGTTTGGAAAAGAGAGTATTTTTCTTTAGAGCAGAGGGCAGGTTTGTTTGGTACTCAGTGTAAAGAAGATAACATTTCCCTAGGGGCAAAGGCTGGGCAGGTTTGCTTGCAGCCCCTTTTTCCTTGTACTGAAGATGCCTCCGCAGCATGCACCTGGACGCATCGCATGTGTGCGACTTGTGGGGGCACGAGAGGCTTGCAGGAAAAACTTACATGCTGCCCGATGGCCCTAAGTAATTATATCCTTGCTCTCTGGCCCCAGAATAGCATGTTTTGCCAGCACCTCTACAACTGTGGTAAACTGACACCTTCAGAAGACAAAAGGATGGTTCTTAAATCTGTATCTGTTTTTTCTAACACAACTTCAAGCTTTAGATGAGCTTTTCCAAACACTTATCAAATTTGGTTCTGTCACAGGCATTTCAACCTACTACATTTAAAAGGGGGGAAAAAAGAAGCGAGGTGGTGGGGTGGGAGTTGCGGAGGCAGGGCAGGTATTTGGAGCTCTGGTCAAAGTGACACTTGGCATGCCTACTTGCTCTATCTGGGGACCTGGGTTCAAGTGCCAGATGTGCTTCTCATTCCATCTTCCAGTTGACAGCCAATCTGGGAGGTAGCCAGTGGTGGCTCAAGTATTTGGGTCACTGCCAATCATGTTGGAACAGAGACCCTTGGTTCAGTTCCGGGCTCCAGGCTTCCTCTCACCCCACCCTGATTATTGTAGGCATTTGAGGAATGAACCAGCAGTCAGAAAATGTTTCTCTCTCTTTCTCCTTCCATCCCTCCCTCTCAAATCAACACATTTTTTTAAAAGACAGAAGTGGTTGTTGTCTCCCAAATACTCCTTCTTTCCCAGCACAGTTAATACCATGTGTTCAAGTCTTTCAAATTAAAAAAATTCATTCTGGAGGCCCTCCATTTCTTAACCACCAGTAACCAAAGCCTATCGCTTTCCTTTAGAGATACACCAAAAATCTGTCTCAATTTCCATAGCTACTAATTCAATTCAGGTTCCTACACTTTCTCTCCTACCCTAATACTGCATTGTCCTGACAAGTCTCTCCCTTGTGACTCTCCCCTGCGATCCATCTTTTTACATTCTTGTGAAAATTTTCTTGCCAAACAAGTATGATTACACCCTCTCCTCAAAGTATTGCCCCTGATTTTCCATCAGCTGCCTCTAGACCCAAGTTCTTTTGTCTGGTTACAGTACCCTTCCTGATATAACCCCAATATAATGTTCCAATTTCATTTCCTTCCACTTCCTACCACAACCTTAAGCTCCAAGCCACAATCATCTTCTCACATATCTTTTCAAAATTCTATGCCTTTGTACATTTTGTTCTCTTTGCCTGAAATACCCTTTCTTCCTCTTCTGCAGATAGCAAATTTCCATTTTGCCTACAAGATTATGCAAAGTCAAAGGAGAACCCAAACATATCTAACTTTCTGAGGGTCAACCAGTGCACTTATTCATTTCCTTTTTTTTTTTTGTAGGGTTTATTTATTTTTACTGGAAAGTCAGATTTACAGAGAGAAGGAAAGTCAGATTTATAGAGAGAAGAGAGAGAAAGATCCTGTGTCCTCTGATTCACTCCTCAAGTGGCCGCAACGGCCGAAGCTGAACTGATCTGAAGCCAGGAACCAGGAACCCAGTCTCCCACATGGGTGCAGGGTCCCAAGGCCTTGGGCCTTCCTCCCCTGCTTTCCCAGGCCACAGGCAGGGAGCTGGATGGGAAGTAGGGCCCCTGGGACACAAAGACTTTAGTCACTAGACTACCGCACCAGTCCCCACTTACATACTTTATTTGTTGATATGTTTATGTCTTTCACTAGACTGAAATCCTTAAGATTAGGAATGATGATTTTTTTTCTTCTTGAATCCAGGGTGCCTACACAAATGTCTTTCATATGACTGAATGAATGCTCACTGACTCTTACTAATTTAATTTCTTAAGTCAAGATCCAATGAATGTTTTAAGCTTAAAATCAGTTCCTAAGCAACAAAATGCTGACATTTCATGTATTATAAACTATATACATTGCATTTTGAATTCTTCATTCCTTGACTGCTTTCATATTAGTTATTCACATAAATATCATAAATTATTACATAAAAAAATAAAATAAGTTTGAATTTGTCTTATTGTCAAAGATATAAGAAGTTGGGTAGGGAGACCAAATATGAATGGATGTATTACTAGTCATATCATTCAATACTATATCAGGGATCTCATTAATAAAATAGAAATGTTTAATGTGAAAACTATGAAAAGATTCCAGCTGCTAAATTTACATTCTGTTTAGAGAATAGTCATCATAACATCGTAGAGTCCATTTGGCCATTTTATCAAATGATCAACACCTCTAGTGCTGTTTCAGAAACACTTAGGTAGGAAATGAGGAGCAAGAAACAAGATATAAAGAATCTAACAATATGTATTTTGTGCTTCATGCAGCCTGTTCTATATCCATAGATGAAGGAGATTTGAGGAAATCTTACTGATCTACATTGGTTATCCTAGTAAATCACAAATTCCTTCAGGATAAATAGTTTTACTCATGCCTTCCTCTCTTGCCATAAAGCATTTTGAACGTACCTTTGTAGAACTGTACTAAATAGGATGCTTTACTCTTTTATATATATATAAAATTCTAGGTGTATCCCTAATAAGACTTGCCCATTGTCTGATATCATACAATATAACTCAGATGCATCTAAAGGAATACAAATTCTTTTACTCTTGGGCAACATTTAGAAAAAAATCTAAGAGAAATATTTTATACAATCTTAGGGCAAAGAAACCTGCAAACTAATTTCTGGCTTGGCCACTGGAGATTAAAACAGTTTATTTCTGTCAACTAGACAAGATACATAAAACAGACACTAGAGAAAGGGGAAATATTTTTGTTTCGCAGAACTGTGATTGCAAAAAAATTCGGCTGCTGAGCAAAGCAAAAATATGTTTGTTTACTCAGGGAACACTTTTCCAGTGCTACACACAAGAGAAAATAACTAGACCAAAGGGTAAATTGGGAAATATGTTCTAGAATCTTGAAGTCTTTAAAATGTTTATCTACTTATTTTACTTGAAGAGGCAGAATGATGGGGAGTGGGTGGGGGACTGAGAGGAGAAGCTTCTAGACACTCTATTGCTCCCCAGATGCTTACAACAGCCAAGCTTGAGCCAGCCAGGAGCCCAAAACTCCATCTGGGTCTCCCACGTTGGGTCACAGGGGCCAGTCACTTGGACACTCTGAGCAGGAAGCTGCATCAGAAAGCATGTAGCCAGGAGCGGAACCTGAATGTCCACATGGGATGTGGACATCCCCAGTAGCCGCAAATTCCTCCCCTAAAGTCTCCAAAGACTTTAGAGTTAACAATGTAAAAAATGAGAACCAGTTTTAGAATACTGGCAAGAAAATCAGGTTCTAAGCTGTCCTAGCAATTTCATGCTCAGTCTGTTCTCTTGCTGTAACCTCTGATTTTTACGGTTGTGAGTGGGCTGGGCAGTGAAACCCATAAGATTCACCCTCTGGGACAGAGCCATTTTAAATACAGTGCTCTTCCTACTCATCACACACAAGAGAGTAGTGAATCATTCATCTTCTAACCAACATTAAGCTGGTTAATTGCATGGCTATCAACCCTGACAGTGAATGTTTACATTCAGAATTGGGGACAAAGCCTAAATACATTTTCACAAAAGAAACACAAAGTATGTCATTAGTGAAATTGTTCTAACTGGAGTGAAACTAGCCCCTCCCCCATTTCTTAAATGCCAACAATGAATGTTTAAGGGTGAATTACTTCTTGTTTCCCAGTGGATCTCTTGACCATACCCAGGATAGTGCATAGTAATTCTAAAACAACAAATTGTGTTATTGTAGAGTAGCTTTACAGCCAAACCCAAGACAAAATAAACACCAGGAATGAATTATTCCCATGAACTGACACAAGGAAACCCTGTTGATTGTCACTAAAAACTAATAGTACATATTCTAAAATCTTCAAAAGGTGAGATTCAGAAATGCATCATTGTTAATTTATGTAGTCTAAGATTTTATCTCACTGACAAATCCCTTAATTACGAAGTAATATCCCAAGAATCTTACTGGGTCTTGTTATAATCATCCAAAAAACTATTGCTAAATTTAATATTTCAAAAGGCAAAATTATTTATTCAGCACCAGCTGTATTTTTAATGAAACCAAAATGATATTTAGCTTTAGCCAAAAGTAAGCAGGTAATATTTTTTTCTTACGACAGTAGAGGAAGGTAAAAGATTCATTGAAAAATTTTTCATTTTCATATTAGCCAGTTGGCATTTAAGAAACTCAATATGTCATTGGGGGAGAGTATACAATAAGAATCATATTTCCTAACATTAAATTGCTTTTTCATACACTCCTTTCTTCGGTGCTAAATACAGGCAGTTTAGGGAAAGAAACACACTTCACTTGATTCCATGCTCTGACTCAGAATTTTAATGTACCTTTATTCTAAATCAGATCCATAGTATCTTAATGCTAAGTGGTTGTATTAAGTTAAATATTTCATTTTTTGTTGTGTCCCCAGTTGTTCTTTTGAAACAAACATCTTATTATCTTATTGGTTTTTTGGTAGATATAGTGATGAAACAAATATGTAAGTAAAACATAGATTTTAAATTCTGACTAAACTGATTTTCAAATTAGTATTTTCTTTAGCTCTATTCCCCAGCTTGAAAAATTAACTATGGCCTGCCTGGGGCTACCTGGATCCTGCATGCTCCACGGGCAGCCTAGGAGGCCCTGCCAGGGGTACTTTTGCATCCACCCAGATGGCAGCGCAAGGGTGGCTGTGGACTGGATGTGTCAGTTGCCAACAGCACTGGGTGCAACCCTCGTACCACCTGGTGGCACACTTCAGGAACTTAGACTGGAGAATTTGCATGAAAATTGGGACATCACACAGGTGAGGGAGAGCAATGACCTGTGGAATCATGCCCAGGTAAGAAATTACTGCTGAGGAAAATTCCTAGAAAAAAACACTGTAAATATAAGTGAGGAATGACTCCAGAAGAACTCTCAACAACAAGTCCACTGTACTTGCAAGTAAGTGAGAAGACTGAGAACTGGTGGTTTGAAGAGGAGAGACAGGAAGACTTTTATGGGTAAGACCAATGCTCCCCCACATGGGAAACCTGAGCTGGGCTTGTTAGCATAGAACATTGCTGATTACCACACTCTGGCTCACATGAAAGATAGAGCTGGGGGCCTGTCTGGCAGAGCTAGATCCAGTACATGACAGTGAGTGTTGGAACAGTGGACATGTTACATGCTGGGCCATGACACCAACCAGCACACAAAAGAACAGATCCAGGGAGAGATTCTGTGGAGGATAAGTGGGCCTAACTCTGTGGAAATACAAGTCATGCTGGTTAGCTTAAGAGTCAGTGTGGTGAAAGGCTGAACTAGACATGACCATGGAATCTGCCAACACTCATGGGTACTGAGGCTAGGAACAGGTTGAGCAGGTCTAGGCTGTAGCAACTGCATGCACATCCTAAAACAAGGTGTGGGTCGCATCATCCACTAGCTCATACAAAGACTGAGAGGGAGGGGACAGGCTGTGTAGGATGGGCTGGGCTAGGTCTCTGTTGCTGCTGAACCATGTTTGAACTGTGTCTGGGTGTGGACCAGGCTTGGCTGGGCTATAGCACCCAATAGTAAGAACCAGAAAGGCTAAGGGTAAGAAAGAAAAGGCCGCTGTTCCTGCTAGGATGGAAGGTGGACTAAGTAGGGCTGGCCCATGGACCCCTGGTTATTTGTGAGATCTGGCATGGAGAGAGTTTCTGATAGAGGAGCCTGAAGAACTCCTCTTTTGGGACACAGTCTCTGCAGGTGAGCACAAGAACCAAGACAGGAAACAACCCAGATCAGTCCAGGCTATGGTACCCACCAGCATACATTTGGCTCAGGTCTAGAGCGAGCCAGACTGGGCCAGTTTGTATCACCCACTGACAAATCTGAGAATCAGAATGGAGTGTGGATCAGGCTGTCAGGCCACAATGCCAGCCAGCTTACATTAGGGTGAAGACTGGGGGCTGCCTGGGCTGGGATGGGCTAGGCTGTAGTCCACACCAGCATGAGCTGGAACTAGGGGTGGCAGCGGCCAGGCCAGGCTACAGCACCCACTGGCAAATGTCAAGGTGAGGCAAGCCATGCCAAAATGGTCTGCAGCACTCAACCAGCACACGTCAGACCTGGGGGTGAGGATGGTTAGGAAGAAAACACAGTAGGGAGGCTGCATGGGGCTCCTCTACTGGACCACTACTCCCATTGGTAAGCATGAGAGCTGGGATCCAGGGCAGAGCAGGCTGGGCAGGGCTACAACACCTGTGGGCCTCATGTGAGCTGGATCAAGGGAAAGCCAGGCTGGGTTGACTTTTCTTACTGGTGCACGCATAAGCCAGAGTGGGTATGGGTGGGTTGGCCTTTTTCATAGCATCAGCTGACAGATGCTGGCATGAGGACAAATTCTGTCAAGTTAAACTGCAGAATCACCTGGACAGTGCAAGCTCTAGGACTGGGAGTGGACCCATCAGGGAAACAGTAGGCACCTCCCTTTTGAGTTGCCACTCTGACTGGTGAGCATAAGAGCCAGGACTGGGGCAGGCATGGCTAGACAGAGATTCACACCCTCTGGCACATGCGTGGGCTGAATAATGGGGCTGGCTGTGTTGAACTAGGCTTCAATGCCCATTGACATGCACAAGAGCTGAATGGGATGTGGGACAGACTGGACCAGTCTGTTGCACATACTGGAAAGCATGGGAACCAGTGTAGGAGGTGGGTCTGGTGGGGGTTATTGTGGTTTGCTCTGACTAGGCTGCAGCTCCCACTGGTTTATGTGGCCACGTGTGTGGTGAGTGAGACCAGATTGGACTGGAACACCCATTGATTTGCATAGAGGACAGGGCTGGAGATTGAACTGACCTAGCAATTGCAGCTACCAGTGTGCACGTAAGCTGACTGGGGTGATGGACTGTGCCAGAACTTGTACTGACATGTACACACAAGAATCATGTCTGGAATTACCTCAGATGAACTGCTGGACTCAGAACTTCAACCATGGAAAAAATTGCAAGGTCCATGGTCTTTAACCGTGGAGTGATTGTGTCAGAACTGGGCCTCCTCAATGGCTTGGACAGAGCAGTGAACAGCATAGCCAGTTGCATATGGAGAAAACAACAGTACATTATAGCCTTCAGAGAACATCTGGTATTGTGACAGAGAAAGGAGGACAAAACAAATTGACCAACTACCCCAGCCAAGTGAAAAATCTAGGCAAACACAGACTCTAAGATGGACTATGTCAGCCAGTGGAGTCTGGAGAGATTTCATTGTGCTTGGAGTGGCAAGACCAGCAGCATTCAGAACTGTTGAACTATCAGTATCACTTGAGCAGTGCTCCCGGAGCATGCCCCCATCGGGGACCTTGGGATGGTTAGGAGGCTGGGCGTGGCTTCTCCCTTTATCTCCCCCTTCCCTCAGATACAGGAAGGAAAAAAAGAGAATGTGGAAACAATGTTCTTACCACTTTCCTGTAGCCCTTGACCCTTTGTGCCACAATCAACTATGTAAAGATCATCAAAAATTTTAAAAGAGAGAGAGAGAGAGAGAGAGAGAGAGAGAGAGAGAAACACTGGCCAGCGCAAGGTGTTCGTATTCTCTCCAGTTGGGTACAGGAGAATATCATTCCACTAAAATATCAGGAAATTGTCAAAGAACATAAACTTTAGCTTAGTGTCACTCTAGGACTGAAATGTATGTCATCTTTCTCCAGTGTCTGAATTGTTGCTTCTTACATGATAATGCCTACATTGCAACAACACAAGAAATCTTAAGGCCGTGAACTCACAGAGTAATAGTTTCAAATACAAGAGAATATTCATTTGAACATTTTGGTGTACAAATCCATTTCGGTGGTTGTATGTAAGTCTTTTTACCTACAAAGTGAATATGCTAGGCAAGCATCACTGACTCTCCTCTTAGCTAATGCTCCTGGGAAAGCAGTGCAAGGTGGCCCATGGGCTTGGGGCCCTGTCAGTCAAGTGTGAAAACTGGCTCGAGTTCCAGGTTCCTAGCTTCAGGTTGGCCCAGTCCAATCCTGGACTTTGCAGCCACATGGGGATGAATCAGGACACAGGACACCTAACTCATCTTGCTCCCCGCCCTGCCCCTCCCTGTAACTAACTTTTATAAAATATGTTTTCTTTCAAAAAAAAAAAAGAAGAAAAACTAACTATGAGACACCTAAATCAAGCACATTTATGAACCAATTCAAAAATTTAAGCCTCATAAATTTATAAAAATATATTTTCTGAAATATATTTTCAGAATTTTTCCAAGTTTAATATTCTATCAACTTTGGAACTAATGATAAATGTTTTGTACTTGGTATGGTGTCTTTCATCTTCGGCCTTCAAAACCTTTATGGGCCTTAATTAATTCTCACCACACCTCTCTGAGACAGGTTGGTATTTTTATCTCTTCTTTAGAGTTGATGAAATGGAGACAAAAAGAGATTAGTATGAGATTTGCCTAGCGATGTAGAATAAATCAGAGGCACATCCAGGATGAGCCATCAACTACTCAGAGACAAATAAGTTGGCCTCTACTTCTCATTCCCATGAGTATCAGCACCTTAATAGAAAACACGTCTCAATCAGCAACAGAGTCAAGTAAGAATTCAACTTACTTTTTCACTCTCAGGAATTTCTATCTTAGAGATGTATTTTGTTACTTCCTCTTTGTTACATGACTTGGATATCATGTCACTACAGGCACAGGTTGGACACTGAGAAAATGAAAACACACATTACTTACTAGATGTAAAAAAAAATTCAAGAAGTATGTAGTAGGTAGTATCGGATCAACTACAGGAATATTTTAGGGACCTCAAAGGCCATTCATCTGGAAATCTTCGTGGTATTATTACTGTGATACAACCTCGTGAGTGACGCATGTTGGCTTGTTTGGGCTTGTGCGCTTTGTGAACTGAAGACCTGTCATAAACCCAGGTGCAACTCGTTTCTCTGCTATTGCACTGTGCCTCACATGGATTCCAAGGGAAAGGCAAAGATTCTTTTCCTCTGTCAGATGTCACTTACGGAAGAAATCAGGGTTCTCCCATGTCCCCTTTTTTAGGGAGATATGTCTAAAAGTTTATTTTGATACTTAATCAAATCCTCTGATTTTGTTGTTCTATCCCCTATGTGATTAACAATTATTTTTAGTGCTCATTTTTTCCCAAAGAAATTATCAAAAATCATTGGATTTATAAGTATTTCATTTGCTTTGACTAGGTGAAAATGCTTAGTAGGAGATAATCTCAGGAACAGGATTCACTCCAAGTTTCAGTTTATTGTACCGTTTGAATTTCTTATGTTGCCCTATACCACTAAATTTTATCCACATTAATAGTATCTACTGCTTTCTTTCCCTTGCCCCCTTTCTCCACAATGAATTCTCTTCTTCTTGCTCTCTCTCCTCTGCATAATTTGTATAAAATCCATGCAAGGATTGTCTCTGAGAAAAAGGTAAACACAGGAAGGGAAAAACACAATATTTTTTGTCTTAAAACCATACTATTCAAACATTTCACATTTCTCTTTTTATACCCATTAATCTCCTTGTACAGGGCCAGCCAATCTTTATTTTTACTTAGGATAGTAGCAGTAATATACTTTTAACAGTAAATATTTTGTTTTAAAATTCTGATAAATTAAATTATTGCATAAAGTCTTTATATATTAATATACTCTCATACTTTAAGAATAATAAGATTTTTCAGTAAAAGTGAATAATTTACTTAAGTTCAGGATAGAGTCAGATTGAGACCTATTGTTAACAAACCTCAAGCAGTGGAAATTATAAATATTTTCCAAAATCCATCAGTAAATGTCCATATTATTTGGGTATATTAGAAAGTAATTTTTTGCTTTCAAAATGGAAATACGGGGCCTGGCAAGGTGACCTAGCGGCTAAAGTCCTCACCTTGTATGTACCAGGATCCCATATAGGTGTCGGTTCTAATCCCGACAGCCCCATATCCCATCCAGCTCCCTGCTTGTGTCTTGGGAAGGACTAGAGGACGGTCCAAAGCCTTGAAACCATGCACCTACTTGGGAGACCCGGAAAAAGCTCTGGGCTCCTGGCTTTGGATTGGCTCAGCTCCAGCAGTCATTGCGGTTACTTGGAGAGTGAACCATCAGATGGAAGATATTCCTCTCTGTCTCTCTTCCTCTCTGTATATCTGCCTTTCCAATGAAAATAAATGAATCTTTTAAAAAATGGAAATATGTTCTTCTTTCTCCAAAGAAGTGTTTTCTTTCAATATTTACTACAACTTATAGTGGAATTCTTGTTTAAAGATTAAATAGAGTCAGTTACACTGATTTGTTATATACTCCCAAATATTTATCTTAGAGAATAGCTGATAAACCTGCCTTTCTATCTGGTCACTGAAAACTAGGTCATTTTCACCATTTGGGGCTAAGCACCATCCATCATCCTTATCTTTCTAACAGCTAATCTGGAATAGCTAAGTAGGAATATATTGGCATTCCCTTCTAACTGACACAGTAAGACACAAATTTAGCTTTGCAAAACGGAAGAAAAATGTGCCCTTATCCTTGCTGATATCAAGGTAAAAATCTTGAAGAATTATTCTCAGTTCAAATTGAAGAGATTTAAAATGATTTTAATAGAGTTAGTGAGCACTTTCCTATGCAATTCCAGATTATGCTAGAGTATATTTCAATAAACAATGAGCTTTGCAAGGAATGAGGTCTCTTTGCTGCCACTGAATCTATGTCACAAATATGAAGAGGCTTCAAAAAGGTCATGAAAAATAGAATTAAACACAGATTTGCTTTGGTGCAAAATATTTTAAAATTTTTTTTATAGTTTTTTTCTTAATACCTATTTTTCATGACCTTCTAGATGCTCTGAAATTCTGCTCACATGCATCGCAAGCCTTGTTCAATTTCCTTGGTGACTCTGTCAGCCACTATATGTGTTCTTATGACATACTGTGAAAAATAGAATGCTTATAATTAGTAGTCGTAGTATTTCTAATAATCATTCTGTCATACCTTAGCAGTCTAGACTTTCATGTGCTCCAGGCATATTTGAACTTCATTTCAAAAGCTCTTTCATTTTTGACCGAGAGCAATTCACCAAAACCTCCTCCCCCTTGTACACCATCAACTGTTCATTGTTGCCTCCCTTGTTGATTTACAGTGAATGAAAAATTGTTCTGGTGTTACTGAGGTCTGTGCTTCATGAAAAATTAAGTGTGCTGGGATGGAGAAAAGACTATAGACTGATGAAATGATATGATTAGTCTGTTTTATCTGAAGCTGGATCATGTATAAGGTAAAGAGGTTTATTTAAATTGGAGTCTGGAAACTGAAAGTCTGAGACCAGATGGTCCCAATTGTTCAGTCTCCTGATGACAGTCTTGTGGAGCATGGCACCCACACAGGAGACACGTGAGAAGGGACACCTGATGATTACAGAAATCAGAGAGAGATCCACAGTCGGGCTCACCCTTTCATGACAACTCACTCTCAAAGAAACTGGCTGGGGTTCCCAAAAGCTACCTTAATCCCTTCTGAGGGTAGCAGTACCTTAAGGTCGTCAGCACTTCACACTATCCTACCGTTTTGGCATTTCCACCACCTCAACACCACCCCACTAAGGACCAAGCCCCCAGTGCTGGAACCCTTGGGGAGCAGAATTCCTTAAAAGCAGACACACTCATCATAAAACACTTCTCTATGCCAAATAGTGTATAGTACTCTAGAGAACAATAACCAGGTACTACTGTCCTTGTCTTCAAACAACTGGCACTGAAGTTGGAAGAGACAGAAACCATTTCTTCATTTGCAGTTCTGGTTGAATAATCCCTTTCCTCCTGTGCTGATTTTTATCATCCTGTTTTAGGCATTTATCACTTCATTCTCAGATCACAACAATCCTGCCCTAAAATCCCCTGATTGATCCTCACAGATTTACTCTTCTTTCTAACCTTCACTTTCATTGCCTAACTATTGTACTAAAAAAGGTAAAAATGGAATGCTTTCGAGTATGCTTTTCATTCTTAATCTAGCCTCAGTCTCAGTGTTTCAGAACATCTTCTCATTAACTTCATCTGATGCACTGCAAGATAAACTATATAATTCCCTGAATATGAGACACACTTCCCCATATTTCTACCTTAGATTATACTCTTCCTGTGTTTGGAATTCCCTCTGCTGAAATGTTACGCATTTAAGGTCAACTTCATATGCCATATTTTCCCATAAAGCCTACACAGAATTCCTCCAGCTGAAACTCATCTTCTCTTATCTCAGTGCTTAGAGTTCTCTCTTCTGATGCCAGTTAAATAAAACCTTGCATTGTTATGCTAATTTCTTTCTTTCTTACAGGCATATAAAAGAAATCCACATGCCCTTCAGCTTGTCTCATATATATATATATTATAAATATATAGATTAGAGAGAGAAACATACATAGTAAATATTTCTAAGGTGTTGAATGAAAACACTAAGAGGAATATGCAAGGTGTACAGAATGTAAGAGCAAATATGTAGATGGAAATTAAAGTCATGGAAACCTTTCTGAAAATGAAAGAGGTGGGTCTTAGATTTAATACTGACTAAAGGAATTCTATTTATAATGCCTTTATTTATACTCTTCTTACAAGAAACTTCCACTTACATAAATGTTTAATTCCTTTACCCAATTTGGGAGAAGTATAAAACCTGTTGCTTCAGTCAATAAGTGAAATCATGGTGAACATTTCAGGAGAGACAGGAAGTCGGGACAGTTTTAAAAAAACTTGTTTGAAGCAGCAGTATTGTTTGTATTCAGGCATTTAAATATCTGCATTGAGATATTCTTCTATTGTTTATGGTAAGTAGACCCCTTTTGGGTTGGATTAACTTCCATGATTACTTGATACATCTAACACACTTTTGGATTGCACAGGTTTGAGGGGAGCCATGTCCTGGCCACTGAAATGTGTTGGATACATGTTGTTTTGAAAAAACACAACACAATACAGCATTTTGTGCACTGGTTGAGATGCCCCTTGGATTACTTGTATCTCATATTGAAGTGACTGGACTAGTCTTCCCTCTGCTTCCCATCCAGCTTCCTACTAATGTTCATACTGGCAGGTAGCAGGTATTGGCTAAGTTCTTTATCCCTGCCATCTATGTGGGGCACTCAGATTGAGTTCTGGGCTCCTGGATTCAGCCTGGCTCTGCCCTGGATGCTGTGGGCATTTGGTGAGTGAACCAGTCAATGGAACATATGCGTCTGCCTTCATCTCTTTGTCTTTTAAAGAAGATTTTTAAAAGGAAGGAAGAAGAAACACAGGAGAAAGGAGGAAATGAACTATAAATCTTAATAGCATCAGCATTTGTTCTCCCCTAAAAATTTGTTTCAGAGTCTGTTGTTTGCTTCCCCATCATAGTCTTTCTCCCTCTCCACCCTCCGTGCAGGTGTGGATGCATAAGAAGAGACCCCTATGCCCTCTTCCATCACCAATTTAAGGAGATGAAACAGGTAAATATTCTTAGGCTGGCTTTCATCACAGCTCTGACAAGGGTGCATTTCTAGTAAGGGAAAAAGTTCTTCAAGCATACAAGGTCAAGCTGCTCTGGAGAGTGATACAATGGAGTATTTGCCTAGGCTTGTGGAACAATCTGCATTCATTCACGCTAGAGATGGTGGGGGAGGTTCAAGGGCCTCCCACACTGGAAACTGTGCTTAAAGATTTGTCATCCTGAGAACTTATCCGGACGAGCAGGCGGAAGTCTAACCCTACAAATATGCTTCTGTCAGAATTTTCCTTACATAGCCCACTGCTATTGAAAGTGCAGCTTGTTGCACACGTGGCAGCCACATGGCTCCCCATGTTCATGGAGAATACAGAAGGCGGTGGGGACAAGAGAGAAGATGGATCTGCCTCCTGTACACTGAAAACTCATGAAAGCTCATGCATCAAACCACACTTATTCCCAAAGGAATATGATTTTTAATAAGTCAGCAAGTACTTTCTATTGGTGAAATCCTGAGTACATGTTCTATATATATATATGTATATATATATACACACACACATACATATATACTGATTTCTCCAGTTCTTAAAGGAATAAATCCATGTTCAAATGAAGTTTTCAAATCCCAGCATTTTTTATTACTGATTTTCAGAGAATACACATGATACAAATCTTAAATGTATATTATACTAAATAAACAAAATATTTCCTAACACTATGGTAGAACCCAAGCTTTCTTTAAAAGTTAACATTTCAAATAATCTCAAACTTAATAAATGATCCAGAAAAGGGTCACAGAGCTGAAATATTGAAAGATGTTGAAGGTCCTTCTGAATCTTAAGCAATAAAAATTGCATTTAGCTTTTAAGAAACAATTCAAAGAGAAAAAAAAACACAATGTAAGAAGTGTACACATATAGAGTTTTTAGGTAGCACACATTTATGTAGCAAAAACAATGAACAATATTCCATGCTTCAGTCCAGGGATAGATAAGATTTAGCTTACCTGCAATTTGTGTTGTCTATCCCATGCACATCTTCCAGTTTAACTATCTCTGACAGTCCACCATTCCCATATTAAGCTTTCAAACTCCTTTGCTTGTCCATCCTCATCACATTCCTCTCCAACACGCTATCTCCAACTACATCCTTACATATATCTCCTACTCAAGGTACACTGGTTTAGCCACTGCTCCTGAAACATTCATTCACTTCACGCTACCTTCATGATTTTGCTCAGCCCTTCCCCAAGTGCTTTACTATTTCCTCCATTGGCTAGATGCAGTTTAACTGCTCACTCTTCCAGACAGCCTTTCCCACCCAACTCCCCTAACTGAAGATCACCACACATTCATCTGCCTAATGAACATCCTCATGAACTTCTCTGGCAAGTATCATGGATAATATCCACTGACATCTACTCCATCCCTTCAGACTACATACATTTTTCCCCTGTTTCCCAAGTCAAGGATCATGTCTACTACTTGTATCCCAGGAATTAGAGCAATAAAATACTCAGGAAATGTTATTCCAATCATAATGCTGATGTGACAATAGTGGCCCTTTAGAAAACAAAGACAAAAATAGAATCCCTTGGGAAAATACTAGCCCCCCCCCACACACACACAAAAAAAAAAAACAAAGAAAAAGTTTACCTTAGAGAAAACACTATGTTCCTTTTCTGTATCCACCAGATACAAAAGCAAATCATGCTTTGTTTTCACTGATTGCCACCAAATCCTCATTTCTTCATGTGAGCTTAGCAGCTATATTCAGCTTGGAATATATCTTTCAAGACTATATTTCAAAATATATACTGTACATTAAAATTTTATTCAAAATATAGTGTTTCATATGTGAAATTTCAGTTTAGAACATTATTTCTAGAAATTCTATGTGTTAATAATATTTCTAGGACAAAATATATAGTAGTTACCTTATCTACACCAGTTCATGCTGGTTTACTTACTTTGTTCAGTTTTATGTTAACTCATGGTTCTTGAAAAAGACAAAACATATAGCTATACAAAAACACATACTGGAATCCTTTGAAAACCATCTGTAGTTGAGAAACTAAATTCTTTAATTCTAGTCTTGGTTCTAATACTGTATTCATCTATGTCATTTTATCAGTAAAATGGAAATGGTAATGTCAGTTCTTTATTTACCATATCTTAGAAAAAAGAAGTGAAATAAAGCATGTGAAACCTTTATAGGAAGTTGGCACATAAAATCAAGGTGAAAGTCTGAGGTTCCCACACTTTGGAAACTTCACCATGTACCAAATAATGTGTGGTTTGAGAAATCAAAGATGAGTAAAACCCAAGACAAATTCCAAATCTTAAAATACATTAGTGGAACAGAGGTAAACAAGTAGACTGGGGCTTAGCAAATTACATGGCAGGATTTTGTAAGACTTGAGAATTACCAATGGCTTTCACAGATAAATATTTACAACAGATGTTGATGATAGAGAATACTAACTTTGAACCACAAGAGAAATATTATTCCTACTAAAGAATTTCATTCTGATCAGTATACCCATATTATAAAAAGCTACATGTGTTTATTATTTTCAGTTTTTTTAATTCAGATGAGCATAAATTTCTTGGTCCGGGCCCGGCGCGGTGGCGCAAGTGGTTAAAGGTCCTCACCTTGCCGCCCGGGATCCCATATGGGCGCCGGTTCTAATCCCGGCAGCCCAGCTTCCCTTCCAGCTCCCTGCCTGTGGCCTGGGAAAGCAGCAGAGGACGGCCCAAAGCTTTGGGAACCTGCACCCGCGTGGGAGACCCGGAAGAGGCTCCTGGCTTCGGATCGGCATAGTATCGGCCCGTTGCGCTCACTTGGGGAGTGAATCATCGGACGGAAGATCTTCCTCTCTGTCTCTCCTCTCTGTATATCTGCCTTTCCAATGAAAAAATAATAAAAATAAATCTTTAAATTTCTTGGTCCATCTCCCACTGTCTTTCCCAGGCCAACAGCAGGAAGCCAGATCTGAAGTAGAACAGCTGGGACACAAACTCGTGCATCAGGATGCTGATGTCCTGGGAGGCAAACTTTACCCACTACACCACCATGCTGACCCCAGACATTCCCTCTCCTCTTTTTAGAAAGGGCTTCAAAAAGTTCATGAACAAATAATATTTTTAAAATAACACGTTGTTCATGAATTTCTTTTTAAATTTAATTTTGCTCCATTCAATTTAATATTAAATTAATGTTGATTAATTAGTCTGGTTTTATTCAATTTACCCCTATTTATTTTAATTTTATTTGAGAGACTGAGAGATAAGAGCTACACAGAGATCTTCCATCTGTTAGTTCATGCCTCAACTTTCTGTCATAGCCAGAGTTGAGCCAGGCCAAAACCATGAGCCACAAGTTTAATCCTGGCCACTCATAGAAGAGTGATGGGAAAGGCCTTAATTACTTGAGCCATTACCTATGGCCTCCCATGGTACACACTGGCAGGAAGCCACAATTGATAGTAGAGGCACTGTGAAGTGGAATACAGACGTTCCAAGGGCAACTTGTCTATTGCTAAAGGCAGATTTACAGAGAGGAGAGAGATATCTTCCATCTGACAGTTCATTCCCCAAAAGGTTGCAACAGCTGCTATACCTGGGCCAGGCTAAACTCAGGAGCTTCCTCTGGGTTTTCCATGTGGGTGCAGGGGCCCAAGAATTTAGACTATCTTTTCTCTGCTCTCCTAGGGAACTGCATTAGAAGTGGAACAACTGGAATTCAAACTGCTGGCCATGAGGAACTACACATTCCAGCACCAGCGACAAAAAGAACCTACTTAGCTGCAGTGCCAGCCCATCTCTCTGAACTTTTTGAAGCCCCTCAGTAAGTACTCACATAATATTCCCTAATTTTGCCTCTGGGCATGCAAAATCAAAAATATTTGCCAAGTATAAGCCTTACAGAAAACAGCTGCTAATCCCTGAAATAATTAAACAAATCATACAAGGGGGCAAATATAGTGATAAGAGAAGTTAGCTCAGAAATTCAACATATTGTAAAAATACTGGGAAAGAACATCTGAAATAATCACCTTGATCAATTTGGGTCCTCAGATAAGCTGATGCAAGGATAGAGTTAGGTATGATTAGTTTCAGATGCTGATTATCTCTAAACTTTTGTTTGAAACATAGCTGTGCTTGGTTCCAATCATATCTAGCTACCTGATGAGGTTTTCAGCCATCTATGAAACACAACAACTGAGAAGACAACATTAATCCTATTCCTTCTATGGGCATAGACTTTTGTTATGTGTTTTCTTATCTTTATAGGCCTGTCCTGCTTTCAGTGTCTTTACTGTTCATTTTTAAGTTGGGAACCTGCAGAAAATAAAATAAAATTTTTAAAATACATTTGGTAATGACACCTAAAATTTAAAGAGGTATTTCCAATAAAAGATGCTCACTAGACCACATGGATGTACTTATCCCTTCTCCCTCTCAAAAAAAAAATTACCAAACAAATGGCAGAAAAGGAATTTTTTTAAAAAAGATTTAAAACCTTGAAGGAAAGGAGAAATCCAGAGAAGACTATCAGCAGGAAGAAATGTCAAGAAGTAGGTTGAAAATTGGAAAGTTAAGACCAGGTAATAATGACTTCTTAGCAAGCCAAAGGAGGCTGGAAATTATGTACCTGATGCCGGGGAAATCAAGAAGCAAACTAAGTCACCCTGCAAAACCCAGGAAAGCATCGGGCAGGAATCAGAGGCACCCAGTACCTTTAAAACAAATGTAGGCTGCTAGTAGAGTCACAAGAAGGGGACCTGGTAGAAAATCCATAGACAAAATAGGCTCTTCCCTCCCTCAGCCCTCAATAATTTCATAAACCAAAATCACTAACCTCCTCATGATTCAACAGAAATGGGATATCTACTATTAAACTTCCAACCAGGGGTTTTCTGGACTTCTGGTCACTGAGTTAAGCACCACAGTGCTACACCTCAAACAGTGACTACAAGAAAACATCTGTACCCTGAAGGATGAGGACAACCTCCTCCCACTTAGTTCCCAGAACGCTGGAAACAGGCTAAATGGGACAGGATATTGGAAGTTTCCTCTCCGGGAAAATTAAGCAAAAGAACATCTCAGATTCTAAAAACTGCTAGCCCCTAAAGACATGTCTGGATATATCCAAAGAGCCCCCCATTGAAGCCGAACAATTGATTTGTTGATCATATCGTAAACATGCTTGATTTATACAGAATTGGCCATGTAATACGATAAGCTTTTATTCACTAAGTTAGAAAGATGGAACCGACCTTGAAGTACAGTACATTAAGCTGCCTTTTACAATGTTGGCATCCCATTTTTGAGCATTAGTTGGAGTCCTAGCTGCTTTATGTCTGGATCTTGCTCTCTGCCTGGGAAAGCAGTGACACCCACATGGGAGACCAGAATGCAGTTCCAGGTTCCTGGTTTTGACCTGGCCCAGACTTGGCTGTTGTGATCATTTGTGAAGTGAACCAGCAGATTGAAGATCTCTCCCTGTATCTGTCAAAATCTGTCTTTCAATGAAATAATACATTTTTAAAGAGTAGGGAAAAGTTATTTAAATTGCTATAAGAATGTGAAATATTTTCTTTACTTCCTTTGTCTCACTTTCAACATTTAGTGGCTTTTTTTAGCTACTGTTTGTTTTGCTTTGCTTTTTGTTTTTAGTGTTAAGTATGCCAGCACAGTTTAATGAAGAGAAATTAAAAAGGGATTATACCTCATAGAGTAAGCAGACTTTTCACAAAAAAAAAACACCTCCTGTTCTAAAGAGTTCTAAGAAAAGAAAAAAATATTAATTTAAATTATTAGGCTAAATTTTATCACCCATACTTATACTGTATGATACTGGCTTTAAATGCAAACAAGACATTTAACTTATTTACAGGATCATGGAAATAACACAATTCAGGTTTTGTAGCTCGTGTTTGCATTTATTTTGTTCTTACCAGGAGAATTGAAACGTAATCCAAAACTTAGTCTTCACACACACACAATCTACCTTTGGCTTACTGGCATCTTTTCTGTCAGGATAACTGATTGGCTAATATCTGGAAGTAACAGGAGTAAGTCAAGATATGATAGAGTTCTCAGTCATTTGGGTTCCTTAGCACAACACTGCCTTCTTTCAGCCTTGGAAACAATATTCGTTCAAATGGGAACATGGCCTCCAGCAGTTATCAGTGTCTCTGCTTACCCACTCATCGATGTAACACACGGAGCAGGCATTGTGGGCCAGCACGTTGAGCCACTCCTTGGACAGCCCACATCCTTCATCAGAGTATCTGGTTTGAGTCGTTGCTGCCACTTCTTCCCACTAATAGGCACTGGACAAGGCAACAAGTAATGGTTCTGATGCTGGGGTCCCTGTTACCCATGTGAGACATCTCCACGGAGTTTTGGGCTCCTGGCTTCAATCTGATCCAGGTAAGTTAAGGAGCAAACCAGTATATGGAAGATCTCTGTCTCTGTCACTGTGTCTTTCAAATAAAGCAATCAACTCTTGACCATATTACTTATGCTGCCTTTCAATAACAGTCTTAGGTAAAGATATTTTTTAAATTATTTTATTTATTTGAAACATTTACAGAAAGTTGGGGAGGGATTTTATATCTACGAGTTCACTCCCCAAATGGCCACAGCAACTGGGGTCAGGCTAGGCCAAAGCCAGGAGCCTCTTTCAGGTCTCCAATGTGAGTGGCCCAAGTCCATGGGCCATTTTCTGTTGCTTTCCCAGGACCAGAAAGGAGCTGGACCAAAACTGTGTGCAGCAGCCAGGACTTTAATAAGCTTTCATAGGCATGCAAGCATTCTAGGCAGTGGCTTTATCCACTAAGCCACAATGTCAGCCCAGCAAGATCTTTTCTTTGTTCCTACTCTTAAAAAGAAAATAGTATGTTTCACCATCAAGTATGATGTAGGCTTTTGCTATGATTTTGTTTGACTTGGGAGGTAGATGTCCTTTATTTTCTTCTGCTCTAAATCACAAATATTAATTCTTTCAAATATACACATATATGTGTATATGATCATCTTAGTACATATTATGATGATCATACAATTTTGGGTGTCTCTGTTGTTATTGTTGTTGTTGTTGCTTCGCTGTTGTTTTCAGTCTGTTGATGTGGGTATGATGAATTATACTGAGTGCTTTTCAAACAGCAAACCCACACTGAAATCTTGGAATAAACTCCACTTTATTATAATGTAGTAACTCATTCTGAAACATGAAAGGGAACCATGGATCACAAGACATTTGAGGGAAACCTCTGACAAGAAAAACACTAAAATAAACAGAAAAACGGGCACTTGAGGTAAAAACAGTGTAATGGGCAGAGAAACATGGAAAACTAGCATTGTTTCTTTCAGCAATGAGAAGAGATTGAATGCCAGGAAAGTACTGCATGTTTTTTAAATGATCATTCAAAACATGAGAAAGACTTCATGAAAACTAAATTTCAATGAAAAAAAAAATAGTAAAAATTTTTGAGCCTGGTGCCATGGCCTAGCAGTTAAAAGTCCTCATCTTGAATGCGCCAGGATCCCATATGGGTGCTGGTTCTAATCCTGAAGGCCCTGCCTCCCATCCAGCTCCCTGCTTGTGGCCTGAGAAAGCAGTCGAGAACGGCCCAAAGTCTTGGGATCCTGCACCCTCGTGGGAGACCTGGAGGAAGTTCCTGGCTCCTGGCTTTGGATCAGCACAGCACCTGCCATGCGGCCACTTTGGGATTGAATTATCTGACAGAAGATCTTCCTCTCTGTCTCTACTCCCCTCTGTATTTCTGACTTTCTAATAAAAATAAAATAAACCTTTAAAATAAAATTTTTCCCAGAAAATGTTTACAGAAGAAAATTAGCGGGTAAGAAAACTAGAGATTCAGCGTATGAATATGGCAGCGCAACAAAGAGCAGAGCTATGGGGGAGGATGGATGAAACAGGCAGAGGAATTGAGGGAATTTTGGTCCAAGAACATCTCCCAAATGGAAAGCTCTGAATTTTCAGTGCCCAGCTCATTACTGTGAAATTTCGGAGCACCACGGCCAAAGATCCCGACCCATCTACAGCGGAAAAACAGTTTACATATAAATCCTCAAGAACTGGAATGGCAGACTTCTCGAATGTTGCTCTCAAAATCAAGAGAATAAAGAGAGCAATGCATCTCAAGGAAAAATAATTTCCAACTTTATATTTAGAATAAGAACACTTTTTTTTTCTTTAGAAATCCAAAGGGTCTACTGGAAGATATATTCCATTAAATCAAGAGAGCAAACCTCAAGGAGGAAGACAAAGGATCCAGAAATTGGGGAGTAGCTACACAGTAAGGATAAGCAGAATTCTCCAGGACGTTGATATCAATGCTGGGATGACATCTATGAAGCAGGCCTGAGAGAGAAACAAGTCTATATTCGCTAGGAAAATGCACAGCCCAGGCAGGCATGGTGGCACACCGTCCCATATCACAGCACAGAGGGGAGTTCTGGCTACTCCACCTTGGCTCCAGCTTTCCTTGGGGCTGCCCATCACCTCTGCCACTCCTATGAGAGACCCCCATGGAGTTCTCAGCTCCTGGTTTCGCCCAGACCTGGGAGTTGCAGGCATTTGGGGAGTGAATCAGTGTATGGAAAATCTGTGTGTGAGAGAGAGAGACAGAGATCGTGCCTTTCAAATGAATAAATGAATAAAGAGAGAGAGAGAGAGAGAGAGAATGAAGAGTTCTAGCAAAACTGTGCCCAGTCTTATTGATAATAGATATACATTCCTGAAAATAGCCTATGGAAATTTATGTGCACAGAGAAGTAAACAAAGAAGCAAAGATATACCCTAGAGGAAATAGGAAACAACACAAGAAAATTAAAATAATCCTACTATACTATGTGACTCAGTTTTGAGCACTTAAGATCATAATCTTCATAAAGGCTTAACAATGACATGAACAGAAGCTTTGGGAAAATGGGAGGTGGGAAATGAAATTCTAACAGGTAAAACACAGAGCAGAAAATTTAAAAATATTTTTTCTGAGCAAGTATTTATTGCTTATCTTCTATGTGCTAGGAAATCAGTGCTTCACAAATATTACCTATTTAACTATTAGGTGTGATTATCAATTTCAATTTTCTGATGAAAGAGCAAAGTCACAGAAAATCTGGGGAACTTCCCCAAAGAGTGTTCTCAACTGGAAGTGACTCTGGTGAACCCTCACTGGCAATATCTAGACACATTTTTTTCTTGTTACAACTTGGTGGAGGTGCTGCTTGCATCGAGCAGGTGTAGGACAGGGTGCTGCTGAACATTCTGCAATGTACAGGACTGCTTCCTATAATAAGGCATTATCGGACACCAAATATAAATTGTGCTTGGGTAACAAACGCAAACTAAGATGAACAAAAATGTCAGGTGACAGAGCTGAGATTTAAATCCTAGCAGCTTTGCGGGGTAACCTGCTGTTCAGGACTCCTGAAACCCAGAAGAAAATGCCTGGGATAGAGCCCTCCCTCCACCTGATTCCACCTCCTGGCAACAAGCTTGGGAGAGAGCAAATGATAGCTCACACACTTTGGTCCCTGGCTGCAGGCTTTGGACTGACCTAGCTCTGGTTATTTCAGGCACTAGGAGTGTGAACCAACAGATGGAAGCTCTTTGTCCCTCCCCGCCTCTCTCTTTATACCTTTCCAATAAAATGAACAAACAAGATACATTTTAGGAATTCTTGACCAACTTCCTATGTTGCCTTTCAGTAACAATCTAGTGATACTATTTTGAAACATGAATGTAAACATTTAAAGATGAACTAGAAAAATTGAAAGTGATTATTTTATGAAGAGACAAGGTGGGGGTGAATAAAGGTCAGTGCACTGGTGCTGCATTTTTCCCTTGTTGTTATTGTTGTTCTCTTCAAAAACCTGAAAAAAAAACTGAAGTATGGTTGTTTCTAATAATTAAAAGAAAAACCTAAATTAATAATACTGATTTGCTTATTTTAAAATGTGAATACAATTCTGAACATCAAAACTATAGATTATTTTCAGCTTAATTGTTTCCCACATTTAGGACTGTTTGTTAAGATGCAAACGATAAGAGTTGTGTCTTGGTAAACCTTTATGACAAATGAAAAGGGAAAAATGTTTAAGGCAGAAAGACTATACCAAAAGCAGGCTTTCCTGTCTTGATTGACATTTTGCACAGCAAGTTCCAACTTGCAACATAATGAAAGATTTCAGAAAGAAAATCCTGTAGATCCAGATTGGTTATGGAAAAACTATTCAGCACTTAGAAGCAAGCAAGAAATAGCTTTACTGGATAATGATAGATTACTAACTCTATCATTACATATATAAAAACATCCACCTTTGAGGGACACTGAAGGTGTTTTAAAAAGCACTGAAAGCAAGTCAAATAATGATACTTTTATTTTAATCTCTATTTAAAATGGGTGAATGTGCTGTAATCTTTAAAAACCCATGTAGCAAATGTAAAAATAGGAAATGCTCCCTACCTCCAGTATCTCCTATTGGCAACAATGAGACTTTAACAAGATACGAGGCAGAGAACAGGAAGAAAGAGAGCAAGTTCACGTCTCAGCTATAGCAATACAGCGAATTGAAGGATTTATCTCATCCCCTCGCCTCACTGAAAGCAAAAGCCATCTACAAGAAACCTCCTAGCTTTATTTCCTTTTCAATATCTTTATTGCCTTCTTTAGGTGCTCTTCCTGTTTTAGGTTCTTACTAAATACTCTTCTTTACAAACAAGCAATTTCACACAACAAAAAGGTATCAAAATATATATAACAGGAAGTTTTGTATGTTTCTCCCTACCCCCATAAAATAACTGTGATTAGTTGTATGAGCTTTTCAGTATTTCTCCATGTAAATATAAGCAAATACAGATGTTATATTTTTTATACTTCTCATGCACACTCTTCAACATCTTTATTTAACATAACAATGCTTTGTGATAAAATGTAACATGTTAAGTCTGACCACCTTAGAGATACTTATTGCTTAACAAGAAATCTCATTCTAAAAGATATTTCCGTTAAAAATACAGACTACATAATTATTATATACCATAAAACTTTTTTCAGTTCTGATACACTTAAATTTTGTATTTTGTGAAAGTTTCTTTCTTGCTTTTATTTTCTTTTGTGGTTGTAGTTGTTGCTGTCCATTTGAAACAGTCCTGGAGCAGAGAGAGATCTTCCATCTGCTGGTTCACTGTCCAAATGCCTGTAAGAGCCAGAACTGGGCAGGGCGAAGTCAGGAGCCTGGAACTCAATCTAGACCTGTCCCGTGGGCTGAGAAGGGTGTCATCATGTGCTTCCTCCCAGCAACAAGAGCAGGAAGCTAAAGAGGAAGCAAAGTGGCTGAGGCTCTTACACTCTGCTGTGGGAGATCGTTGTCTCAAACAGCAATTTAACCCGACATACCACAACATTCATCTAAGAAAAAGATGTCTAAATCAGGTGTGCTTTTCATATGATTTTAGGATGTTTTCAGAGTGCTGGTTAAGACAACTTAAACAAAATATTTACTTTAACAAGCAGAGTGTTTGGAAAGAAAGTCACATTGAGACCTCACGGTATCCTTTCAATCAAAGTAAATCATTGATGGATGTTTGGCACAATGATTAATACTCTACTTGGGATGCCCATATTCCAACTCAGGGTACCTGGGTCCAAATGTTGACTCTGCTTCTAATTCCAGCTTCCTGCTAATGCACACACTGAGGGACAAAAGGTGATGGCTCGAAGGTCTCCCCAAAAAGCCGTTGAACTAATCTGGACAATAAGATGCTGGACTCTATGCTTGGTATATGCTTGCAAGGAAGGAATCTCAATTGAACTTGAACTGTGGTCACGCAACAAGGTGGAGGAATCCACCATGGGGGGAGGACTATGGGAAGGGTGGTGGGAATCCCAGTGCCTATAAAACTGTGTCAAATAATAATAATTAAAAAAAAGGTGATGGCTCAAGTGTGTTGCTCCATGCTACTCACGTGTATAACATGGCTTAAAGTTCTGGCTCCTGGCTTTGGGCTGATTCAGCCATGACTGTTGTGGGCATGTGGGGAGTAAATCAGGGGATGAAAATTCATGTGGCCAGCACAGTAACTCAACAAGCTCGCTCCACCTACAAGGACCAGCATCCCATATGGGTACTGGTTTGTGTCCTGGCTGCTCTATTTCCAATTCAATTCCCTGTTTAAGGTCTGGAAAAGCAACAGAGGATGACTTGAGTCCTTGGGACCTTGAACTCATGTGGGAGACCCAAAGGAGGCTCCTTGCTCCTGGCTTTGGATCAGCTCAGTTCTAGCTGTTGTGGCCATTTGGGGAGTAAGCCAGCAGATAGAGGAAACCTCTGTCTTAACTTTTCCTTGTAAATCTGTATTTCTAATTAGATGAATTTAAAGTAAATTAATAGTACTAATTTGGTTTACTATTATATAATTGCACTTCTAAACAGTAGAAAACTAAAGTTGAAATAATATTCAGTTTTACTCAAATATTTTAATTACCCAAATCTTAAACAAAAACTAATTCCTAATTTAATCAAAGATCATATAATTAAATTCTAACAGCTTAAGTGATCACACAGAAATCAATTTTTTCCAGGAAGAATTTTAAAGATAGCGAAGGGGTTGGGGGTTGTGTACATAATTAAACTATCCCCCCACTAATGTGACACGAACAACTTTTAACAAAACTCAAAACGGCGACTTGGTAGAAGAAAGAAGAATGTAGCACGTGAAAAACATACTTCAAGTTAACCCATGATATCCCTCTTCCCAGAACTCAATAGCCTGTTCTGACTTAAACCTGTGAAATCAAAGGAAGCTGGAGTTCATCTGCACTCCTGCAACATTCTTCCACACAACATAGCTTTCCTAAAGTCATGGGAGAATCACTTTTCTATGGCCAAAGGTCTGTGAACGAATGATTTTCCCCTCCAGTTCAAATTAATATTATCTTTGGGGACCATATTAATCTAGTTTGCTCTCTACTGCAGATGAGAAAAGAAATGAGCTTTTACAGATTCACCTTACTTCCCAGGACACACGGAAATAAACCAGCATACAACTGGAGGGCACCTGAGCCATATCTGCTTGAATTTCCTCAGGCATGTGAATATACCTTTTTATAAAAACAAACAAATAAATAAACAAACCTCTAGAAAGGTCATTTCAATGCCCCCAAACATGCCAAAAATCTCTTAAAAAAGGAATTCAAGATTATTCAACAAATCTATAATGTTTACAAGTATGAAAATAAAAGCAAATTAAAATTGTAAGCACTTTGTCAAAACTTAATACATCAATCATATCAAATTCTCCCAGCAGATGTTCTATCTGAACAAATTTGTTATGTTTACTTTTTTTTTTAAGATTTCTTTATTTTTATTGGAAAGTCAGATATACAGAGAGAAGGAGAGACAGAGAGGAAGATCTTCCTTCCCATGGTTCACTCCCCAAGTGACCACAACAACGGGTGCTGTGCTGATCTGATCCAAAGCCAGGAGCTCTTACAGGTCTCCCACACAGGTTGCAAGGTCCCAAGGCTTTGGGCCATCCTCAGCTGCACTCCCAGGCCACAAGCAGGGAGCTAGATGGGAAACAGGGCCTCCAGGATTAGAACCAGCGCCCATATGGGATCCCATTAAGGTGAGGACTTTAACCACTACGCTATCGCAAGGGTCCTGTTATGTTTACTTTTGTTTACCTTTGCATAGCCAAGTTATCTTAAAGTTGTGTATCATCCACTGAATGAGTTTATATGCTTTTTGGTGAAGATGAGGTATAAAGGCTCTAAATTCTACTTTTAAAAAATAGATTTGTTCTTATTTAGATGCAAAGCAGCAACACAGAAAAAAACCAGAAAAGACAGAAATCTTCAAGCCAAGGCTGGCACAGGCCAAAGGCAAGAGCCAAGGGTCGAAACATTTGGCCATTTCCTGCTGTTTTCCCAGGCGTTTTAGCAGGCAGCTGGACAGGAAGCAGAGTAGCCAGCACTCAGCAGAGCAGCATGGTGGGTGGCAGCTTTACCCACAGCTTTACAATGCTGGTCCCAGCTCTAAATTCTTCAACTTTTATCTGTGTATTTTTAATACCTCATCAATTTTAAAATGTTATTAACTAATCATGCATGTTCTTTTGTATTTTTAGCTAATACTGATGATTCTCTAGCAATCACTAAAAAATTATATCTTCAAGCATTGAGGTTACTTATGAATGAAATGGTTTGCATAATTAATATCCAAATCAAGATTTTTTGTCAAAATATTATTTAGCAGTTCTTAAGCATAATAGGAATCCTCATGAATTTTATAGTGAATCTATAGGCTTTTCTCTTGGTCTTCAAAAGTATAAAAAATTTTTCATTATGAATCATCTTTAAACTGAAAGTATTAATAAACAGAAAATAGAACTAGGAGAGAATTTTTAAAAAGATAAACCAAAATTAATCTTTTGCTCTTTCAAAGTAAAAAAGCAATCTCTTTCAGGAAGAAGAAATTTTAAAGTGTGAGGAAAATTAGCTAATGCATTTTTGTTTATTTTGTTACAAGTGCAGTATGAGATCAGCATTATCTTCAAGGACTAGACACCACATTACTAATATAAACACATTTCTTTTATAGAATTATTGTAAATTATGCAACAGACAAAATAGAGCATGAGTTTTACATATATCATGCAAATATAAACTCAGAACTTTGGTGCTACCAAATGATGCTAACCTTAACTTCATGATCATGTCAAGTAGCAACTTTGACTCCTTATTTCTCCTTCCAGAACAGGCCTCTTGTGCCTTAGAGCTATTATATGTTACATGGCTTAATCTGTAAGTAGAACAAAACTGAAATAATCATCTGTGTCATCTAAAAAAGTCACTTTTACAAAGAACACAGTGAGGCAAGAAAGAGACCATGACCTGACACTGTTGATGATAATCGAACAGGAAATGAAAACTAAACTAAACCTGTGGGCTAGGAAAGACTAGTAATTTGAAAGGAAATTTTTAGAAGTGGCTGAGAAAGTGATGATATTTTACTTAGGATTTAATCTGTTTTAGAACGATTTGGCATTTTAGGGGGTGACTTACATTTATATTTTGATCTTATGACTGTGGTTAGAGATGAACATATTATTAATATAGTGAGGCAGTATAAAAATGAATACATTATTATGTTGGACAGACAAGCAATTCATTGAAAAGTTACATTGAGCTGAAATAATTCATATGATCTTATTTATTTATTTATTTATTTATTTGTCTAATTAGAGACTTGAAGAAAAAATGTGTTACTGCACCCAGATAACCTGTTCAACCTACCTAACACCCTACTGAACACCAACTCTGCCTGTGACAGCCCTACATCAGGGTACTGAAGTCACAAGGACAAGTGATATCTACATAAACTGTTATCTGTCTCCAATCCCCGTACTCACTTCCTTGCTTTCTTTGTAGTCATATTCTGGTCAACAACATGCAAATGAAGGATACTGCTGGAAAGATTTCTGGGGAACACTTAAATTTTCTACATATAAAAAAGAACTAGATGGGCCCGGCACGGTAACCTAGCGGTTAAGGTCCTCATTTTGCAAGCACCAGGATCCCACAAGGGTGCCAGTTCTAATCCCAGCATCCCCACTTCCCATCCAGCTCCCTGCTTGCGGCCTGGGAAAGCAGTTCAGGAAGGCCCAAAGCCTTGGGATCCTGCATCCACATGGGAGACCCGGAGAAAGCTCCAGGCTCCTGGCTTTGGATCAGCTCAGCTCCGACAGCTGCAGTCACTTGGGGAGTGAATCAGTGGACAGAAGATCTTCCTCTCTGTCTCTCCTCCTCTCTGTATATCTGACTTTCCAATAAAAATAAATAAATCTTTTTAAAAATACTAAAATAAACAAATCTAAAAAGAAAGAAAAATAGACAGGGTTTTGCCCAGTTTTCCATTTTTCTTTAGATCTTGACAGAGGATGTAATGTATAGAGTTGATCCGTCAACACCAGAGAAATGCAGTGAGGATGACCTGGACATTATTGCACATCATCAGAAACAGCTTCCTACTACCTAACTTTTATTCTTTAAAACGCAGATTTACTAAGCATCAAAAGTAAGACACATTTTTAAAAGAGATTTTTTTGTTTATTTATTTTGTTTGAAGAAGGAGAGAGTGAGACAGCGCTTTAATCTGCTCATTCATTCTCCATACTTCTGCAGCGGCCAGCTCTGCGCCAAGCTGAAGCCAGAATCTAGGAACGCCCTCCTGATCTCCCACGTGGGTGGCAGGACCCCAGCTACATAGGTCATTTTCTGCTGAACTCCCAGGCACCTTTGCAGGAAGCTGTTCCACAAGAGAAGTAGAGGAGGCTACTAGTAGAAGATGATACGGAATGAAGGAAACTCAAATAGCAGTTTAACCTGACGTACCACAAACATTACAAAGTTCATGTGGAATATCTTGCAGGGAATTCCAGAAAAAAAAGAATGGAATAGGTTAGAAAATTCAGGGTCCTGGAGGTTCTACAGGAATAGATCAAACTAAATTTTTATTATTAATATGACTGGAATCTAGCCCTTGTCTCAAGCTGATCAGAGGTATACAAAACGTAAGCTTTGTCTAACAGAAGAGCTTTCTGGTCAGCACACGGTTAGCTCTCCACACAATCAGGTCACCCGCAATATTGACACTTTCCCCTTAAGAAAACTGAACAAGAGAATCGGTCATTCGAACAACAATGGTACGAAAGAATGCTTACTAAAGGTGAGTAACCAGAATGTGTTCTTTGATCAGAGAAAATGGAATTCATTCCTAAGTTCTTATTAATGGCACAGTTTAGTAACTGCTTTGTTGGAGGAGTGGAGAAATTTCTTTTCTCTTCCACACCTGTAATACATGATCTCTCCATTTTGCCCCTGCCTATACTCCCTTCTTTCCTTCTCTCTCTCATCACCACCCTCTTCCCTTTTCTCTTTGTCCTTCCTTCTCTTGGTGAAGAAGTAAGAATAATGAGATCAACCAACAAACATACACAGACTAAGGTGTGTCGAACACTCACTGTGTACGAGACTGTGCAAATCCATATACGCCTATCTTAAAAAATAAAATAGAAATACTATTAAATGATCTCATACTTGAACCATTTACTTTATAAAACATGGGGATAGATGTATATGAATGGCTTTATGTGTTTATGAATAGGCTGTATCATTTATACTTGGACACTTACTGCCTTCAGCTGAGCTACAACAATCAAGAGCCATTTGATCAATCTCTTGTTGGTGTTTGAATGTTTATTACTGAGCATGACAGCATGTTCTAGAATGCAATAAGCAATGTTCTAAGAGTTGGGGACTCCACAGTAACAAAACAGAAACTTACAGAAGATAAACTATTGCAGTTTTCCATACTGTTAATGAGTTATTCTTGCTAATATAACTTAGTAATTTGATAATACATATTTTATTCCATTAAAGCACCAAAGACATTTTTCATATTAAAAGTAGAACTGTTCTATGTTATGTATTTTTTAGCATAATTTTTTACCTGACATAGCATGCTATGAAAAAGGCAAAGTAACTAGCTCAAATTACAACGGAAAAGAAAACTAGAATGTATTACACAGACACAGAAGCATCCCGAACTCATTGTTTCAAGTTCTCAAGTTCCACTTGAACAGAAACTAAGAGAGAAAACTGTAGATTTTGCATCAGAGAAAGTATTTGTGCTTTAAAAGTCTAGAACATTCAACAGCAGAAGATACAAAGTGCTGGCCCAGCATCAAAAGACTAGCCATTAATATGATGGTTTATTATTTTTTTCAAAACTACAATGCTTTGTAAATGCACAATATTTCATCGTTTTCTACTTTGCCATACTAATTCTAACAGTTTCAGTTAACTCTCTGAGATTTGTTCTCCTCACATTGTTGCCAAATGCTGCAAGTTTAGCATCTCGCATCATCATTGTGTGTGTGTGTGTTGAAAGATTTGTTTATTTGTCCAACAGAGTTACAGAGGCAGAGGGAAATACAGAAAATCGTTCCATTTGCTAATTCACTCCCTAGACAACGACAGTGGCCAGGGCTAGGCCAGGCCAAACCTGGGACCCAGGAGTTTTACCTGGATCTCCTATGTGGGTGGCAGGGACATTTTCCAGTGCTTTCCCAGGCCATTATAAGAGAACTGGACCAGAAGTGAAGCAGGCAGGAAATGAGCCAGCATGCTCATTTGGAAGGCCAGCGTTGCAGGCAGCAGCTTTTCCTGCTGAACCATGACACTGGCTCTATCGCATTTCCCCTTTTATACAGATATCCTAGGTTCAGATTTGGCCCTAAACTAATAACTACTTTCAGTACATAGGAGCATTTTTCTCCTAGTTTCCTACTAGACATTACAGAAGAAAATGCAAAAATCAACATTATTATTATTAATTTAGAAAGTAATGCCTTGTTAAACACTCTAACTCCACCTAACAAACTTGAGTAACCAACTTGGTTGCACAGCAATTCACTGCCATCAGACAACGTGAAATCACTCTTGAAAACCGGAAAGCCTAACTTCTGTGTCAGCCTGTTTCTGGGAACACTTCACAAAAATCAACATTGGCAGCCGCAAGTCCTAAGGCAAATTCTCACCAGTCAGGTGTAGAGGGCAGAATATTCTTATTGCACGAGTTAATGTATGTTCTAATACAGCTAAGTTTCAGAAAAACAGAAGGATTGCGCTTATTTGCCATGTATACACCCTTCAACCAAACTGAACAGGCGGTTACATAACTTGCCAGGACAAGTTGCAGAAATGAGTCAGATATACAAGACCAACCCTATTAAAAACTGTGGACGAGGCAGTTTGAGTTCAGTGCCATGCCCATTTAGTACTACATACACTTCATGGTCATCTCACACCATAGACTCCCTCCACTCCCTCATCTTGAGCCATACATTTCTCCCCAACTCTGCAAAATTCCTTTTTTTCCTCTCCCACTGATCACTGAAAACTAGCCTCCCCTCATTCCTCTCTCTCCTTCATTAATTAAAATTTACTGAGCTAGTATCTCTCCGCCTCAGGGTTTAAAGTGACAACTACCTAATTTGATAAACCAATCCATGCTAATATGTGAACAGCGAAAGCTAGAAGGCAAAGCGAATTTTAACCATGACTTTCTCAAGGTACCAACTTAAAGGGTAACTGATCAATGGCTACAGGTGAGAAATCCCAACTGAGAATTTTAGTTGAGGGAATTGTTTTCCTTGAAGCACCTGTCAAGAAGGAACTAGTGGCTACTTTTAGTCGTAACTTGTAGACGGCCCAAATCAGAGTAAATAAATAACCATGGTGAGTTGAGGACTAGTTGGGAGAAAAATGGGAACAAGCTTTGGTATACCCCAAGCAAGCTAGGAAGAAAAAGTTGGAAAAGTAAGCAAAGTCAAAGTTACAGGAACACCACCATCAAATTTTTATGACTTAATCTTTCCTAGGATCACCTAGTCTTAGAATCTAATGCACATTTTCTCATTTTTCTTCAGAACTAAAGAGACTATTTCAAATACTTGTTTCAAGTCTAAAACCACCACTGCTTTCAAAAACTGTCACAGACTTTTGTTATTGTTTTATTTTTTTAAAAAATTGTGGTCTTTAAAAAAAACTCTTAAAAAATATTCGCAGTTCTCATATATATATATTTATTTGGCACATCTGAAAACCGAAGGAACATCACACCGAATATCATGTGTGTCACATATTAGCTGTCTTTATTTTATTTCCTTCCCTCTCTTAAATGAGGAAAATTAGACCCTAAAGTGGATTGTCAAGATTTGTACTCTGGTCTTCAGAGTTAAGATTCTGTGCTCTTTTCAATGTCCTAAGCTACCAGGCTGCCTTTGACCATTTGTTATCCAGGCCTTTGCTGTCCTGTAACTCTACATCCTAGGGGAATTCTCAGATGTTACAGAGGGTTCTGCTACTATCAACAGAAACTAGCCTGGAAACTGGACAGGCCTGAGGGGAACTGCGGTCAGATCTGGTTTCCATTCCCGCACTTTTTTCCCCAGCTAATTCCTGCTTTACACAGAAGGGTTAGTACTGCCTTGTAAAGTCTTCCTTAAGCACTGTCAAGAGTTTGCGCTCCAATTACCTGCTCAGGTTTTGGTGGATTACTGATCTTGCTCTTGCTTCTCACCTGGGCAAAGTTCCCATCACAGTCCTTACTCAGTAAGCAAGGAGGGATAACATGTTTCCAGGCTTCAAGGGAGGAAAAAACACTAACATAGTTGGTCCCAGCCAGAATACAAATATTTCACATTGAGAGGTACACAAGAAACCAGCTGGGAAAACATTGCTATTTACAGATTTGGATTCGTCCCAAATTCATTTTAGCCTTTAAAGTAAAAGACGGTATTTTTTAAGCCATTGACATTTCAAACACATCTAAAAGTTTTAGGGTGCTAGAAACCCTTTGCGTATTCGTTAAATTGCATGGGAATTTTTCTTAGACAAAAAGCACAACCACATTTACTTGGAATATAATCTTGGGAATCCATTATGGAGTAGTCCATGAATCCCATGTAAAATATTCCTCACTTTGTGCATGTCTAAGGATGTACCATTGATGGCTGTCTGAGGGAAGAACATCATGCCACTTGGGGTCCATTTGAAGCTGTGCCTGCTTTCTAATTCCCTTATGATGAGCAGAAATGAGCTATGTTGATCCATTATTAAAAAGTAAGACATATTCACCACAAAAGATTTGAAAGAAAACAATCTCAGAAATATGTTTTTCCATCAGTGTAACCCTCAGAGTAACAGTAAGAGTATAATTATCTCCATGTGTATGTATATATATGTATGCTTTTGAAAAAAAGATCAGTCTTATAACAACTTGATCTTACATTAGATTGCATATATTATATTTTATATATAATCTAACATATATATAATCAAATTTTATAAATATATGGGTGCCTCATAGCTTCATCATTCTGCTATTATTGACTTCCCCCGCCCCCAGTTTTATGGTTGCCAACATAAAACACAAAATATTTCTTGACCTGGGCAAGTGTTTGACACAGTGCTTAGACTGCGGCCTGGGACACCTACATGCTGAATTGCAGTGACTGGTTTGACTCCAAACTCCCTCTGCCTCAGATCCAGCTTCCTGTTAATGGCACCCTGGGAGGCAACAGGTGATGGGTCCCTGAGTCCCTGACATCGACAGGGGTCACCTGGGTTGAATTTCCAGACTCCCGGCTTTGGCCGTACCCATCTCCAACTGTTTACCAGCATTTGAGAGATAAATCAGTGGATGAAAGACCTCACTCTATGTTTGTGTCCTCCTCTCAAATCAAATGAAAATAAGCAAATACAAAACTTTAAATAAAGAAGAACTATCTTTGATAGCTTTGATTGTGCATTTAAACATAAATTTCTTAAGTGGAATAAGTGCAGTGATACAAACTATATACACTGTGACACTGAAGTTGCACTCTCCGGCTTCTAGGGTGGGCATCAGGTCTCCCTGTGAAGGTCCCAGTGTCAGAGTGCCTGGGTTAGTTCCTTTGTTCATTGTTCATCGTGCCAATGCTGTAGATCTATGAGAACTCCTCTAAATTTTGGTATGTTATTTGCTAGGTCTGTCTTCTCTTAATATTTAACTTTTATTTTTACTTTATATTGAATAGGAGATTAACCTGTAGATTTCTCTTTTGTGTACACTTCATCAGAGTTTGTTTTAAAGCCTGCTTTTCAGCTCATCCAAAATAGAGGGATTACTCCTTTTTATTTAAAAAAAAAAAAAAGGCCTTAAGGGTAACCACCTGTAATGGCCTAAATGCAAAGGAAAAAAATGCTGACAACCTTGTGGCTTGTCTACTTTTGTGTTAATTTACCACACTACGTGTGACATCATTCACAAGCGATTGCAGGTTTTATGGATACTGCTTTTCTCTCTGACCAATGCATGAATTTTTTTCATTGAAAATGTTTATTCTTCCAAACCTGCCTCTCCCTCCCTGTCATATGTTCTTGCTACAAGAATCAGAATATCTAAAAGGTGGGGGGAAGGGCTCTTTCTGTCCTTCCCTTTTGTCTCCATTGCACCTAGGCCAGCCTTCTCACTGTTACTTTTACCATTCATTCCAACTGGCAGCCCTTAGCTTTATTTTTTTTCTAAGATTTATTAATTTTGTTTGAAAGGCAGATTTGCAGAGAGAGAGAGAGATCTTCCACATATTGATTTACTTCCCAAAAGGCTACAATGGCAGGAGCTGTGCCAATCTAAAGCCAGGAGCCAGCCTCCTTCATGTCTCCAGTGTGGGCGCAAGGGTCCAAAGACTTGAGCCATCCTCCACTGCTTTCTCAAGCCATGGGCAGAGAGCTGAATGCGAAGTGAAGCAGTTGGGACTAGAACCAGCACCTATATGGGATGCCAGTGCTACAGGCAGAGGATTAGCTTCCTAAGCCACCATAGGAGCCTTAGTTTTTAGTTTTGTATTATCTTCCTTGACTGTCTTTCTTCATCTTTGCATTATTCATCTCATTATCTACCTTTCAAAGCCTGGTTTAAATTTTCCTCCTCCATAATCTGAGTCAAATCCAGGTACTGTGACACAGGGTAGATATTCCAAGTCACATCTTACCGGTGCATTTAACACCTGCCCTTCTATAACTTAACATGTGTAGGTGATTCCCATACCACATTTCTCTTACTTGCTAATGTGCTCAAATCAGGCATTCTTCATAGCTCACCGGTTGCCTAATTGTTTCGAAAGCACTAGTCCCCCCCCCCCCCCTTAGGTTACATGGTTAACTCCCTGAGGGCAGGAATCTAATCTTGAGATTCGGCTGTGCATTGTCCAGTGTGTCAGATTCAGTGCATACTTGAACGCATATTTGACCAAAGACATCCATCATAGGTATTCATTTCATAAATGAGATAATGAAAATTCAGGTGCTCACCAAAGGTAAATCATTACTATTAATTCCTGCATTCATCACACAGGTATTCGGCAGCCGCAGGGCCAGAGAGCCAGCTCTGGCTTTCTTGAAGGGAGATAGGCGGACGAGTCGCCAGGAAATTCAGATTCACCTAGTGCCCAACACCAGGGCTTCCACAGTAAATCTATCCCCAGTCTCCTTCTCAAAGTGGACTAGCTTTCGAAACTAAGCCAGAACTTTAAAAAATCAAATTGCAAGCCACTATTTGCTCTGAATTCAGCAAGACCTCCCCCCCTCCTTTGAAATGAATGGACTCAGATGTTGCAAATTGCATGAAAGGAAAAGCCACCAGGACACAGACTTTTGCCAACTTGTGGCACGTGAAGGAAAAAAAAAAGGTTATTGTATCGATTCCTGCCTCTACTACTTGGGGATTTTAAACTCTAGTTTATCTAAGTTGCACAGGGAAAAGAACAAGATAAGTATTCACAGAATGTTTTCAAAACTTTCCTGAGGACATTTGGGGACGTGCTGCCACCACCACGCCTTTGAAGATCACTTTACACCGGTGGGCAAACTCACCACGTCGCTTCTCGTTGACCGCGCCATTTTTAAAGTTGCTGTCTCGTGCGGGGAGCTGACCCGGCCCTGCTCTCTCTCTTTTCTCCTCACTCTTTCAAAGCCCAGGTCGCCTGGTGGGAACGTGGAAGCTCGGCTGAGGCGCTGAGGAAGGCAAGTGGGGGAGGGGTTGAGAGTGACAGCGGACAAGCCCGCAGTAGGGTGGGTTTCTCTCTAGCTCTCACTCCCCAAGGGCGGTCAGGTGCCGTTTCTGAAGCTGAACTGTGTGTGTGTGTGCGTGTGTGCGGTGGGGAGACAGCAGCTGAGTTTTCAACTCGGCCTAAACTGGGAACTTAGCTGTTCGGCCATTAACCTGAGCGTCTGACTAGTCAGAAGAACGCGAAAAGCCAGGCCCAAGGCGCCGGTTGTCATGGAAACGGGGGCGCTGGTCTCCCCGGCGACCTAGTCCCTAGAGAGGAGGCGGGACTGGAGGCCAGGCGAGCCAATGAGGTGAAGGAGAGCGCAGGGTTGCAGCTCCGCGGGCCTCCCGGAGCCCGGGAAGGAGTGATTGACGGGGCCGGGAGGCGTGGCCCGCGCGGGCGCGCGAGGTGGAGCCCCAGTCGTGCCAGTGTCTCCGCCAGGCGCGCGGCGGCTGACACACTATGATCCCGGCCCTCCGAGCCCCCAGTGCTGGCGAGCAGCGCTCCCAGGCTCCCGGCGCCGTCTCAGCCGCCTCAGCCGCGATCGGAGCCAACTGCAGGACTTGAGAAGTCCGCGCCCAAAAGTTTCTTTTTTGAGGGGGAAGGTTCTTCAAGGAGGGTGTGCGAAGGTGTGCAAGTGCTCCAGGGTCAGGCCGTGGTGTCTGGAGGTCGCCGCTGGAGGGGCGTTTCCGAGGCGTGGAGGAGGAGGAGGAAATGCTGCTTCTCCTGTCTCCCTCCCTAGGCTCCCTCTCCAGCTCCTGCAGCCCACGCCCGAAGCCGCTCGGCAGAGAAGAGGTGGTGGCTCTCGGCGCCCGCGGCGGCTGCCGGCGGCCCGCCCCGACGCCGCGTCCCCGCAGCCCCGCGCCGCAGTAGGAGGACCGAGCGTCCGCACGAGCCGGTAAGGACGCCCACGGCCCCGCGCCCTGCCCTGGCCGTGCCCGAGCGCCCCACGGGAGGCTGTCGCACTCTGCCGGGGCTCCGACCCCTCAGCACCCCCGATGGAAGGAACTTTCCTCCCCTCTGGATTTTTGTTTCTGGGGTGCTTGTGTGTGGTCAAGTGGGGCAAGGTGAGGCGGACTTTCTCGCGCGGGAAGATTCCCTCTCCTGCGCTGAAGGCGCAGGTTACGGGGACTGGAACCCCAGACGGGGAGCGAGCGTGTGGAGTGACAGTGCCCCGTCCTGCCCGTGCGGCTCTGCTCGGTGCGCGCAGGAGGGAAGGGCTCCCGGAGTCTGTTTCTCATTTCTGTAAATGATTGTGGAGATGGTGCGGCTGGAGGCCTCCCAGAAGAATGTGTGTGTGCAGGGGTTGGTTGAAGAGGGGGCGAGGAGGCGGGGAAGGGGCCGAAAGAGGCACTTGCCTGGTGCGAGCGCTTTATTGCTCTTCGGCTCCAGTTTACGTTCCGGCCCCTTCCTCCCCTCGGCTCATTCCGGGACGCTCCACTTACACCCTCAGTCTAGAGAATTCCTCTGGGGGTTAATTTCCTTCCGTCACTAATGCTGGGGAAGGGAGGACGGAGAGAAACTGTATCACGGGAGGGATTTACGGCGACTCAGTTTTCATTGGGGTGTTTGATTGACACCTCCACAGACTTCCAAACCCTCTCCTCCACAGTCTTGTGTCATTTTCGTTTAATTGCATCTTTGAAACAACAAACGCGGTGATTTCATAGGGAGCTGCCTGGAACTGAGTTTACCTCTCAGAAAATGGGGCAATCGGGTTTGTTTTCAAGGTGGCACCTAAACAAAATGTAGGCCACCGGATCTGTGGGGGGTGAAGAGTGGTGCTAATTAATTAGCAAGCTTCTAAATTTTTGTCTAGTAAGCTGATGAGAAAAGGTGGAGAAGAAAAGTCCGTGTAGAATTTAACAAGTGGTGTTTTCCCAAACTCTTGTTGGCTGGCTTGGTAGGGACAAGCTGAAAACGTTGTGTGTGTTAGGTGGCTGCGTGTGTGGTACTGTGATACAAATTATTTCAGCTTTTAATAGCGCTAAGAACATTTTCAGTAAGCTCATGCGTAGATCGATTCTGTAAGCTAATACAGAAGTACATTGGCTACTTCATCCTTCCATTGTAGATTGACGCTGTGTTCTAACTTTAATGTTAGAGGCTTTGTAGGAGTGTGTGGGGGAAGCTGGTCAGATGGGAGCTGGAATAGCAAGTAAAGATATCAAGGCTTAACGATTAAAAAGGAGAGACTGTAATGTCTTCCACAGTAAGAAATTTATGGCTTTCATTACCATTATTGAGGTGTCTTCGGATTTACATTGATCCCGTCAACATTTTTACTTGCTTGTAAGACTCAGCTATTCTTTAAAGATTGAGTATTAGGGTGCAGGAATCTACATGGCTTTTCACATTGCAAGTCACATGCTATTAAAATCAGTGTCAAATTAAAGAACAGATTTTAATACTGTAAAATTGTAAGACATCTTTTTTTTAAGAGTTTCCCTTATTTATTTATTCTTTAAATATTTACCTCATGTGAAAGAAATAAAAATCTTCCATCAGCTGGTTCACTCCCCAAATCACTGGGCCAGGCTGAAACCAGGAGCCAGAAACTTCATCTGGATCTCCCGTGTGGGTGCGGGGGCCAAGCATTTCGGCCATCCAGCAGGCTGCTTTCCGGGTGCGTTAGCCGCCTGCTGGATGGCAAGTGGAGTAACCAGACAGGAACTCGTGTTCCTGTGGAATGTCTGGCCCCCTCCCGCCCTCAGAATTGGCCCTTAAGTGGTGGGTATGAGTGTGAGAATTGGCTAATCATTGTTTAGCAGTGGAAGACAGGTGTCTGTAAATGAATGGAATTTATGTATTCTTATGAGGAAACACATGACTTGCTTTGTTCCACCTCTAATAGGTTAAGGTGTGAATGAAATGAGCATTGTAGTAGCTTCTCCCACGTTGGTTTTCCGGTTTATCGCCTTCCCACTCCCTCCCTCCTCTTCCTCCTCCTCCTCCTCCTCTTTCTTTCTTCTCCTTCTTCCAGTGCATAATTTTGGGATAAAGCACAAAACATTTTTATGGTATAATTAAATTATAAATAAGACCGTTTGAGATCAAGAAGCAGCCACAAGCATACTGCAGGCTGCTGTATTCACAAGTGACTCCTGTCTGTGTGTTCCCGTTTCGGAATATACTTTAGAAGAAGTCTGTGCTGCCACTTATAACAGTAAGCTGAAAGTGTTCTCCGACTAGACCCGTGATGTAACCAAATTGACTCATATGAATTAATGTCACTTTTCAAGGAAGGGGTGTGGGAAAGGAGAAATAAGATTGGGTCTCAGGACAGAATAGTCAGTGTTGGTGGGAACAATGAAGATCTGGGGTGTATTTTCCTTATTTTTTTCCTTGAAACTTTGTTGTTAATTTTAAAATTCTGATGCGCAATGTGGGAACAGTATTTTTTAAAGACAATGTTTAATGAATAAATCAATAATAGGACTTTTAATGGCCCAAGTTAGAATTCTAAGTTTCATAGTTACTGTACCTAGTCACATCAAAACGATGATCTGTCAATTGCTTTTGAGGCGAAGAGTTTAATAGTCTTTGAGTTTGGAAGAAAAATGAATGTATCTTTGAGACCCTTTTATTTTTTTAACATCCTTTTATTGTCAGATCTTATGAATAAGCACATTATTCTATTCTGTCCCATCTGGACATTACTGTCTGACCAATGTGTCCCAATTCTAGAAAATGTCTTTAAATTTACTTTTTTTCGTCTGCAAATTTATTTTCTCATCTGTAAAAAATTTTAAATGATTTTTAAAAAAAAGTAAATCACTGATGTTTATTTTACAAAGCAGAGAGACAGAGATAGACAGAGATTATCCATCGAGCAGCTCCCTCCCCCAACTGCCTGCCCTAACTGGGTCAGGCCGTCAGAACCAGGGTCTGCCCTGTGAGTGGCAGGGAGCCGAGCATGCAAGCCATTACCTGCCGCCTTTCAGGACGTACATCAGCAAGAAGCTACAATTGAAACCTGAGCGGCATGCTACCACTGCACCAGACATCCAGCTAATGCCTAACACATGACTGCTTTCTTTCTAGTTGAGAGGATTCAAGTCTGGCTGCATCTTAGCACCTGCTGCATGGCTTTTAATAATCCTTATGCCCAGGCTTCAACCAAGACCAGTTGAACTAGAATCTCTGTAGGCATTGAGTTTTAGGAAATGACAAGGAGCCAACTTAGAAGCCAATGCTATAGACCCTACTAGATGATAAGTATACAAAATTTTGTTCCCACACATAAAGCAGCATTTTCATGTTGTAGTTCTTTCCTCCATGTCATAAGAATGAAAAAGAAATATGCCTCAGAAGTATCAATTACACGTTCACATGCAAGACTTTTTACTATTTCAAACAAAATTTAAGGCACTAGGGTTGATGCTGTGGCATAGTTAGTTAAACCTCAGCATGTGGTGCTGCATCCTGTATGAGTGCAGCTTCGGGTCCCAGATGTTCCACTTCCAATCAAGCTCCACGCTAATGGTCTGATAAAGCTATGGAGGATGACCCTAAGTCCTTGGGTGCTTGTACCCATATGGGAGACACAAAGGATGCTCCTAGCTTCAGACCAGCCCACCTCCAGCTGTTATAACAATTTGGGGAAAGAACCAACAGATGGATGGAAGATGTCTCTCTCTTTCTCTCTCTCTTTCTCTCTCTCTCCCCTCATCCCTCCCTCTCTCCTCTCTAACTCTGCCTTTCAAATAAAAATAAATAAACCTTTTAAAAAATTTAAGGCGCAGATGTTTTCCTTTAGTTCCCTAGAGCTCTATTGTCCCATACAGTATCCCTAGCCATATGTTGTGACTACACTTTATTTAGAAAGAGAGAGATCAAGAATAAGGTCTCCTTTCCCTTGGTTCATTCCCCAAGTAGCTCCACCAACCAGGGCTGAGCCAGCTGAAACCAGGAGACACAAACTCCTTCCAGGCTCTGGCATGTATGACAGGGACACAAAATAGCTAGGCCATCTTCTGCTACCTTCCCAGGTATGTTAACAGGGTGCTGCATCACAAGTGGAGCAGCAAGAACTCATACTGGCAGAAGGCTGGCTTTGCAGGAGGTGACCCAATGAGCTATCCCACAATGACAGCTTCTAAGGTCTTATTTTGTTTTGTTTTTAACTCAAAAGAAACACCATGCTTGTATTACTGCTGTACCTGGTTGTAAGATTTTCCTTTTTACTGTTAACCGAGGAGAAAAGATTCAGTGCCCTTGGTTTTGTAACATAACAGTATGCTCTAAATCTCACTAATGGCTTAACTGGCCCTGTGCTATGAAAGTTTCAACTCTGAAAATACAGTGTCCCAAAATAGCTAAAGTAGAAATAGTTCATTGCAGCTCAAATGCTGGGATCTAATTAATTGCTCCCCCCACCATCCTTTTTCTTCTTTCCGAGATTTTCCTTTATGACAAAGATATTTCCCTCTCTTACAGACACCTTTCGTTATCAAATGTCCTGACTGATTTTTCAACAGAAAACGGTCTTATTAGTTTTAACATGAACATAAAGATGTAAAGGAGACTGCTGCCTCCCTGTAAGAAGTATACCCTTTAGGGGCAAAGGGAGGCTGCTAAAGAATTCCCTCTAACTTGGTAACTACTGTTGTACAGTTAGGAGAGACTATACTATGTAGTTCCTCCCACCTGCACCCTCTCCTTAATAATACCTAAAAGGAAGCCTCAATCAATTTTAGTGGTTTAGTGTGTTCTGAAAAGAAAACAACATTTCAATTTTAAAAATTGTTTCTTGTTGGTGGAGCCTTTCTTTTTTACAGAAAATACCTGCTTTTTACCTACTCAGGTCAAGCAAGTTGCACAGGGAAGATGGGAATTATGTTATTGAGATAATGCCTGATGGAAGGTTTTGTGCACAGTATCCATGTCATGTTTTAATACATTCTTCTTAGTTGTAACAGAAATGAAGCATTGTTGCCACTTAAGGCTAAAGGGCCCCATGTTGTGTTGTCCTGCATCTGGTTAAGCCACAGCGTGCAATGCTGGCAGTTCACATGAGTGTTGGTTCAAGTCCCAGTTGCTCCAATTCCAATACAACTCTCGAATAACGTGTCTGCAACAGCGTTGGAAGGTGGCTCATGTGCTTGGGCCCCTGCTACCTATGTGGGAGACCCTGTTGGAGTTCTAAGTTCCTGGCTTGGATCTGGTTTAGCCTCGACCATTTTGACCACTTGGGAAGTAAACTGTTGGATGGAAGATCAATTGAACTATCTTTCTGCCTCTCTCTTTCTCTTTCTGCCTTTCGAATAGATAAAATTTAAAAAAAAAACACAAAGATTATAATAATTATATAACCTGGATTTGTGGTAAAGGTACCAAAAGTTTGTTGTTACTTTTTAAAAATAAAGATATGGCCTGAAAATTGTTCTTAAAGACTAGTGTCTATTTTTATTGATTATTTTCACATACACACAGATAGAAACAGAGCTGCCTACAGGTTTTGGCATGAAGCTGGAATCAGGCACCAGAGCTGGACATTGAACACCACTGCTCTGATGTTGGGTGCGTTCTGGGAATTGTCTCAAATTACTATATAATTTTTTTTAAAGATTTATTTTTATTATTTTTTCATTGGAAAGGCGGATATACAGAGAGGAGAGACAGAGAGGAAGATCTTCCGTCCGATGATTCACTTCCCAAGTGAGCCGCAACGGGCCAATACTATGCCAATCCGAAGCCAGGAGCCTCTTCCGGGTCTCCCACGTGGGTGCAGGTTCCCAAATCTTTGGGCTGTCCTCGACTGCCTTCCCGGGCCACAGGCAGGGAGCTGGAAGGGAAGCGGGGCTGCCGGGATTAGAACCGGCGCCCATATGGGATCCCGGGCGTGCAAGGCGAGGACCTTTAACCACTTGCGCCACCGCGCCGGGCCCAAATTACTATATAATTTTTTTTAATCAATGCTGAAATGTACTCTTGTAGTCGTACCTCATGATTGCTGGAATATGTGTAAAATAAATAAATAAAACTGAGAGGGGTTAGAAGAGTGGTGTAAAAGATTAATCCTCTGGCTGTTGTACTGGCATCCCATATGGGCACTGGTTTGTGTCCTGGCTGTTCCATTTCTGATCCAGCTCCTTGCTGGGAGAGCAGCAGAAGGTGGCCTAAGTATCTGGGTCCCTCCACACAAGTGGGAAATGTTCAAGAGCCTTCAGGCTCCGGATTTTGAATGAGCTCAGCTCTGGCTGTTGTGGCCGTTTAGGGAATAAACCAGCAGATAGAAAATCTCTGCAAATTTGTCTATCAAATACAAATAAATAAATAAATGAAATAAAACCCAGGGGCCGGCATTATGGCAGATCAGGTTAGGCTGCTGCCTAGTGCTGGCATCATGTATGGGTGTCTTTTTGTACCCAGCTGCTCCCTCCTTCTGAACTAGCTCCTGATCCAGTCAGTGCAGCTGAAGAAGCAGCGGAGGATAGCCAAAGTCCTTGAACCTTTGCTCTCATGGGAGAGACCAGGAAGAAGCTCCTGTCTTTGGGCTGGCCTAGCCTCAGCCATTGTGGCCATTGGGATAGTGAATCAGCAGATGGAAGATAAGTCTGTCCTTGTGTCCTCCTACCCCCACTCCCCAACATTTCCTTTCAAATAAATAAAAGTTAAATACCTTCTCCACACACACACAGATACACACACACACATACACACACGTACATGTAGAAAAAAATCAATGTAATGAATCTCATGCAACTTTACTTTTAGAATTTTCTATTATAAAATCTAAACTAGATAAAACTATATTGTAGGCATGTACCTTTAAGTGGAGCACAACTGGAGTTTTAAAATTCTGACCCTCTTTAAGGAGAAATGAAAAACAGACTATGTGCTATTTTATAGCCAAATTGTAATTTCAGTTATAACTTAGGCCAACATATCTTCTGAGGTTGCTGCTTTGTAATATATGTACTTGTAAATCTGAATTAAAATGATAAATCCAGAATATAGTATTCTCTAATATTAGAATTCAAGGAGAATTTTCTTCAATTTCTAGGCAGTTTTAAAAAAATTAATTTATTCATTTTATGATACAGTTTCATAGGCTCTGGGATTTCTTCTCTTCTACTTAATACTCTTCCCCTATTAATTTTCCCCATATTATTACTGTAGTCCTTCAAAAACAGTCATAAGTCATCATTCTGCTGTTTAAGTGTATCTTGGCATTGTAGATAATGGAGAATGGCAAAGAATCTATAATCCTATTGCTGAGATATATTTAACACAATTTCTAGAAATTTTTTTACAGATTTATTTTTATTTGATGTGAGAATGAGAGAAAGAGAGAGAGAGAATGAGAGAAAGAGAGAGATATTCCATTGACTGATTCTCTCCCCAAATGGCCGCAGTGACCAAAGTTGGGCTGACTTGAAACCAGAAGCCAGGAACTCTTCCAGGTTGCCCACATGGATGCAAGGGCTCCACTGCTCTTCCAGCCATTAGCAAAGAGCTGGATCAGAAGTAGAACTCAAACTGGTACCCACATGGGATGCTGGCACCACAGGTGAATGCTTACCTTACCATGACATCAGCCCCTAAACAGAATATTTTAAGGTGGCCATGTAATATAACATACTCATGCTGTGACTGGAGATCAAATTGAGTTGTAGCTTAAATAGGTTTTCATCTGAATTTTATTGTATTTCTTTATGCATCAAGCCTTTTAAATCAAAGAGATTTAAATACTGCACTGAAATATTAAGATACAGTTTAAAAATAGATAATGTTATGCTTTTACCTAAAGGGATAGTGAAGAAGCATTGTCAATGAGCCAGACTGGTGGAGGGTTTTCAAGAAGCAACAATGATGAATTTGTGATGATGAATCAGAGCCAATCTAACCACATCCTGACACCCAGGTGCCTTTTTAATTGTTCCTTATTCACAAATTCCTGTTCTCTTCTGGCATTCCACCAGATACTTGGTAATGCATGGAACACATTTCCAGGACCACAGACCTGGTGTAGTTGTGATTATGTGGCTTTCATCATGTTGGCTGGATATGTTGTACAGAATAGCTGTGGAGATAAAATTGACATTAAAAAATTGCCTTGTAAAACTTCACAAGAGTACCTACCTGAATGTAAGCTGATTTGGAATTTTTAATATACATTTTTACTTGTTTTGTTTGAGAGAAAGAGATCTTCTGATTCACTCCTTAATTGTCCACATGTCCATGCCGTGACAGCAGAAGCCAAGAACCTGGAACTTAATCTAGCGCGAGGGATTTGACTTGATGCGTCACTGGATGCGCATTAACAGAAACCTGGGCTCAAAAATGGAACCTGAACTTGAACCATATACTCTCATTTGGGGATCAGTTCCCTGAGTGGTAGCTTAATGTGGATACCAAACATTCATCCCTGAATAGAAGTGAAAATATGGGAGTTTACACTTGTGTTATCCTCGAAAATATTGTTGTAGAAGCAAAAACATCTGACTTCAGGTATGACTTTGGTATTTGTGAAGAACTGGAAATTTAAGGAAAGAGAGAAGTTAAGAATCATCACTATTAGGAAAGTCCTGAGAGGTTGACGGATGTTTTGTGGAGGCAGGACTAGCTGGAAGCTGAATACTTGGAACAGTAAAGGCATTAATCCACATCTGAGAAGGTGAAGAGAACAGTGTAGATGATTGCAGCCTGTGATGTTCAGGTAAAATGTGGGCCCGGAGTACTGGAAAAACCCCATTGAAGCTGGGAACATGGGATGAAGCGGAAGCGGTTTTTGCTCAGCATTCTAAATTTACTCAGTATGGCCAACTGTTGATAATACTTCCAATTTTCTGTTATTTGCCGCTTTGTTGGAATAGGGTAGTCAGAGTAGTTTGAATTATGTGTGGTATCTACTTAGTTGAAAATGCTGTGTGGTTTAGTTACTACTTGGCTCACTAAATCTAGAATTGGGGATTGTATTTCAAATGGAACTATTTTTTTTTTCAAAGGTTTGTTTATTTTTATTGGAAAGGCAGACATACAGAGAGGAGGAGAGACAGAGATAAAGATCTTCCATCCGAGACAGAAAGGAAGATTTCTTCCAGGTCTCCCACACAGATGCAGGGTCCCAAGGCTTTGGGCTGTCCTCCACTGCTTTCCCAGGCCACAAGCAAGGGGTTTGGATGAAAAGTAGGGCTGCCAGGATTAGAACCAGCACCCTTATGGGATCCTGATGCATACAAGATGAAGACCTTAGCCACTAGGCTATCACACTGGGCCCCAAATGAAACTATTTTAGCTGTAAATTTAGAACAGCTATTTAAATCAAAATCTCAACTTGAATTTAATATTCAGCTATTGAAGCTTTTAAGATTATTTGTCACTGGTGTAATTTTACTGTCACCTGTATGAATATTTAATATGATAGTCACCAGGATTCAAGATTTTAAATTAAGTGGAAATGTTTTGTGCACATGCATAACAAAAGAAGCTTTTTTTTAAAAACAAATATTTACTTAATTTATTTGAAATAATACAGGTATTCTCCCTGCTTACTCCCCAAATGGTCACAAAGGCTGGCACTAGGCAGGGTCAAAGCTGAGAGCCAGAAATTTATGAGTCAGCTCAGAAGCTTTTAAACAGTTGTTCTTGCAGTGGTCCCATGTTGGGTGCAGAGACCCAGTCCTTGGGCCATCTGCCACTGCTTTCCCAGGTACATTGGCAGGGAGCTGGATCCGAAGTGGAGTCTCTGGGACTCAAGCCAATGCATATAGGAGATACCACTGCTGTTGCAGGCAGCGGCTTAACCCACTGTGCCAAAATGCCAGGCCCATACAAAAGAACTTTTAATTCTCTTCTTAGAAATAAGTATTACACTTGGCAGATATCTACTCATAAAAAGTTTTGAAACAAATCCCATCTTTCCATTTTAAACTCAGATTAGCGTTTTATCTAGTACACCATCAAGCTGATGTCATTAAGTAAATGTATTTAGTGTTTTACCCGCTTAGGACTTAATTTTTTTTTTTTTAATTCATGAAATAACATTAGGAAACTTATTAACTCTCAACAAATACTTAATTGGTTGCTTAAGGCACTTAGCTGCCTCTTAAATAACATCACTTTGTTTTAAGAGGCCTATCCTCTCAAAGTATTTTAGCAGGAAAATCATCTGAACAGTTGTCATTCTCTTGAGTGAGAAAATGTTGTGAAGTTGACCAATGCATTGTTTCCCTTCCTTCTGCTTTTTCTATTACTAAACGTTTCTAAAGAAAAAAACACTCTCTAAAATAAACTGTGTTACTCTAGTGGATAAAGTACTCCTGTGGACAGGCCTTGTGGTGCAGCTGATCAAAGGGAGAGCGCCTGAGATCAGCTCAGGGTCCTGCCAGCAGATGAAGTCTCAAATGCTGGCGTTCCTGCACCCGCAGCAGAGACCCACGTTGAGTTCTGGTATCCTGCCTTCCACTTGCTCTAGCCCTGGCTATGGTGTGAACTGGGGAATCACTGATGTGTTCATTCTTTGTCTCTCTGGCTTTTCAAATAAAAACCGTTAAATAAACTTTTTAAAAATTTGTTGGATCATGAAATCAAAAGATAAATTTATAAAAATAAGCACTCCTGGTTCACTTAGCACCCTTTCAAGTGTGTCGGACCTATTAACTCACGTGAAGATTTAAACGTGTGTTTCTTATTCTGGAAATATATGTGCCATATATAGCAAAATCATACTTATCATGCCTTTGAAAGTATAAAAAAAAGATTTGTTTGTTTTTATTTACTGGAAAGTCAGATTTACAGAGAAGGAGAGACAGAGGGAAAGTTATTCCCTCCACTGGTTCATTCCCTCCACTGGTTCATTCCCTCCACTGGTTCATTATTAGTGGCCGCAATGGCCAGAGCTGAGCCAATCCAAAGCCAGGAGCCAGGAGCTTCTTCCAGGCCTCCCCTGCAACTACAGGGTCCCAAGGCTTGGGGCTATCCTTGACTGCTTTCCCAGGCCACAGGCAGGATGCTGGATGGGAAACAGGGCAGCCAGGACATAAACCAGAGTACATATGGGATCCCAGTGCATGCAAAGCAATGATTCAGCCACTAGGTTGTTGCACCAGGACTGAAAGTATCATCTTTTTTAAAAAAATTTAAATACCCAAACTACCTTAATGAAGGACTTTCAAAAGATTTTATAATTCTGTTTTCATAGTGAGATTTTTAAACTGATAAAGTATTTAAACTTTATATGACATAGCAGTCTGTAAATATATCTATGCCATTATAATCTGTAGATTAAGCTTTAAATTTGTATGAAAACTATGTAACTATATCTTTGTCATTCAAGCCATATAAATGAACACAGAAAATTATTAAAGTGATAAGGCTTTATTTGGAAGTTTACTGGTGTGTCCTGGTGTTAGGGACTATTTTTAACAAGTTTACACATAGGATATTGTTTGTCTTTATAATAATGCTTTGAGTTAGATGGTATTGTTGTCATTTTGCACATGGGAAAACGTTTATTTATTTGAATGACAGTGACAGAGAGGGAGAGACAGAGATATTTGGTCTGCTGATTTGCTCCCCAGATGACCATAGTAACTAAGGCTGGGCCAGCGTAAACCCTGGAGCCATGAATATCATCTTTGTCTTCCATGTATGCCAGGAACTCAAATATTGGAGGCATCCTCTGCTGCCTCTGAGGCAGCTCACCAGGAAGCTGGATCGGCAGTGCAGGAGCTATGACCTGAACTGATATCCTGATGGGGAACATGGATGTACCAGGCAGCAGCTTAACCGGCTGTACCCCAGTTGGCCCCAGATTTTGACATTTTGCTGGGCATTTTAAAAAAAGATCTATTTATTTTTATTTGAAAATCAGAGTTAGACAGAAGGATAGAAATTTTCCATCTGCTGGTTTACTCCCCAAATGATCACAACTGCCAGAGCTGGGTCAATCTGAAACCAGGAGCCAAAAGCTTCTTCTGGGTTTTACACATAGGTACAGGTGCCCTCAGCACTAGCCAACCTCCACTGCATTCCCAGGTTATTAGCAGGGAGCTGAAACAGCCGCAAAACAGTTGAAACATGAACCTGTATCCAAATGGATGCCAGCACTACAGGTAGAGGCTTCATCAGCTATATACCACAGTTTTGGCCCATGAAATTATTTTTAAATTTATTTATTTGGAAAAATACAGAATGAGAGAGGGAGAGAATCGTCCATCTGCTGATTCACTCCGCCAAATGGCTGCAGTGACTGGGGCAGGGGCAGTGGCCAACATCAGGAGCCTGGAATTCCAACTGCGTCTCCTATGTGGATATCAGAGGCTTAAGTACTTGAGTCATCTGCTTTTCTAGGTTCATTAACAGTGATCTGGATCAGAAGTGGACCACCGGGACACAGACTGGCACCATTAACCCACTATCCAACAACACCAACCCTGAACTTTTTTTTTTAGTTTAAATATGGAAGCAACTTATTGATTCTGGTTCTAATGCATTGTATTCTTTAGCCAATTCTTCAGACAAAATAGAGGATGGACTTGAGGCTGAGTTATTGCTTGACAGAGATGTTCAGGAAATAATAATGATAGTACACACTTTATTTTTTTTTAAGATTTATTTTATTATTGGAAAGTCAGATATACAGAGAGGAGGAGAGACAGACAGGAAGATCTTCTGTCTGATGATTCACTCCCCAAGTGAGCGCAACGGCCCGAAGCCAGGAACCAGGAACTTCTTCCAGGTCTCCCACATGGGTGCAGGGTCCTCCTCGACTGCTTTCCCAGGCCACAAGCAGGGAGCTGGATGGGAAGTGGGGCTGCTGGGATTAGAACCAGTGCCCATATGGGATCCCGGCGCATTCAAGGCAAGGGCTTTAGCCGCTGGGCCACGCCACCAGGCCCAATAGTACACACTTTAAAATGTACCATTTCTCGTAGCACTTGAGCTCCTCCAAATACATGCTGCTGCTTGTATCTCTGTTTTTATTGATATAGAAACTGAGTTGAAGTTAATTAACTCAAAATATGACAATACTTTAAGAAGTTCATGCAAAAATGGTACAAACATCTTGAAATGTATATTATAAGAGGTATTAAGTGAATAGAAAATTTGTCTTAAGAGGAAACTGCATGCGTTTCTAAATTTTTTTCTCATTAAAATTGATAGTTTAATTAGATTTTCCATAGCGTTTTTAAGTCCCTTCCTAGGTGATGAGTGGGAAGGCAGCATTTTTTGTCTAAGCAGTCAGGTTCCAAAGCCTGTTCCCTTGAACACCACACACTAGATGTTTTACTTTCATTGGCTTATTTGGAAGAGTGGGTGTTTGGTCTAGTGGTTAAGCCACGGGTTGGGATGCTTGCATTCCATGCTGGAGGGCCTGGGCTGGAGTCCTTGGCACTGTTTCTAATTCTAGCTCTCTGCTAAGTGATTGCTTTAGTAGATATTTTAGTGAAAATCATTTAAAACTTTTAGAGTCAAAGTAATGATTTTTTTGTTAAGGTATGATCATCATTCCGTGCTTAATATGTTTTAAAATTATCCTTTGCTTTGGTTGGCAGCTGTTATTTATAGAGCCTCAAAATGCTGGTGAGAGCTAATTAAGTTGTTTTCTTCCTTCTTTGACAATTACTGAGTACACTTGAAGTTGGATCATTGAACCTTTAGAAAGAGAATCTGTTTCAATTCCCTTATTGTGTAGAATGTCTGGTGTAAAGGATTTAGGTGTATAGGAATTTGTAAATGCCTTCTAGCTTTCTTGCTGTAAACATGAATACTGAGGACTAATTACTGAAGCCACTTTTATGCACCTAAAGTTTGTGTTTTATTTTTTGACTAGATACAATGCATTGGGAGGAAGAAAGGGTGTGCCAGAAGACAATTTTATAATAATTTAGCTTTTTGTAAATGTTTTATTGTGTGTGTACCATGGGAAACTTAGGCAGGGAAAAAAAAAAGAAAGAAAAAGATGGGCAATATTGTGAGTTCAAAGTATGAATTATATGTGAGTTCACTATGAATTTGCTAAAAGTAAAGTCTTTATGATACTTCCTGGAGCCCCCAGAAGTTATAGTTTTAAACTGTGCTCCCAAAGAGCCTTCTGAGTAATGGCAGACAGTAAGCACTCTGTTCACAATACTATGTCCAAAATATCTGTTCAAGATGTTTTTGTTATGCTTCTAGTGATTACTCGCTAGATTAAAAAAATACAAGTTAATTTGAGAGATGATCTTATACATAATGTAGATCAGGGACAAAGAAAGGCACCCACAGTTGAGGGGAGAGAAAAATAGTGTTGAGTAATGGGAAGTGTAGGCACTAAGGAGCTCAAACTCTCAGAGTGGGCTTCAGCTACCCACTTGAAGTGATAACCTCATCTCTTAAATTTTCCACCAAGACTTTTTCATAAAATGTCTCTGGTATGTGAAATATTTTAATTTTAACATATTGGCCACAAACTCATACTTCTGCAAAATACTGGTATGCACCATTGCCCCTCAGACAAACAAAATATGCCCTGAGCACAGATAAAGCCTATGGGCCCTCATAGACAGCTTCTGCCCTTATCTTTACTGCCTTAGACTTGCATGAACCTGCCTAGACACTGCTAAGGGATAATGGTGATACTAATGACTTCCAGTTTCTGCTTTGACTGATTAAGTAAATAAAGCATGTTTTGTGTAGGAAGAATAAACAAAAGACTAGCTCTTTAAAAATGTGTAAGATAATATCTTAAGATATGGGTCAGAGACGTGGTTGTCACGATTTTCCTCAGAAACATTTTAGTCACAACTCCTTCCCTACTCAAGGTATGCCATTCTTTCTTTTCTTGCCTTTGCATTCTGTTTCCACATGCTCCTCCAATAAATGTCCCTTTCATTTTCAACAGTCAGAAAGATCCCTCTCAGAAAATCTGTAGGACAACCGGTTTGCGACTGACTTAGCTGCATACACTCCCCGAAATTCTTCCCCATAGCATTAAAATTCCTTAGCCATAATACTGTTGCATTCAAACGTGCTTTTTAAATAGAAGAATGACAGCCTTTAAGGCTGCTAGTGAAAAGGCCCACAGAAATAATCTTGAGGGGCAGCACATAACCATTTGAGATCTGACCCCAATCCATCAGGGATTGTTGAACTGAAATGCCATTTTTTACAAAGGAAGAAAACACCATGCAGAGAAATAAGCATAATAACCTAGTTAAACATGCTTCTAGGCAAGATTTACCCTCCTTCCCACAACTAAGATACGGACAAAATATGTGAAATAAATATTTCCAAGAGACTAGAAATGAAGTGATGAAAGATCATGAATCCCAGAGACATGGAAAAGGGATGAGCTTTTCGCCTGCCGCAGCTTACTGCCTTGTGAGTTTACAGGTGGGTCACACAGTGAGGGAAACCAGGTGGAGAGTGTTTAACTCTGCGATCAGGAGGTGGAGCTGGAAGTCCAGGGAGACCACAGTGTCTACGGTCAACACGAGTGAGACCTGCAGAGAGAAAATCTTGGAGATCTGCAGAGGGTCAATATCAGGAAGCTCCTGGAGGCCAAAGAAAAGAGTGAGAGGAAACAGTACTTGCCCAGTGATTAGTCCTTGATGAGGGTTTGCTCTGGACAAGCCTAAGAAATCTTTTAAATACAAGACGCAGGGCCAGGCCTTGATCTGGCCTAGCAGTTAAGATGCCAGAAAAGACACTGCATCTCACATCAGAGAGCCTGGGCTTGGTTCCTGGCTGTGGCTCCTGACTCCAGCCTGCTGCCAGTGCCGTCTGGGGGAAGAGCAGTGATGGTTCCAGCAGCTGGTTTCCTTTCAGCACCTATGTGGGACACTGGATTGAGTTCTCAGCCCCTGCCTTTGTGCTTTGTCTCTGCCTCTCAAACAAATGAAAACAAAAACCAAGACCTGAAAGGATTTTAAATATTTGTACTTTATATCTAAGTAAATTTTAAGCATATTCTTAATATTTGGCATCCTACAGGATAAAATTCACACTATATGACATCCAATCAAAAATGTTAGAAGTGAAAAGAAGCAGAAAATATATCTGTAATGAGACTCTTAGTAACCAAAATACTCAGAACTGACACAAAGGTTAACATTAGCAGATAGGAATTCTAAAATAGCTTTAATAACTATTCCACAGCAACATCCCAGGGCAGATAATTTTAAGCATATGAACTTTCGATGACCAATGCTTCTGAAACCTAAATCTCCAAAGGAGAGGAAAAAAGGAATGATAGAAAGCAATGTTTGCAGAAATAATGTCTGAAACTTTTTGTAGATAGTGATTAAAACCATAAAAGCAGATTCAGAATTTATCTGAGTCCCAAGCATAGGAAACAAGAAGAAAATTATACTAAGGCACATCATATTCCAACTGTTGAAAAACTGTGAAAAAGAGACCTTCTTAAAGGCAGCCAAAAGAAAAAAGGCACCTTCTATACTGAGGAACAAAGATAAGGAAGACTGTGTATTTCCCTCAAAGATGATGCAAACAGGAAGATAGTGGAACAATATATAGTAGTGAAAGACACTGTCAATTAGAATTCCTATGCAAAGAAGGTATCTTTAAAAAGCAAAGGGGAAAAAAGCAAAGGAAAATACTTTGAAGAGATACAATAGCTGAAAGAATTACTCATCAACAGACTTACACCACCAGCAATGATAAGGGAGGTTGTTTAAGAAAGAGGATAAAGATACTAAATGAATCTACCCGATAAAATGGAGAGCAATAGTTAACTTTAAACCAAAATAACAATGTAGTATAGAGATAATAACACACATAAAAATAAAATACACGGCAGTACCACAGGGTTGGGATGGGAGAAATGGGAGTGTACATGGAATTGTAGCTTCTCTGAGCTTGTTTATCATTTCAAGGTACACTAGAATATGTTAGACATATACTATAAATATTGTAGTAACTACAAAAACAAACCAAATTTATACCTACTGAACAAAGGAGAGAAAGTAGACTCATAAAAAGATGCTGTTATTATTTATAAGGCAGAAAAAAAAGGGAGGAAACACTGGAATAGGTGTATTGACAAAATAACAAGTCAATCTATCAGTACTCACATTTAATGTAAACTGTTTAAATACCTAATTAGATGGAAGAGCTGGAAGCGGATGTCCATGTAGTGATTAAGATGCCCATGGCATACTGTATATATACCACTTGGGTTCAATTCCAAGTTCCATCTCTTAACTCCAAGTTTGAACTTCAGCTTGCTGCTAACACAGATCCTAAAAAGAAGCAGTGAATGGCTCAAATGGTTGGGTTCTTACTACCCATACGAAAGACCTGAATTAAGATCCTGATTTTTGAGACTAGCTATACTTGTGGGCATGTGGGAACCAGCAAATGGAGTTCATTCATATTCTCTCTCTCTTCTTCCTTCCCTCTCTCCCCCCGCCGCACCCCCCCCCATGTCTTTCTCTCTGTATTTCCATATGGATCTCTCCAAATGAACAGAACAGATTTATAGAAAATAGCAAGTTATAGAAGACATCACATTAGCTAATCACCAAACAGCATAACTATATATTCTTTTATAGTGTACACAGAACATCTGTTCTGAGACTTCACATTTTGAACTATTAAACAAGTTCTAATATATTTTAAAGTATTTAACTGATCCAAAGTATGTCTGGGAAATCCCTAAACATTTGGAAACTAAATAGCTTCTAAATAACTCATGGTTCAAAGAGGAAGTGAAACATACACTGTTTGGCATACAAATGAAAATTGTTTTTGTCAAAATATATGGGATGCCAACTCCTAAAGCAAGGCTTAAGGAATTTTATAGCAATAAATAGGAATATTTAAAAAGAAATTGTCTCAAACTAATGACCTGAACATTCACCTAGAAAAAGATGCAAAGTAGTAAGTAGAAAAGTAAATAGAATTGAAAAACTAAAGATCAGAGGATTCAGTAAAACAGAAGATGCAGAAAAAAGAGAGATATTAATGAAACCTAAAGCTAACTCTTCCAGGAAATGAATTAGACTGATCTCTAGTCAAACTGGTTTAGAAAGGGAAAAAGACATAAAGTTGCCAATAGCAGGTATGGGAGTGGTGACATCAACAGATTCTGTACTTACTCTAAGAATAACAGAGAATAGGGTGGATGTCATAGTGCAAGGGGTAATCCACTGCTTGCAGCCACATCCCATGTTGGAATGCCTATTCGAGTCCCAGCTACCCTGCTTCCAGTCCAGGTTCCTGCTAGTGCATCCTGAGAGAGTACGTAGTGGCTGAAGTGACTGGGCCCCCACAATCCTGCAACCCATGTGGGAAATCCAGACAGAGTCCCTGTCTTCAGCCTGGCTGAGTCTTGGCTGCTGCAGGCATTTGAGGGGTGAACCAGTAGATGGAAAGTATCTTATTCATCTCTGACTTTCTGTACACCCTTTCCTCAAACCAATCTCCATCTCTCTCTGCCACTCTGCCTTTCATGTAGATGGAAACAAACTTTTTTTTCAAAGAATAATAGATTATTCTCAGTGATTTTATGGCAGTACATTTAACAACTTAGATGAAATGCACAGTATGTCCTGAATAACCTACTGAGATAAAGCTATTCTTCAACTTTAGATATATTATTTTAAAAGATATTACAAAAAACATTCTAAGTATGCTTTTTTATATTCTTATTATAGTGAGCAGTTAATAAAAACAGTAGGAAAATTCCAAAGAGTTAGCCCTATTCTACTTTCACATGGTCAATTTTTTTTTTAAAGATTTATTTTTTATTATTTTTTATTGGAAAGGTGGATATACAGAGAGGAGATAGAGAGAGGAAGATCTTCCGTCCGATGATTCACCCCCCAAGTGAGCCGCAACAGCCGATACTATGCCAATCCGAAGCCAGGAGCCTCCTCCGGGTCTTCCACGCGGGTGCAGGGTCCCAAAGCTTTGGGCCGTCCTCGACTGCTTTCCCAGGCCACAGGCAGGGAGCTGGAAGGGAAGCGGGGCTGCCAGGATTAGAACCAGCGCCCATATGGGATCCCGGGCGTGCAAGGTGAGGACTTAACCACTTGCACCACCGCGCCGGGCCCCACATGGTCAATTTTTAAAGAAAGGCTTAAAAGGTCTTCAAAAGTGATAAGCTTTTAAAAAAAAATGTTGGACCTAAGTTTGGAGGTAGACATGGTATTTGGTGTAAGAGCTAAAATGCCTCTTTGGATGTGTACATCCCACTTTGGAGTGCTGTGTTCAAATTCTGGCTCTGTGCTTCTAATTCCAGTTTCTTGCTAATGCTACCCTCGGAGGCAGCAAGTAAATGGCTAGGGTGATTGGGTCCCTGTCACCCACAGGGAAGACCCTTCTGAGTTCTCAGCTCCTGGTTTCTGTCTGGTCCAGCTCTGACTGTTGTAATCATTTAGGAAGTAAACCAATAAATGGAAAAATCACTCTCTGTGTTGAGCTCTGTCTCTATGACCTTCAAAGTAAAATGACAAAAGGAAAAAAAGTCTGGAAATAGGAAACTCAAAAGCTTGTGCAGTAATTCAGTAATGCGTTTCATAAGGTCCCTGGTTTGCTCTTGTTTGCTTGCTTCTCAGACTAGTATCTGGAATCCTTCATGCTTATCTTCTAGTAGTAGCCATAAATATGGCTGCCACAGTTGCAGTGAATGTCTTCAGATACCTCATGGGCAGTATTAAAGGACTCAAGAAAGACCACCCCAGATACTTTTTTTTTTTTGCTAGGAGGAAGCACAATAGATTTACCACCACAAAAGGATCCCAAGAAAAATCAGCAAAGAGAAGATTCAATGGGGAGATGTCTGGAGGAAATGAGGCACAAACGGAAAGGTCGTCTTCAGTTAAAGGCACACGGAATGTGCCTGCCTCCCTCAGCAGTGGGGAGCAGTGCTCAGGGTTTTAACTGGGGGCTGATCATGTGTACCTTCTGTCTCACTCATGCCAGAACAGTAGCCTCCCAAAAGGAGGACAGGTGTTTAGCATAAACCACATTATTTGCACAAACCATTTAAACACAGGTAGCCACATTTAAAGAGTACTGGGCGTGCTCAGAATGAATCCTCTTGAAATCTAAATTCCCAAATGCCAGGCAAAGGCCAGGAAGCTAGCTAAGGTAACTCTTTTCTGTATAATTAGAAAAAGCATAAGGACTTTCATCTGACCTACCTATTTTTTTTTTAAGAAGAAGAATATTTCCTGATTTCCCTGTCACTGTATTTTGGCATTATAAGATTAGCTCGGATGGTTGTTGCTTATATTCTAACTGTTTTGAAATTCAATATTTGGCATTTCTGGCCACTATCTGACATGTCTTCAAGAAGCTCATGAAAATGTATGTTAGGAAAAATCAATGTTTGGATTAAAAAAAATTAACCAAATTAGCTTATCTTTTAATTCTACTGTATGAATTTTTTCAGAGTACCTTCATATTGAAAAATATGTGCGGCAAGGGAGAAGGAGTGTGGCAATAGAGGAAGGATGTTAGCAGGTTGAACATTCTTATAAGTATTATAAATCCTAGATTTTGAAAGACTTGGATTTGTTTTAACTTTGTCTGAAAGAGAGAAAAATACAGAGAAATCTCCTATGTGCTGGTTTATTCTCAAATGTGCATAACAGCCAGGACTGGGCCAGGCAAAAACCAGGAACCTAGATCTCCATTTGGGTCTGCATCTGGATCTCCCTCTTGTGCTGGTGGCAGGGTCCCGAGTACACCTGCTACCCCCGTCCATTTTCAGGAAGCTGGATTGGAAGCGGAAGAGCCAGGGATTGAACCAGGCACCGCAGTATGGGATATAGTTATCCCAAGTGAGTCTTAATTACTATGTCAAATATCTGCCCCAGTTGTAAATCCTCGTTGTTTTACAAGTAAGGTGATCAAAGATACATGGTTAGGAGAAGTAATTACCATGACCATTTACATTAAAATACACATATGAGAGACAGAGTGAACTTCCATAGCTAAATGCCTGGAATAGCCGCGGCTGAGTTGGGCATAAGGAATTCAATTCAGGTTTGTCTTCTGGAGAGTAGAGACACAAGGACTCAAGCCATCACCTGGTGTCTCCTTGCCTGTGCACCAGCATGAAGCTGCAATTGGTAGCAGAGCTGGGAATTGAATACTACACTCCAATATGGGGTGTAGGCATCCCAGACAGTAGCTTAACCATTAGACTGAACGCCTTCCATAGCCATTTACTTGTTGTATGAAATAGAGTAGTAGAATTCATTGGCACACTTTCAGTTATTTAGATCATCTTCTGTTGCATTGTAATATACAAAATGTACTTGCAGACAAATTAAGACAAAATCATTGGCAAACTGAAAACAGAATTCTCAATCATCCCCACTTAAAAACAGAGCAAAAGAACCCCTTTCTAAATCATTGTTATTGACTCATCTAATGAAATTGCTCTGTTTAAAACTACCACTACAGTTTTCTAAAGCCTTCTTATTTATTTGGTTTATGCTGTGTGTATATGTCAAAATCTTTTAGAATACCAAAACAGATTTACAAGTATGTTAAAGTTCTTATTATCGGGCCCGGCGGCATGGCCTAGCAGCTAAAGTCCTTGCCTTGTAAGAGCCAAGATCCCACACGGGCACCAGTTCTAATACTAGTAGCCCCGCTTCCCTTCCAGCTCCCTGCTTGTCACCTGGGAAAGCCATAGAAGATGGACCAAAGCCTTGTGACCCTGCACCCACGTGGGAGACCTGGAGGAAGTTCCTGGTTCCTGGCTCCAGACTGGCGCAACACCAGCTGTTGTGGTCACTTGGGGAGTGAATCATGGGATGGAGGATCTTCCTCTCTGTCTCTCCTCCTCTCTGTATATCTGACTTTCCAATAAAAATTAAAAATAAAAAAATTAAAAATAAATAAAATTCTTACTATCTTTTTTGGTTTTGGGTGTTTTGGGGGTATGTTTTATTCAAGACTTTATTAATATAAAGAGAACAGATTTTATGCATTAAAACACTAGTCACAGGCTAACTTTGTCATTAATCATAATATTCAACAAGTCAAAAGTAAGAAGAATGTGTTAATACTGAAGTATAAATATGGACTAAGAATGACAGTCATGTCCCAAAGTGATTTAAACATTTTGATATATTTGACAATAACTGCTGCATATCAGAGAAACCTTATTTGTCCTTTTGAAATTGTCTTATTTCATTAAACATAATAATTTCCAGTTATATCCACTTTGTGACAAAAAAAAAAAACCCACTGATTTTTAATCTTCTCTGTGACTTAATAGTACTCCATTGTGTGTTTGTGTATTGCACTTTCTTTATCCAGGCATCAGTTGATGAATATCTGGGTTTACTCCATACTTTAGCTACAGTGAATTGAGCTTCGCTAAACTTAAGGGTACAAATAACCCTCTCATATGCTGATTGCATTTTGTATAGAAAAATTCCCAGGAGAGAGATGGCTAGCTCAATTGGTTGATCTATTTTCAGATCTCTGAAAATCTCTGTGCTGTTTTCTCCATAATGGTTGTGCATTACATTGTAAACAACAGTGAAGTAGGGCATCTTTCCCCCCACATCGTTGCTGGCATTTGTTGGTTTTAGTTTTGGGGTGTTAGTCATTCACACTATGTGAGGTGAAGCCTCATTGTGCTTTTTTATTTTTTTAATGGCTAGCAATCCTGAACATTTTTTCATGTGTGTGCTGGCCTTTAGTAATTCATCCTGTGACAATTATTTATCAGTTGCATAACTTGCAAATATTTTCTCCAATTCTGTGAGTTACTGAGAGTTTAATTTTCAGTGCTGAAGCTTGCAATCTTGATGCAATCCCATTTTTATATTTTTGCTTTAATTGCTTTTAATTGCTTTAATTGCCCATGTGGGTGCAGGGGCCCAAGACCTTGGGCACACCTCCACTGCTTTCCCAGGCCATTAGGAGGGAACTAAATCAGAAGTGGAGCAGCTGGGACGTGAACTGGCACACATATGGGGGTACCAACACCACAAGCACAAGCTTAGCCTCCCAGGCCACAGTGCGCCCCCTCCCCAGTTGTTTTTTCTTTCTTGCCTAATGTCTCTGGCTAAAACATCTAGAATTATATTTAATAACAGTGGTGGAAGTGTCTTTTCTGGTGTCAGATTTTAGTGGAAATGCTTCCAGCTTTTCCCCACTCAATATGATACTGGCTGTGGGTTTATCATACATTGCTTTGATTGTGTTGAACATTCCTTCCTCACCCAAGTTACTTAAGGTTTTTATCATGAAAGAGTGTTGTATTTTATGAGATGCTTTCTCTGAAGCTACTGAAATAGTCAGATTTTTCTAAAGATTTATTTATTGGTAAGTTAGATATACAGAGAGGAGGAGAGACAGAGAGGAAGATCTTCTGTCCACTGATTCACTCCCCAAGTGACCGCAGCTGTCAGAGCTGAGCTGATCCAAAGCCAGGAGCCTGGAGCTTCCTCCGGGTATCCCATGCAGGTGCAGGGTCACAAGGCTTTGGTCCATCTTCTATGGCTTTCCCAGGTGACAAGCAGGGAGCTAGATGGGAAGCAGAGCTACTAGGATTAGAACCGGTGACCACGTGGGATCCTGGCACATTTAAGGTTTTGGTTTTTATTATTCAGTTTGTTAATATGATTTTTCCATTTTTATTGAAAATCCTGGCTGGATTTGATTAACAAATATTTTGTTGAGGATTTTTTCCATTTATTTTCATCAGAGGAGATAACGGTCTGCAGTTGTCTTTCCTTTTTGTATCTTTTTCTGGTCTTGAAATTAAGGTGATTTTGGTCTTCACTGAAAGAATTTGGTAGGATTTACTCATTTTCAATTGTTTTGAATAATTAGAACAATTGGAATTTGTTCTTTAAAATTCTGGTAAAATTGATCAATGAACTTTTCATTGGAAGGGTCTTTATTACTGATTTCAGTCTGCACCTTGGTTATTGGTTTGTTTTGTCATAATGACTCAGTTTAAGTGGACTATGTGTGTTCAGTAATCTACCGATTTCTCTGAGTTTGTAATTATTTAGAATATAGCTTTTTGTAGTAAATTTTGGTAGTTCTTTTTATTTCTGTGATTTCTTTTTATTGATTTGATTTTTTTAAAGTTGAGCCAATGGTCTAATAATTCTATCAATTTGACTTATTTTTTCAGAAAACTATCACTCATTACTGTGATCTTTTGTATAATTTTCTATTTTAATTTTTTACTTTTCTAATTTTAACTGTTTCTTTCCTCCTGCTAATTCTGAGTTTAATTTGTTGTTTTTGAGATTCACCGATAATAATTTACTTGATGATGCCTTTTCAATTTATTGATGTAAGCAGTAATTACTGTAAACTTAGTTCATAACACTGCTTTTATCTCCCATTAGTTTTAGTGTTTTATTATCATCTTCATTCTTTTCTGGAATTTTTAAATTTCCTTTTTTATGTCTTCCATGACCTTCTGTTCATTTAGGAGTTCGTTTTTCTGTTCACATGTGTTTTCATATTTTCTAGAGCATCGTAAGTTGTTGACTTCCAGCTTCATTCCATGTGGTCAAAATGATAGAAGGTGCAGCTGTGCAGTGGTATAGTGGGCAAAGCCACCACCTGCGATAGCAGCATCTCACAGGGGCATTGGTTTAAGTCCCAGCTGCTCTGCTTCTGCTCCAGCTCCAGCTCTGCTAATGTGCCTGGGGAAGCAGCAGAGGATGGCCCAAGTGTTAGGGCTGCTTAACCCACATGGAGACTCAGAAGAAGCTCCTGGCTTCATACCTGCCCAACTGGGCATTTTGGCTATTTGAGGAGTGCACCAGCAGAATGGAAGATCTCTCTTCCTTTTCTCTCTCAATGTAACTCTGCTTTTCAAATGAATAAATTAATCTCTTTTTTAAAGATGTAAGTTGTGATTTCAGGTTTTTTGAATTTCCTGAGATTTGCTCTATCACCAAGTACATGGTCTGTTAGAATATAGAACGTTCCATACACTGTTGAAATGAATGTGAATTCTGCAACTGTAGAATAAGATGTCATATTCAGATCATCTAGGTCCATTTGGTCTATAATGTATATTAGCTTTGTTGGTTGATGATTTTCCATCTAATTGGTATGTCTGTTGATGAAAGTGGTGTACTAAAGCCCGCCCCCACCTGCATTACTATTGTGTTGTAATCTATGTCTCCTTTTTTAGATCCATTAACAACTATTTTAGGTAGCCAGGTGCCCCAGCCTAAGATGCATATACATTTACCATAGTCATGTCTTCTTATTGAATTAATCCTTTAATCATTATGGAATACCTTTCATTGTCTCTTTAACAGTGTTTGTGTTAAATTCTATTTTGTCTGATGTTAAAGTGCTTACACCTGAGTGCTTTTTCCTTATGTGATTACGGACTGTTTTTTTCATTCTTCACTTTCAGTTTGCGTGTATCTTTGCTGATGAGATATATTTCTTAAAAGTAGCAAATAGATGGACCTTCTGTCTGTATCTTCTAATTGGATAAATTAGGCCGTATATATAATTAAGAGTATTATTGATAACTGATGACTTGGTTCCACCATTTTTCCATAAATGTTTTACTGTTCATTATGAATTTCCCTTGTAATTTTTTCTGGGATATTCTCTACCTTTGCATTAATTCATAAGGGTGGTTTAATTCACTACGTGTGTGTGTAAGAATCTTTTGTAAGGCTACACAAGTGGTGACAAATTCTTTCAATATCTGTTTGTTTTGGAAAGTCCTTATTTCACCTTCATTCATAAATGAGGCTTTACTAGGCACTGTGTTCTGGGTTGACATATGAACTATGTCGTCTGCACTCTCTCCTATCATCTGTGGTTTCTGATGAGAAGTCAGCTGTTAGTCTAATTAGGGATTCTCTAAAGGTAATATGCTATTTCTCTTCAGCACAACTTTGAATCTTTGTTTTACTGTTAAAATTTTAGTATAAGTTGGTCATGGTAAAGATCGTATCTGATCATGTCTGTTAGTTCTCTTTGCTTCCAGTGCTTGAATGTCCCTTTCTTTCTCCATGTTAGAGGAACTTTGTGCTGCTGTTCATGGAACAGACCTTTTAATCATTTTGCTTTTCCACACCTTCAGGAACTCTCAAGACATGTCTGTTTGGTTGTTCGTATTCTATAAATCTCAAACACTATTTCTAGCTTTTCTAATTTCTTCTTTTTCTTTCTTCTTTCTCTTCTTTTTTTCCCCAACGGTTTGTGTTCTAGTTTGGATGGTCCTTCCTCTGTGTTACCAAATCTTTTGTTCAGGCTTTCCACTGTATTTTCTATCAACATATTGAATTCCTCATTTGTAATATTTCAGTTTGATTTCTCTTCAATATCTCAATCTCAGCAAAATTTTTATTATCCTGTATGGAGTCATTTGTCTCAGTTTGTTTCTGTATATTTCTGAGTAATTTTATGATCATTCTTTTTTAGGCACTTCTTTTTTGTTTTTTCATCTTTACATTCTAATATTGAAATATTGTAATGTTGCTTTAGGGAGTCATATTGTCTTCCTTGTTTCTGTATTTGTTTATGTATTTTTAGTGATTTGTTGAATCAGTTGTTGGTCTCCTCTCTAACGGCTGTTATCTTTGAATTATGCTTCTGTTGCTTAGTGGAGTGTCTGCTTCTTCAGTGAATATCTAGAAGTATCTACTGGATGGGGTCAGGAAGCTCTGATTAGTGTTTAAGAATAGGGCAGGAATTCAGGTTACACTCAAGTTGGACATAGTAGATCTGTTATCACCAGTGGGGAGAAAATAATAACACCCGTTTGTGTGCTTACAGCCTCACATCCTCTCATCCAAGGTGATCAATGCCTGGGGTTATTCCACAGTGGATACAACCTCTGCCCATGCATGTGCATGAACTGCACAAAGGATCTGAACAGCCCTCATTGTGAGCAGGAAGTGCTGTGTGATGACCCATCCCAGGCAGTCAAAGAGATCTGAGACTCAAACCAGACACAGTGATTGCCCGGAGATTCAGTTACTCCCATGCCCTGTCCTGCAGTCACGGAATTTCCACAGTCACAGGGTATAAAGGATCCACTCAGTGTTGCGAGCCTTCTTCCTACTGATCACCAGGTGCCCTTGACAAGGATGGGAAGAAATAAACGTGTTTTGTCTTCCCAGAAATAGGTGGGTACCCTGCCCTCTGGTATGCCACCAGTGTGGTCCCTGATATTCTCTCTCAGGCAGTATCACCAGTAGTACAGGGGGCCACAGTCTGCTCTGACGTCACTCTCAGGGGAGCTGGCATCTCCTCCAGCCATGACTATGGGAGTATTGGGTGGTGTCCCCGCTCATGGCCACATGCTTGTGATTTCACACTCCCCCTGGACGTTTCTCTCCTTTCTGCAGGATTTCCACTGCATGCTTCTCTTACACTCACCCCTTAGTACTGCACTTCCTCTGTTTTCTTCTGTTATCCTCTCTTGGCCAAAATCAGGACATGTTTCCCATGTTTAACTGTCTTGGAATTTCTGTACAATTTTTTATAGTTTTTTGGGGAGGGTCTACAGTATGATGTGGTTGTTTTTTCAAATTGATGAGACAACTCCCAAAATCATCTATTTTGCCTTGAGAACTTCAATTATTTCTTGGTTTGACTTTTACAGATTTCACTTACTGTGAGAATATTTTTGGCTTGGTCAATTACATGAATCAGTTTAAGCTCTAAACCTGTTGGAATTATCAGGTAAATGTGAAATGGACTTTTACAGTGGAATACAAACCATCAGAATACATTTCTTGATGTGAAGGATATGCTGCTCTGGCCAAGTATTCACATAAGATAATCTTGTAATAGAAAATGTAAAACTTACCTAAAAATCTCAGTGCTACCAATTCCAGTAGGATTTTTTGGGAATATCTCTAATATTAGACCACTAAAGATGTAGATTTATAGTTAAGAAGTCTGAAATGTGCTTTGTAAAATAACATACCTAAAAGTTATACTTGTTTGTTTTAGTTTTTAAATCTATAAGTTGAGGTAGGAATAGAGAGAGAAAGGTCCCCGTCTGCTCATTTACTCTTCAAGTGGCCACATTCTCTCTGAGACTGAAGCCGGGAACTTAAAACTCAGCGTGGGTCTCCTTTGTGGGTGGCAGGAACCCAACTACTTGAAACCACCGCTACCTCCCATGGTCTGCTTTAAGGTGAAGCTAGAGTCAGGAGCTGAGGCGGTTATTTCTATGTGGGCCGTGGGCGTCTTAACTAGTGTCTAAGCTGCTAACGTCTACCCTTGTTTGGTTTTTGAATTAAGAGAAAACCTGGTAGGAATGTAATTGCACTGGTTACCCAAGATGTAATTACTAATTGAAGTCAGCAGTTGTCATACAGATTCAGATTATTCACTAACAAGTTTGAATCTGCTACTGAACTACAACATCTCATATTTACCTATATTTTAGTACAGAATTTACTCTCAGCTGATTTTTGGAGATTCTAGGAGTTCATTCGCTAGGTAGTTGTTGATTTTAAGAGCAACTCTCTCATGATCCACTGATTGAAACTTGCAGTGTTTTATTGTATCTGAGTAAAATCTCAAAAGAATACATATGCTATGGAATTGGCTTCTAATATTTAAGAATGACTGACTCTTTTATAGCGCAGACACAGAAATTATATAGTGCCTCTGCCACTAAAATCTCACCGGTTATTTTTAAATGAACCATGAAAGTGGCCAGATATTCGTTTCATATGGTTCAATCTGATATCTGTACTGCTATATTTTTACAAGCAGGAATGTTAAGTGTTAGTATTCAGTAGGATGTCTGTATTAATTCTTTTGATGTTCATTTTCATTCCTTGCTATCAACCTTAAGTTATTACTTGTAGTAAGCAGGAAGCAACTTGTCAGAAACTGAGTGATATATTGGCTTGCATTCAGAATATCATTTTATAGACAATGTAATGCTAGACTTAGAAAACCTGCTAGAGGTCTTCTAAGGCCACTGTACTCATCTAATATAGAAGTATAATATCCCTTACAAAAGAGTATTTCCCCCTGCATAACCTCTTTAGGACATTATCTCAGTTCTGCTGTTTTATTACAAAGACCATATGTTGAACTGAAAATCTACCTAATTTTGACTCACTGATCTCAGCACTTTTTTCCATTAAGAATAGCATAAAAAGACTGTTCTTTCCAAATGGCACATGTCTTAATGCTAGAAGATAAGTATCATATCTTCTATTCTCTATTCCAGAGGAAACAGTTCTAACTATTTTAAAATTGGAGTCATAGGCTCTAAAATGTTAATATTTAAAGACATTTAAAGATTATTCCAGTAGTCTGATTTACACAATCTAGGCTTCTTTCAACCTGGTGTCTCTACAGTGTGATGCCTTGTAAAGAATCAACACTGAATATTTTTGTGTGAATGTGAGGCTGAGGAAGGCAAATGAGATTTGAGCCTTTTGCCATTCAATGACATTTATTGAGAACATGTTATGTACCAAGAACTGTCCTAGACACTTGACAAAACACTCAACCTCTGTTCTGTGTTTTGCCATGAAAGATAGTCAATAAGGGTTAACTATTAGGTCAGGTGTTGTAAATGCTAGGAAGTATTATAATTGAAACGTGGTATAAGAGAGAAAACGAGTAGGTGATGCTGCTATTATAGATTGATGTGGTCAAGGAAAGCCTCTCTGTGAGGTAAGACTTGATCAAAGAGCTAAGTGGAGTGAGATGGCAGAGCTATGGAATTATTTGAAATACAAGTGCTCATTAGAGAAATACAACTTTAAGAATCACTGGGGTTGGTCTGGAGCTGAGGTACTCAGAACTGAAGAGAGGCTGTATAGGTGATGTGGACAGGTAGCCTGGGGAACACAAGTCAGGAGTGGGTAACGTGAGTAGGGATTTGGGGATGTGATCACTTTAATGATCAATGGACCTGCTATTGTATTCAAGTATAACAGATAATTGAATCATAAAATTAAAAATAATTTTATCTGTTTTTGAAAAGATGCCCATTAAATTTGATTTTTATTTAATCATGTAAATTTTAACTGGGTGTAAATCTACCATTAAGCCCTTATAATTATGGAGAGGGTTAGGGCTAGGAGAGAGAGAGAAAGATCTTCCATCCTATGGTTTACTGCCCAAGCAGCCACAATGGCCAGTGCGCTGATATGAAGCTAGGAGCCAGAAGCCTCTTCCAGGTCTCCCACATGGGTGCAGGATCCCAAAGCTTTGAGCTGTCCTTGACTGCTTTCCCAGGCCACAGTCAAGGAGCTGTAAGGGAAGTAGGGCTGCTGAGATTAGAACCGGCGCCCATACGGGAGCCCAATGCATATGAGGTGAGGACTTTAGCCACTAGGCTATTGTGCCAGGCCCAACATTATTCCTTTTAAAACCTTCCCTGCTTTGTATCTCTAAAATATTATTTCAGTTAATACAATAACCCTAAGATTTGGTTATTTTAATTTCTTTGTTCTGAATAATTTATTGTTCAGTTACCACACAGCTCAACAAAAGTCATGTGTGTGTGTGTGTGATTTATTTATTTACTTGAAAGGCAGAGTTACTGAAAAGGAGAAAGAGAAAAAAATATATAAAACTTCAATCCACGATTTAATACAAAAATGGCAACAACAGGCAGGACAGAGCAAGGCCATTGCCAGGAGCCTGGAACTCCGTCTGAATCTTCCATGATGGTGCAGGGGCCAAGATTTTGGGCCATCTTCTGCTTTTTCTAAGCCATCAGCAGGGAGCTTAATCGGAAATGGAACAGCTTGGACTTGAACCTGGTACCCATGAGAGATGCTGGCATTGCAGGTAATGGCTTTACTCCCTAAACCACAATGCTAGCCCAATGTTCTCTTTATATTAAGAGGTTTCTTTCTTTTCTTTTTTTAAGGAGTTAATAAACAACAGTTAGTGACAAGTCCAATGAGGACTTTGAACTTAATAATAGTGTTAGTCCTATTAATCTGTGACTGATTTGGAGAAAGATTCGTTTTTAGATCTGTTGAATTTGATTCAAGAGATCATTGTCTCAAGAACAAAGATTTAAGAGTCATCTGTTTAAACTGGTTAGGTAAAGTCTTGCTATTCTCCAATAGAAACTGCATACACTTAATACTAGCTTTATAAGCATGAGTGGAAATTGTGTGAGTAAAAGTTAACTTTGACATTGAATGGCATTGATTACAGCTAATAGATGATTTGCTAGCAGAAATTAATGTCAGAATTTTGACATGTGAATTGTAAAGGAATACAGCTAATGTATTAATATATATCAGTTCTAATATATTAGTATTAAATTTAGGTGACTTATCTAGAATTATACTGCCATTATTTGCCTTAAAAGCAAATTAGTCATTCTTGTAATAATTGCATGAGTACTGTGCATTTAAAATGAATATTGTAAGTTCTCTTTTTTAATTTTTATTTTTGGTGATGTTTACGTAGTTGATCAGGTTGGGAAGGATAGAGGGTTAGGGGAAAGTGAGTGAGACCATTGTTTCTACATTTTCTTTTCTTCTTCCTGTATCGGGGGAGATAAAGTGCGAAGCCACACCCAGCCTCCAACTGCCTCAGTACCCAGAGTTGGGGAATGGCCACCTAGTATCAACCCAGGGTCCCTGATGTGGAGCATGTTCCAAGGGTTCTGTTTAAGTCTTTTCGATAGTTCTCAAATGCTGTTGGTCTCACCAATCCAAGGATGAGGATATCCTTCTATTGTCTACTGACTGACATATCTGACCTTATTAGAGTCTCCATTTGCTTAGATATTTGCTGTCATCACTGAGTTGGGGTAGTTGTCCAATTTGCTCTGCCCTCTGCCCTCCTTCCTCTGTTATGGTATCAGATGTCCTCTTCAGGCTCCAGTGGGCTGCCATGTCCTCTGTGTACATCTGTGCCCACTGTCCATTGCTCCACCTTTTCCAATGAGGAGGTCCAGTTCTGACACATGCAGTCCCACGGTCAGACCACCCATCCTAGACATGAGACCCTAGGCACCTGCATCTCCCCACCTGTGCCATCCCCCAGACTCCTGGCAACCCCACACACCAAGCCCCCACCAGTGCACCACTGGGAAGCCACTAGGCTTTACTCAGTGGCAAAGTGTCTCGGGCCAGCCTGACCCAGGCCCTGCAATACATCCCTCCCCTGGAGCTCACAGACTTGGCACACACCACACAGGCAGGCCTAAGGTCCTAGGCTACGCAACTCAAGGCTCAAGGACCCAGACCAGGAGGCCCAGGTCCCACCGGATCCCCCACCCCCAGGGCTCATGGACCCACCCATTACGTAGACAGGCCAAAGGACACAGACCAGGCAACCTGTGTTCTGCCAGATGGCTGCTCCCAGGGTTCATAGATCCAGCACCCACCATACAGGTAGGCCTAAGGACCTAAATCAAGAGATCCATGCCCTACTGGACCCTCCACCCATGAGTCTCACGAAGCCGGCACCCACCACACAGGCAGTGGTGTTTTTGTAAGTTTGAAAAAATGTTTTCAGAAACATATCTTTATAGTTAGTTGGATGACTGCAAGCTAAGTAAGCCAGATCACATAGTTCAAGGTTAAATTTATAAATTCTTGGAAGATATATTTAAATTACAAATAATAATCTGATTATCACAACTGTGAAATAATATGAAACTAACATAGTGGACCTGATGGTAGACCTTTGGTGCTGTGGTCAAGATGCTGCTCAGCACGTGTGAATTGCCAGCTCCTGTACTCCACTTCTGACTATGGCTTCCTGCTCCTGTGTACTTTGGGAGACAGCCGATAATGGTTCAAGTAATAGGGCTCTTGCCATCTATGTGTGAGAGTTAGACTGAGTTTTAGACTCTTGGCTTTAGTCTAGCTCAGTCCTAAGTGTTGTGGGCATTGACGAGTGAACCACTGGATGGAAGAACAATCTCTGTTCTTGTCTCTCTGAGTTTCAAATAAGATGAAATAATAAAGTTTTAAAACAACGTAAGTATGAATATCTCATCTGACTGCTTAGATATAAAAGGTAGGGTTTTTAAAAATCGAATTGTATAAAGCATATCTAAGTGAAAATTCATAGTATCCAAATGACTTTTAGAGTGAAGCAATATGGGTAGAATTGACTCAAATTAAATAGAAATTGTTGCAATTATTAGAGTGAATGTAGTTTATTATGCTTGTGACTTATAAAGTTAATTGAGCTTTTACTTGATTTACTTTTTCTAAATCAAAATTATTCCTACTTTTTAATCAAAACTGAAGTATACTTGTTATTCTGTTTTTTTTTTAACCACAGTATAAATCCACTTCAAACTTATTGAATTTGGTAACTTTTAGAGAAAACAATGGAAGATAGACATCACTTTCACCTGTAATGCTCCACTTCCAGGACTTGCTGAGTGGGTTGATGTCCCTTACTTTCTGCTTTTTGTTTCTCGCTTGTTAGTAAAACAATAACCACCAAAATATTGCATGTTACAGTAATGTCAAGTGATGGTAAATCAGAAAAATAACAGGAACTTCTTTTGTAAAGTATCACTGACTACTTTACTTCACTTTGCAGTGGGATGAGCTCTGGCCGTCCTGGACATTTCACTTTATCTCGTCTTACAAGGTGATAAAAATCACCTCAATACAAATTGTTTTGCCAGTCAAAACATGAAGTGAAAGTTTGTGACAGGCAAGCTAGTGTTGAGTACTCAGAGTTTTCCCTCTGACCGGAGATCCTTAAAATGGTCTGAAAGTTCATTTAGAATACCTCAATCTAAGAATATAAGGATCTCACTTTATTACTCAAAATCTATCCTGTACTTGTATCAGGGTTCTATGTAGCAAATTGCCACATATTTAGTAGATGAAGATAATCTCTTCTCTTAAAATCCGTGTGTCAGGAGTACAGTGGATTTTAGCTGGGTGCTACACTCAGGATGGCACCCATCTGCAATCAAATGGTCAGGACTGCAGGCTCACAAGCTCTGGGTACTGGTCCAAGCTCATTGGTTGCCCAACAACAGAATTCACTTCCTTGACATTGCAGAGTGAAGTTCTCATTTCAGCAGGAATGTGCTCCCAGCTAATCAAGGATGTGTCAAGTCTATACATAGATGTTAGTTTCTTCAAGGTTAGTAGGAAAAAAATCTGCCCGTCTGAATCTCTTTCCAGTCTGCTCTGGCAGTCATAGGATAACCTAAAGAATTGAGCAACTATCTCGTGTTATTTGCATTTCCCACCCACATTCAAGGCAAGGAGCTGATGTAAGGTAGAGACCCTTGGGGGCCAGTGGCAGAATTTCAGCCAGCACAATTGGCCTCTGGCTTCCAGTTTTTCACCATTCCGCCCTACACACAGGCAAAATACATATTCTCCCACGATTCTTTTGTGTTCTCGTCTCACTAAAAACATCAGATCAAAGTACAAAATCTTTCCAAAATTACCTAAATTAGATTCAGGTATACTGAATTTTCTGAATCTAAAGAGACTGCTCCAACGTAAAATAGCTGGAAATGTATGGAACAACATTTATGTGAAAATTTTGGTTGAAAGGGGGACAAGGGAAGAATAGGACGTAAGAAAGGAACCTCTAATCTGTAACAGTTCTTAAATCCAGGTCTGCCAAGTTCACCTGGAGTTTTGATTAGATTTCAAATGGGAATAATCTCTGAATTCTGTCCTTTGATCTTGGTTCTGGTTTCTGAATCTCTCTGCCTTTTTTTTTCCTTTAGATTTACTTATTTTTATTGTAAAGTCAGATATACAGAAAGGAGAAGAGACAGAGAGGAAGATCTTTCATCCAATGATTCACTTCCCAAGTGGCCGCAAAGCTAGAGCTGAGCTGATCCAAAGCCAGGAACCAAGAGCCTCTTCTGAGTCTTCCACATGGCTGCAGGATCCCTAGGCTTTGGGCCATCTTCGACTGCTTTCCCAGGCCACAGGCAGGGAGCTGGATGGGAAGCAGGACTGCCAGCATTAGAATGAGCGCCCATATGGGATCCCAGTGCATATGAGGCAAGGACTTTAGCTACCACACTGGCCCTTCCCCCCTTTTTAAGCATATGTTTGTAGTGGAATAGCTTAATCAGCCTTCTTCCTGCCAGCTTTTTTTGGAGAGGGAGGATGCATATCCAATAGTCTGTTTTTATTTTATATGCTTTTTATATCATTTCCATCCCTTTCAGTACAAGTTAGCTATGTTCATGCTGAAGCAATTTTCTCAAAAACCCTGTTTTTGTACAGATTTCACTAGGATTCACACCAGACAAAAGCTGCACCCATAAGTTTTTCCAAAATAATCCTCTCTCTATCTACTGGGATTGTTAAGGGACAACTCTTAAGCTTACTAGAGGCCCTTAAAATTCTGAAAAGGCTTTTTGTGTGCACTGAACAACTTTTTGACCTTTCTGAAATTTTAACAAAAGGTCATCTTTTTCTTTGTTCTGCTTTTGGCATCTGCTTCCAACTTTTAACATCTTTCACTGTTTGGAGAGGATGAACATTTCCAAACTATTCCAGTCCTGTTTTCTTTATCTTTTAACAGCATCTCCTTCCATTTTTCTTTCTTCTCTTACATTTTACTATAGTCACCAAGACAAAACTAACAGCAACTTTAACAAGTAACATAAAAATCTCCTTCTACATAACTTTTTAAATGGACCATTAACAGTTTTCCATTAGGTACTATTTTATTATGTTCACTCCAGAAGTAGTGTAGGAGAGTTCTCTTTCCCTTGCATCCTTGTCAACCCTTAGGAAGTCTTTCATTTGAGCTATTCTGATCCGTGTGTGGCGGTATCTCATTGTAATTTTCATCTTGCTAACGACTAATGATGGTGAGCATTCTTTTGTATGCTCATTTACCATCCACGTATCCTCCTTGGTGAAGTATACTTTCAAATCTTTTGCCCATTTAAAGAAAATGGTTTGTTTGCTTTACTACTACTGAATTTGGAGAGTTCTTTAAGTATTCTAGATATGAATACTTTATCACTTACATGACTGGCAAAATTTTGCTTTAGTTTATGGCTTGTCTTTCTGTTCAACAATCCTTTTCAAATGGCGTAAGTTTTGAGTTTTTGATGAAATCTTATGAATTAGTTTTTTTGTAATGGATCACATGTCATACCTATGAAAATATCATCTAACCTAGATCACAGCAATTTGTTTCTGTAATGTTTTAAAACAGGGACAGTTGTCTAGTCCAGTCCAGTGGGAAAGATAACCTCTTAACACGCCTGTGTCCCAGGCTGGGTTTGTACCCACTTAGGCTCCTGATGCCGACTTACTGTGATGCAGACCTTGGAGGCAGCAGCAGTGGCTCAAAGCTGCTTAATTCCTATCAGCTGAGTGGGAGCCCTGTGTTTACTTCCTGCTGGGAGCATCAGCCCAGGCTAGTCCTGACCATTTCAGGCATTGGAAGCCTCTCTCCCTCTCTCTCACACATAAATTAGCAAAAAAAAAAAAAAAAAAAACCACCCTAAAATGACCTTCAAAGTATTGCTAAATGACTTACTTATTGACAAACGCTTATTGCATTTATATTTAAATGGATATACTTATTAAAAACTTTAAAGCCTAGTTCTTAAGCTTTTAAGATCAATGTAATTATTTTTTTCTCGTAGATTAGAAAATTTTAATGATCCCTTTTAAGTGAGCCTTTATTTTGGTGTATACTCCACTTTCAATTTTAGTTAAGTAAAATTCCATAAATATTTTGAAGTAAAAAGACTTAAAAGCCATTTTATTTCTTATTTATTTATTTATTTTTTTAAATGATCTTACTTAGTTTATTAGGGTATAGAGAGGGTCAAGGGCTACAGGAAAGTGGGTAATACCATTGTTTCCACACTAATATCATTTTTCCCCGTGTATCTGGGGTCAGGGGAGAAACAAAGGGAAAAGCCCCACCCAGCCTCCCACCCATCCCAGGTCCCCAATGTGAGGCACGCTCCAAGGGTCCTGTTCAGAGCAGTTTTGATAGTTCAACATTTCTGAATTGCTGCCAGTCTTGCAGTTCCAATCTCAATGAAACCTATTCAGAGTCCACTGGCTGACAGTCTCTTAATGGGGTTCCAAGATCAGCAGTTCAGTTGGAGGGATCTCCAAAGAAACTTCATCTGAGATGATCCCAGACCTGATTCTTGTGTGAATTTGCCAATCTGGCACTGTCAGTCACCCTAATCAGCTTGTGCACATGCTGGTTGTTGCAATTGCTGGGTCATTTCTGTTTCCAGCCCTGTCTTCCACTTGAACCGATGGGTGTTGTAGTCCAGCTCAGTCCTACCCACTTCATACTCGGTCCTCACGTAAACCAGTGGGAGCTGCAGCCTAGTTGGGGCAACTCCCCATAACCCCTACCAGGCCTGTAAAAGCCATTTTTTTAAAAAAGATTTATTTTAGTTATTTAAAAGGCAGACTTACAGAGAAAAAGAGAGCGAGATAGAGCTAACTTGCATCTGAAGCTTCTCTCCTTAAATGGCCAGAATGGCAGGAATTGGACCAGGCCAAACCTAGGAGCCCGGAGCTTCATTTAGGCCTTTGACTTGAGTGCAAGGGCCCGAGGATGTGGGCAATCTTTTGTTGCTTTCTTGAGTGCATTAGAAGGGAGCTATATTGGAAGTAGAATGTAGGAGGACATTGTGAGCCTGGAAGGTCAGCGAGCACAGGTTTGCAGTTCATTGGACAGTATTTGCATGACAACAACCAAATGGCTACCCTTGGTATAAACAGCATGTAAATGAGAACACCTGGTGTAATATACAAAACAAAAGGAATTCCAATCAAGAGAGGGAAACAGTACGGACTCTCAGTGTATAAAGTCTGATGCCCCTAATAAACTTCGGTTTTGACCATCAATCAGGGTCCATGCATGTTATTATCGGCTCCATGCACCAAGTCCATCGCTGCGGGACAGCGACAGTAGAACAGCCAGGACTCAAACTGGTGCCCATATGGGATGTCAGCATTGCAGGTGCTAGCTTAACATGTTATTGCACAGTGCTGGTCCATTAAAGGCCAACTTTTAAAATATTTCATGTATGTAGTTAGAAGGAAATCCTGCCAAGTAACCTAAATAAGTTTTCTGTGAATGAACTTATATAGTAAAGTTTATGTTTGGCAAGACTTTAAATTCTCTTACATGTTCTAGTGGATTATATAAATTCAAACTCTAAATCTCACCCACTTTCATAGTTCTTCTATTTAAAATTGAAATTACAAGGCTATTCTGTTATTCTGATTTCGTTCTGTTAGCTAAAATATCATGTATGCATAGATTCTTTAATTTTAAAAAAACACTGATAATGTGGGCTTGCATCTCAAAATTGTGTGTGTGTGTGTGTGTGTGTGTGTGTGTGTGTGTGTGTGTGTGTCTGTACTGTGGACTTTCCTGTGTTAGAAGATGCTTGCAGCAGTGGATGTGCAACCTAGTGGTTAAGTGGCCTGTGTCCTCTATTTGAGTTCCTGGGTTTGCTCCTCACTCATTTCCTCTCCTGCAAAGCCTGGGAGGCAGAGATGTGGGGTTCCTGTGGTGGGGTTCCTGGGTTAACACAGGAGGCCTGAATTAACTCCCCAGCTCCCAGTTTCAACCCTGGTCCAGGGATTGCTGTAGTCATTTGCACATTGAACTAATGGATTGGTGTTCTCTGTTTCTTGTCTGCCTCATCTTTCTCACAAATTATTTTTAAAAAGATGTGTTGGGGGTTTCGCTTCTCAACGCACTGTGGTTTTTCTTAATAGCCATGTAAGTCTTCAGCAAGCAGGCTGACTGGATCCTTGCTCAGAACTACTGGCATACAGAACTGCATGAGTATTTTTAAGCTGCTTTGTTCTTGGAACAGCATGTTTTTATAACCTCCTTTCCTTAGATTTAAGCTAAATATTCCTAATTAGTCTATCTCCCAGACAAATTATATCACTGGATGAGATTCAGTTAATCTGTTCTGAGTCACTTTGATGTGCTTCCCATCTGTGAATGAATGCCTCAGTCTTTCAGGGTTCAAATGTCAAGTGTGAGAATCTGTTTGTGGCCTTGTCTGATTCTCTGGACACAGTTTTGACGTCATGCCACTAATACCCTTATGAGCCAAAAATGTAATAATGATTATAGTTATATAGTATAAGTATTTTCTCTCTGAAATTCCAAAAACTTCCCAGTTGTCATGCAGCCTTTAATATTTAAGAAAATAAAAATGAACAGTATATAAATAGTATAGCTATGTTTATTGTGACCCAGAACCTTTGTCATAATGTTATAAATGATATTGAATGAGTAATAATATAAAAAAAAGTCAGTTGCCCACATTATCTAGCATTGTGTTTAGAAAACAGATAGAGGGCCCAGTGTGGTAGCCTAGTGGATAAAGTCCTCACCTTGCACACACTGGGATCCCATATGGGTGCTGGTTCATGTTCCATTGCAGCCACTTGGGGAGTAAATCATCGGATGGAAGATCTTCCTCTCTGTCTCTCCTCCTTGCTGTATATCTGACTTTGCAATACAACAATAAATCTTAAGAAAAAAAAAGATAGAAAGGCAAAAGCAAAAAATTTTTTAAATCTAACTCCTTTTGTGAGATAGTTTTACTCATTTTGAACTTGCATATGTTAAGGTTGACCCATTTTCTGAAGTAGGCATTTTTGTTTTTTGTTTGTTTGTTTGTTTTCAGAGTCTGCCACCACAACTGTATATACCTGGGATGTCTGAAAATTTTTGCTCCATCGGTCAGTCCTCAGTAAACTCATGATCCTTGGCTGCTTTTCTCTCAGCTGTTCCATAGAGTAATAAGTCTAGTTCCACCCCTTCCCATTTTTCTTTCTGCTTTTCTACTCCCCCTTACGTTTCTTCTCATGTTTGTCCCCTCTTCTTTCTTCGTGGTACCCTGGGTACTCCATGGGATATTGTGGGTGTCATTTTAAAAATAGCCTCTTGAGGTCAAAACCACATAGTTCATCAGTTTAAACCATACCTTCCCTGGGTGCACAGATCTATACAACCATTATCACCACTAAGTTTAAAGACATTTTTGTGCTGTTGGTAGGATCTTATGTAACTATGGACTGGCCTTCTTTGTGGTCCTACTTTGTGCCTCTCTCCTTCCCCCACATGTACAAGTTTGTCTCTTGATACAGTATGCACTGTCTCTCTTGTGTGCCCACTCTCTCACTCTTGCTGCTACATCGGGTGAAAGCCAGTGGCTTTAGATTCCTTACACGCGTGTTAGACATCAGTCCCTGTGCACCCTCTGATTCCAAAGAGCACTACCAAGCCCTCCAGGGGGTTCCCTTGAAGTGTGTTTCGCAGGTTTGAGGTGGAAGGAGACCTTCTCCACTCATCCCACTTTGTAGGAGGCATGAAAATCAACACAAGTGTCTTGTGCAATCTTCTCTCCACTTTTTATGTCCTGTGTGTAGGCTTTAAAGCTGTCTAACCAGTTCTCAGACCTGCTTCTTTGGAAATTTGCTACAGGCTAGTCTTTCTTACAAGTCATGTTGATATCTGATTGCTTATAGTATCTTGATGCCTCTGATGAAATATCCAGTTTATTAACATGTGTCATGTGGGAGATAATAATTCACATCTGAGAAAAGAATGAAGATTATACCTTTTCTCTAGAGTGAATGTGCTTTCCTAAGTGTGTGAGAACTAAAAACTCTTGGTCTAGTGAGGATACCTGAGAAAATAATCTTGTTTATTATTTATAAGCTGAGTGAAACTCTTAGTTTTTTTTTTTTAATCTTTCAACGACTTCATGGGACTTATAAATAGACACCCCTCAGAAACAGACATGAAGCGTAAAATGTCATCTGAAGAGTCAAGTGAAAGAACAAGGTTTGGCCTCACTGGTAGCTGGCCTACCCTTTGTTCAGTCTTAATAAAGTGTTATAAATGTAAATCTCTATAAAATATTGGGTTTTCTTATTGGTTAATAAAGTCAACTTTTATATAAAACAAAGTTGTATAGATTAATTTTTTTAAGTTAATGAGGGACTGAACCACAGGTCAGTGTTTAACTTTTTTCTCAGTCACATTTGCTTCTGCCCACCAGTAAATAAACATTACACGTTATGCTTAAATTGGTTGGTCTGCAATAGAAATCTCAACAACCACTGTAGAAAGCCTTGGGGGGGAGGGGAGGGGAGAGGAGGAGGAGCATCAATTTAAGGATATTTACATAGGAGGATTTTGACTGGCTGTATTTCCCCTTCCAAAATAAAAGTAGAACTATTGAGCCTCTCAAAAACCTTATATTTGATCAATATATAATCTACTTGATTGGATGCCATTGGAAAAAAATTGGTCGTAGAGAAACGTTAGCACAGAGATGCTTTTCTGATCTTTTTACCCATTTAGTTTTTGTGGCATCTTAGATTATAGTAGGTATAATATCTTTCCTTACAAAGCGACCTCAAAATAGCATTTGTGTTTTTGTTGCTATTCCCATGTCACAGATGGAACATTGAAATTCAGAAGTAAAATGACTTTCCTGGGTGCAAGCGTTAAATTATCAGCAAAGCTGACTCTAGAAATAGTTCCATTTAGTACAGAGTTTACAGTTAGAGCAAATTAATTGGTGATAATAGAAGTAAATTGATGAGCGGAAGAAATTCCCTTTGTTTTATTCCCATTTTTTTTAACCTAACATGGCTGTAGGGTCTCTTTTCTGATCCTCTCTAATCTATAACTGGAATGGATATGATGAAACCTACAAATATGAAAGGCCTCTGGATGAATTTAATTGCTTTGGTATATCAGCTGCATTTTGGTGCCTCTTGGTACCTGGGTTTTGTGGCTTCTCCCATCAAGTAGCCACTACCACAGTTCTCTAGATGTGTCTGTGAGGCAGACCCCATTGATTTAGCAGAAGTGAAGAGTATCTGACCCACAGAACAGATAGGGTCTACAGAACCATTTGATCTGGCCCTGCTAAGGCAAATGCAGTTGGGCATTGAAATTTAGTAAATCGAAGGATAATCCCAAAGATTATATTAAAATAACCACATAGCCCTTGAGAGAATAAAGGCTCTCAACCCATGGCAGGGTAAATGGTTGTGTAGAAGGTTTTCTTCTCCATTTTCTATCCCCTTTAAGGAGTTAAAGATTACAGGATGACAACTAGATTGAAGGCCATAGTGAGAAATTTAGGTAGAGATAGCTGAGTCCCCCATTGTGATAGAGCTGTTGCAAGTGAAGTTAAGTTGCTGATGTAAAATGTTAATTTTGTTTCCCAGGTAATATGCACGTGTCACTAGCTGAGGCCCTGGAAGTTCGGGGCGGACCACTGCAGGAAGAAGAAATATGGGCTGTATTAAATCAGAGTGCTGAAAGTCTCCAAGAATTATTCAGAAAAGGTAAGTTGCTTATAGTATGAGTATTGGATCGCTGAAAAACTGAACAGGGGCACAGATCACATTTTAATTCAGTTCCTATGCCATTGGTAGAGCATGGAAACTGATACCTCTCTTATCTGTCAGGGTAAAAAAGCTAAGCTCTTATCAACATGACTTTGAATTCTGTTTGTGTCTGATATTGCACTGGACACTGAGAGTATAATAGTGGCCAAAACCAGAAACATTCCTTTTCTGCTTAGATCTTACAGCCCAATGTGAAAAATAGCTGTTAGTAAAATATTCCTATAGATAAATGGAAAAAATGCAAACATGACAAAAACTAAAAAGGAATTCAACCATTATGAGAATGCATAATAAGAGGACTTGATTCGGACTTGAGGAAGGAAATGAAAGCTCTCTGAATAAGTCACCTGAGCTAAGATCTTACAGAAAATTAAAAGTTAACAGATGAGAAGGAGCCAAGAAAATATCCCTGTCAGAGAGTAACATGTGCATTCTTATTACTCTAAATTGGAATAATGTAGGATGAATATGTGGTTTCCCCTTCTTTGTATGTGATCATGTGGACTGATGGTTTTGTGTTATTATAGAGCAAGAAAATTTGAAGAACACTTTCTGGTTGTCCAAAAAAAATTTTTATAACATGAAAATATTCATGAGAAAGTGATGTTTGTTATATCTGCCAAAACCAATAACTAATTAGAATGGATAAAGAAATCAAGCTTCATCTAAAGGAAAAATAAGATTTTAAATTGGGTTGAATAAGTAAATCAGGCAGATAACATGACATAAAAGATGAGGATTTGCAATGATAGTTTTTGAAGTCAGATATCCACACCAGCCACAAAATCATCACCTGAAAACTTAGAAATACACTTAGGTCCATACTAGAGACCTGCTGAATAAGGATCTCAAAAAGTAAAACCCAGTAGTCTGTGTTTCAACAAGGTCTCTAGAACATTTTAATGTATGTTAAAGTTTGAGAACCATTTATAACATAGAATTGCTACCGTGGGAAAGCCTAGAACATAGGAGAATCTAGAACACAGGAGAAGAGTGTTGAGATCAGGTGCAGGTTTGCTGTTCCTGGCATTCTCCGAGTCAGGGGTAGGAACTAGGACAAAACATTAAGACTTACTTGGGACTACTGTAATCTAAATATTTGAAAATCTTTCACTGGAATTAAGCTTAACCTGAATAAAATATATTTGTTTATTTTACCTAGCCTCACTTGCCAAAAATGTGGCTGTGTTTTAGACCTTGTTGCTTTGTGTGCTTAGCTTTAATATTTCAGAAAATTTGAAAGTACAGTCACTGCTAAGTGCATAGCAGGAAGTCATGTTGGAAGAAAAATATGTTGGTGACATTAGCCAGTTAATTAACAAGAGCCATTCAACCAGTGTATTTCAGTGACATCTCCTATTCGTGAGGTGTTGCGTGGAAGAACCAAATAGGTAGAACGTGACACTGTTGCCCCTAAGGCATTTACTCACATCAGTTGAATGAATGTCAAACATTTACCATTTCCAAACGTTGTGCCAAATGAGTGACAGAGACAATAAATACTTCAGATGTATAGAGGAGGAAGAGAGAATACCTCTTTTGATTATACTAATGGTAGGATCACTGCCCAGGTGTGATTCATAGAACATAAAGCATCTTGTATACGGGAAGTACCTACGGGTTTTTTCCTTCTTTCAAATTTCGCAACATAAATAGAGAGATTAAATAGCCACATGTTAAGTTCTTGTCCTTGAGAGGCAATCATTGCATAACACTGGCACACTAAAACAAAAAGATTTACTAGATGTGTTATAAAGTTGTGATGCAATCGTGTTGTAAATCGTGTGCCATGGAGTGGTTTCTATAAGGTGCATAGGCTCATCCCGAGTAACGTCAGTAACACAGGAGCACTGAAGTAGGCTGCTTTGGTAGTTTCATGATTACCAGTTAGAAATGTCTGCTTATTTAAAGGAAAAAAAACCCCACTTGATTTAGTTTATCCATGATCTATGATTTTTCATGTTTTTTATTTGATAACAATGTCTTCCTCCCCCCCATAAGTTCTCCTGAATTTGATAACAAACTAGAATAAAACAGTTATTAGCTTGCTTATTTGGCAATTAATGGTGGTAATCTGAGTTCTTTAGCACATATCTTTCATAAAGCTGCAAGTGCTGGGGAGGAAATGTGGTTAAAATTCAGTGATCTCCTAGAAGATGATTTCTTGTGTTTTTTTTTCTTGGCTTTGTTTTGTTTCTGTGTCTGCTATATAAATCTTCACTTTGGTTTTTGTTACTGGCTTGTAGCCTATATCATCTTGAATTTCTGTATTGCTCCTTGTGTTTATGACTACAAGCCTATAATAGAAGGCTAGAAATAAGCATTTCCACAGGAGGATTTAAAACATTTTTCAAAAAATATTATCTATTCCTTCATCTTTTTGAGCCTCCAAGAATAAAATAAGGCTTACTAAAAATATTTTATTTATTTGAAAAGCAGAGTTAGAGGGAGAAACAGAACCATTCAGTGGTTCACTACCCTAATGATTCGCAACATCCAGGCTGAATAAAGCCGTGAGCCTGAAGTCCCATCTGGGTCTCCCACTTGGATGCAGGGGCCCAAGCAATTGGACTATCTTTCACTGCTTTTCCAGGCATCAACAGGATGCTGGACTGCAGGTGGAGTAGCCAGGACTCAAACCTGCAGCTATGTGGGACACTGGTGTCACAAGAAACAGCTTCACCGAGGTCTGGGCCAGGCTATTAGGTGGGAACAGGCTTGTAAGTTGAACAGCAAGGACATGAGCCCTCATCCCTATGGGTTGCCTAATTCTCTGGTTGTGGTTTACCTAGCTATGACACCATGCCAACATCCAATTTAAAGCTTTTGAGCGTTAAAATAAAGATCTTGTGATTGTTATTGATAGGACAGTGATATTTATTCTTGATCTTATAGAAAGAGACCAGCTTCAAACATATTTCTCTTTAGAGTCAGAAAATCATGAAACTTTTAAGAAACATTAAATTCTAACTAAAATTATATACACACACACACATTTATAATCATTATTTATTTTGAGAAGAAAGGGGAACAATGTATGAGAGAAAGATACCAAGACGGAGAGCATTGCCCTTCTGCTGGTTCACTTTCCAAATGCCTGCAACAGCTGGAGCTGGGCCAACCATTAAGCCAAGAGCTAGGAACTCAGGATCAATTGAAAGCTGGGAATGCACCACTTAGCCATATCACCTGCTCTCCCCCTCAGTGAGCATCAGTAGACAAATCAGGCATAGAACTTGAACTCAGATCTGAGTACTTTGGCCTTGCATGTAGTCTTTGTGAATGTTATCTAGTCACTTGAGAAGAATATCTATTTTCTGTTTCTAGGCTATAATTTAAGTCTGTTTATGTCTGTACTTTTTAACTGGTATTTTTTGCATTTTTATAATTTTGTGTAGCTATCAAACTCTTAGGATAGTTCAGTTCTCCCCCTGTGATTATGTTTGTGATATCTTCTGTAATTGCATGTAATTTTGTGTAATATATGTAATAACTAATGACTAATATAAATAAATGGTCTGGATCTTTTATCAGTATAAAGACTATTTTACTTCTTGCTAACACTAAATTTTATCTACCCTGCTTTTGATATTGCTACCTTTGATTCTTTTTCTTTGACGTTTACATATAATTTCTCTCTTCCTTTATTTCCACCTCTTATGTATACATTAGACTGTAACTCTGACTTTTTAAATTGTAGATGTCTAGATTTGATTTTTATACCTAGGTGCTGTTCTTCAATAACTAAGTTAAAATGTGATTTTGAGATAAAATTTCTGGAGAAATTGCATTAGGAGTCTTTCTGCATTGTGAAATGTTTGGGAGGGACCAGAAGTATTTTAGATTTGGAGTTTCAACTTGTTTGCATATATATGATGAGACCAACTCCACACATAAAATTCATATATGTTTCCTATACCTTAAAAATAATTTTATGCAATATGTTTACGGCACTTGTGTTTTCACTACAAATCATCATGTGGAGTTAAGGGTGAATATTTCCATTCATTATGTCACGTTAGTATTCAAAAATTTTAAATTTTGAAGCATTTTAGATTTTGAGTATTTATTTTATCTGAAAGAGAGCTAGATCTCTTTTAGATTAAGAATATTTACTCTTTCTCTCTCTAATATACATATATTATTTGAAAGACAGTGACAAGCAGAGTCTAAAAGATCTCCCATGTACTGGTTCATTCCTCATTTGGCTGCAGTAGCTCTTTCCTCTGCTGGTTTAGTCCTCAGATAAATGCAGCAACCATCACTGGGCCAGGCCAAAGCTAAGATCTTCATCCAGGTCTCCCACATGCATGGCAGAGGCCCTTTGCTGCTGCTTTTCCCAGGCCATTATCAAGCAGTTGCATCAGAAGCAGAACAGTCAGGACTGAAACTGGCTCCACATGAGATGCCAACATTACAGAGAATAGGTTTATGCACTACACTACAAAAAAAAAAAAAGAAATTTTTAAAATACTACTTAGAAATACTTAAAATGTGAAAATTTAAAATATGGAAATTTAGGAATAAACCTAACAAAAACATATAAAAAAAAAGTGTTGAAGCTTTATATAATGCTGAGTAAAATTGAGAAGACCTAAATAAGCAGAGAGTTACGCTGTATTTCTCAGTCAGGAGACTCAACATTATTAAGATGATATTAAGATAACATTATTAACATTATTAAGATAAATTCACCTACATAGATCCAATGCATTTTGGCAGGGTTTTTGGGGAATTTTTTTGTTTTGTTTTGTTTTGTTTTGTTTTTTTTACAACTCATCTAAATCCTCAAGTTGAATTTGAAGTTCATACTGAAGCACAATGAACTTCATAGGTAGCTAAAACAACCTTAAAGAAGTTAAATAAAAGTTTAAATCTTATTATTTCCATTTTATTTGATTATTTGAAAGGCAAAGAGACATAAACAAAGATTTTCCATCTAAAAGAAACATAAGATGATAATGGGACCTCTAAATTTGGCAAGGATTTCCTAGATATGACAAAAAGTATATGATCTACAAAATGAAACAAAATATACTTCATCATAATTAAACATATTCACCTAAAATAATGAATGAAAATTATACTGATAATTTAATTCATAAAAGGTATGTACCCAGAATATATTAAAACCTTTTAAAACACAATAGCAAGAAATAGGCAACCCAGTAAGATTTGAGCACTTTACTGAAGAGGAAATTCAAATTTTAGATTTCAGTAAATTCTATGAAAAAATTAGTAGAGCTTGTGTAAGACTTGATCTCACAGTTGTCAAGAAGATACACATTAAAATAAATTACAGAGATTCTACTGCATATCTATTGCAATGTCTAAAATTAAAAAGACTGACCATACCATAATTGGCAAAGTTCAAAAGGAGTTGGAACCTTCAGGCTTTGCTGGTAAGAGTGTAAAATGATACACTTTATCTGGCAAACAGTTTCAAAAAAAGTTAAATGTAGGGAGAATCAAGATGGTGGACTAGGATAAAGATACGTTTAAACAGATGGAGAAATATTAACCAGTGTGAACCAGAGCTGGCACAATCTGGGGAAATAGGAGAGGACAGACCAACAGCAGAAAGGTACCCGGAGACTGACAGACACAGGAAAGCAGCAGACACAACAGTGTGGTGTTGCAGTGACTGATACCCCAGCTTCATTCAGTGAGTGGAGATTTGAATTGCACTGGCAGCTAAAACTACACCAGCAACCAGGTGGGAAGGGGCTTTCACCAGAGGTGCTCCGGAGGTAAACCCAGACGAAGAACTGCTCATCCTGCTGGTTTGTTTGATCTAACTAGGAGCAGAGATAGAGTTGCAGATCCCAGACGGGCACTGCAAAAACAGGATGGATTTTACAACCCAGTCCGCCACCTAGAGCCATATCAGATGCCATGTTGTTTAAGGAGGCAAGGGCTGTGGACAATACTGCACATGCGCTGAGCTGAGAGTGAAATCATTTCTAGTTCAGATAACTGCAACAACATGGCATCCTACAGGTTCCACTCAAGATAAGTCCAGATAGCCCTCAGACCTGATGGACAGCAGATCAAGAACTCCACAAGTGGCACACACACATTAAGCACCATTTTGTATAGTGTGGGAAATAGTTTAAGACTGCATAGACAACAGGAGCTGGGAATGCGCTGAGCTAGGCATTGAACTGGTCCCACAGGAAAATAATATCGACTATGGCATCTTAAGACTCAAAATAGGTCAGTGTGACCCTCAGACCTAACAGTCAACAATTTCCAGCAAGATCAGCACCAACAACAACTTAGCTATATAGGACACCTGGTGTCTCCCTAATCCTAGGCCCTACTTCAACAGGAAGGGAGAGAAAGCTTGTATAGACAACGGTGCAGCCTCAGCACAGTTTCACAGGCAGTGGAGAGTGGTGAGCCAGGAGCTGGGGCTACAGAGACCATGGTGGAAGTCTAACATAAGAACTCAGATGTGGAACTCACTGGAGGGAGTGGCACAAGAGACTGCAAACAAGGAGCCATGTACCAACTGCAATAAGTAAAATCGAATTGCAGACCTGTGGGTGACACAACTTAGAAACCTGCCCCAAGGAGAAGATTCTGCTAACCAGATGTACAATGACCAAGAACCAAAGAGACAAAGGCACAATGAATATTACTGAAGACTCTGCTGCAAAGTAGTCTTTGCCAACCTCAGAGTTACCTGAGGAAGAATTGAGAAAATGGGGATACCGAATTCAAAACACTTGTTATAAAACTTCTTATCAACAGCGAGAAGCACGTAAAGCAGGCATTCAAGGAATTTAAGGAATATGTCACACTGGAAATGAATCAAATGAAAGCTGATATATCAGAAATGAAGAATACAGTGTAATAAATTAAAAGTACAGTGGAGAGTCTCCGAAATAGAATGAAAGAAGAAGAAGAAATAATCTCAAATTTAGAAGATATTTCCTGTCACTAGAGGGAAACTTACAAAAAGCCTGAAGCATAGCAGGGTCAGGCCAAAAAGGTATTCAAGAATTGAAAGATACTATTAAGAGGCCTAATATAATAGTTATGGGAGTTCCTAAAGGTGCACAAAGAGAAGCTGGGTTTTAAAATGTATTTAATGAAATAATGAGGGAAAATTTCCCTAATCTAGAGAAAGAATCAGAAAACAATATCCAGGAGGGGTACAGAACTCCCAACAGGCTTGACCAAAAGTGGTCTTCACCATGACACATGATCATCAAGCTCTCTTCAATCAAACATAAGGAAAAGATCCTTAAATGTGCATGTGAAAAAAAATCAACTGACATATAAAGTAATGCCAGTTAAACACACAGGAGACCTTTCACAAGAAACTCTACAGGCCAGAAGAGAATGGAGTGACATATTCCAGATTCCAAAAGCAGATAATTTTGAACCAGGGTAACGTACCCAGCAAAGCTTTCCTTTGTCTTTGAAAGTGAATTAAAATTCTTCCACAGTAAAGAAAAGTTAAAAGAATATGCCTCTTCCAACCCTGCCCTACAAATGATGCTTAAAGATGTTCTCTTGACAGAGAAAAGGAATAGCGCCCACTGAAACCAAAGGCAAATGCAACAACCCAGTAAAATGACAACAGAACACTAAATCAATGAACAATCCATTGCTAAAATGACAGAATCAAATTACCAACCATTCGTATTAGCCATGAATGTAAATGGCTTAAACTCATCAATCAAACGTCATGGATTAGTAGACTGGATTAAAAAACAAAACCCATCTATTTGTTGCCTAAAGGAGACATATTTCAACAACAAAGATTAGCAGAAACTGAAATGGATTTTGATTTTTCTTGTTAGATTCACCTTTTCAAAAAATTTTCTTCTCATTAAATTCATCAGTGATTCATAGATCATACAGTAGGTTCTTGATTTTCATTTCTTCAGCGACACATTAGTCATTCAGTAGCATGTTATTTAACTTCATGGTGTCAATAATGTCTTTTTTTTCTTCTGGTTGTTGAACTTGTTTTGTGGCTTTTCATTTAAGGAGCTATATAATGACTGTAATGCAGACTATCATGTCTAGCAGCATGTAATTTAACTTCATAACATTGTAAATTTTTATTTTTCTTCCTGTTGTTGATTTTGTTTTGTGACTTTTCATTTAAGGGGATGTACAGTAATTGTGTAATGGAGACTATCATATCCCAGTGTGAAGATGCATTACAGTATGCATCTCTACTTCCAGACAAAGATGGATCCCCAATGAAGCTGTGTACTGTAACTTGACAATAGCATGCTGAACTCTCTGTCATTGTCCATACCTGCAATGATGGACATATGACTGTGTAGGAAGAACTGTACTATAGTAATGATATAGAGGAACTCAGTGAGGGGGGAGGGACTTGCGGAGAGGGAAATGGAAATCCCAGATCCTATGGAACTGTATCATAAAATGATAATAATAAAAAGAATTAAAATTTAAAAGAAAAGCAAACCAGGAGTATGAAAAAGAAGTTAAATGTACACCTGCCATATTTATAATTAAATTAAAAGTGCTTACCTTCCCAAAATAAATATACTCATGTCTATAAAATGGCTGTATGTAAAAGTTCATAGCTGATTCATTTGTTGTAGCCAACAATCAGAAACAGTTTAGATGCCTATCAACAGGTGAATGGATAAACATCTTGCAGTATATCCCTATAATGAAATACCATGAAGTCAAAAAGAGTGAATTACTGAGATGTGAAGCAAAGTAGATTAATTTTAAAATAATGACATTAAGTGAAGAAATCAGATGAAAATTTATACTAAAATTCTAAAAAAGTCTATAAACTGATTATGACAAAGATGATAGTGGTGAGGGAAGAAACAAAGCACAGGAAGCTGGGGTAAAGAAGAAAATGGGAAAACTTGGGGGTGATGGGTATATATGTTATCTTGATTGAGATAAATCATATTCATAGATCAGACATCAGATTGCACTCGTCTGGCGTGTGCAATTATTTTATTCAATTCTTCCTTAATTAATACTACAATAAAAATGAATATAAATATTTTTACATTTGTTAGTTTTTTCACATTGAGCTTTGCCATTCTTAATAATTTGAAACTGTTTTTAAGAAGAAAATGTTTTCTTATCAAATCCTTTTTAAAATCAAAAGTTCATTTATTTGCAGACCAAACAGAAAATTACCCACCTTTAAAAAACTGTCTCTAATTCCAATACTGGTTATATAGTAAGGATATCTAGTTAGTTTATTGAATCAGCATATTAAACTGACAAGTTATAAAAGAATAAAAAGAAAAGTTAAAGGCACTGTGAAAATTTATAAAGCACTTCTATAAAAGCATATAAGTGTATTCTAAATATTCTACAACAACATGTAACCATATTATAAAGAAGAGTACAGTTTATTCCTAATAGGACTTTTAAAGAGGTAATAAAGTTAAAATCATGTTGTTAGGCAGGATCCTAACCCAGTGTAACAGCTGTCCTTGCAAGAACAGGAAAGTAGGACACACACACACTGGAGAGTGTGTAAAGACAAGAGATGGCTGTCTACTAGCTAAGGAGAAAGGCCTGAAGGAACCAAGTGTAGCAATTCACAACAACAAGATATGGACTTCAGTAGAAATACATAGATTCTAAAACTACTTAGCTTATTAAAATAGAATTTTAAAACTGCTGTGAGATTCTCAATAATTGTAAAAAAATTTTTAAATTATCAAAAAGAATAACTCAATCTAGAATAGCACTGTAAAACAAAATATGTGCCATAAAGATGGAAGCCACGTTAAAAATAAAAATAGAATCATTTTTATAATTTTATTTATTCTATTAAATATTATTTCAATATGTGATCAGTATGAATAAGTTAATAAGATATTGTGTGCTCTTTGATACAAAGTCATCAAAACCACTGATAGCACATTTCAATTCAGACCACAAGTTTCATTTAAAAATTTTTTTTTAGATTTCAGAGGTCTGCATTGTGTTGAGCTTAAACTGCCGTATGTGATGCTGGCATCCCATATCAGAACACCAGTTCCAATTCTAGCTGCTCCTGTTCTAGTGTAGCTCTCTGCTAATGCGTCTGGCAAAGCAGTAGGGGATGACCCATGTACTTAAGCTCCTGCCACCCAAATGGGGGCTCCAGATAGAGTTCCAGGGTCCTGTGCTGTTGTAGACATTTGGAGAGTGAACCAGTCAGTGGATGGAAAGGTGTTTCTTTCAGTCTGTCACTTTTCCTTTCAAATAAATAAATTTCTAAAAGAATATCTAAATTTCATAAAATGCACTGTTGAAAAACGTGCATTTGCATGCCTTAGTTCTTTTAAAAAACTGAAATTTCCCAATACTGCTTAAGTATTCGTTTTAAAAATAAATGAAAAGTTTTCTTCCTAATTTGCTATGGATATATTGCAAGTTTTTAAAAGTCATATGTAGCTAATTGGTATTGTTTTGGAGAATACAGATAGAGTTTGATACCTTGCTAAACTGTGGTTCAAAGTTAAAGTCAAAACAAAAATATTCCCATATGTAATCAGAGAGTACTTACTGTCAACAAACTCTCAGTGGAGAATTTACTAAAATATGTTCAGGAAGGAGATATAAACCAGAAGGAAGGAAAAAGTTTCAAGAAAGAATGATAATGAAAAATTAAGTGTCTAAACAATCACTAACTATATAACACATCAATAAGCCCCTTTGCTTGTAAATCTGTATTATGGGGGAGAATAAATAAATCTTTATGTTTAAAAAAGTTTTAAAAAGTGTCAAAGTCTGGTATGAATGATAGGAGTTAAAGCAATGCAAGAGTTGGATTCTGTTCATGAAGATGATAGAATATCATTGTATATCATTTGAGTCTGTGTAAGTCAAATACCGTGAAGAATCGTGAGGATAATCACAAAACAGAAAGAAAATATCAAATTTGCAATCTGATCAGACCAGGAGAGAATAATACAATCCCTAACTAGGAAGGGAAACAATGTGCAACTTGACTTTGTGAGTTTTTGCCAAGACTTTATAGGAAATATAAAAAGTTCTTATTTATTAAGTCTTTGAAGTAAACTTTGGTGTGCAGCTTTTAAAATGCTAGATTCTAACTATTCCTGTTCTATTACATTCCTCATTATCTACAGTCAAAACTGTTGATTAAGAGGGCGTATCAGTTGTCTTCGACATGTTGCATCTTGTTGTGCATTTGTAAGTTCAGAATTAATAGGTCCTTCAAGTTAAATGTGTTTGAACTAGATAAATTACTTCAGATGTTCCTTGGAAGCAAACTATAAAGCATGAAGATAAATTTAATATCTAGCATTCTGAAAATTAATAATGTCGGTTATTTGACAAGTGTATGAATCACTTGGAGTAAACCATGCTCTTTTTTACAAATATATTCAGTTTAGACATCTGTAGACCATTTTACTCTCAAAATTAATTTGAAATTATTTTGAATTTGTATGTTCTAAACAGACATTAAGGTACATGTATTTAGAGGGGACAGTTGCTACAAGTCACTTCTCTGATCTCATCCTTGATGATAAATGTAATTTTTAAAAGGGATATTATCATTCTTAGTTTCTTTTCTCAAGTATGGATGGATATTAAACTGGAGCTTAATACTTTGTGCCATTTGATAACAAATGGATTTTTCTTTTGCTCTCTTGGGATGCTATGTATTATAGTTAGCACTTTATAACAAGTACATACTATTTATTTATTTTTTTGCATGAAATAGCTTACCATCCAAGCAATCCTCCCTTCCTCCCTTCTATTTGAAAAGCAAGGAGGTAATACCAAAGCAATGACAGAGATTGTCTAATGATTTTGTTTTTGTATTTGGAGTTATGTGCTCATATAACAAAGCTAGTTCCTTGCTGAAATATTTTATATATTTAATATAATATAAAATAATATATACATTATTCCCTTCTGAAAACTAAAAATATATGCTAATGTTTATTGATCTTTTCATCCAGTTCTCAAAACAATGAAATAAATATCAGTTCCCCTTAGTATTGTTGGCTTTTTTGCTTTTGTGTAAATACCGGATTCATGAAGGCATAACGAAGTGACTGCTTTCATATCCTTCTACTTCTGTAGAATATCCCTCTGTTCTGTGCAGATCACACTGGTGGAAGAACAGGATCTCTGTTCCTTTGAAGGTTTGTACTTGATAAAAACAATATTAAAAAACCCTGTTGCATTATAGAAGACTTTCATCATAACATTTATTTCTTTTGCTAATTATCTTATCAGTTATTTTTGTCTGGAAAAATGCAAGATGGCAACTGAAATGTTAGGATGGTAGCGGAAATACAGTACTTCCTTCCAAAACTCTGTAGACAAAACTGAGCTGCCATAAAATCATATTTTTAAATAGACTTGGTTATTCATGAGTGACATTTTTATAGCTGCCTAAATAGAATTGTCAAGCAAGATACAATTGTTGTGGTTTTAGAAAGAAACCACATTGAGCCCAGCATCATGAAGAAGTATGATAAGCCATCTGTGAGGCAAGCATCCCTTATGACTTTTGCTGCCATATAGAGAATAAGCCAGTAGATGGGAGGTCTCCCTCTCTCTCTTTGTCTCCCTTTGTAGCTCTGCAATTCTGCCTTTCAAATAAATGAATTAAAATATTTTAAAATTAAAAAAGAATAAAATGAAGCCATATTTAAGCAAACTGTTTAGACATCTGTAGACCATTTTACGTATATAATGGATAGTTTTACTCTCAAAATTCAAATGTTCCCAGAGAAATAAAAATTGAGAGAAATTCTAAAGCCTTTAAATATACTATTTGTGTACTTAACGACTCATTTTTATTTTATGTCACTTATTTGAAAAGCAGAATAATGAGCTAGTGCAGGCCTAGCATAGTAATCCTCCACCTGTTTGTTTCCAAAAGTTCTATTTCTGCTTCCTGTATGTGGGAGAAGGAGGAACTTAAGAGGATAAGCAATACCCAGCCTTCCGACTGCTCCAGTACCCAGGGTTGGGGAATGCCATGCCATATCAACCCATGGACCCCAAAACAGCAAATGCTCCAAGGGTTCTGCCCAAGTGGTTTCACCAGTTTTGAAATGCCATCAGTCCCGCTGATCCTAGAGTGTAAAGCCCCTTCCAATGTCCTTTTGTTTACATAGTTGAAACTTAGAATCTCACAGATATTTGCTGTCATAGTTTGAGTGGGGTAGTTGTTCTGTCCTCCTTCCTCAGAAGTCTTCTGCAGGCCCCGATGGGCTGCCATATCATCTTGGCCAGATATCCACTGCTCCATCTATTCCACTGAGGAGGCCCAGCTCTGACACATGAGTTCCATCGTCAGACCACCAATCCTAGATGTGAGACCCAGGCCCCCATATTCTCCAACCTGTGCCATCACCAAATCCCTGCAAGCCCACAAACCAAATCTCCACAAACTTGCCCCTGGGCAGCCAGTGAGTTTTCCCCAGTGCCATTGGCGCCCTGAGTGCCATATTTTGGGGGTAACATGTCCTGAAATCCATTAATGGAAAGGGAAATTGATTTCTAAAAATCAGTGGTATCCTCAGTTTTGGAGCCATGTACTCAGATTTCTTTTTATAACTAGAGAAGAGTTATTTAGATAGCTCATTTCTAATCTAAAATTATTTCTGATGGTTATTTTGCTTCTCTAATACAATTGTTTTAATGACTTGGATAAAAATCATTACTGTGACATCATGTCTTGTAAAATATCTTATTTCTAGCTCTATGTCTTCAGAAGAAATTTTAAAGCACCAGAGAAGGATAGGAATCACTAATACTATCTTATATTGTATTTAACGTGGGTTATTTGACTTACAAGTGGTACAGAATGAGAAACAACTTAATGGAGCTGCAGCACCATTTTAGCGCCCTAAGAAGGGCAGTCACTTGCACTTGTCTGTGAGTAGGGTAGGTTGGTATGTACGTCTGAAACACCAGGAAACGTTTTTAAAAACTGTGCAGAATCCTGTACCACAGTTCTAGAATTTACACAAAAATTTTTACTGGTTTAAGCAATGGAAGACCTGTTAATTTCTTCATTGCACCAAATTGCTAAAATCAAATGCTTTATAAATAGATTTGCTCCAATAAACTCAGATGAACAAAACTGGCAAACTGACAGTTACTTTTAATCACATTTGAAAATGTAATGAAAAGGGAGTAGGTAATAAAAACACTTAAAGCATTACTCTGTGAATATTTCAGAGTTCTGTGAATAATTTCAAAATGTATTTGAAAGTTGAAAGAAAAGTTTGTTGGCTTTCATAATCGAACTCCACAGTAACCTTTGTTGTGTATGTGACCAGCAGAGACTAAATTCATGAGTTACTGTGATAAGAAAGGCAAGATTGTGGGTTATTTGGTCTAGAATTGAAATTATGAGCAAATCCATTTTTCCAATGTTTCAAATATGTTAATGAATGCCACTGTGCTTGATCGTCAGGAAATTCGTAGTTTCTAGCCTTAAACAACTTAGATTCCAGAAGAAATTTGTGAAACCAGTATCCCAAAAAGCATTGTGTTTAATATTTTAGGATATAACTTGAAGGAGTAGTTTGTATTGATAATGTGATGGATGAACAAGGTTGATGGATGAACAAGTCAAGGAAGAAAGAATACAAGAGGACCAAGTTGTATGTAAAGGAATACAATACGATAAGGAAGGAGGAGACAAAAGCTGGACCTGACACAGTTGTGCAGTGGGTTAAGTCACAACCTGTAAAGCCAGCGTCCCCTATCAGAGCCCTGGTACAAGTCTTGCTTGTTCCACTGCCAAACCATCTCTTTGCTAATGTGCCTGACAAAGCAACAGAATGTGGCCCAAGTACTTGAGCCTGTGCCTCCTAAATGGGAGACACAGATGGGGTTCTTGGCTCTTGGCTCTGGTCTGGCCCAGTCCCAGCTGCTGGAGCCATATTTAGGGTATGAATCAGTACATAGGAGATTTCTTTCTGTCTGTCTCTCCCTCTTGAACTATGTCTTTCAAGTAAATAATCTGTTCTTTCTTTGATGCTCTTTGAATTAAATGAGCAAAGAAGCTTGCTGAAATAGAAGCCAAATTCTCAGGAAAAATTTTTCCCTAATCCACACTATCCAACTATTTAAGCCCTATTACTTCTGATAATAATAACCAATTTGGTTATACTGGTGTAGGTTGCCTATGTATATCATTTGCTAATCTCAGATCTCATTAGTGTTTTATTACCAAATTGCATAGTTCTGGAATTACCTCAAGAATCTTGCACATAATAACAAAGCAAAGCAAAATAGTAGGAGCCTAATTGATCAGAAGCCATCTCAAGATTCCAGTGGTTATGGTTTGGACAAGCAGCTTGCTTTTGTCTGGTCTTTCCAAACAACCAGTTTTTAAGGTGGCTAAATGTCCTCATCAAGGAATAGATGCCAATCTTAGAGCATGGCAGGCTGAGCCTCCACCTGCAACATATGCATCCCAATTTGACACTGATTTGAGTTCTGGCTGCTGCATTTCCTATCCAGCTCCATGCTAATGGCCTGGAAAAGTAGCAGAGGATGACCCAATTGACTGAACCTCTGCCACCTATGTGAGATACTCAGAAGCTCTTGGCTCCCACCTTTGGACCAGCCCAGTTCTGTCTGTTCTGGTCATTTGGGGAGTGAGCCAGTGGATGAAAGATCTTTCATCTCTCCCTCTCTCTTTATAACTTGCTTTTCAAATAAAACAACAAATAAATCTTTAAAAATTTTTTTTATTTTTGAAGGAGAATCAAGATATGAATAAGATGAGGATACATTTAAACAGAGAAACATTAGCCAGGGTGAAGCAGAGAGTGCACATTCCAGGAAATAGGAGAGAACAGAACAACGGAGGAGAGGCACCTGGAGACTGATGGATACAAGAAAGCAGCAGAAATAATGGGATAGTGTTGCAGTGATGAGACATTCCAGCGGCATTCAGCCAGCAGTGAATCTGAACTGCACAAGAAGCCAAAACTCCACCAGCAACCAGATGGGAAGGAAAGTTCGCAGGGAACTTGGGAGGTGAACCCAGACAAAGAACTGCTCGTCTTGCAGAAACAGAGGCAGAGTAGCAGATCCCAAACAGGCATTGTAGGAACAGGGTGGATTTCACAGTGCAAACCCCCCAGTTGATCCAATTTGAATACCATCTTGTGTAGTGAGGTAAAGGCTAAGGGACAGGATTACTAATGTACTAAGCTAGGAGCGAACTAATTTTGGACTCAGTAAATTGCAGTGATGTGGCATCCTACAGGTTCCACCAAAAATAGGTCCAGGTAGCCCCCAGACCTGATGGACAGCAGATCAAGAACTCCACAAGTGACACACACATTAAGCACCATTTTGTATAGTGTGGGAAATAGTTTAAGACTGCATAGACAACACTGAGCTGCGCATGTGCTGAGCTGGGAGCAAACTCCCTGTGCTCAGTACGGTGCACTAGTTCCACAGGAAAATAATACTGACTTTGACATCTTATGACTCAAAATAGGTCAGTGTGACCCTCAGACCTAATGGCCAACAGCTTCCAGCAAGATCAGCACCACCAACAACTTAGCTATATAGGACACCTGGTGTCTCCCTAATCCTAAGCCCTACTTCAACAGGAAGGGAGAGAAAGCTTGTATAGACAACGGTGCAGCCTCAGCACAGTTTCACAGGCAGTGGAGAGTGATGAGCCAGGAGCTGGGGCTACAGAGACCATGGTGGAAGTCTAACATAAGAACTCAGATGTGGAACTCACTGGAGGGAGTGGCATAAGAGACTGCAAACAAGGAGCCATGTACCAACTGCAATAAATAAAATTGCATTGTAGGCCTGTGGGTGACACAACTTAGAAACCTGCCCCAAGAAGAATCTGCTAGCCAGAAGCACAATGACCAGGAACCAAAGAAGAGACAAAGGCACAATGAATATTACTGAAGACTCTGCTGCAAAGAGTAGTCTTTGCCAACCTCAGAGTTACCTGAGGAAGACATTCAGAAAATGGGGGATAGATACCGAATTCAGAAAACTCTTTACAAAGCTTCTTATCAACAACAAGAAACACATGCAGGAATTCAAGGAATATGTCACACAGGCAACAGCAACTGAAAAAAATCAAGATGGATTGTTGGAAATGAAGGATGCAATAGAGCAAATTAAAACTTAAGTGGAGGGCCCGGCACAGTGTCCTAGCAGCCAGGATCCCATATGGGCACCAGTTCTAATCCCAGCAGCCCCACTTCCCATCCAGCTTCGTGTCTGTGGCCTGGGAAAGCAGTGGAGGATGGCCCAAAGCCTTGGGACCCTGTGCCTGTGTGGGAGACCTGGAGGAGGTTCTGGGCTCCTGACTTTGGATCCGCACAGCACCGGCTGTTGCAGTCACTTGGGGATAAAAGATCTTCCTCTCTTTCTCCTCCTCTCTGTATATCTGGATTTCCAATAAAAATAATATAGATCTTATAAAAAAACTTGAGTGGAAAGTCACAATAATAGAATGAAGGAGGCAGAAGAAAGTATCTCAGAATTGGAAGATATTTGTCATAATGGGAATCAAGAAGCTTTAAGCAGAGCTGTGTCAAGCAAAAAAAAAAAAAAGTATTCAAGAACTGAAAGACACGATTAAAAGGCCAAATGTAAGCGTTATTGGAGTCCCAGAAGGTGCAGAAAGAGAAGCTGGGTTTAAAATGTTTTGAATGAAATAATAAAGGAAAATTTCCCTAATCTGTAGAAAGAATTGGGGAACTATATCCAGGAGAGCACAGAACTCGCAACAAGGTTGACCAAAAGCAGTCTTCATCACGACATATGATCGTCAAGCTCTCTTTAATCAAACATAAGGAAAAGATCCTTAAATGTGCACATGAAAAAAGTCAATTGACATATAGAGGAATGCCAATTAAACTCACAGGAGACCTCTCCCAGAAAACTCTACAGGCCAAAAGAGAATGGAGTGACATATTCCAGATTCTAACAGCAAAAAATTGTCAGCCCAGGAGGACTTCCCCAGCAAAGCTTTCCTTTGTCTTTGAAAATGAAATAAAAATCTTCTACAGTAAAGAAAAGTTAAAACAATACGCCTCTTCCAAACCAGGAAGATGGAAGATCTCTCTGTCACTCCTTCTCTCTGCAAATCTGCCTTTCAAATAAATAATAATGATAATTAATAAATCTTTTTAAAATTTTTTGTTTCCATCAGGCACAGAGAAGCTGACTTAAGAACATAGTGTAAGCTGTACATATCAAATCCAGGATTTGAGCCTAGGAATTGTGACCCCTATTCTGTTCTGTTTGCATAATTAAATCAGGCTACATACTACATTAATGAAGTCAGATATTAAAAAGAATGAAAAATTAACAATTTCTCTGCTGTTCTCCAGAACTCCTAGGTGTGTTTAGGGATTTAGGTGATTAGTGAGCTCTGGAACTTAACATACAAAAGTTTAAGCTCTGGAGGATCAAAGGCTCACGGGAGTTTATTAACTGTTATTGAGTGGTTGGCCATAGAACAAATACTTGCATGATATAAAATGTATAATTTATGTTAGTACATATCTCAATTTCAGTCATTTGTACAATTTTATTTTCAAAAACATGTTTTCTATGTTTTATACTAGAGGAACTGAGGTTTTTGAAAGCAACAGCAAAACAATCAATACAGTTTCTATTAGAGGACTACTTAATAGTTTGTACTGTAAGTTCCAATGAACCTTAAATAATATATTACAGAATTTTATCAAGAAAATGTTTAAAATACAGCTGAATTAATCTAAATCATTTTTTGCTGATTTGTTTACTAAGCTATGCCAAATGATTGATTCAACTGTGTGTGTGTGTGTGTCTGTCTGTCTGTCTGTCTGTCTGTCTATCTGTCTATAGAGGGAGAAACATACATAGACACACAGGAATGTATTTACATATAAATTGAATTTTTGAGAGAACTGTAATGCAGCATCAAGTCCTTCAGAGTTTAAAACATTGCCCTTGCAGCCAGTGTTGGAGCATAGTAAGTTGGGCCACAGCCTGCAGCATCAACATCCCATATAGACATTGGTTCAAGTCCTTCTTGCTCCACTTCTGATCTGTCTCTGTGATAATGTGGCTAGGAAAGCAGCAGAATATGGCCCTGTTCGTGAGCTTCTGCCACTCACTGGGGAGATCCAGAAGACGTCCTGGCTCCTGGCTTCCTTGCCCAGCCCTGGTAATTGCAACCATTTAGCAGATGAAATATCTCTGTAGCTCTGCCTTTCAAATAAATAAAGGAAATTTTAAAAGAACAATAGCCACCATGTCTGTCCAGCACCCTGATATATAAAACAGGAAAACTACAATTTCTTCTGCTTGAAAAGGCAAAGGGATTTTTCAGGTCTAAACAATGTCAATGCTGGTTAACTTTTCAAGATGATTTTCTAATATTCTTAAAATGCTTGTTATCCATTTATGATCATTTCTCTGATTTTTAGTGCTGTAAGAGACAGTTTTAAAACGACAGGAATAATCAGAAGGAAATGGCAATAACTCTCAGGAGGGAAAAAAAAATGTATGAATATGAAGTGACCCGTGAGTCTTAGTTTAAGAGAACCATGGAAGAGCTCAGATATTTCTTTGCATCCCAAATTTCTGCTTATTTCTAACTTTGTCTCTAGCTTCATGACATTCTGTTTAACTTCTTCTGTGGAAGAAGTGGAATGTTGGTAAAAGTCTATAAATAGAGCAATTTGGCTACTGAAACTAGTTCGTATCAGATTTGCTCTTTCATAACAGCGGTCTTAAGTACAATCAGTGCACAACTGACATAACACAAAATTACAAGCTTCCAGGATCTCATTTAAAAATATTCTTTTGTGAGCACCCTTTGAAGAATTTCAAATACATTTGCTCTAAATTCCTTCCTTTTAGTTGGACAAGGAGAGTGAATTAAAGGCTGATTATAGCCACAACTCTCCATTCCTCATTATAGGTTTGCATAACCCTTTGCAATTATTTTAAAATATACTTGTGGTTTGACTGTGTTTTCTCAAGGATCCAGTATTTAACTATAATGTGTGTATTTTGGGAAGTTGACAGTGGTGTAGTTTGTTGTTACAGTTGCTTTAGCTGTATTACAAGACACTTGAAAATCTCACTTGAAAATATTTGTGATGTTTCTGTGTGTTTTTTAACAAGCAAAGTATGACTCACCTCGGTATTTCTGTTTCTCATTGTGATCCCCCACAATTCTTCTGCCTAAAAACCTCACTGTTCCTGTGTGTACTTAATAATTTTATGACCACATGCCTTTGTCTTGGCTGTTTCTTCTTTTTGGAAATCTACCATTAGCCCTGGTCAAGTCTCGGCAATTTTAAAAGGGCACACATTAAAAAAGGACATTAATTTTCTCTTCATTGTAGTTTAAATGAACTTATTGTCATTGATGCTCCCTCTTGTATCTGTTTCCTTGCTACTTTGTATTTCCCATATTTCATTTCCCAAATAGTGCCAAATTCACAGATGACTTGTAGTGTTGGGGAAATTGTAGTAGTTTATTTAGTGTGTAAAATCATTACATATCTTAAATGTTCAGTGAAAACTGATTGAGTAAGGCAAAAATTGAAATATACTGTTCTTGCCAGAATAATAATACTTTTACTGATCTTGGTTGTTCTAGAACATTGATAACAGAAATGGTGAGCAGTTTTGGGTTGCTTTCATCATTAATGGTTTCCAGTTGGTGCTGCCATGTTGGGAAGAGGTCAGGGTCTGCCTGTTGCTGAAGGGGAAAGAGGAGGAGGAAAATAGCTAGCACTTTTCTAGACAGGGTAGACACCAGGATCCAGGATGGCAGAAGAGGACATAGTATTTGGGTTCCATGTGACATTCAGGTTCTTGGGTCAGATGTGGTTACCCAATAATTTAAACATTCAAAATGGTAGCAGGCATGTCAGAAGTGGTCATTTTGTTCCTCATATAGAGCTGTCAGGAGTTAATCATGAGACTTAAAATTTCAGCCTCCTGGTATCTTCTGCTCAGTACTAGGGAACTGGATGGAAAGGCTTAATTAAGATAATGGGATGTAAATTGATGATGCTGAGAGAAACGAGTAACAGGGGGAGAATACAGTAACATGCTTATCTATGTGCCCAACAAAGAGATTGGGAAAGAACTGTCAGTCTTTTTTAAAGACTTTATTTATTTTATTTGAAAGTCAGAGTTAAACAAAGAAGGAGAGAAAGCTCCTGCATGCACTGGTTTACTCCCTAAATGGCTGCAAAGCCAGAGCTGGGCCTGTCTGAAGCCAGGAGCCTTTTCCAGGTCTCCCACATAGGTGCAGGGCCCCAAGGCCTTGAATCACCTTCTGCTGCCTTCCCAGGCCACTAGCAGGGAGCTGGATCAGAGTTGGAGCAGCTGAAATTCCAATCACCACCCATATGGGATGCTGTTGCTGTAGGTGGAAGATTAGTTGGCTATGCCACCACACTAGACCCAAATTTGTCCATCTTAATATTTAAATACCCCAAATGTCATTTCTTAAGTCATTTTTTGTGGTTATCAAGTCTTACATTTTTGTAAAAATTTATTTTTATTTGAAAGGCAGAGCTACAGAAACAGTGGAGATAAAGAGAGATCTTCCATCCATTGGTTTACTCCCCAAATGGCTATAGCAGCTGGGGTTGAGCTGTTCAGGAACCAGGATTGTCTTCTGGGTCTCCAACCTGCGTACAGGGGCCCAAGGATGTGAGCCATCTTCCACTGCTTTCCCAGGCCACAAGTAAGGAACTGAACCAAAAGAGAATCAGCTGGGACTAGAACTGGTGCCAATATGGGATGTTGGTACCACAGGAGTAAACTTAACTTGTTATGGCATGGCACTGGTCCCCCAAGTCATGTTTTTTAAAGATTATTTGTTTGAAAGGAGTTATTTTTATATGTGTTTGTGTGTATAGAGAGAGATGTGTATGCACTTTGGGAGATACTTAAAGACAACACAATATAAATATAAATAATATAAATAATAAATATAAATAATATAAACACACACACACAGAGCAAGAGACAGATTGTTCATCTGCTAGGCCCTCCCCAAATACCTGCAGTGGCTGGAGCTGTACCAGCCCAAGTCCAGAAGGCAGGAACTTCATGGGAGTCTCCCACATGGGTTGCAGAAGTTTAAACACTTGAACCATCTTCTGTTGCTTTCTCAGGTGCATTACTAGGGAGCTGGATCAGGAGTGGAATGCCAGGACAGAAACCGGTGCCCATACAGGATACTGTCATTGTAGGCAGCAGTTTCATGCACTGTACCACAGTGCCAGCTCCAAGTGGTCAAATTTTAAATTGTCTTAGACAGATGTCTCCCAAGGTGTATCTTCAATTCTAATTTTATTTTCCATACTCCAGGTCCACTTCCTATTTGTTATATCTATTTGAATATCTGATCTACCTTAAGTGTAATTGTTCCTAAATTGAAGTTCTAAATATTGTCACTCCCTCCCAGCTTCCACCTCAGCACCTTGTGCTGTCTGTGGCCTTCTGCAGCTTAGTTGATGACACACATTATTCTGATTACTCAGATTACAACCTTGGTATCCCCCAGATTCTTGCCTTTCTCTCATCCCATAGCCAGTCTGTCAGGAAGTTGTGTTATCAGTACCTCTAAAATATATCAAGTTTCCTACAGCTTGCATCTTCTCTAATACAACCACTGTGGTTGTATCCCATCATCATCTCAGGCCTGATTGTAGTGTATTGGCTTCCTGATTTGTCTCCTAGCAATTATAGGATTGATCATTTGAAAGGAGTTCATTTTAGGTTGTTCTTAAAAGGTTTAAATACATGAAATAACAATATTTTGGATGGCATCTTTTAGGAAGGAAATTATTCTACACAGTCTGGGTTTTATATTCCTGTATTTTGTAGTGCTTGTTTTTGCAGTAGTCACAAAAAGTCCTGTAACATAAAACATGAAGATCAATAGTATGCTCCATTGGAACTCCTAGGCCTGCTCAAGGATTCTTCCAAGACCTCTCTTCTGGTTCTGGAAGCTACTGGAAGTTTCTTCCAGCAGATCTATGACTACTGTTGTTATGTGGGTACGATTGCCCTGTTGTCCTGAGGGAAGCTCCACAATGTACAGGAGGAACACTGATTCAGTTGGGAGCCTCTCACCCAGCAGCCCCACTCTTGTTCAGCCCCAGGCCCCTCAATCCCTCTGCCCCATTAGCCTCTTGTCACCTCCTGTTTCAACTTCAAGAATTTTCGTGGTTCCTATAAAGAAGCCCTCTAGCCATCTGTGAACTTGGACTCTCATCCTTACAGCTAGCAAGATTCCAGCCACCTTAGTGGTAAGCTTGCCTTCCTGGGACTTTCAAGCCATAGGGCCGAGACCAGGTTTCACAGATGAAAATAAACCAGGTCAGAAAACTGGATATGGCGTGGTCCTCCAAGCACAACCCAGCTTCTCAAGTAGCTCTGGAATTAAGTGGTATTTAAAATACTATTTCTTTTTCATTTTGATGTTGTTTATAAACACTGAGAGTAATATATCAGCATCATGTCTCTGCCAGCTGTGTGTAATGTTACTGTTTTGCCCCCTACAAAGGAAAGTAATAAACATATGATTATTAACTGTGTTGGTTGAGTCATTGAAGCTATTTTGCCATAATATTGGCCATGTTGCAGCCGTAATGTGTGTGTGAAGCTTTGTATACAGTTTTGTATATAGGAGCAGTGTCTTTTTAAAAGAGAAAACGTAGCTAGCCTTCACCAGTTCCTCAAAGGAATCCATGACCCCCCCAAAAAGTTAATAACTAATGATCATTATCTATATCATTATCATTATCTATATATCTTATATTACTATGATAAAATTTTTGAGTCAAGTTTGATTCTTATGACTGACATTGCAAGTTTTCTATTTCTAGCTTCTGCAATCTGTCCACCATCCAAATTTTAGAAGATTAGAGCTAAATCAAGGCTTCATTATTAAAAATGCTTACAGTTCAGAATGATGGGTTTGTGACTTGCAGAAGGAATATACTACTGTAATAATATAGGGGAAGACGGGGGTGGGGAGAGCAAATGCAGAGGACAGAAGGGGAAAGCCCTGAGCCTGTGCAACTGTATCATGAAAAACAATTTTAAAATGCTTGCAGTTGCGTTTATGTGAAGTTTATTCTTTTTTGTGTAGCATGTTGATATGGTATAACTGTATATCTATATCTACATGAATGCACTGGGATACCTACTGAAGTGATCTCTGGTTCCTCTGATTATAATTAACTGTTTTTCTCTTTTCTTTCCTTTTTTTTTTCTGGCACAATTACACACCAGTCAGCATCACTGATCCTGCTGCCCTTGGCTTCATCATCTCTCCCTGGTCTCTTCTGTTGCTGCCATCTGGTAGTGTGTCATTTACTGATGAGAATATTTCCAATCAGGATCTTCGGGCGTTCACTGCACCAGAGGTTCTTCAAAATCAATCCCTGACTTCTCTCTCAGATGTGGAAAAGGTAACTGTTAAAGCTTTTTAGTTTGTTTCGGTTGGGGAGGGGCAAGTAAAGACTGTGGGCTTACCCTATCTCAGTCTTCTGAAGAAATCAAATCAAATTTAAAATGACCATGTGTTCCAAGAAGTCCATATTTACAAATTCTAAACACTTCTATAAAAGGTTCCGAATGTGAGGAAAAAAAATGATAAAAATGTTCCACTTTTAATTCATGTTTCCAGATACTTGTCCAGTGCCTCCTGTGTATAAAATGCTGTGTTGGTGAAAAAAAATGCAAAAGTAACCAGAAAGCTGACCCTGTCTGTAGAGCAATCTATAATTCATGGCAAAATGAAGGGCAGGTACTTGATGCAGTTGTTAAGCATATTCCATATGACGGCATACCCCACATCGGAATGCCCGGGTTTCAGTCCTGGCTTTGCTTCCAGTTCCACCTTCCTCCTGATGCACTGCAGATGACAACTCAAGGATCCCCGACTCCAGGTGGGGCGTGAGGCTTGAGTGCCCACCCTAGACTTCAGTCTGGTCCAACTGCAGCTAATGCGAGCCTGGGGAATAAACCAGAAATATGGAAGATTTTCTGTCTCTGTCTTTCAAATAATACGTTTTTAAATTAAAAAATATACACTAGCAAGAGGTATGAAGTGTTGTTAGGGTCTATAAAAGGAGAAATTAATTTTTGGAATAAAGCATTTTTATAGATAAGATAGCCTTTGAATTTGGCTGTGAGGAATGAGTGCACATGCTAAGATTGTTAGTAAGAAGACAGACATTGTCCACTGTGATTAAGAACAGTTGGTCAGACCAGGGAGGCCAGAGCTTTAACTACCTAAGGGCTGTGATTAACGAAAGAAAGAGAGGGCATAAGGTAGCATGAGGAAGATTTTGAAAACCAGGACTTGAAACCTCCTTTCATAAGGCAGGTATTTTATTTATAGGATCAGGATATAATGTGATTTGTGATTTTGAAGGTTAAGTTTGCCAAAGGGGATCACTTGGAGAGATCAAGATTACATGGGAATCTGATTGACTCAGTTGACCCAGTATGACTATACCTGGAGTGAACCAGCAGATGGAAGACCTCTGTCTGTCTCTCCCTCTAACTCAGGCACTAAATGGAAGGATGGGTTTGTTCTTTCATCAAAGTTAAGTGCTCTTTCCAGCATTAAATTTGCCACCATAAATCAGAATACCAGACAGCAAGGTACCTAAGAGGTTCTTTTATTCCAGCAAAGTAGGAACAGGAGTGGGAGTGGAGGAGAGACAGCAAAATGGGAAACATCTCCTGCCATGGTGGCAGGAGAGGGCTACAGGAAGTTTTATTTAAACTATTCTGTATGTTTTTGATTTTTGGCATCATTTTTATGATCAAGCTATAAAGCTGGGGTTTTTTTATATATAAATAAAGAGAGCAATTGCTGAATCCAATAGAATTTACGTTGAACACCCAAAGTTTATAAATTATTTGTTCTTCCTATCTGGATTTTCCATGATCACTCTATGTAGTTTGTAGATACAATTCTGAAAATATAATTATCTTCTTTTCCTCATTCCTCTTTCCTCTTTCCCACTCTTTTCTCTACTTTCATTTCCCCTCATCCTTCTCCCCTTCTCCCTTTCTTTGTTTTCGTCTAAATTTTGAGATTATATCTTTTACATTTGCATTACAGGGAGATGGCTTAAGTTTAGCAAGTAAAAACAAAGAGACCCTTGATTAGTGGGAACAGAGAAAATGGCCATAAATAGTAACTGAATGGAAAATGGCCATTTCACCAATTGACAGTAAATTTTCACATAATCATTAATATAAATGATACTATGTACTTTAAGGAATGCTTATGATGGCCAGGTGGGCTTTATTTGGTACTTGAGACCACTGTAAGTAAGTGGTAATTACCATCTGCCCAAGATCTGGAATTCCCTTATGCAAACCCCTCTTGACAGTACTGCCCAAACAGGGTTTTATCTACTGGACAAGCAAATGACTCCTTGAATTGGTGATTAGAACCTGGTTGAGCCAGTTGTATCACTGACTCAATTCAGTGAGTTTCTTCTGAAAAAGAACAGATAAGGACACCTTGGGCTAAGGGACAGATGTGAAGCGGAGTTCTGCCTTTATATTATAAGGGCTCATTCTCACTGTTAATATACTGGGAGGTTAAAGTTCCTGTGTTCCTGTTACCCATATGGGAGACCTAAATGGAGTTCCAGGCTCCTGGCTTTGGTCTAGAAATGCTCTATTATGGGATTTTGGAAACTAACCCAAGAATAGGAGGGGCAGACTTTGTGGCCAGTGGATTAAGCTGTTCCTTGGAATACTATTAGAGTACCTGGTATGAATCCCAGCTACTCTACATTTTTGACAAGGCTTCTACCTCAGAAGCAGCAGGTGACGGCACAAGCACTTGGGTTGCTGCCACATTCATGGGAGCCTGGAAGAAGTTCCTGGATCCTGGCTTCATCTTGGCCTTGACTTGGTTTTTGGAGAGTTAACCAATAAATAGTAGATACCTCTCTTCTTTTCTCAACCTTTCAAAATAATAAATAAGTCCCTTAAAATTTTGAGGAAATCTTGTCACATGCTGCAACACAGAAGAACCTCAAGGACATTATACTTGGTCAGGTAAGGCAATCACAAAGGCACAAATACTATGTGATTTCACTCAGGGAAGTCATAGGAAAGTGATTGCCAAGGTCTGGCGAAAGAGGCATTATTGTACAGTGGATGTAGAGTTGTATAGTGTTGTATGGTGGGGATAGAGTTGTATAGTGTTGTATGGTGGGGATAGAGTTGTATACTGTTGTATAGAGTTGTATAGTGGGTATAGAGTTGTGTAGTGTTGTATGGTGGGGATAGAGTTGTATAGTGTTGTGTTGTGGGTATAGAGCTTTGTTTGAAGTGAATGAGTAGCTGAGTTGTGTTGCACATATGTAACACTGCTGAAATGTACACTGAAAAGTTGTTAAGATGATAAATTCAATGTCACATGGTTCAATTACAACACACATACAAAAATACAACAAATGCTGCAGTTTTGAAAAACACAAAAGCATTGTAGGAATTCAGCTCTGTAAGCATCACTTCACCGTACCATATTTCACATATTCCACTGACTAATCAACTAATTTCTGGTAATATGCAATGATATAATATATGACTTGTCATGTAATACATGTTCATTATATCCTTCTTTAAACATATAGCATCATTACTTAGGGGGAATAATTTGGTGGTAGAAATGTATCCCATGAGAGAGAGAAAGGAAGGATCAGGATGACCCAAAGCCTTGGGACCCACATGCACGTGGGAGACCCGGAAGAGGCTCCTGGTTCCTGGCTTCGAATTGGTTCAACTTTGGCTATTGTGGCCACTTGGAGAGTGAATAATCAAACGGAAGATTTCCTCTCTGCCTCTCCTCCTTTCTGTATATCTGACTTTCCAATAAAAATAACTAAATCCTTGGAAAAAAAAATACAGTGTTCTCCCATCTTTAAGAAGCAAACAAGACCCAACATATTTTTCCTATTACTGCATTCAGTTACTTTTCAGATAGAGAAAAATTCAGGTCTTTAATGTACTCTATGGACAAAGCTTCTTAAAAACTCTTGTATATTGCTAGTAGAGGTACAAAATGATAAAACTTCTGTGTAGGGAATCTAATAATATGTGTGAAAACTATATGTGATTTCATTAATTTACAAGAAATACCTGCTTGTTACAAGGACACCTATGTCTGTCTGTCAAAGCATTATTTCTAATAGTAAAACTAAGGGGGAAATCTTTTAAGGAAATTTTTTTTTGCTTTATTTATTTGAAGGCAAATTGACAAAGAGATGGAAAGGGACACAGATATTCCACCCACAGGTTCACTCTCTAAGTGGCCACAATAACAAGAGTCGGACCAGGCCAAAACCCCAAGCCAAGAAAAGTGTCCTGAACTTCCACATGATTAGCAGTGGCCCATGTATTTGGGCCAGCTTCCAGTTCTTTCCTAGAAGCATTAGCTGGACACTAGATGAAAATCAGAATATCTTGGACTCAAAATATCACTCATGCAGGATGTTAGCCAACTTACTCCATTGTGTAACAGTATGAAGCCCTTTTGATAATGATTGTTGTTGCATTATTTGCCTAATTTTATTTATGTGAAAGGCAGAGAGAGAGAGATTGATATCGATCTTCCATCTACTAGTTCACTCCCCAAATACCTGGGCCAGACCAAACACAAGAGCCCTGAACTTCTCTGGGTTTCCAAGAAGACTGACAAGGTGCCACATACTTGAGCCTTCAATTGCTGTCTTCCAAGGTGCTCATTTCCAGGAAGTTGGAACGAGAAGTCAATCTGGGACTTATACCCAGCCATTCAGATATGGATACAGGGTACCCAAGCAGTATCTTAAGTACTGTGCCAATACCCACCCACCCCTGAAAGAAATCTTAATTTCCCATTAATACAGACTGATTAAATAAACAATGTTACAACTACACATGGAATTTTGTACAACAGTAAGAAAGACAAATTCTCCAGGCATCCATATGGAAATGTTTCCATTGATAAGTTAAACATGCTTCTGAGTATATTTTAGTTTTTAACCTTTATGAAAGAAGGGGGAGATTTGAATATATATTCATATTTGCTCAGAAGTACGCAAAAGAACTTTTAGTATGTGAAGAACAATAAAAATGATTACCCATAGAGGACAGACTGGGGAAATAGTTGGGGTGGGTAGGAAGGATAGTCTATTATCTTACATACTCCCATACTTTTATGTAATATTGAAAATGATGGTTTTTCAAATTTCTTGTTATATTTGAAATAAAAAATGTCTTAATAAATGGTACTTGCTCAGTTTTAAATTTTATTTTTGCATAAATTTTTTTAAATTCTTCTAGATTCATATTTATTCTCTTGGGATGACACTGTATTGGGGGGCTGATCATGAAGTACCTCAAAGCCAAGTAAGTAATTTTTTAAATTTTACAATTCTACAAATTTTTAAAAACTCTTCTGTGTGTTTGTATCTGTTCTCTAGCCCCTGTCAGATACATCAACATTTCTCTGTTCACATCAGTATTGTCACACATTCCCAGCAATAAAGTAGTTAAAATATTACTTCTGAGTTAGTCTTAGAATTGCAGCTGTCGCTACCAGGTTTCAGCAGCTCAGGTTGTGAGATGGAGCCAGCCTTGGCTTTGTCTTTAGGGAAACCAGAGTGTTCCAGTTTAGTGACCGACAGTAGGGAATATAAATGTCTTTCTTGTGCTAATTGTGGTAACTTTTTTCATATAAAACCTGTGGAAATTCTAGTTGGAATTATGTTTCAGTATCAGAGACCTTCATTGCTTTGTTTTTTCTTTTCCTCTTGGCTTTTCAGAGTCATACTTCACTGCCTCTGTTGTACCAGATAAAGATATTAATTTAATATTTTTGAGGTCCTGGGGTCCACTGACCATTGGGCTACTTCTAGTCTTTCTTTTCTAAAATAATTCTGATTTCTAAGATCTAATATGTGCATAGTAATAAACAATAATTGAACAAGAATTTAAATTCAAAGCAAAGTGCTACATGTAGAATTAGAGGATTTTTTTACGCATGAAGTCAAAATGAAAAATAGCTGGGGGTATTTTTTTCTAGTTAAATTGAAGAAGTAGCAAGCATTTTAGGTTTTTACTCAAATTCAAACATAGTAACATCCATAAAAGATGAAGGATGTTCAATTTGGTTGCATCTTACTTTATATGAAATATGCTGAATATTGTCTTCCTCTTGTCAGTTTTAACTTTACAGATGGAAATGAAAAGGATTATCATATAACATATTAGTTTCATATATTATCCATTTAAGTTATATATATCAAATGAGATTATAGTCTATAATTGAAATTCTTTTCTGATAACTGGAAACAAAGTCAATATTAATAAGTTATAAATTTGAGGGGAAATGCATACTTGAATTTAATGATCAGAAATCATAATAATTTTGGAAATATTTAGTATAATTTAAAGGCAGAGCATGCCTTATCTAGCATGTGGCAGTCAGTCCTATGTTGGTGCAGAATGTGCTATGGAAAAGCAGACCTGGGATCTCTGACTAGGACTAAGATAGATTTCTTCCAGGGCACTATATGCATGCTAAGACCTAAAGGATGGAATAACACCCAGAGGAACAGGAAGTGGAAGGATGGTAAAGAAGGCATTTGTCTAGAGGGTGCCAACTGTTCCACTCCTTACTAATACTTGGTATTATCAACATTTTTATTTAACCATTTAATCCAATGTATAGTGCATTGTGATCTTAATTCTATTTGTTAGTGAGTAATGATGTTGGCCACCTTTTCACATGATTACTAGCCATTTGGATATAATACTTACAAATTATATTAAGTAATTGAAAAAAATATCAAATTCTGGCTTCCTAGTTGCCCCAGTGTTGTGCCGGATTTTGAAATCCCCAGAAAATCATCAAGTCTGAAGTCGGTGCTAAAGGCATAAAGGTGGTTTATGCAGGTTAGCCTAGGTCTCCCAGCCACCTCCCCCAGCCCAGCCCAGCTGGGCAGGGGAGGGGCAGCCACAGCCTAGGCTGCTGCAGGATCCACAGGGAGGACAGAAAAGAATGAGAGTGAGCCTGAGTGAGAGCCACCCCCCTCATCCCCTGGTTGAACAGCCCAGCGTTCTTATATATTTTACGCTATTAGTTATACAGTCATGATTTAGCAGGCTTCTATTGGTGGGTTTGAAGTAAGCAACTTTCAAAAAGTACAAATCAATAAGCTATAGGGCGGTGAACCTTGGTGAACTTTATCAAACACCAGGTTCCTCCTTCCTGAGGAGTGCTCTGCCTATGTGACCTGCCAGGTGCCAGGTGCCCTGCCAGGTGTCAGGTAGACTATCAGGCCTGGAGTTCACACAGCCCCCAGCCAAGCCATTAAGGCATCAGTTACAAAAGGCAGAAAATACCCAGGTTCTTCGCCAGCATTATAAGACCTCATATTTAAATGATCTTAAGTCATTATGGTATTTGAAATCACCTTTAAGTTACCATGATAATATCAAAAAGATAATGTATTATTATATTTTATTGATTACTGGGAAATATTTTCTCAAATTATATGTGTGTAGTAATTGCTTGCCAAAATATCTGAATAATAATACCTGAATATCAAGAATTCAACTTCTTTATCGTATTAAAAAAAAAACAGTATTTCTGTAATATTTTCTTCTATTGGTTAACCAATTTCTGCTAATAATTTTTTGGGACCATAGAAAGGTAAAACATAGTAAGAAGTATCTGTTAGTAGAGAAAGACTCATTTCCTTCCTGTATTTGAAGTATGTTTAGTACAGTTACCTCAATTTCTAGAATGACTTGTTCTGTATTAGAAAGAGGTTTACTCATATTTATTAACATGGCTTTCTCTTTTTTTAAATTCAGCCCATCAAGCTTGGAGATCATCTCAACAGCATACTGCTTGGAATGTGTGAGGATGTTATTTATGCGCGAGTTTCTGTTCGGACTGTCCTAGATGCTTGCAGCGCCCACATTAGGAATAGCAACTGTGCACCTTCATTTTCCTATGTGAAACAGTTAGTAAAACTGGTTCTGGGAAATTTTTCAGGGGTAAGCCTCAGTTTCAATTGTTCAGGATACTCAGCTTTTCAATCTATTGTATCAGCATTTTTCTTAAAAGACACCACTTTTATATAGATAGCATCTTCCTGAAGACTAGGAGTAGGAAATTTAATTTTTTGTTCTAAGGTTGTTTACTTGAAATAGTACTTATAATTTGGAAGCCTGTTGCCGTAACTTAGTCTGAGATTTTATGAGAATTGGCCTTTTTTTTTTTTAGAACTTCATTTCAGAAAGTACAGAACCAGAACATGTTTAAACTGAAAATGTCTGCTCCTGCCTGTTTTACTAGACTCTTGTTTTTTTGGAAGGAGCTTCTAGTAGTATAGTGAGCACTCGGGTAGAGTTATCTTAATGTATAAAATGAGTTTCAGAGATATTTAAACATACATCCTGTTGCTTGTTGACAATGCATTTGCCTGTTATCTCTTAGGTATTCCCCGAACCCTCCCGATATTGTCTAGGCCCAATGTGTTCACAATGTCAGTGGTTGTACTCCTTGCCAGGTGACCCTAAGAAGTAGACTCTTCCACATTTTCTCTTATCTTGATCATGAAGAATCCCAGGAATGACAAACTCCTTATGTAGTAGTCACACCTATGTATCTTAAATTATATTATAAGCTTTTTGCCCTAGCTTGGATACACCTTGAACTCTGATACCTGATCCAGATCTGAACTTTATCTGCTTCTTATTCATTATAGTTGTGGTCCCTGAGTGGTGACCCATGTTGTTTGTGTGGGCTACACATTTGCTATTTAGCACAACATTCTTTCTGTGTGTCCGTTATTTCCTTATCTCCCTATGTTTAGCTCCCCCATCTTAATCAAGATATTGTATGGTTACCAGGAATATACCGAAATCCCATATGCTTTGCATTTGTAAGAAATGGGCTCAGAAATCTAGAGAAATGGTTTTGTAAATGCTTCCCACACCGATGCTTTGTGTTCGGCAGTGAGGAGGAATATCAGTAGTAGAGGCTGAGTTGATAGAATCCTTAGGCATGGTTGCTCATTTCCCTTCTTTAACAAAGTAGTTCTAGTTTTGTTTACCATATTTTTGCATGTGTGGGGTTTTTTTAGCAATGATAAAATTACTGAAAATCTGTGAATGTCCCTTTATCTAAACCAAAATTTTCACATTGTTTCAAATGTAATTTTTTGGTTAGAAAGTTTGTCTATGACCAGGTGAACTTGAGAAAAATCATTAGAAGAAGTAAAATGTATTTTTGCTGCCTTAACTTCTCAGAACTCTTAAAATACTGAGCCTATTAGTAACCTTCAAGAGGGATAATAAGTAGGCAGATGAAATATTTCCCAAGCTTATTTACTCCTGGTGGGATTTTTTTTCTGCAAATTTTCTCATAACGCTAATATTCTGTAAAAGTTCTTCCACTTACAGTTGAGGAAATTAAGATTCAGACACTGTGGGATTTAAATTTCCTATTAGTCCAACAATCTTTCTGTTACACTATCATTTCTGTAAGACTTTGTGTTCGATTCTGACTTTACTGCTATAGTAAAATTGCTGACAATATTTTCCTCTCTGTCTTTCCATTAAAAAAAATCCCTCCATGGGAGTCCTGTTATCTATCAAATAGTTTCTCATATTACTAAAAGGCATTTAGTTCGATGTGGTAATTAATTATTGCTCATCTGTGTGTGAGACCTGAATAGAGACTGTAAAAGACTAAATTAAAATATTTGGTCTAGGAGCTCTTATGTAAAATGCTGTCACCATCTATTTAATTATAAAATACAAAGAAGGCAGTGAAGAATAAGTGTAAGAAAAAAATTTGAAAAGATTTAAGAATTCGAAGGAAAAGGAAGCAAAGTATAGCTACCTGAACTAGATCCTGTAGGTTAGATAGAAGGAAGTAGCCTTGGATAAATGCTGTGAAATGAGAAAGACCAGGATGTGTTTGGGGAACAGTAACAAGTCTGGTCCTAAATCTGGCATAGGGTTGTATTAAGGGTTGTTTAGTGGGAAAGAAGACTAGAAGCATCCATTGGAAGCAGTCTACAGAGAGCCTCTGTGTTACTAAGGTAAATTTTCACCAACAGTAAAAGCACTTCCTGCACCTTTCCACTGTTGTCTCTAGTCTCCTAGACATCACGGAGACATCACTGAATAAAAGCAACTCCAGAAGCTGTTACTTTTAATCAGTGCGGTTGTTGTGCTGTGCAGTTTATGTGAATTATCACATTTATTCATCATATTAACCACAGGTTAAAAGAATTTATCTCATTTTAGAGATGATGAAACTAAATTTTAGTAGGATTTTAGTATATGTGCTGCCAACATGAGCACTAGATTTCAGTAGGATTAAATCACTGGCTTGTGACCCCACATAAGGTAAATGACAGAAGCAGAACTGGAACCTGGGTCTCTGACCCCAAGTCCCAGGATGAACTCAGAATCTGCGGTCACCAGCAGCTGATGGGATCAGCTAGTCTTCCACTAGTGTGGAATTCATCTGAAGTGATCCTGTTCCTTACACACTTAAAATTAATTAGCACAAAGTAAAAGTCAAAAATCTAGTTTACTTGTCCTGGTTCTTACACTGTTTTAATATTTTGGCCTCAATTTTACTTCTCTGTAAAATGAAATAATAGTATGTACTAACCACCCATATTACTGAACAGTTGTGAGGATAATTATTTCAGTATTTATTAATTGTTTTTAAGCCCTAAGAAGTTCTTTCACTATTTCTCCCTTTTCTGTAATCTAAGGATAATAGGAATATCCCATATGAAGTTATTTTGAGGGTCCATAGAGCGTGTAAGGCACTTAAAGCAGCATCTAGCATAAAACCACTATTCAGTAACAGCTATTTCCAAAGATTTCCAAAGATGTGGGATGCTCATTATATTTTCGCTTACTGATAATAGAGTATCATCTAGTTGCATATCTTATACAATTTAATTGATTACATTGTTTCAGAAGCATTTCCATGTAGGTCTTCAAAGGTAGAAAACATAGAACTTTATCCTTGAATATACTGCCTTACGTTTTTAATCCATTTTAAATGCATTTCGCTGATGGAAGAATATTAAAATTTATGTATGTATATGTGTAAACAAACACATATACATGCTCTTGGAGCCAAGTTTGTCATTTCTCTTTACCGTTCTCTTTTCTTCACTTATATCTTAACATTTCTCATCTACCTGGAGTTTGTCCTCATTTAAGATGCCTTATTTTAAACAAATGTCCTTCATTAAAGTTATTGAAGACTAAAATTTAAACATGATCATAAAGAGAACTCAAACAAACCTCAATTTAAATGTAATTATCACCTTCCATGTGTTCATTTAGTTTAAAAATCGCAATTCTCAAATGTAATTCCTGATAGGCAAAATGTAGGAAATTATTTCAAAAAAAATTAAATTAATGTCTTCAGTAGTTGCAGTCAAGGAAAGTCGTTATACCAAAATTAATGTGTTTTCAAAGTCAAAATCTAACTTGTGAGATGAAAGTAATTCTCAATTGGGGGGGAAATTTTCAGGTTTAATATTTTTAAATAGATTTCATTTTAACTACATACTTTTATCTGGTCAACTGCATTCCCAGTTTTGAGATTATTCTTTGATAATGACTCCAAGCCTTTTAATATCTTGAATAAAAATTAGCTGGCACTTGGGTATATAAATTTCACTTGAGCATCACTAGTTAATGATGTGTCCTGACTATAACTAGTGTCATTCTGTAGACAATTGCATGAAAACAGAAGGAAAATTGTTTTGTCAAATTTGATTTTGATTACCTGTATACAGACGGATCAGCTCTCCCATAACAGTGAACAAAAACCTGATCGAAACCAGGCTATTCGAGACCGATTGAGAGGAAAAGGATTACCAACAGGTAAGAGTATTTATAAATAGGAAATTTTTAGGCTTTAAACTCATTCGATTGTTTCTTTTATCTTATAAAAGTTATACTTGGAAATTAACAATAGTGACTGTGATTAGAACATAGGCATACCAAAGTAGGAGCAGCAAACAGAATGTTAGCTAGCTTAACATATAAATCCATTGAAGTTACATAAGCAACATTCTTTTTAAAGTATTTATTTATGTTAATGTTTAAGAGTAGAATTCTAGCTTTGACATTTTTCTTTTTCTTTCTTTCTTTCTTTCCTTCTTTTTTCTTGAAAAGTAGAGAGAGAGAGAGAAAATGGTAGAGAGAAATCTTTCATCTGTTGGTTACTACTCAAATGCCTGCAGCAGCCAGGACTGGGTCCGGACAAAGCCGGAACCTGTAACTCAGTCTGGATCTCCAGTGTAGGTACAGGAACCCAAGCACTTGATTCATCACCTGCGGCCTCCCAGGCTGGAATCAGAGGCAGAGCCAGGATTTGAACACAAGTACTCCAAAATGGGACGCAGGCGCCCCAGGCAGCCGCGCTAGGACTGTGCCAAAAGCCTGCCCCAAAATATATTATTAATACAGTCAGCACTCTGACAGTAAATTATTTCCTTTGCTAGTATTTTGCATCATTTATTTATTTTATCGTGATATTTTTATGTTAAAAATACTTTATAAGCGATGACCAAATAATTGTATGTATATTTTTATGGCAGTAAACACTACTGAAGCAGAAGTTCCAGAAAGCAACATTATTATTGCATTCTAATCCTCTTTATCTACTTCTGTTTTTAATGCTAGTCACAACGCACTAACTTGATTTTATGACTTACGGTTATTAAACACTATCTTGGGTTATGTATGATGCTAATTAAATAAAAAGTTACAATGAGTAGTGGTTTTGCTAATCGCCAGTAACATTGTAGAATTATGGTTCCTGTGACAATTATTAAATTCATTTGTAAAGAAATGAATAGAAGCTCCAAACACTTAAAGTAGGAAAAGTAAGCTTTAAAAAATGTATTTATTTGAAAGGCAGAGTTACAGAAAGAGGGGGTGCAGACAGAGAAATCTTCCATCTTCCATCTGCTGGTTCATTCCCCATATGTAGGCAATAGCCAAAACTGAGTCAGGCAAAAGCCAGGAGTCAAGAACTTCATCCAGGTCTCCCATGTGGGTGTGGGAGCCCAAGTATTTAAAACATTGTCTGCTATTTTCCCAGGCACATTAGCAGGGAATTGGATCGGAAGAGGAGCAGTCTGAACTCAAACAGGCACCTACACGTTGTGTCAGCAGTACAGGTGACAGCTTAACTCGCTGTACCACAGCATCAGCCCCGCAAAATGAGCTTTTCTGTGATAATTTCAATTTTTAGTACTAAGTTTTAGACTTATTAAGTTGAGCTCTCAATTTTGCTGATTGTCTTTGTTTTCTTTACTCGAGACAGAATCATGATCATCTAAACATTTACAAAAATATTTTGTGGGTGAAAAATTTTATTATGTGGGAGCTTGAAGCTAAGGAGACATAAACATATGGATTGCTTAAGTATATTCTGATATTCTAATCATTGTTGTCTATGGAATGGTTTCAAACATTTAAGGTCTTTAATTTTTAATCAGATAAACACAGCTGTTTTATTTAAAAGACTATTTTTAAAAAGTCTCATTATTAAAGCTAAATGCATATATCTGATTATTTGGACCAAAAGTTTTACCAAATTCAGACTCTAATACCTAAGAAAGTGCACTGATTACATTAAGAAGTCCAAATCATTTCTAATAGTGTAAGTTTGTAATGAGGCAATTAGTTCAAGGACTGTTTGGGTGTTTCTTTAGCTTACTTGAAAAAGAACTATTTTTCTGAAAAGGCATCTGGGTTTTTAGATCATTAACATAATGAATTTATGTCTGGCTATATCAAGTTTATTTTCTGATGCATATATTATTAGTTTATATGTGGGTTAAAAATGCTTTAGCTTACAGATTACAATGCTTAGGTGGCAGTTATAAAAATATTTTTAATCTCTTCTTACAAGTGCTTCTTTATCAAACTTCTGTATGTGATAGTATTTCATAAAGTTTATGGGGAAATGGGATTTTAAAAATAAGCTTATTTTGGTGCAAAAAAGTGTGAAATCTATGCATAGAAAGGCTCCTGAAAAGGTTTACATTTTATGAAAAAAGTTCAATACATGAATTAATTTTTTTGGCACCAAAATAAAGCTTTATTCTATTTTCCATGAACTCTGTGAAATACCCTCATATATACACACACACATACATGATATATTCCACTCTCTCTTTGCTGATTAGTTTTTTATTTTTCCAATTTCTTTCTATAGTCCCTCACTTTCACCTCCTATTACCATCAAGTGGCCGTGTTATAAAATTGATTCACTTGCTTGTGTGTTACTTACTGATTTTGGCAAATTTAATTTATATAATTAATGATTATTTTAATAGACATCTGTGCTTTTTAAGAACGTTTATATATATTTTACATATGTTTGTGTGTATACATATATAACATATAATATAGCTCATATTCTGTTTCATCTCCATCACAGATCTATGGAAAGAAAACATGGTCACTTCTTCCCATGTATAATTTGCCAGATTTTAAAGATTTTTAAGTTTCAGCTTAGTTGAATTATGTTACTTTCAATGATTCTGGTACACTCCCCAAATGGTCACAAACAGGAAGGGATGGGCTAGGCTGAATCCAGGAGGCTGAAACTTCATCCAGCCCAGTTACTAAGGCCATCTGTTGTTGCTGTCCCAGACACATTAGCAGGAAGCTGGAAGAGAAGTGGAACAGCCAGGAACTCAAACCAGTACCAGTGTGGAACTAGCAATGCCAGCCATAATGCCAGCCCATCATCCTATTTTAAAGGGCGCTATTAAAGATTATTTGTAAAGATTTTTTATTAAGTATTAGATTTTGAGATGCAATATAATAAGAAATGTAAGATAATTCTTTCATAATTCTATAAAGAAATATATGACACTAGAATTTATTTAGTTGATTTTAACCATTAGGTTTCAAGGAAAGTATAAAGAGAAATTGTAGTTCACTATCTTAGCTCATATATCGGACAATTTTCTCTTTTACATTTAAAAATATTTCATTTTGTTTTATGGTACAGTTCCATAGGCTCTGGGGTTGCTTTTACTCTTCCCCAAGGTCCCTCCCTCCACCCCCATTGATTTCCCATCTAGTTTTACAATGGGTAGGACCATTTTCTTAAAACAACAAAGTATCAGTATTAAATCACATTATAATGCCTTTTATTTTTAACTTTGTTTTTGTAACATGAAGGAAGAGTTAGTATTATTGTCTTAAGTTGTGACTGATGACTTTACAAAACATAAATGAATTCCTTAAAGAGGCTCTCATTAATTTTTATTCTTTGTTGGTCATATTGGAAAATATTTATTGGAGATCTGTCCTGTATATAAACTCAAGAGAATTTAATTAAATTACAATTAGTTGATTAAAATAAGCTCTCATTAAATGCTTACACGGCCTTCTGTTCAATAGCTTTGTTTGAGTTGAGGATGATGGAAAAGGATTCCTTAGGCCTTTTTAGTCATTCCTTTCCACAATACTATTACGTAGGGGCTCTCTCAATTTTTCGTTTTCAGTTTTGTAAAACCTCACTTCATGGATTGAGTCCATATAAATAAACTAATTATAGCCATTACCAGCAGCATACACTAATTTCAAGAGTTTGCAAATATTAAAAAGGAAAATGCCTCCTATAGAATTACTCTTGAAGAGTATCAGTGTCATTTAGGGGCAGTGTCAGTTCTTAACTCTCATATTACCTGAGGGATAAAGCATTCTCTTCAATGTACACCTCAACGAAAACCTTTACATGGTGATACGCTGATCACAGACTTGAATAAACAAAATGCCTGGATGGACATTGAAGTACTTAGACTAAAAGAAATGAGAAAGTTTAGGATTAACACCTGTTATTTGGCGATTTAATTGTTCAAATAAAATTTAGTAAAATTTTTTCTTCGATTGTGAAAGGTCTTTTTTCTTACCCCTGGGAGCTATCACAGACACTAAGGCCTAAACCTCGAGTTCTGTCTGCTTTCTTCCTCCTTGTTATTTAACACCACAAATGCTGATAAAATGGCTTCAGTAAGCAGAAAGAAATCAAACATTTCCTGCCAAGCTTAAGGTGGAAACCTAAACCGTGATCAGATCAACATGATAGTGCTTTAGAATTTGGGCATGCTGATGCTATTGTGTTACTTGTCTAGGTGTACTGGGCCCATTTTATGAGGACAGATGAAGGATCACGAGCCTTTTTTTAATACTGATATGTCATTTTCAAATTAACTTCCAGGAGAGGCTGTGATCCTTGATACGTGTAAGGGGAAAGGTTAACAATGGTAGCCAGTTAAAGGTAATGTTAACCACATAAAGCACAAATAGAACACAATGAAACTTACAAAAACGATCTTCTTTTCAATTCAAGTCTTCCATTATGAAGATTTTTATATCATGGGAATCTTTTATTTATGACTTGTATTGCATTTTATTTACTTTTCAGCAATGTTTAAGAAAATGCTTATGATTTCATTGTATACCTGGATATTTATAATTGTGTGTAATTTAATGCTGTGGATAAATTCTACACTCACAATCTCCCCCAAAAGATAGGAAATCCATTTATGGTCAACTTTATGCTTTTAATGATGGAGTAAATCTAGCACTTTCATGGGAAATCTTCTGATTTCTGGTGACATTATTTCTTCTCAAAAGAACTTCTAAAGTATGTAAACATTGTAAAAAAAATAAGACTAAAAAAAGAACTTTTAAATCTTTTCTCAGTAGATAATTATATAAATAGAGAAATAAAGGAGAAATGGAAAAAGAGAGGTATATTTTAGAATTTTATTTTGACCTGGTACTGAAGAGCTCATCATAGTTCATATGTATTCATTCATTTTCCTGTCATCTCAGAGAAGATATAATAAATCATATCACATTTTTGTAGATGGAGGGAAAAAATGGGTATTATATGGCCTTCCCAAATCCCTGAATTGAATAGAAAAATAGAATTAAAACTCAGACCAGTTGACAGGAGTCTTTCTGGTAGACTGTGCTACCTAAATTTGCTTTAAGAGGTTCAAACAGTTGCATAATCAATCCATTCATCAAGGATGCTTTGGGAATCTATTTTTCAGGAATTGAAAATACACAAAAAGGAGTGAACTTATCCTACTGTTTCGGTTGGAGGCGAGGGAGGGGAAGGGAATGGAAGTGGTGACATACAGAATACATGGAGAATGTTAACACAGCCAGACAGTTGTCCAAATTGAAGTCCAGGATGAATTGAATGTGAAGTAGAAGGAGCACCTGCCTCTACCAGGATGAAAAGCATCAAGGAACGTTTCACCAGAAATAGTTTAATTATAGCTCCAAAGTCAGAGCTTCCAGTGGAAAAAATAACAAATCCCTTTATCAAACTCTAATTCCAGCACTCACACCAGATAGTGAGATATACTTATTCCATCATTCCATTGTTGTTTATTAGCCATTTAGTAACCTGGAGACATGTTTACAGTGGTTTGGAAAGCAGTTGGAGAAATTGCACAATTTTAGTCTCCAATATAATTGTTAAATGGCGCTAGTATTAAAAAAAATAGATTATATTCACTAGAGTGGTAGATTTATGTGATCCTGGAATTGTTTCTCCTCACCTTTGCATTTGAACTCTCCCTTTGAGTTCCTAGATAAGTGAAAAATTCTTCCCTAATGCTTTAGTAACATAAAATAACCATGATGCTGTGCAATTATATGATTATTTAGTACAATGTATAATTGCCAGAGCCGAATTATGAAAAATATTTCATGGGCTAGCATTGTGGCAGAGCAGATAAAGCCTCCAGGTAGGTCTCCAACATCCCATATGGGCACCAGTTCAAGTTCCAGCTACTCTACTTCTGATCCAGCTCCCTGCTAATGTGTCAGGAAAACCATGCAAATGACCCAAGTGCCTGGGCCCCTGCCACCCATATGTGAGAACCAGAAGAAGCTCGTGGCTCCAGCCTTGCTGCTGTGGCCATCTGGGGAGTAAACTAGCAGATGGAAGATTTTTTTCTATATCTTTCCTTCTTTCTCTGTAACTCTTGAGTAAATGAAATCTTCTTTATTTTTTAATTAGTTTTTAACAGATACAATATAGTAGGTAGATACAATTCTAAGAATACGATGTTTTCTTCTTCATTTCCTCCCCTTCGCCCCATCCTACCCTTTCTCCTCCTCCCCCCGTTTTTTAAGTTTTTGAGATAACATCTTTTAAAATCTCATTACTTAGCGCTTCACCAAATAAGAAGTTAGCTAGTAAAAATTAAATTCACATTAACTTAATGCTTTACCAAATAAGTTAACAAGTAAAAACCAAAATACCCTAGTTTAATGGGAGTATAAGCAACAGCTGTGAACAATAGTAAACTAAAGAAGCAACCATGTCACCCATACACAGTAAATTCTAAAGTAACACAGATCATAAAAGGTATAAAATATATGAAATGCAACTTCTAAAAGAATGTATTTATTTATTTGACAGGCAGAGTTAAAGAGAGAAATAGAGACCTTCCATCTACTGATGCACTCCCCAAATGGCCACAAGCCAGGACTGTGGGTCTCTCATGAGGACCCAGACTGTGGGTCTCTCATGTGGGTTAAGGGACCAAAGGATTTGAACCATCATCTGCGCCTATTCTCCAGCCTTTAGCAGGGAGCATGACTGGATGTGGAGCAGCCAGGCTGGACACCCAGATGGGAAGCTGGTGCTGCACAGAGCAGCTTAACCTGCTATGTCATAGCACTGGCTCCTAAAATAAACTTTTATAAAAATATATTTGCACCAGTGCTGATCCACAATATATAGATAAATCTTTTTTATTTTTTTATTGTTAATAACATTGTATTATGTGATACAGTCTCATAGGCACTGGGATTCCCCCCATCCCTCCCACAGCCCTCCACCTATGGTGGATTCCTCCCCCTTGCTGCATAACCACAGATTAAGTTCAGTTGAGATTCCTTCATTGCAAGCAGATACCTAGCATAGAGTCCAGCATCTTATTGTCCAGATAAGTTCAGCGGCTTCTTGGGGAGACCTTCTCTAGTCTGAAGGTAGAGCTAACAGAGTAAAGTCCCGGTCAGTTAAAAGCCCCAACAAATTTTTTTTTAATGTTACATTTTTATTTTGTGTGAATTTTTTTTGTAGGAAAAAATGTGCAATGTTGGATAATTATATGCCCACTTCTCTAGTTGAAGATAGTAAGCATAATTAACATGGCAAATGCAATGAGACTTCTGCCATTTAGGAATATTGACTTAGAAATAATGTGTTTGTATCCGCTAAAATCTGCTTCTTAAACTTATACCCATGTGCCTGCCCAAACTTATATCTTTTTTCCTCCAAAGAGTAAGCAAAAGCAATCCTAGGCTAATAGATCCACTGGAGAAGCCCACTGACTGCAAATAACACATTCTTGCTACTGCTTCTCTCCCTTCATTCATAATCAGTGTTTTCCTTTAATGTTTTTGTGGTTTGGAGTGCCTCTAATACATCCATATCATTTTAAACCTTGTTTCATACTTCATTGACATTTTACCTTATTTTCTTGGGAGTGTAACTACTCTCCCAGCTTGATTTTCTAGCTCAGTTCTCTATTATCTATTCAAGACTATGACTCATACCATTTCTTATAAGGAATTGCCATGAGATTTTAACTTGCCTATTAAAATATGATTCTTAAATTCACAGAGAAATTTGAGTCATAAATGTGACATTTAAGGGATCTTTAAAAAGTTCATAGATATGCATGCTAGGAAATAATTGTGAGACTGGCTTTGTGACAGAGCATATTTAACTACCACCTGTAGTGCCAGTATCCCATATGGGCTCTGTTCAAGTCCCAGTTGCTCTGCTTCCAATCCAGCTCCCTGCAAATGTGTCTGGGTAAGCAGTGGAAATTGGCACAAGTGCTATGGCCCTTACACCACGCGAGAGATCCATATAAAGCTTCAGTGTGGCACAGCTCTGACCATTTGGGGAATGAGCCAGCCAATGTAAGATTGTTCTATGTCTGTGCTTCTCCCTCTGTGTAATCCCACCTTTCAAATGAAGAAATAAATCTAAAAAAATTTAAGAAAAATTATAAATGGGTTTCAGTTTTTAATAACAAAATAAACATATCTTTTAAATTTTCATTAATTATTTTAGGTCCCTCATTTTGTGAGAGCAGAGTAAAAAAGTTAGTGTGAGTTTTAAGTGCATTCTTTTCATTTTCATTTTGTACTGCCTTCCAGAATTTAAAATAACTTTCTAGACTTTAAATAAATTTCAACTGAAATATCTTGCTAGCTAATTAATTTGCATTAAGACAAAAATAAAGTCAGCAGCTATAAAGCAGTAATTATTGAGGAGCTGCCTTGTTAGCAGTTGCAAGCCTCAGCATTAGTACAGTGATAGTAAACAAACATTACCTAAAGGAAAGTGATGTTTGATATTACACTGAAGACCAAATACACTTGTGTGACAGATTTCTAGTTAAAAATCGGTTGTTTGCAGGGGTTACTGACTACTTAGGACACCGTCATCCCTTATTGGATCCAATCCTGGCTCTTGCCAGTCCAGCTTCCTGTAAATGCATGCTCAGGCAGGCAGCAAAGAAGTTGGTTCCCTATGACCCATAAGAGAGACATCAGTTGAATTCTTGGTTCCTGATTTCTGTCTGTCCCAGTCCTAGCTGTTGCAATCATTTGGGTTTTGAACCACCAGACAGAAGAGTTCTCACTCTCTCTCTTCCTCTGTGCCTTTTAAATAAATAAAATTAATTAATTAAAGACAACAGTGTAGGATGATAAGTAATCAATCTTGAGAAAAATCTGAAGCCATGTTCAGGACAAAGGATGAGTATGTACAAAGACCCTAACGCCTAAGACACTGCAACATAAAAACCTGTGATATGGAACGAATGGAAAAGGTAGAAACAAGACTTGGAAGGATTCAAGTGGCAAAACTGAAATTAGTTTAGGTTTTATATGAAGTACAGTTATGCCACTAAGACTTGTTAAACATAGCAAGGAATGTTTATTTCTCAAAGATAGTCCTGGAGGCCAGCTGTATACTAACAGGATTAATAAGCTGTTGCTTGGGACACCCACACCTCATACAAGAGTGTCAGTTATAGGAGGCACTTGATCTGGCTGCTTCTGATCCATCTTCCTACTAGTATGCCTGGGAAGGCAGCAGTGCTGGTTGCCGAGCTACGTGGGGAATAGTTTGAGGAACAGAGTAGAGGCAGGGTGAGAGGCCTGTCTAAAGAGCATTGCAGTGATCCCAAGCCAACATCTTCATCCGATTTTGAAGTTATGTGAATTTCAAATCCAGTGAAAGTTTATAAAAGCACAGTTAAGTATAATAAAACTTTGAAACTTACAAATTCTTAATGTCACCATTTTTCTGTCCACTGTATGGTCAGAATATGTTGTTACTTATTTGAACATATTTATTTAGCAAACCAGATTATACTAGGGCTTTAAAATAATGTAATACATGTTTCAGTTATACCTTTAGAAGTTAAAGGAGAACACTGTATATCCTGCTAGTAACCCAAATCATTTCATGATAGTCAGACACTTTTATCTATTTTTTTAATATTCACCTTTGGTGAATATAAAATACTACTCAAAATATGTTGTCTATTTTATTAGCTAAGAGACTTTTTACTCTGGATAGTTACAAAAGCATAGTGTCTCTTTCGACTTCCACTATCATGATTATTCATCCAATAAGAGCACTGATCCTTCATTTGTAGAAATTGGGATATTGCCACCAGGCTCATTGTCCATCGTGGGTTACAGTCCAGTTTATTTTCTAAACATTCTATGCATACATCATAGATTCTTATCATTCCAGGAAGAAGCACTACATCTGATGTACTAGACATACACAAGGCTCCATTCTCTCAGACTTTCCTTAACAAAGGGCTTAGTAAGTCCATGGGATTTCTGTCCATCAGAGACACACAAGATGAAGAGGAGTATTTCAAGGACATCTCATCAGATCTCAATTCTGGACATGAAGATACTGAAAATACTGACTCCCATTATCCATTCAAAAGCAGTGGTCCAGAAAAAAAACCTCTTCAAGGCATTGAAGGACTCCCAAAGAAAAAGATCTGGGCTTCATCCATGGACTTGCTGTGCACGACAGACAGAGACTCCTCTTCTGGAGAGATCGGAGGATATCGTCGCTGTCACCCTGCGACGGTGACCGGAAGGACATCAACCACTCCTAGGAAGAAAGAGGCAAGATACTCAGACGGAAGCATAGCCTTGGATCTCTTTGGTCCTCAGAAACCAGATGCAGAGTTGCCCAACTCCTCTGCAATATCAAGTGCTTTGGACCGGATCCGAGAGAGACAAAAGAAACTTCAAGTTCTGAGAGAAGCCATGAATGTGGAAGGTTAGTAACTTTGTATTTGAGAGAGAATTAAATTGAAGTACCTAAAATTGTGTTTTTGAAATAAAGAAGGGTCATTAAACCATCCTAAAAGTCTCATTTTCAAAACCTTGAAATACATGTTAGTTTCTTGCTTCTTTGCGAATTTATGTTTTTCCTTCCCTCAACTCCCTAATCAAAGTACCCTGCTTCTACAAAATCACTCCTGTGAAACCTGCCCAGTCCATTGTTGATATACAGTCTCATGATGTTTCGAGTTGTATGTTTTTATTTTGTATGCTTCTCAGGGCTTGGAGACATGTTCTCTACTTCTTTTTCGTCCTCTACAGCACCATCGTCACTCACTGCCTCATAAGAGGGTTCAGTAAATGACTGACATCCATGAGAAGCAGTCAAAATCTGCACAGCTAGGGAGGCAGAATAGCAGAGTGCCGGAGCAGTGCATCCCAAATTAACAGTTTCAAAACACAGTGCAGGGCACAGCTCCTGAAGATGACAGTCTGTTGGGTCTGGAATGAAATTTTAATCCCATAGTTTTAAAATGAAAGCGTTTTGGTTCATAGAGTTAGACACTCTCGAATGACTTCTATTTAGTTGTGGTGTGATCTTTAAGCAGTTGGGTGTGGTCTCTTCAAATCTAAGTTATTCCATGGGTAAAGTGGGCTTGCCAAAAGTAGATTAGGTAATAAGTGGCCAATCAATCATATTATTAGTGTGAAGAATATAAATACTAAATTTTAAATACTAAATTCTTATTATTCCAGGGAAAAGCTGTGTTTCAAAAATATGAAGCACACAAAAACACAGTATATGCAATTGAATAAGATTATATTCTGGATACGTAGATAAAGGCTAATTAGCATAAATAGCTACAAGAGAAAACAACTAAGAATCTTGGATATAATGCTGTTTATTTTTAATATTAAAACTTGTTACTGCTCTAAATACACCCTGGGATGCAACTGCTTCAAGGAGATTTTTAGGTGCTTCCTAATTCAAAGAAGTGTTCCAGTTAAGGGTCATAGTCATCTTTAAGGTCATCGTTCCAGTGTAATATTTCTTTTTTAAGATTTATTTATTTATTGGAAAGTCAGATGTACAGAGAGGAGGAGAGACAGAGAGGAAGATCTTCCGTCCAATGATTCACTCCCAAAGTGAGCGCAACGGCTGATGCTTTGCCACCCCAAAGCCAGGATCCAGGAATTTCTTCTGGGTATCCCACACAGGTGCAGGGTCCCAAAGCTTTGGGCTGTCCTTTGTTGCTTTCCCAGGCCACAAGCAGGGAGCTGGATGGGAAGTGGAGCTGCCAGGATTAGAACCGGCACCCATCTGGGATCCCGGGGTGTTCAAGGCAAGGACTTTAGCCACTAGGTCACGCCGCCAGGCCCCCAGTGTAATATTTCTGATTCACAAATTGCCTGTATCTGCTAAAGGTTTATTGCTCTGTGCTTAAGATTTAAGCATGGATCTGAGTTGTGCTTTTGTAATATTCTTCAATTTAGGAACTCCAAATTGATTTTAAAAACTTAAAATTTTGAAAGAAATCATTGAATGTTTTAGATATTAAGAATTTGCATATAACATGTATTTTTAAAAACACCATGCAACTTAATGAAATGTTCCTGTATGAGGGGTTTTTAAAACGTAATGAGGGAGATGCTGGACTTTATGCTTGGTAGATGCTTGCAATGAAAGAATCTCAACTGAATTTGAACTGTGGTACTGCAACAAGGTGGAGGAATCCACAATGGGGGGTGGTTTGCGGAGGGGTAGGGGGAATCCCAGTGCCTATGAAACTGTGTCACATAATGCAATATAATCAATAAAAAATTTTTTAAAAAATGTAATGAGGGGTTGGCATGGTGACACAGTAGGCTAATGCTCCACTTGCAAGTGCTGGTATCCCATATGGATGCTGGTTCATATCCCAGCTGCTCTACTTCCAAGCTCTCTGCTTGTGTTCTGGGAAGGTAATGGAGGTTGGCTCAAGTCCTTGGGCCCCTGCATCTATGTGGAAGACCCAGGAAAAGCTCCTGGCTTAGGATTTGCTTAGCTCCAGATATTGTAGCCATTTGGGAAGTGAACCAAAAGATAAACGATCTTTCTCTATGTAAATCTGCCTTTCAAATAAAAGTAAAGTCAATCTTTTAATAAAATTAATGAAAAATGTACATTTTAACTTTCAACTTTTAATTTTTTTTTTTTTTTTGAGAAGCAGAGGGACAGAGAACAAGAGAAAGACAGACAAAAGCTTCTATCTGCTGTTCACGCTCCAAATGGCCATAACAGCTGTGGTTGGGACATGTCAGGCTTGGGTCATGCTGAGTGAAGCCAGGAGCTAGAGGCTCAGATCAGGTATCCCAACTGATGACAGGGATCCAGTTACTTGAGTCATCATCTGCTGACTGCAAGAGCATGCATTACATAAGCATCATAGCATAATTTTGATCTGATAACATTCCAACACAAAATAAAAATTCAGAAGTTTAATTTCCCATTCAACCTTTTAAAAAACAATATTTAATTATTTAAAAATCAGAGTTACAGAGAGGAGTGGGTAAGGGGGAGAAGCAGGAAGAGGGAGAAAAACAGAGAAGTCTTTCATCCATTGGTTCACTCCCCAAATGACCAAAGAGCCAGGACTGGCTGAACCAGGCGAAGCCACAAGTCAGGAACTTTCTCCAGGTCTCACACATCTATGCAGGGGCCCAAGCACTTGGGCCACCCATCCTCTGTTGCTTTCCTAGTCAGATTAACAAGGAGTTGGATCAGAAGTGGAGCAATCATGACTCAAACTGGCACCCACATGGCATACTGGCATTGTGGGCAGCAGCTTTACCCACTGTACCATGGGGCTGGCCACTGAAATACATATTTTTAAATTTTGATTCATTCAATAGGCAGGAAGACAGAGGGAGACAGAGGTCGCATCATCTGGTTCTTTCCCCCAAATGTTCATGATTGCCAGGTCTGTGCAAAAGCTAAAACGAGGAAGAACTTAATCCAGGTGACTCATATAAGTGGTTGGAACATAATTACTTGAGCTGTCGGTACTGCCCCTCAAGGTTTGGATCAGTGGGAAACTGGGGGCAGGTATCCTGGAGGCCAGGCACTGTATCATGAGACACGGGCTTCTTAACTGCTAGGCCCAATGCCCAGACCAGAAATATTCTTACACTTGGATCTTGATTTGATAATTTAACAACAACAACAACAAAAAAATCAAGTGTGAATAGAAATATATTATTAAATTATACTGCAATATCTAATATATTTTGTTTGGGTGATTGTTGATTACTATAACAAAATATAAGACTGTAGTAGATAGGAACTATTATCCTTTTTTGAAAAAAAAAAATTTATTTGAAAGGCAGATATACAGAGAGAAAGAATCTTCCAACCACTGGTTCACTCCCCATATGGCTGCTACAAAAACTGGGATGGTCCAAAACTGAGAGCCAGGAGTTTTTGGATCTCCCATAAGAGTTCAGGGCCAAAGGCTTTGGCCCATCCTTTACTGTTCTCCCAGGCAACTACCAGGGAGCTGAATCAGAAGTGGAGTGGCCAGGACACCACAGCTCCAGTCCCAGCCCATTATATTTTTAGGTGGTATGTGTGTAACTGAAACTCAGAAGGACCAACATTTTTTCCCAAATGTGCATCCTCTATAAAGATGTTACAGTCTTTATAGAGCTTTATTTGTTCAAAGGCTAACTAGTTATGATACATGATTTCCAGACTTTGAAATTTTAAGGTTTTCACAGGAGATACAAAGGAAAAACTGTCTCTTTAAAAATAAAATATGCTTTGAATTGTTTGAAACAGGGCTGTTTCTGTCCTGAAATCCTGGTTTTTGTCCTTGCTGTTGAAAAGTTGTCAAAAATATTTTCATTTAAAAAGATCATAACCTATCTTCCCCTTAGAGGATACTTTACAACAAAATTAAACTAGAAAATGTGAAACAGTTAGTATATTGTGGAAATACTTGTACCACATTAATTAAGCCTGTTATTGTCCTTGAAATTAATCATAAATCATACTTGCGTCAGACCAAAAGCATTATTTGAAAGGAATGTTAGGAATCTTAAATTCAAAAGAAATAACTATATTTAGTTGAATAACTAGCTGACTGAAGTTTGTGTTCTTTTTTCGTTAAAGAGGTAATTCATGTTACCTGTGCAAACAAAAATACCAATTACTACTACAAAGATTTTAACTAGCACACAAAGAATAAAAAACAGAAAATAGTACTAATCCCTTCTATATCACTTAATTCTCATGAAAAGTAGGCTCTGCAGATCCTTTTCATGAACGGTAAATCAAGCAGAACAGTAGCTCTTATTACTGTACACATTTTATTGTACACTTTTTAAAATATTTGTGTTTTAAAACATTTCAGTATAAACTCCCTATGTGGCTTTTGTGGTCTTTAAATTTGACAGTGGCTAATGAATTCCAGTAGTTTTAGAATTAGAAGAAATCTTAGAACACATGTTATCTAAACATGTGCTTGGGCTTGGGAAGATTTAATAGCTTACCCAGGATCATATAACTAGTTAGTGATTGCATTCCCATCATGTGAGGATTGCAGATTTCCATTGTGGATTTCCATAGCTCCAGTGTAAAATTCTCCATTGCATGTTGCTTCTAAAAAAAATTTGTAAATGTGATCCAGTTAATATAACAACTAATATAACCAACTAATATATCAGTTAATAGAACAACTAAAAGAAATGAAATTGCTCAATTTCATTATGCCCTTCTAGGTAGGTAATGAGGATCATTGAATTCATTGAAATATGGTTGTCTGCTTCACCTTCACATGCATAAACCATACCTGAGCCCAGGTCCCGTGCTCTTAACATGAGTTTTTACCCAAATCACCCACACAGAATCTCTTCAGCAAGCCTGGGGTGAGCCGGCCTTAGAATATCATTGAGTTTGGAACTGGAAGGAATTGGACCATTTCAGCCAGACAGCTCATTTTCAGACACCCAAGCAAAATAGTTTGGTTTGCCAAAGGAGATGCAAAATTGTAATTCATAACAGAGCTACATTATGAATTCAGGTCTGCTGAGCTCCAGTATATGATGCTTTCACTCTGCCAATTTAATTTTTTATGGTGATGTTTACATAGTTGATCAGGATGGGGAAGGGTTGATGATTAGAAGAAAGTGAATGAGACTACTGTGTCCAAATTTTCTTTTTCTTACTCCTGTATCTGGGGGCAGGAGGTTGATAAGGGTAGAAGCAGCACCCAGTCTCCCAACCATCTTAGTACCTGGGGATGGGGAATGGCCACCTGATGTCTTCCAGGGGCCTGATGTGGAGCATGTTCCAAAGGTTCTACTTCAGTGGTTTCAATAGTTCAGTAATTCTGAAATGCTGTTGATTTTAATGCTCCAAGGATGCGAAAATCCTTCCAAGGTCTACTGGCTAACATAGTCCAACTTAGAGTCTCCATTCACCCAGATATTTGCTGTCAATGCTTGGCTGGGGTAGATAAAAAATTTGTTCTGTCTTCCTTAGAGTCTCCATTCACCCAGATATTTGCTGTCAATGCTTGGCTGGGGTAGATGAACAATTTGTTCTGTCTTCCTTCCTCTGCTATGACACAAGACATCCTCTGCAGGCTCCAATGGACTGCCATATCCTCCATGTGCATCTGGGCATACCATTCACTAGTGACTGAGGTAGCCCAGTTCTGGTATATGCATTCCACAGTCTACAGATCCTGTGCTTCTCCCATGGTTGGAGTTCTGAGTCCAGCAGTTCAATTGGAGCAGATCTCCAAATACACCCCATCTGAGGTGATCCCAGATCTGACTCTTGTGTGTGCTTGCCAGTAAGGGGTCTGGCTAAGTCTGTCACACATATCAGCCTATGCACACTGATGGTTGCAATTGCTGGGTCAATTCTGTCTAGAGCCCCATTTCTTATGCAAACCAATGCATGCAGCGGCCCAGCCCAACCCATCCAACAATGCACTTGGCCCTCATGTAAACCAGCAGCCCCCCAACCCCCATTATGCCCACCCCCAGCCCTGTTTCTTGTGTTTGCCAGTATATGCAGCAGACTAGTCCAGTCAGTCTACATCCCATTCAGCCCTCATACACGCCTAGCTCAACACAACCAACCCCACTATCCAGCCCATACTCATGCCAGCAGGTGCCACCACCTATCTAGCCAGTCCCACTCCCAGCCCTGGTTCTCAACGCTCACCAGTGGGAGTTGCAGCTCATCGGAGAGTTTCCCTGCAGAATCTGCACTCTCCAGATGGTTCTACAGTCTAGCTTGACAGGATTGCCCCCAGTCCCAGCACTTGCCAGCTATTGCTATTACAAATCCCAAACAGCCTACACTTACTCTGGTCCATGCATACACCAGTGGATAACAGTTAGCCCAACCTGGTTCTCCCAGTAACCCAGCTCACATGCAGGCCAACAGGTATGTATTCCTACACTGTGCAGCCTGGCCTGGCCACATCCCTGGTTCTCAATGCTCACCAGTGGGAGCAGTGGCGCAGCAGGGGAGTCCATGCTGCTCCTGTACCAGACTTGCACTCCTCCCCCTAGCTCTCATATGTGTTGGTAGGTGCTGTGGCCCAGTCTGGCATGGCCTGCCATCCCTAGGCATTTTCTAATCGGTACTGTATCCTGGCATGACCCAGTCTGCCTCCAGTTCCAGCTCATGCTGGTGGGTGTGCCAGCTTAATATTTAAAAGGCCAGATACTTTGATGGGAATACTTTCTTACTGTCTGTGAAGTTGGTCACCCAACCAGTTGTCTAACGAACCTCTTGTCTCTCAAAAAAATTAGATAATTTTAGTGTACTAAGACAATAAGAAAAAATAAAGGCTAAAATAAGGCACATTTGCCTCTCTCTGTAGTAAACCACACTGCACAGGGGCTAAGATAGAGCTGCGTTATGCTGCATACTGAATTGTGTTAGTGTTTGATTGGGAACAATGGCAGGGTTCTACTATGTTAGAATCCTTAAGGTTATTCACCCTACAGCTGGCAAGATAAGGAAGTAAACCATCAAAAACAACTGGTTGGCATTCAGTGGACTATTACTGTGATTGTTAACAGTTAGCCTTTCTCCACATACATATAGCAAAGAAAGGGGCAAGAAGACACATAGCTTAGGTTTCTGTTTTGGAACTGGTTTAACATTTGTGTCTCTCTATTTTGTTTTTATTTCTTCTTTTTCAGCATAAAATCATCTCATTGTCTTTTTCTTTATTCACTGCATTTCTTCTCTACCTGTTGTGCTCTGAAATATTGCCTGTTTACTAATAGGAGTAGTTGAAAAATGCCCCTATTTCTTTTGGATTTAATCATGATACACACTCTATGCTTTGCTCTGTAGATTGGCATTAGATGCCTGGTTATGAGCCGCTGACTTGGAAATCGTACTGTTGAATGTACTGTAGTATTCCCACAACCTGACTGGGGACCCCAATTAGAAGTTTGCTTCCAACAACCAAAATTCCTCTGTATTCTGCACTATATAGTACTAGTAAGGCTAGTATGAAGAGCAGATCACAGTGGTTTCCTGCAAATGTGCACATGGTTAATGTTATTTAATGAGCTGCTAGTCAGTCGACTTGACATCAAAATTAAATACTGTTTGCCTCTTGTTAGTGCCATGACTGTTCATCCAAGCCTAATTTGCTCTCTTTTGACTTCTCTGTGAATACAACTTAAAGTCTATGAAACATAATTAAAATGTGTAAACACTCATGGATGTATTTTCATTCCCATTCTTAACCACCTTAATGTTTTATTTGAGAAGTTTTAATTTGAAAAAAAAAAACAGGGAGATTAATCTTTAAGTTCATCATGAAGATCCCCACATATTATGGAAAGAGATAATTTATTTCCAAACATATCTTTCTTCATTAAAACTCGTGAAGATCAACTACTTTCATTTTTACTTTTGTCCTTATTTCCTTTTGAATAGCAAAAATAATTTTTATGATTCAGTTGTTTTTAGGTCACTCTATGAACTTCAGAAATAATTCTAATGTTTAGTTTCTATTTCATTGTATCAATTCCACAGAAACAAATGGCTCTAAGCCATTTGAATGATGTAGATAGAATATCACACAAACTTTAAGTATTAATTATGCAATTATTATGGTAGTAAGATGACAATGTATTTTTTTGTATATATTATTGTTTCCAGGGAGGGCTAGATTGAAAAGAAATTACACCAGCATTGTCCAGTACAACTTCTTCAGGGAATTAAATATTGTATTTCTATAGAGCCTAACTCAGTGGCTGCCATTCTTAAGCTATGGCAAAGTGGCTTGTGTAGTTGAAGAAAGGAATATTTTACTTAAACGCACATAGGCACAAGGAACTTTAAAAGCCATTGCATTGGAAAGTGCTGCTTTGGACTATAACAAATAGAAAGTTATCCTAGTATTTACCAATACTCAATTGAGGAAACATTAGTTTTGGAAACATTTGAGAAGAGGTGAGCAATGAATTATTCTTCAGTTTAAATAAGAATGCCACCAAGCATAGATATTTACTTCTCTTTTAAGTAGCCTAAGTGAAATGAATATCACATTTTTTTTCAAGAAGGAAAATCAAAGGAGAAACCAATATAAACTTCCTGGTGTCTGTATTTATGACAGCATAATAGTGACTTCAATGTCCATAAAATAATGTGCTACTTTACCAAATATGACCTACTTTAAATTTACTAGCCATGTAGAACCAGTTTGGTTTTGACACTTTCTGAAAAGTGTGTTTTTGTTATCCCTACTCTCCATAAGTTTTACTTTTATATGGTAGTGTATAATTAATAGAGCATCTCTGCATAGATCCTTCCTTCCATAAATATTTGCATACTTGTTCCTCTGGGTTAAACATTTAATTCACTGGGTCTAGCTCTTCGGGATTATAGAAGATAATCTATGCATTGTAACATGGTATGATATAGAAAACAGTAATCTCTAGTGAAAGCATAAAGAATGTACTCTCCAGACATCAGTTTGCTGAAGGAAGTGGAATGAACACAATACATGAAAATATGACTGTATTACTTGTGTTTGCCTCCCTTGAAAATTGAAAAAAATATATGTTTTTAATATTTTGTAATTCTGAGCTAAAAAATCAGACCCCATTTTAGTTATATTTGAAATTCTTATCTGCAACTTGACTCATTTTTTAAAGTCATGTAAATAAGTGCTTAGCTAAAAGTCATTATTTAATTGCTGTTGTTGCAGTTGGCTAAGTCTCACCTTTTGCATATGATTTGTCTGAACTTGAGAGCATATCACTTGTAACTGTTTTGAGATTACAGCGTGTGCTGGCTTAGATTCATTTTAACATGAGAATTAAAAATGTCAGTGTTTCATACAAATCTTCATCATTGGAGTCTTATCTCTTAAATATTAAAGAATAATTTTTGTGATGTAGCACAGTTTTATATGTTTAAAGTACAAAGAGTGTTAAGTGGTGACAGACATTATGACTGCTCAAAAACAGGATACTGGCCTGTTGAAAAGCCTTTTTTTATTGTTGCTATATAAATGGGTTTTGAATATGGTGTTAGAGGTCGTATGAATTTTGTTCAGAAGTTAAGATTACAATTAAAGATTACAGTCAAGGGATAATAAAATGTTTTTCAGATTTTCTAATTCTGATAAGAAAATGTACTATTAATTCTGATAACATAATATTAGAAATTAAAGGATTTTTTAATTGTTAAAATATGATACAGAATCCCTATAACTCAAATTTATCCAAACCTTAACTCTTTAAGCCATTTTTTCAGTCCCTTACAGCTATTTATTTTCACAGTTATTCTACAGAATTTTTATGAGACAATATATTAACATGTTTTATGTGTTTTTTAAATACATTCACACTCAAATTGGTGATGCTTTGGTGACAGGTCCAAGCTGATTTTGCTCTGCCGTTTGGTCTTTTACACACATTAGTACCTCTGACACTGTATATTTTTCCTAAAACTTCATTTTCTGCGTCTGGAAACTAAAAACTTATATGACTTTTAAAAGAAGGAATTTGTTTGGTGAAATAAGGAATAATTATGGCTCTCAATGAGCCAGAGTACACTGGTTTGTACACTGAAGTCTTCATTTAGATATTCATATGCTAAAAAAGAAATTTGAAAACCAACAAATCTATGCTGAAGCTAATTTAGTTCCATAAAAGGCAGATATCACTTCTGCACTTAGAATGGTGAATGCTTCAAGTTTTGCTAATGTTGTTAGAGCAGTGCAATGACGATGACCATGTGTGAAACATATGAAATATATATTTGGATAGTCTTAATAGGTCTGTTTCACGTGATTCAAGAATTTTGGCACTCAGAAAATACTATTATCTATAAATTTGTACCAGCATATTTTTAAATTTTTTAAAGTGATTTGACAATTGCTAGCTAAAACAGCAATACCCAGGATTTGTTCATACTGAGAAATGGGTCCATGAAGATAGGTTGCATTTTTTGTCTTGGTCTCTTTAGAAGTTTTTCTAATAAACAGGGTTTTATTTTTAATTACCCAGTTAGCCTATGTAATTGTACCATAAAATTAAAAATAAAATAGAAAAAAAGAGGAAGCAAACATGGAAAAAAAATTACCCAGTATCATACTCTTTGTGATCTGGAGCAACCCTAAAATGCTAAGAGTATAGATTCAAATATGTGGTAAAGGAACCCTCCAAAAAGGAAAATTGATAATAATGTTAGGATATACCACTGAAAATTAGGTGTCCCTCTGCTTTTTGAAACAGAACAGAGTAAGAAAACCATCTCTATCTGGTTAGTGCCTCCTGGATACCTACATATGTAGGTCATCTCAAAGAATCAAGAAATACTCCTGCCTAAATATTCTATAAGCATGGAAAATGTCTCTCTTTTTATTTGCCAACGTAAGATGTTCTTGCTAAGGGACGTATAATTGCATGCTAATTCTTGAAAAGGTTAAACTTATTTAATTCAGGAAGATAAGTCCAAGCTTTCAAGGTCTAACTTTTCTTGTAAGGGTGGCTGAGTAGTAAATTTTGGCTGAGGACTTTACTCTGATTATACCTTTCTGTAAGCATGATTAAATAGTGAATATTGCCTGGGGATTTTAATCTGGTTGTATACCTCTACACAAGAGGAGCATGGCTAACAATATTTTAAAGATAGACTGTTGAATACAGCCAAGTTGATCGAAAATGATTCCTACTTCTTTATTTCCCATAAATATCCCTACACCAACCCCAGGCTGAGAAGAACGTCTTCCTACGCGTAATAGTCATGCATTGTTAGTCATCCAGTTCGTTTTTTTCTGCAGTACAAATGTCTTATTACTGCAAAACGATAAAACTAAGTAAGGTATGGTACTGAGAACAATATTGACAGAAAAGTTAGATCATAAGGGAAGATGATTTAAGAGGGTTTCATCAAAATTGTGTGTATTTCTTTTACACAAAGTAATCCAGAGATTGAAAAATATTTGCTGCTGATGTCAGAGTAAACTGAATGGGGAGGGGGAAATGCTAAGGAGAGGAAATGAGCGTGTGAGACAATATGAAGCAATTATGAAGCTCTGCCCAAAAAAGGAATTTAAATTAAAATTTGTTTGTAATCTACAGCCACTTTGCAGAAATAGTTTTGAGTACATTAAATTCATTTATACTTTAATATAGGGTGTGAAGCTCTTTATTGCAAGGCATAACAAAGGTGATGAATTTCTCAACTCTGTGTTCTGAATAGAATTACTGTGACTTCTTACTTTTTTTGTAAGGTATTAAAATCATTTGGGGCTTATTAAATTCGGGTCCTCTTAACCTTGCTGGTTTTAGTAGTCTATATGCTGTAATTTAGATTTCTAATTTGGTCAAGTTTCCTTAGAAAAGTCACTCAAATATTAGCCTGAGTTCTGCAACAATAAGGCATAAATGCTCTTCTGCTCCTTGAAAATAGTGTTTCTATCTGTTTAACTTGTATATAATGCACTAGGTTCGGTAAATACTTAGTAGTATTAGAGAAAATTAATATTCAATCTTCTATAATCCTTTCAAATCACAATCTGTAGGATTTTGAAAAGTAATTGTTCCTAAAAATCCCTTGTAACAGGATACATATGTAACGAGATATACTTTAATTTTTTTATTCTGAAGCTTTTATTTTTTGCTAATTCTTTCATGTTTCTTTCATGTTTCCCATACACAACACTGGACTAAGTACCCCTCTGCTATATTATGCTCAGTTCTGCAGGAGGTTATCATCCTGGGAACAGTAACTTCCTCTCTGTCAAGTCTATACACAAGGCATCCATCCTACTCCTTTTACTGAAAACCTTGACTCCTCTGCTCTGACATGAGCTCTTAGTTCTTCAAGCCAGCTGTCTTCACTCTGGGTTCACAAGCCTGGACTTCAATCTTTCACCAGTTTAGTTTTCTTTGTATTGAACACCTGAGTTCCCTGTAGAGAGGGTCTCAGACTGCTGAGAAAGATTACATCAAATGCCTTGGTTTGTCTTCTACCATGCATCACATGTCGTGTCTCAGTTCTTGGTATTTCTCACGCTCTGCTTTCTCTGGTACCACCAAAAAAAAAAAAAACCCACTTCCGATCAGTTCTCACATTCCAGCATAACCAAAATGTTTATGGCTGTATGAGAGATTTGATGTGGTTCTTGCTGACCGTGTGTCACAGTCTTCACAGCAGTGCTTCCCCTTTGTTCTCAAGCCTTCATGCAAAGTAGGCTCCTGGGAAATGATTTACTTCCCATTAACAAGTTGTTTTTGACCTGTGTATCTTGGAATTTCTTCTGTATTTTTCTCTTCCTTCCCCTCGTTCCATCATGTAGTTCTCTCAAGAGGAAAAAAATTTTTTTTATTTCCTAATTTATTTAGCACATTTTTCATCAGTGTTTCCAGTTAGCATTTGCAACTTCAAACCTCTCCACTGTGTGAAATTCACTGCATGAAATCATATACAGATATTGCACTGTGCCAAATAGAGACTACCTAATAGCTCCCCTTTATTGACTTATTAAAACCCTCACATTTCTTTTTTTTTAATAAAAAAGACTGTTTCTTTATTTGCAAGTCAGAGGACACAAAGAGAAAGAGAGGTCTTCCATCTACTAGTTCACTCCCCATTTGGCCTCAGTAATCAGTGCTGAACCAGCCAAAGCCAGGAGCCAGCGTCTTGATCTGAGTCTCTCACATGAATGGCAAGTGCAAAAAAACATCTGGGCCATCTTCTCATATTTCTCCCAAGCCATAAAAGGATCAGCTGCAATACCAACCAGCACCCAAATAAGGTCTTGGTGTCATAGGCTGGCACTTTACCCAATATTCCACAATATCAGCCCTATCAAATTTATCTTTTGAAATAATATTTATTTATTTATTTAAAGGGATAGTATGTTCTCATCTTCTCAACCTCTTACCATCCAATCTTTCCAATTATATTTATGAATTAACCTCTGAACAAACCATAGTGTTTGAACACAACCCAGGCAATGATGAATTAGAGTTTTGTTTGATTTGTGTGGAATTGATAATGAATTTGCTTTCAAATGTTTTTGTTTTGATTCTTTCAGAACCAGTTCGAAGATACAAAACTTTTCAATATGATATCTTTAGTACTTCCAGTGAAAGTCCATCTATTATTTCCTCTGAAACAGACTTCAGACAAGGTGAGCAGCATCTCCGACAAACACAATATTTTTCTTTATTTGAGAAACAGAGCTCCTACCTCTCTGTTCACTCCCTGAATATCCACAAAGACTGGGGGTTGGGTCAGGGGAAAGCCAGAAGTCAAGAACTCAACCCAAGTCCCACACCTGAATGTCAGAATACCAGTTCCTTGAGCCATCACTACTGTCTCCTGCAGTAACAAGAAGCAGGAGGCAGGAGCCGAAGCCGAGTGTCAAACTCAGGTACTCTGGCAGGAGATACAGGTTTCCTAACAGGTGAAAATAAGCCACAGCTTTGTTAGATAGCCATGATTGCTTTAGCACTGAAATAAGTTGTCAAAGAGAATAATTCTACACAAAATGTTTAAACTGTAAAACGCTGTTCCTATTCATTTGATAGTGTTATGGGAGCTTAATAGCAATTTAATCAAATGACAATGCCTTAAAAATATACGACTCTCTTGAAAGAGTTTAAAAACCTTATGTCATGAATTTGGTTATGTGGATATGATTTCACAAATGTTTGTTAAATACTTGAGTTTTAAGTAAGATTACTATCATATTTTTATAAGCTGTACTATCATTCTTTTTCTATTCACAATTAGTAAGAAGAAGTGAAGTTTCAAAGAGATTCGAATCTGGCAGTGGTCTCTCAGGGGTAGATGAAACCCCAAATCAGTGCCAGAAACCAAGGTATGTTATATAAAAGAGTAATAATTTAGGATATTTTCAGGAACTGATATTTATATTTATATTTCCTCCATTAGAATCAAACAGAGCTTTTTTGTTATCCTTTCTTTTATTTTTCCATTTCCACTTTTTCCTTTACCTTAATTCCTTTTCTCAAAAATTCATCCAATTATATGAATTACAAGGTAGTAGAATCGTTGAAAGCCAGTATTGATTATTTCAACTTTGTGTTTGATTCTTTTAAATTGTCACTGCACAATGGATGGAAAGTGAAGGCATGGCATCAAAAGTTCATAGGAAGATAGTAAACTTGATTTCTAACAGAAAAGTTTTTCCTTTGACAGGCTGGAGCAGGCTTAGCCAGCAGGTTCTCAACGAGCATTTGTTCATTGGTTGCCAAAAAGTTAGGCTACTACTAAGTAACTTATTATGTAGAAAGTTAATTATTCGTTTTATCTTTCCCATCTTAAGAGAAGTTATCTGGTATTCTTGTAAGGCCTGATTTGGGCTGTTTAGAGTTCATTCTCACACTGAAATACTCAGAAAATTTCTTCCCAGGACTTAGTTCTATTCTCGTGCAATGCTTAGGATGATGTAGTATAGCCGAGTATTCACTGTGTTTGAACTGAAAGATGGCAAGTCAGGAGCGAATAGACTGATATCTGTCCTTCTTACATGCATTCAAATCCCTTGCAGGAACAAAGCTCCCATGAATGCCAGTCATGTATTTCACATTTGTAAGCTATATTAAAGCCAGAGGTTGCTTCAAAAAAATTTCCCAATGAGTGCTTTTTTTAAAAAAAAATATTTATTTTATTTCTATTGGAAAGGCAGATATACAGAGAGGAGGAGAGACACAGAGGAAGATCTTCCCTCCGATGGCTCACTCCCAAAGTGACTGCAACAGCTGGAATTGGGCCAATCCGAAGCCAGGAGCCTAGCGCTCTTCCAGGTCACCCACACAGGTGCAGGGTCTTAAGGCGTTGGGCCATCCTCAACTGCTTTCCCAGACCACAGGCAGGGAGCTGGATGGGAAGCAGGGCCACCGAAATTAGAACCGGTGCCCATATGGGATCCCGGAGCATCCAAGCGAGGACTTTAACCACTGCGCTATCGCATCAGGCCCCAATGAGTGCTTTTAAATCCAGCTACTCAGTTTAAATGTAACCTGAGGCATAAGAATTATTTGAAAATCAACAAAAAGGTAAATCTGCGCCTGAGCCAACAGTTTTGAGTAAAACGAGCACACTGCGAGAAGAAGAACAATAAGAAATCAATTCAGAATTATGCTAAATTCTGCTGAATTCAGTAGTGGAGCACAAACAGGAGATTAGAATCACTTTGCATTACAGAACCATCTGGGTTATGGTATTAATAAGAGTCATGTTCAATGTGTGATACCTATTATAAAATGTTATTCTTTAAATGCCCATGGTTGATGAGTGTCAGTTACTCATCAAGAAAGCTTTTCCTTAAAAAAAAAAGTCACTCTTTCCTACCTAATTAGGAGAAAACCTATGAATAGTTAATATTGTATCCTTTTTAAGTTGGCAAAATTCAGTAGAGATAATGACTGGAAGAACTATTGGGATTATGTGTTCATAACTAATTTATAGCCAATCTGTTTTTCATTTTATATAGACAAAATTATATCATTTTATAAAGTATTTCCATTTTCTTAATAAGGAATATCAAAAGTAACAATTTGTTAAAAACACCTGTTTAGTTTTATTTGAAAGGCAGAGTTAAAGGAGTTCAGTCCCGAAATGGACACAGTGGCCAAAGCTGAGCCAGTCCACTGCTGGCAGGTTTCCTCTGGGTCTCCCACGTGGGAGCAGGAGGCCTCATGGGCCATCCTGCACTGCTTTCTAAGACACATTAGCAGGGAGCTGGATTGGAGCGGGAGCAGCCAGCACTCAGTCCATATGAGTTGCTGGTGCTGCAGACAGAGGCCTAGCCTCATATGCCAAGATGAATTTAATCTTGTTTCCCAGTTAGTGTAGAGAAAAAAAACCCACAGTTTGAATTAGCCATAGGTACCAGAAGGAAAAAAAAGCAATAATTCAAGATGAACTAGACCATTGGGTATACATGCTTGTTCTATAACTAGTCCTATCTTTTCATCTTTTTTTCTGTCCCACAGAAATATACATGAACTTAAATAATATCTGAACTCCTTAGTCAAGTGCACAGTTTTCTGAACACAGACAGAAAGGCACTTAATGTGCTGGTACACAGGCAGGAGATCGTGTCTGGTTCTTGAGGTCGCATGTTTGTCAGAACTGTAAATACTGCTATATTTGTATATTCTGTGTGCTTCTGCACAAAAATTTCTATTCTACCCCTTTTAGATATAATGAAATGGAAAGACAGATCCAGACAGTGCCATTGATGTGTATCCTGCAGCATAGGGGAAGATTAGCAGGAAATTATGACTCAGATGAAGAAGCATGAGTAATTGGGGAATTCTGAGTTATCAAAAGTGTCTTTCAGTGACAAAAAAAGGATCTTCAAAGCTGCACATATAAGCCTTTTTTATGTGTTCAGTTTTGAAGTGTAGTTTTTACATAATACATTCCTACTGCTTCTGGTCCTATCTGCTTGTTGGGGTGATCTTTATTTCTGATTCTGAACAAGCATTTATTCATTTCTCCATGACACAGAGTTTCTGAATCTTTGGTTTGTTTTTGTTTTCTGTCTCGCAACCCTTTTAATGCTTACAGAAACTTCAAGCAGGCATTGTGATGGGAGACAGAAAATGTCAATCATCTTTGCTACACTGGGTACCTGTGGTGTAATTTGAGCAATAAAGTTGATATATTTAGAGAAGTGCCAGGTTTGAGTTAAAATGTATAGATTCGAATTATTATTATCCTTGCTCCTTTCACCATTGAGAGTGAACATAAAATTATATTCAAACATTCACTCAACAAATAACTGATTAGCTACCATGTACTAGAAATTTTTAGGTGTTAGAGTTAACAACAAAGGAAAGATCCTTTGAGAGAATGACAGATAGAGCTGGCTGGTAAACAAAATGTCATCCAAGTTCTGTTTACATAGATGGTAGGATCATAGAAAAATCTTTCTTGTGGGGTGACTTAGAACAGCTAGTAAAAATGAATGATCTGTGCAGATAACAGCAGAGTGTTCCAGACAAAGAGTATAACAAGTAGGTGAGTAGGAAAGATGTGTTGCATGTTAGATGGATAGCAAGAACAATGTGACTACAAATGAGTGAAGGCCATCATGGATGGCAACCAAGTAACCAGGACTCAAATCAGGTCAGAAGGTAAGGTGAGTACCATAGGTGTTATTCTAAGTGTAATGGGAAGCCATTGAATGAATGATTGAAAGCACAGAGAGCCATGAACTAATTTACATAGTAATAGGATTACACTGGTCTATTCTGTGATGAACAGATTGTAGGAGCAAAAGAAAGGTTTTAGAGGAACTGGAGTTAAAGAATTACAGAAATTACACAGAGTATGGAAGGATACAACTAGAAAATTTAGGAGGTAACTTGATTATGGTTTAAAAACCAGTGAAACCATGGGAATAGGTTGTGGGTTGAGGTGGCGAAGAGACCAGAGTGGCAGGAGACTCCTCAGTCCATACCTCAACACCATGGATGATGACAGGAGGGATAGTAGAGAAAAAGACTGAATCTGACACTTGAATGTTTAATTAGTAAGGGGGGTGGAAGTGGCTGATTGGACAATAAATGTATATATGGTAAAATAAATTAATTGATGTTATGCTTTCGTGGAATGAGCTTGAGAGAATATGGGCATTACTAAGAAAGTGTTCAGCAGTGGTTTAAAAGTTTAAAAGAAATTTTCAGAAAAATCTCATCCTCTGGACCCAGCACGGTAGCCGTGCAGCTAAAGTCCTTGCCTTGCACGCACCGGGATCCCATATGGGCACCAGTTCTAATCCTGGCAGCCCCACTTCCCATCCAGCTCCCTGCTTGTGGCGTGAGAAAGCAATGGAGGATAGCCCAAAGCCTTGGGACCCTGCAACTGTGTGGGAGACCTGGAAGAGGCTCTGGGTTCCTAGCTTTGGATCAGCTCAGCTCCAGCTGTTGCAGTCGCTTGGGAAGTAAATCATTGGAGGGAAGATCTTCCTCTGTGTCTCTCCTCCTCTCTGTATATCTGCCTTTCCAATAAAAATAAAACAAACCTTTAAAAAAACTCATCCTTCTCCCAAGGACCAATGTACAAGGCCTGTGAGAATAAAACAGCCTGTATGTAAATCAGACAAAGCAGTCTCCAGAGATGCTTTATTGTTCAGAAAAAAAGAAAGAGGATAAAATTTAACTGTTAAAAATAGAACAGTAGTAGAGCAATACTTCAGAAATGCGACTAGGTGCCCTGGCTTTTAACCAAAGAATATTGCAGACAACAAATATGTGATGTTTGCAGCCCTGGCTTGGTGCCCTGCAATTTAATTCATCTCTGACACTAAATACTTAAATAGTCCTCAATCCCACAGTTTAAGCAGTCAGTCCCACAACATCACCCCCACTTTAGATGTCATTTGAGGGTCCCAGCTCTCCCGTACTGTTCTAATCAGCCAGCTACAAATCAGATGGTTCCTTTCACCTTTTTCTGGGGTTCGATAATTTTCTAGAACGACTTAAGAGATGTTATAGAAATTTTATCCTAAAGATATAACCAGTTATCAATCCAATATCCAGCCTTTCTCCTTCCCCTCAAGATTGCAGGGAGGGAGGCCCAAAAGCTCTAGGTTGCTTAACACAGTTTGGTGTTTCTGGGACCAGCCCCTGCCTGAAACCATTGAGGGTACCATCTGGTGTTTCCTCATTTGAGGCTCTTTTCACCCACCAAGTTACAAGAAGTTTAGAAGCTCTGTACCAGGAACCTGGGTCAAAAGCAAAATATTAGAGCAATAGATTATCTTATCACCTGTTACATTTCAGGAAACAAAATCTTTAAGAACTCTGTTAGGAGTCAGGGACAAAAATCAAAATCAAAACATGTGTGTATAATATACATATCTTATATATTATAACCAAATACATAATGTACTACATATTTTATGCCACACGATCTAATACAAACAATTATTCTCAAATTTAAAAAAAAAAACTTTAAAATCTTGAACCTTGATTTTAACGTGGAAGTTCCTCTAGCCTTAAAGCAATTGTTTTCTTTCCAACCCTTACTTTTCTCCCTTTTTCAATAGCAGACAATACGAAACACCCCTTGAAGGCAACTTAATTAATCAAGACATCATGCTAAAACGGCAAGAAGAAGAAATGATGCAACTGCAAGCCAGAATGGCCCTCAGACAGTCTCGGTTGAGCCTGTACCCAGGAGACACAATCAAAGCTTCCATGCTTGACATCACCAGAGACCCATTAAGAGAGATTGCCTTAGAAACAGCCATGACCCAAAGAAAACTGAGGGTAATTTGATTTTCAGGTTATGACATCTATAATTGCTCTCACTGGGAGCTGTTGAATAAAAAATTGCCTTACGTGTGCTAAAGTTACAAATTCCATGTTAGTTTACAGTGGGATTGGATACCTTGTTGATTGATATTAAAAAAAAATACTTAGCTGTCTCCATTCTTTTAAGATTTTTTTTAATATTAAGTAATGTATTATTATTCCATTTGAAATGGAAAGTTCAAGGTTTGTTCAAGTAGCTCAAGAGTGTTATCAAGTTCATTCTACCTTTCTGGTCTACCATTTTCAGAATTTTGGCAAAAACCTGCTTGTATAATTGAAAGATGCCTACATTCACACCAGACATCACAAAAAGTTGTCACATTACAATATCCAAAGACAGGAAGAAATTAATCTGTGCCTTGTAACTTGCAGGGAATAGTATTATAGGGATATTCTACTAGTTGGGCTATATTTTTCCTTCAACACATAACCTTGAGTGTATTTTTACTAACGTAAGTTCGAAATAAACGTAGTTGCCTCTTGTAAAATACCTTGAATATTTTACAACTCCTGTATTATTGTAGTGGTTACCAAGTACTCCATTAGATAGATGACTCTTCTGTGTACTCTAAGTTCTTTAATCAGTTTATAATTTGTGAGTATTTAACGTGTTCCTCATGACCTTGCTGTCGTTGCTGAAAACAGTGGTTTGGTGAGCATCCCAAAGCCATTTGCAGGTAACTTCTTGCTCCAACAGAATGGCCAAGTCAAAGTTACAGAGCTTTTAACACATTGGACACATATTTCCTTTAAAAAACCGACCAACATTCAAAACTCAGTATGTTTCCGCTGCTCATGGTTGTATCACCCTACTTTTACCTATTCTGAAAATTATCACCCATTTCTATTCTCACCTGCTTTTAATATTACCTTAAAATGATTGTTCAAAATCCAGTAGGTAATAGTAAACTTGTTATAACTTAGAATGAATTATTTTTTCCTTTTTGGTACTGTATTTTGGAAGTATATTGCTCTATTTTGGTTTTAGACTGAGTCTGTTGCTTTAAATTATATTAACACATTTTTTTTGTGCTCTGAAGTTGATAGGATTCAAACTTCTTGTTCTGTTCTAAGGAGAAGGTAATATTGTACGATGAAAATTGCATTGCACTCCCAGTTGGAAGACATGAATTGTATTCCTGAAAAGGGGTGCTAGTATTTGGAAAAATAACCTCAAAGTTGAATTCATTTTCTCTCCCAAAGGTTACATTTTTTTTTAAGTTTTTCCACTCTTTTCCTTTTGGTCCAGACACATTTTAGCTTGTTCATGAGCTGGTTGATTTTTGTTAGATTCTGTGTGTCTCGTGATAGACTTTTTTTTCCTACTTTATTTTCATTCTTGTTTAAAATCTGTTCTATTGGTTCACTGACTACCAACAAACCCTTAATGTTAAACTTTTACTTAAATGATGCCTATCATGTGTTCTACACTTGGTTAGTTAGATAGAATTCCCACTACAGACAGCTAGACAAGCTGCACAAGCAAATGCAGATGCCAACAAAAACAAAACCTCCGTAACCTAGTAATCCAAATAAACACACACACACAGGCCTATCTCTGGTCTCAAGATCACCCTTGTGTTCATTTAATGTTTTACCCATGATCTTTCAGTCCTTGCTTAGTCCTACTCCAGCTCAGAGTCCAACTTGTTTTCAGTTATCTCCTAAACCAGTTTTCCTTACTTGGCTCTCAGTCCTGAATAAACAAGAGGAAATCAGGGAGGGAGAAAAATCATTTGAGAAGCAGTAAATACAGACTACAGACTACTTTGCCTTTCTCTGGAGTCCTTCGCCCCATGGTTTGCTGAGATGCTTATGACTTATTCTATCATAGACTACATGAAATCCATATTATGTCTTGCTGTCACTCAACAAAACAAAAAAGACACAGAGTCTCATCATTTCAAAAACATGATTTCTTATGTGTCTGTAGATTTTTTAGGCAATAAGAAAATGCCTTTTAACTATGACTCATTTTAAATTGATGATCATCCTCTGAAACCATGATAATCTCTTCAGTTATTCACACAAGTAGTGTTAAGCCTACTCTTTAATGAGCTGGGTACCTCATGTATTGCTTAAATAATTTAAGCTTCTTCATGTTTGTGAGGGCATGAGCCTATCTGGAGACAGTACAATGAAAACCCTGTAAGACACTATCAGATAAGGCATATGCTTGGTATCACTGGTAGAAAACTAAGATGAGAGGAACTTTCTGTTAAAACTTAAAGATCTATTTCATTCCCATTTTCAAAAAAGTCCCATGTCTTCTTTATTGAAGGTTTCCGCATTTGTTTTAGGTGACCTGGTTATTAACTGTAACCTCATATGTAATTCATTACAATTATATTATTTTCCTCTCATGAGACATCTAGAATGAAATTATTCTGATTCTACTTATGTGATCTTTCAGAATTTCTTTGGCCCCGAATTTGTGAAAATGACAATTGAACCATATGTATGTTTGGATTTGCCACGTTCTATCCTTGTAAGTAATAAAAACCATTTTGTGTCACTCTTGGGAAATAGTTCAGGAATGTTATTTTAAAAACCAGTAAAAACTCTTACAATGCTTGTTTTAATAAAGCCTTTTTTTTTTCTCCTTTGTAGACCAAGAAAGGAAAGAATGAGGACAACAGAAGAAAAGTAAACATAATGCTTTTGAGTGGGCAGAGACTGGAACTAACCTGTGATACGAAAACTATATGTAAAGATGTGTTTGATATGGTTGTGGCTCATATCGGCTTAGTGGAGCACCATTTGTTCGCTTTAGCTACCCTTAAAGGTACCAAAACATTTTGAATTCAGAGTAGGCTATGGAAATTTTGCTTCTGTGACTGTCATCATCATCGTCTTCTTTTTAAGGATTTATTTTGCTTATTTGTAAAACAGAATTACAGATAGAGACATAGATCGTCCATCACCTGGTTCATTCTCTAAATGGCCACAAAAGCCAGGGCTGGAGCAAGCCAAAGCCAGGAGCCTGGAATTCCATCCAGGTCTCCCAAATGAATGGCAGAGGTAAAGGAGTTGGACCATTTTCTGCTGCCTTTAAAAGCACATTAGGAAGGAACTGGATCAGAAGTGGAGCAGCTGGGTCTTGAACCAGAACCAATGTGACATAATAGCATCCATTGCCACAGCAACAGCTTAACATGCTGTGCTATAAAGCCAGCCCCTCTGTACCCATTTTCATGTCCAACCTCATTTGGGAAAATTGAACAAATAAGTACTGAGGAGTCAAAATGAGTTAGGAACGCCCTTCCTTCTCCCTACCATGTACACTGTTTTTATAGCTATGTTTATTTGACATCTTCTATATCTGATAGTGAAGGTTTATCTTTGGGTATGATTATATCAAAGTAACCTTCAATTATTCTATTTTAGGGACTATTTTATATGTTAACTACATATATATGCATTCATTGTAGAAATTAGTATTTGAATATGATTCTGAATATGTAACTGGACTTGTATATGAATTTCAGTGTCAGTTTCTTTTGCCTGTAATTCTAAAGGCATGAAATATCACTTTTAAAAGTTACTGGTTGATGATTGAAATAGAGTCATATCCCATCTTCTCTGAGCTCCATGATGTTTATAACTAGACCCACCTCAGAGTGCCCCAGTGGAGCTCTCTATTGGAGTTGTGACAGCTTTCAGAGGCTCTTGGAAGTTGATCTTATCTCTTTAAGTATTCAATATACTTCAACATTTCAGATTCCTGTTTAACTCAAAATTTAATTTTTAAGTTTTAGAAAACAAAACACTGTAACTGATAATTGAAAGATAAAATTAGTCTTAAAAGTCTACAAAATTATGACCATATCTTTGTTATTTCAAAATAAATGTTTCCTTCAATATAACTCTTTAAATTATTTTTTAAAGATTTATTTGTTCTTTATGTGAAAGGCTGATTTACAAAGTGGAGACAGGGAAAGATCTTTCATCCACTGGCTCACTCCCCAAATGATCACAATGGCTAGAGCTGAATTGATCCAAGCCAGGAGCCAAGAGCTTCTTTCAGGTCTCCCACGTGGGTACCGGGCCCTAAAAACTTGGGCCATCCTCTACTGCTGTCCCAGGCCATAGCAGGGAGTTGAAGGGAAAGTGGAGTGGCCAGGACATGAACCAGTGCCCACAAGGATTGTTGGCTTTGACAGGTGGAGGACTGGCTTATTGAGTCACAGTGCCAGCCCCAGTTCATTAAAGTCTTATACCTTAAAAACAAACAATTCATTTTGTACAATAACCTAGTAAATACTCAATTAGTACCTACTAATGTTCTATTATTTCACTATTTTTATTTTCAGACTTATCAGTTAATACTTTCTACAAGAAGATATTCAACCAATCATAATTTCTATTTAAATTGCATCTGGTTTCTAAATATTCTAGAGATAATATTCCATTAAGTGATAGTGTAATTTGTCAATAATAGTTTAATAATTGTATTATAAAATAAAATGATTTTCATATTATAAAATATGAATGATTTTCATACTTATCATATCTTACCACATAATTCAATAGTAGTAACAGCTAATTGATTTAGTGTATATAATTATTATGTGTTTCATCAAGTGTTTTATACCCATTATATCATTTAAGTGTTACAACAGTTTTATAAAACAGGAATTAACAATATGTCAATTAGGCACACACAAAAAAATTGATATCTAGACAGAAAAGATAGTTTTCAATGTTGTATAGCTGATGCATGAGGTGGCCAGGAATTAAATCTGGTCTGTCTTTAGTGCCCCTACTCTGGAAGGCATGAGCAGCATTGCCTCCTGGCCTTGTCCAAGGCCTTCATGCTTCCTGTCATCCTTCCCTCACAGTCTGGTTTTATTTTCATATAATACTGTTTTATGTTGTCTGACAAAAAAAAAAAAGAAAGAAAGAAAGAAACCAGAAAAGAACATTGGAAGTGTTTTATGTTTTTCTCATTTTGTTTTAGATAATGAATATTTCTTTGTTGATCCTGATTTAAAATTAACCAAAGTGGCCCCAGATGGATGGAAAGAAGAACCCAAGAAAAAGAGCAAGGCTGCTATTGATTTCACTTTATTTTTCCGCATTAAATTTTTCATGGACGATATTAGTCTAATACAGTGAGTACACAAGAACTTCTCCTTTATTCTTTTTGGTCTTCCCCCCGTTCTCACCTCCTTTTGTTGTACTCTTTAGTGTACTAATATTGAATTGCTTGATTCTCATCAACAACAATGGCTTTATTATAAAATAAACATATCAGTTCCCTCTTCTCTACATTTCAGTGAGCCACATTCTGTCACAATTTGGAAATATTGAATAAAAGAGCTTAGAAATAAACAGTTTTAAAAAACATGCTATTCTGATTTGCAAACTAAAATCTTGTGCCATCCTGCTTTGTCCTGTCCTGCACATTTCTGATGTATTCATCCAGTAATCATCCTTTCATCCAGCACATTTCTGATGTATTTGCCACCATCCATCAGTCACACAGTAACTCTCCAAGTTGGCAATTTGGCTGTACTATCATGTCATGATATCTGTGTTCCAGTAACCCCTGTTTACTTAACTGTGGCCCCCAAGGCACAAGAGTAGTGATGCTGGCAATTTGGATATGCCAAAGAGAGGCTGTAAAATGTTTTCCTATAAATAAAAAAGTGCAAGTTCTTGACTTAAGGGGAAAGCAAAAGCATCTGTTAAAATTCTTAATATCCACAGTAAGTAATTGTTAGTCTCTTGTGCCTCATTTATAACGTAATCTATTGAAGTTATATATGTATAACATAGTACATAAAAACAGTACATACAGGGTTTGTTACCATCCTTGCTTTCAAAGATCCAGTGAGGATCCTGCAGCATGCTGCCTGCAAATAAAAGGGGATAACTATATTTCTTTCAACTTAGGATGTTGAACCAATAAGGAACCTTAGATGTGGCACAGTAAGTTCAGGTTCTGCCTACAATGCCAACACCCCATAAGGGAACACTGGTTTGAATTGCAGATCTTCTGCTGTGGCTCCCTGCTGATGTCTCTGACAAAGCAGCAGATGGTCCAAGCAGTTGGACCCCTGTCACCCACACAGGAAACCAAGTAGAATTTCTGGCTCCAGCCTTCAGCCTGACCCTCCCTAGCATGAATGGAGCTCCTGGCTCTTGTCATTGGCCAAGCCCAGCCCCCACCACTGCAGCCATTTGGGAAGTAAATCAGTGGGTGGAAGCTCCCTTCCTCTGTCTCACTACCTCTCTCTGTGTTGCTCTGCCTCTCAAATAAGTAAAATAAATCTTGAGCCTAATGATAACCCATCTTGGAAACTATATTCGTATGTCAGTAATAAAAATCACCCCAAGATTCAAATCAGAAGCCTAGATGTTTCTGTGCACGTTTATATATTTTTCAGACATACTCTGACATGTCATCAGTATTACCTTCAGCTGCGAAAAGATATTTTAGAGGAGAGGGTGCACTGTGATGATGAGGTATCCCTGTTGTTGGCATCCCTGGCCCTCCAGGCTGAGTACGGAGATTATCAACCAGAGGTAGGATTTATTTTTCCTCCAGAACCACTTCTGTATTGATGATCTTTTACTTAATATAATGAAGGTATAAGCTTATTTAAGGTTTGTGACATTTAGAACTGAAGGGTTTTGAGATTGATGTAGTGCTTCAAAATGACCAAACTTCTCATGTACGTTGGGTTTATAAAATCATGTGGTGTGGCTTTTTTTCCTTTGAAATCTGTTTGGAACTGGTATTGTCAAGTAGTCAAACAGCTGCTTGCAACACCCAGGTCCCACATTGGATTGCCTGAGTTTGAGTGCTGCCTGCACTTCCCATCCAACTTCACAATAATGCTGCCTGGGAGGCAGCACATAAAGGCTCAAATACCTGGGTTCCTACCACCCACATGGGAGCTCTGGTGTCACCCTGTCCCAGTACCAGCTGCTGTGAGCCTTTAGAGAGTGAACCAGCTGACAGAAGATATTGCTCTGTAGTTGTGCCTCCCCACCCTCCTACCCTTGCTGCTCTGTTTTCAAAAAAACAAAACTTACCTTTTCTTCTCCCAAGTTCTAACTAGCAGAGACTAGACATGGTGGCTATTAGGCAAATATGGATTAGAAGGATCTTCTTCCTTCTGCACAGATTTACCCGGAGATGGGCTTGGAACCGAGCAGAGTTCACCACCTGCAGAATTCACTTTATCATAATCCTAAACACAGGCAATCCTGGAGGATGCAAGAGACTGTAGCACCGCAGCTGCATCCTTCAGGCCGATGCTGAACTGTAGTGCATTGAGACTCTTGAATGTCACTCTGCTCTACCTTGCCAATCAGATGGGTTACCCTAACTCATGAAAGAGATAAACTGAAACATTTCTTTTTAAACTCATTCTTCAGGAAGGGAAGTTGAAACATAAGTATTTCCTCTGTTGGCCAAGGCAAGACCTTTGAAATGGGAGAAAGGTCACTCCAATAAAGGACCAATGGAATGCTAACCAAAACCTTCTCCTTTCTAGGTTCATGGAGTATCTTATTTTAGACTGGAACATTATTTGCCTGCCAGAGTAATGGAGAACCTTGATTTGTCGTATGTTAAAGAAGAGTTGCCTAAACTGCATCATACATATGGGGGAGCATCTGAGAAGGAGACAGAATTAGAGTTTTTGAAGGTAAGCATCCAAAATTACAAATGATTACATTTGAAAAAAATAAGCAGGGTTGGAAGGATTGGGTGTTTGGCACAGTAGTTCTGATACCATTGGAACATACATGTGCCAAGCTGTATATCTCCGCTAAAGATTCCAATTCCAATCCCACAGTGCCTGCGTTTGAGTCCTGCCTCTGGTTCCTCATCCCAACTTCCCGCTGATGTACACCCTGGGCAGTGACTCAAATACGTGGGTCCCTGCAGCCCACAAGGGGGACTCAGCTGGTGCTCTTGGCTCCTGGCTTTGGCTGGACCCAGCTCCCCACTGTTGCAGACATTTAGGGAATAAACCAGTACCAACTAAAACAAAAATGTTCCCTTGTGTCATTTTGCTCTCAATCCTCTCTCCAACCACTAGTTCCTGGGAACTACCGCTTTGCTTTCTATTGCCACAGTGTTTTGCTTTCTTAAATTTCATATAAATAATTGTGTAATCTTTTGAATTTTTTCTGAATAATACTCTTGCAATTCAGCATTCTATGGTATCTATCAGTAGTTTGCTTTTTAATTGCTAAGTCGTTTTCCTTTGTACAAATGTCAACCAGTGTCATTATTCTTTTTGTTTGCTGCCAAACTGTGACAGTGCAAGGGAATGCCAGTTTATTTGCTTTATCATTCATGACTTCTTTATTGATATGTCTGATAAAAATTTTATCCAATTTCTTATTTTCTGATAACTATATATTCTTTGTGGATGGCAGACATAATTCTTTTATCAGTTAAGTAGTGTTTTATGTGTATTTATCTCCCAGCCCATGAATTCCCTGTTTTCTTACATCAACTCTTAATGAGCAGGGTTTATTTAATCAATTGATGTTTTCTTTTATGATGTATACTTTGCCTCTCAATACTTTGCCTTCTGTGTTTTTGTCCTTTTAAAAACATATGTTTATTCATTTGAAAGGTAGAGTTATGGGTTGGGGAAGTAGAGTCTAGCAGGAGATCTCCCATTCACTAGTTCACTCCCCAAACGGCTGGGAGTGGGCCAGGCTGCAGCCAGGAGCCTACAGCTTCATTCAGGTCTCCCAAATAGGTGGCAAAGGGCCAAATAACTGTCATCCACTGCTTTCCCAGGGGTATTAGCAGGATGCCGGATTGGAAGTGGAGTGGCCAGAGCTAATTTGGGATGTCAGCATTGCAGGAGGCAGCTTAACATGGTTATCACAATACCAGATTACCGCTATTACACTAGCTTCTAATGTTAATTTAGTTCCAAATGATCAACTTTTTCTTTTCTATGGCTTTTGCTTTCTTAAGTCCCTTCTAAGGAATCTTTGCTTAACCTCAAGTTACAAATATTTTCTAAGTTTGGTACTTTTAGCTTATGTATTCAAGTTAAAGATTTATTTTCACATATCAAGTGAAGTTTGAGACTCATTCTTTTTGTATCCGCATATCAAGTTTTCCAGCAACATCGGTTGAACATTTTCCACATTAAGGTGTATCACTATTATTTCTATATTTTTGTCACCTTTTGCCAAAGTGTGTTACTCCGACGTTGTTTTGTCCCATTAGGTCTGCCAAAGACTGACAGAATATGGAGTTCATTTTCATCGGATACACCCTGAGAAAAAGTCCCAAACAGGAATACTCCTTGGAATCTGTGCTAAAGGCGTCCTTGTATTTGAAGTTCACAATGGAGTTCGCACACTGGTCCTTCGCTTTCCATGGAGGGAAACCAAGAAGATTTCTTTTTCTGTATGTCCATTTTAACCTCCTTTTGTTTTAATTTTTGATGACATTAGCAGTTACCAGTGTAATATAGCAAACTGAGTTGCTTTAAGTAAACTTTAGATCTCACATTTAGTAGGGTTAACATGACTTAATACTGCATAACTTTTCCTTCTGAGTTGCAGGAAGTATTGTTGCAATTTTGTTTGTTCCTGATTGTCTCAGAAGGTAATTTTGAAAAGAGTGTTATACATTTCTAGCTGGTTATAGGCCCAATTAACTTTAGTTAAATTACAACCAAGTTGAATTCTCTGTTAATTCAGAGCTTATTCTAATGTTGTAACTTGTCACATGGAAAACTCCCTCTAATGTTTAAAGAGGAATAATTATCTTAACTCCAGCCAGCCTTGTTTCTCTAAGTAGTAAATCTCTCAAAGAAACAGTTATTTGATTCCTTTCAGAGGTCTGGAAATTTACTACGGTATGAACTTGTCCCGTGACTTTCTGCAGTTAATTATGTTTTATTCTTTACTCTGTACAAGTAAAGTTAGAAAATTCTTTTTAGAAAATAAGGAAGATAGTGAGATATAAAGACATATTTTAATTTTGGACGTAGTTGGAGTATTTGAACATTGAGGTGCCTTTGGCAAACCCCAGATGAATACAAAATATATTCAAGTGTTTGTTTTCCTAATGGTTTTCAGGGACTACTGACCATTAGTTCATATTTGAATTACAAGAAAATACAGTTTTGTTAGAATGATATTCATATGATATTGAAATCCCCTATATTTAATGCTCAACCTAGGAACCTTTGAAATCAGTTCTAGACCTAGTGGTTAGCTGGCTGATTTCCTGCAAAACTCAAAAGTATCATTAAGATTACCGGATAATAATACAGTCCCAGGAAATCCCAGACTATTTTATCTTCCCAATATTGAAGGCCATGAAATTGCTTGGGTTTAATATACATTTCAACAGTGAAAATGCTGGTGTCTGAGGGAAACCTAAACTACAAATTTTATTGGGACCAGTTTTGAAAAGACACAGGCCAAAATATTATCTAGATTTCAGCTCCATAGTCATTTGCCAAGCTACCACACCAGCCCCAATATGTAGAACTAGCTGTGAGCCGTGATTGGCTCATTTTTAAAGATCTGCTGTAAGAGAGAATAGGTCTTATTCCTATGCAGACTCTTTTGTGCATGTAATAGTACTTGTTTATCCTGAAGTTCTGTCTCCTCCATAACCTTCATTTTTTATCACCAACCTCAAAGGAGAAGGAAGAAGTCATGCGTCCTTGTCATCTCTCAGAACCGAGTTCCCTCCAGCACCTGTCTAGTCCAGCCCACCAGTTAACACTTTGAGACTATGAAATATTTTTCTGATGTGTTTCAAACTCATGTTATCTGTCATAATTATTAGAACATCTGTAATATCACTTTTCATAGTTATTTTGGACCTGTAACCTGTCCTTGGCCTTTTTGGTGGGTGTGTGACTTCACCCTTGTTGTACCTTTGCGGTTTAATACAGATAGCAATTCTGTAGGTTTTTTTTTTAAGATTTATTTAATTTATTGGAAAGTCTGGTGTATAGACAGGAGGAGAGAGAGAGAATATCTTCCATCCACTGATTCACTCCCCCAAATGACTGCGGTGGCCAAAGCTAAGTTGATCCGAAGCCAGGAGCCCAGAGCTTCTTCCGAGTCACCCATGTGGGTGCAAAGTTCCAAGGCTTCAGGCCATCCTCGACTGTTTTCCCAGGCCACAGGCAGGGAGCTGAATGGAAAGCAGGGCCACTGGGATTAGAACCAGTGCAGATACTGGATCCTGGCATGTGGTTTTGACTCATAGACTAAGGAGATTCATTTGTTCCTATTTAGACTGCAATCAATGAAGTAACTGTAGACTATGACAGTCAGTATCCATGCAAATTACTTGATAATGATTAATGGTATTTTTAATAGTGGAAATTTTTTCCTGTTTGATAAATTACTAGATACAATGCTGACAATCAAGACACTAGTTTGGTGCTACTATATCTTTTTATTTTATTTTATTTTATTTTATTTTATTTTATTTGGGATTCCCCCTGACAGATTTTCCCCACATTGCTACAATAGTATAGTTGCTACTCTATCATGAACTCCTCTATAAGACTTGATGGGTCCCATTTTTTTAACATAACAGATTTGATCGTGCAGATTTCATTAGCAATAATATTTAGTTAGAATTAGACAATACTAGTTTATTTCTTATATTTATATTTCTTACATTTATTATATTATTTATATTATATTTCTTAAATATAGTACTGGTTATAATATGAAAATTTCATAAAGTAATTTTATGTAGGCCAGAAAAGTCAGCTTTAGAATTTTTTTTTAATTTTTTTTAATATTTTGACAATCTTTACATAGTTAATTAGGGTAAAAAATGTTCAAGGGCTACCGGAAAGTGGGTAAGACTATTATTTTTTCCATATTGTTTCCTTCATGTTTAAAGGTGGGTATTAAAGGAGAAGGCCCACCCAATTTCCCACCCTCCCCAGGTCTCGGATGTAGGGTATGCTCTGAGGTTCTTGCTCAAGTGGTTTTGATATAACTTTAAAATTTCTAAATACGGAGCTGGCACTGTACCTTGGCACAGTAATCCTCCACCTACTTGCTGGCATCCCATATGGGCACCAGTTCATGTCCTGGCTGCTCTACTTCATTTCAGCTCCCTGCCTATGTCCTGGGGAAGCGGCAGAGGATGGATTAAGTTCTTCAGCCACTGCAACCATTTAGGTAACCTCGAGAAAACTGCTGCCTCTTGGCTTTGGATTGACAGCTCTGGCTGTTGTGGCCATTTGGAGAGAGTAGACCAGCACATGAGAGTTCTCATTCTCTCTGTTTCTCCTCTCTTTCTGTAAATCTGTCTCTCAGATAAAAAAAAAATAGATGGATAAATAGAACAACTAATTGACCTTTGGGAAAAGTTTTGTCTAAATAAACAAAACCAGAAATTATGAAGATAGCACCTGCATGATTAAAATTCAGATAATACTTTATCATATCATTTGTGAGGCTACTGAGTTTGCCTTTCTTGTGCCTATTTTTTGCAATGAAAGTGAAGACAGAAGACACAAAACAGAGAAAGTTACTTGCACAATGCCGAGAGCAAGAGCAGAATCAAACCAGACTTCAACAGTCCCCCAGAGACGTGTCTGGATTCCCAGCACACTTAAGGCTGGTCTTCGTAGGCATGTGGGTCACCCACAAGCATCACCACATGGGTTGCAAATTTTGAGACGCTGTCTCATGTCAGAGATAGTCATTTTTCAAGAAACATCAGCTGATTTGTTATTTTCCTGCATTTCAAAAATTGGCAAGAATTACTGATTCACTTCATTCCTCAATGCAACAGTTATGTTACCTAGTACCTCTCCATTCCCACTTCTTAACTTCCTGCAAGTTCTATCCCAGCCTTCATCCCACCAAAATATACTTGACTAAGCATAGTTCTCATATATTAATTTAAAAAATATTTGCTGAATTTCAGTGTCTATATCCAGGAAAATAGAATACCTAAAAGGGAGCTTCAAAAAATTTTCTATAAAACTAGAAGTAAAAGATAGCATGCACTTCCATGAACTTGAAATCCCCTGCATTTCTTTTCTTTTTTTTTTTTCAAATAGTCTTGGTGTTTGTAAGCATCATGATAACTTCAAAATATCAATCATTTCAATTATTGCTCTTGCTGATGATTGATAGATAATTTTTTAGGCTGCAGCTGTCAAATATGATAAAATTATTTCCTGAATTTTTTTGTAATTATATAGAAATATATTTTCCATAGTTATACTAGAAATAAGTTCCCACACCTAGTAATGGGAAATGTAAATAGTATTTATGCTTACTTTGTTTATAGTATTTGGTAATAGAATAAAACATCCTAGGAAAGCATCTTAACAATGAATAACTCTGATTGATATTGTAGAAAAAGAAAATCACATTGCAGAATACATCCGATGGAATAAAACATTCCTTCCAGACAGAAAGCAGTAAAGTTTGCCAATACCTGCTGCACCTTTGCTCTTCCCAGCATAAGTTCCAGCTACAGATGAGAGCAAGACAGAGCAACCAAGATGCCCAAGAGATTGGTAAGGAAGAGACTGTTTCGGAACACTATAGGTTATATGCATGACTTTTACCATAACTTCTAAAGGAACTGCATATTCAGTTACCAAGTATACACGATTTAAATAACTAAACCAAGTCCATAAAGGTATCACAAATGTAGGTGAGATTCCAATTTCATGTTCATTTAGGAAAAAGTATCCCCAAGCTGAAGCATCTGTTTTATACTTAGCAATTGACTGGTTCATGTAAATATTATAAATATTATAAAATTTGCACCATGTTGTCTACCCACAGTGAACTTACCAAGTGACAAGGTAAGACCAACATACATGCAACAATAATGCAAAATGGAAGGTTCCAAATTTTAATGATGAATTATATCATTCAGACTCCCAGGTGGATAACAGAGGTTAGAGTACTGGAGAATTGGTATTTAGATTGGATTTAAAGGAGAAAAATATTCTAAGTAGGTTGGAAATAAACAAAAGTTTTCCAGGTGAAGGAAGTAGGAATCAGGCAGCGGACGCAAGCACAGTGGAGTCAGAGTGTATGCACCTAGGACAATGAAAAGGCCATACAGTCTTGTGGATGGCAGATGGATCACCTGGTAACTTGGTGTGCATTCCTGTTCTGATTTTGAGATGAATAATCACAGCCCCCAACACAGAAAGTCAGGAGAGTGGTTCCACTTGCTTTTGAAAGAGAATCAACAGGAAAAAACTCAGTCACACCTTAACTATTTAAAACTTACTTAACAAGACCAGGTGTACAGATTAAAGTTATGCAAAATCCAGCTCTTCACAATAAATGCTTGTAGAGTTAGGTGAAGTATTCCAAAGTATGCAATATAAAAATTTGGGGAAATAGCACTTACAAGGAAATTTTAATTGAATTTTCTCACATTCCAAAATCTTACAGAAAAATATTTTCCCTATAGAATCAGGCTTGAGTGATGACAACTTATGAACAGACATTTCTCAATCTTTCTTTTTTTTCTCCCCTGAACCTTTCAAAATTGAGGTGGCAGTGGGAGCCATATATTTATTTAATAAGAAGATTCCAGGAAGCTGGAACTTAGAAAATTCACAATCTTTGGGAATTGGATCCCTAGTTGCATTTTAGCAGCTTTTCGCAAGTGATGTTTTTTAAGCTATTGAAATATGGTAATCATTGCTGTAAACTAATTTCATCATTATTTTCCATTGCCTGATGTCCTTTGTTAAAAATGTACATGCTCTTATATTTTAAAGTGTACTAAATCAAACCCGTTAAGATTATTGGTATTCTCATCTGGGCCAATTTCTATTCAGTAGAAATAAGAATTGAGCAGTGGAAAATCACATCATTATAGACATAGTACAATGAACCAGGAGTCAGAAGACAAAAGCATGAAGCCATCCTTTATCCTCAGTGTGATATTTTACAACATGAGCTCTGAAACCAGACTCCCAGTGTTCAAACCAGACTTGTACTCTTTACAAGCCCTACAGCGTTGGGCAAATCACTTAAGTTCTGTGCCTTTGTTTCTCCTTCCATTGAATGAGCATCGCAAGGTTAAGAAAAAATAAATTCATACATAGAGAATGCTTTGAAATGCTGGGTATAGAGTATTCAGCAATTTTTTTATTGCCATCCATGTTATTTTACTAGAAGTAGCAGCAGCAGCAGCAGAGAATAAGACTATTGTACTGTATACCACTGTACTATCTTGCAGCAATTGTGGTGCTAGTAACTGAATAATCTTAGACTTCTTGCAGTCTCATTTTCTTCATTTGTTTAGAGGTAAACTCTGTATGTCTCAGGTTTAATCCTAGAATCACAATAGTTATATATCCTTAGATTGAATGTGTGAAGGTACTTTATGATAATAACAATGCATATTTTTACAGATATTTTTAGATCTACCAAAGAATTATTTTATACTTAGAATGAGCTTAGAAATAACTATTGGCCTACTTAACTGTCTATACTAGACAATTGAAGATAACATGTTACTTCTAGGAAATTTATGACACAACAAATGCATGGTACTTCTTTAGATTGTTAGAATATTGGTGCCAGAAAAAGAACATAGTATAGTCCAAAATCTTACTGAAGAGGAAACAAATTCAAAGAAAGTGTCTCACCATACCTCATAGCTAGAGCTCAGATTAGGAAACTCTGTTCTCTTAACCCTCTGTCTGATGAATTCCTTGGGAACTGATTTGCAAGGAATTAAATGAAGAGGAAAAAAAATCACTTATTGAAAGTTTACTATTCATAAATGCTGAATACAAAGGGATAATAAAAATAAAGTGTCTCTTCAGAAAAACATAACAGCTCAGGATAAAGAAAGTACAAAATTATACAAGGAACTGAGTGAAACCAGAAACAAACTAACAAGGATGGATCGCCATTAGAATGTGGAATTTAGGAAGCCTTTGAGTTCAAATTGGAAGCATTAGAATTAGGAAATTGCTTGATTCTAATGTGATTTTCCAAATAGATGGTCCTTGCTGCAGTCTGTCATATGTGAAAAGTAGTAGGACAGACTAGATAAGTAGATGGCTTATGATCCCTATGTGCAGTATTTCAAGTTCTAGCCATCTGAATGTATTTGAATGACGTAACGCCTGACTCACAAAGCAGAGAAAACCTAAACTGAACTGGCTGTCTTCATTGCTCCCAAAGTTTAGGCAACGTCTTCCTTACAGAGAGAAAAGTCTATTGAATGTAAAGTTAGTTCCTCATAATTAAAACAAAATAAGACTCCATTTTACTTCTTTTGATTAAAGACTGCTCTCTAGAAAAAGTTCTGTCTGCTCTGATATCAATTCCATATTTTCAGGTAAAGATAATTTGGAGAATTTGAAAACCATGTCTACTTTAATGGAAAACATTAGATTAACCTTGTGACAGTGAGATATATTTCATTATGATGCATGGATATTAGAATTTAAAAAATATTTTCCTTTATAGTTTCTACCTGACATAAAACTTCAGATCTTCCTAGGAACTACAATGCAAATGTAACAGAACATAACGATGGATCTAAGCCAGTAATCATTTGAGTGTTTATTGTTAAAAGTTTTCTCATCATTCCTATTTAGTGGTCAAACTTTATTTCATGTACAATGAGTTGCTGCCTTCCAAAGGGGAACAAAGTGAGTTCCTTGTTGTGTGAGTCACCAAATACATGAGCAACTATATGGTACTTTAGCTACATATGATGCGGTGCTTTTGCTAATAGCCTCAAATATGAAGTATCTTTAAATTGATCCTCCAAAGATGACTTTAGAAATACATTTAGAAATACATTTAGCAATGTAAGCATAGAGAGAGATCTGCACTCCCTTAAATCACGTTAATTTACAGCCATAAAGACACAAAGAAGATTTGTACTGTGTGGTTCTGCCATGATTCCTTTGTGATGTTGGTGTAACAGTGAAATACCAAATGATTTGCTGAAAAGTTTCCTTTTTTGGCGGGGGGGAGTTCAGTATTATCGAGGTATAATTCACATTCTATACAATTCACTCATTGAAAGTGTGCAGCTCATTGATTTATTCTTTCAGAATCATGCACACTGGTTCTGCTACACCTTAATCTTTTAAAAATCTAATAATCAAAAACCTCTAGCAAAAGTTTCCTTCTGCACAGCTCTTTTTTAGACATGTATTCACCATATCCACCCATCCAGGTTTCATATCTCCCTCACCCCATGCTTGGTTTGTTGTTTTATCAGACACTACTAGAGTTGAACATTATCTATTAAACGTCATCCTCATTTTTGAGATCTGTAAGGTCAACAGGCTTGAGCTCCAAATATTCTTGGATCCATAGGAATCATTAGATGAAGTAGAAATCACTGATTCAACTGTGACTGAGAAGAAGCTACAGTGGTGGAGAGAGAGAGAAAAAAAGGATCTTTGGGCTTCCTTTCTAAAACCCCTGGTTGCCACACTTTGAAAGCTGTTTATGCTGATGATCAAAATAATTGAAAACTGCATGCTGTATTGAATTTATTAAATTAACTCTTCTCATAAAGGTACTGCGGTTTTTCCATCGTGTAAAGCAATCCTATTTCCTTGTAGAGAGAGCTTCGTTTAGGAGCCTGAATCTGCAAGCAGAGTCCGTTAGAGGATTTAATATGGGACGAGCAATCAGCACTGGCAGTCTGGCCAGCAGCACCCTGAACAAACTTGCCGTTCGACCTCTGTCAGTCCAAGCTGAGATTCTGAAGAGGCTGTCCTGCTCAGAGCTGTCGCTTTACCAGCCATTGCAAAACAGTTCAAAAGAGAAGAGTGACAAACCTTCCTGGGAGGAAAAGCCTAGAGGAATGAGCAAATCATACCATGATCTCAGTCAGGCCTCTCTCTATCCTCATCGGAAAAATGTCTTTGTTAACATGGAATCTCCACCACAAGCCATTGCGGAGTTGGTGGGGAAATCTTTCCACCAGATGGCAAGATCTGATACAGAATCTTTGGCAGGACTCACAAAACTTAATAAGTAAGACATGATTAACTCAAACTTTATGTATTTGTAAATTTTCCATTTCATACATCTGTTTTTCTTTTGACATTTTCTTATTTTCACCATATTTTTTTTTTACATTGACACTTGCCCTCCTCCCTTCCTTTTCCCTCTATAGTTCAAAGTCTGTTGCAAGTTTAAATAGAAGTCCTGAAAGGAGGAAACATGAATCAGACTCCTCATCCACTGAAGACCGTGGGCAAGCCTATGTTGTAGGTCAGCATAAACAAGCTTACCTTTTCTCTCCCAAACCTCATGCTCATAGTCAAGTGAACAAGACCGTGTTAATTATCAAGAAATTATTTGGAGTTCTGTGTTGTAATTGCCAAAACCATGAATATAAACTTTTATTAGAGTAAAGTGACATTCACCAAATCCAGTCATTGATTTAGCAAGTGATTTGCTTCATGAAACAGACCACTCTTAGCCTCCTTTTGGTCACAACAGCTGTAGCAATTCCTTTAAGAGAAGGACAAGCTGGCATTATTGCTTTGGATTTCTTCCTTTGACTCTTCCTCACAAGACCATGTGAGTGAACTCCAATAATGCAGTAGCCTACTGAGAAAGATTTAGTTAGGGTGCTGTCAGCTGAGTGTAATTGAAATTGTTTTTTAAAAAGTTAGATCGTTTTCAGGGTGGAAGGCGGGAGAACATTTGTTATTGAAACAACTGACTTACAGCCAACTGGGGGGAAAATGATCATTTTTTTTGAAATGTACAAAAGATGACATGCTGGGATTAAGCCTCTTTAAGTTCTTTGAAGTAGCTAGGACCTAATAACTTATCTGCAAAAGTTGTGTGTGTTTATGTATATGTTCCAACACTGCTTTGCAAGACAAGTAGATCAAGTATCCGCAACTTAAAACAAAAATGCAGTGGATTTGTTGCGTCAGAGCAGTGGCTATTTAAACACAGATCTTCTGAACTATGACTCTGGATGCCACACAGCCAGGAAGATACAAGGCAAATAAGTCTACCTTCTGTGTTTTACCTTGGTCCAAAGTTTCTTAATTTAGTCATAATTACCCAAAGTTTAGCCTAATTACACTAAGTTTTACAATTACTTCTGGGGCATGTGTGGAATAAATGTAATCAGAAAATAGCTTTATATTGCAGCTTTAAACAATTATGGAGAGTAGCATTGCTTTATTAATGCGGGCTTCCACACCATTCAGATTGTACTATCAGCAATGCAAGGTGATTTTGTTTAAAAATACTTGGACAGATAAAAAACAAAACATCCTATGGGTAACACACACTATGTATGTATTAAAAATAGTCTCAAAAGAACCCTTTAGGAAATACTTTCTAAAGAATGCTTTTGTATTAAAGGATCTCATAAATCCTAAGCTATTTTAATTTGGAAAGCTAAGAACTATATGAGAATTCATCATGTGTCAGAGAGACCTAAATACTCTGGGGAAAAAAAAAACACAGATTAAATAAAAATCACCCAGAAAAAGGACACCATTTTCTGCATTTTTTATTTAAATTATTCATTCATACTTACTGAATTTTGAATTACTTTATTTTCCATGTGAAGTGTTTTTAAAACTGATTTCAATTTCATCATTCCATGTTTGACATATCAAAATGTCACTGTCAGAAACAATACATTTGTGTTTAAATTTATGCTACAAAACAAATGTATAAGCTTAGTTACTATTTAGGAATGGTAAACATGCACCAAGAGAAAGAATATTTTTCTCAGTGTACATGAAAGAAAATGTTGCTGCCTCAATGTTTTGTTGACTTTTGTGAATTTATCAGAAGAAATTGCTTCTGTATCTAGTATCTGAAGGTTTCACTAAATGTCTAATAATTTAATTTATACCACAGGAATGACTATGCATAGTTCTGGAAATACTTCATCCCAAGTACTCTTAAAAGAAAATGGTAGGTTAACAAAATGTTTTTCCCTTGATTTCCATCATCTCTTGTTTCTTTTTAACCTTGTGAGATACCCTCAGACCTAACAACTCTTCAATTCTCTTCCAAGGATTTTAGACCTTACACTGGAGTCAGAGGAGTTTGTATTTTCCCAGACTCATAGTAGTGTAATGGGCCTTGTGAGTTAGGCTAATGTTGATGAATTAAACAAATGGCAAATTAAAGATAAGGGCACTAATTGAGAAACAAATGCAATAGATCAGTTCAGAGATCATTTTGATTAAATGTAGTTTTAACTGAAGCCATTAACTTAAAGATATGCTTGAACTGAATTTTGAAATAAAAAGGATTTATACAGATTGATAGATTTCCAGATTGAAAGCAAAATGTAATGAGAGAGAAGATAACAGAGTCTTTCATATTCCTACCTGTCCTTCCTATCCAGCTTCCTACTAACTTGCACTGCAAGCAGCAGCAGATGTGGCTCTAGTCCTTGGGTCTCTGCCACAAATGGGGAGACCTGGAGGAAGCTCTCTTTTGGCTTTGGTAAAGTAGATCAAGTATCCTTTACCTTCCGCATCTTGAAGCAGCAATGCAATGGAGTTGTTCTTTCAGAGCAGTGGCTATTCAAGCACAGATCTTCTGAACTCTGGATGCCGCACAGCCAGGAAGATACAAGGCAAATAAGTCTACTTTCTGTGTTTTACCTTGGCCCAAAGTTTCTTAATTTAGTCATAATTACCCAAAATTTAACCTAATTACACTAAGACTTACAATTACTCTGGGGCATGTATGAAGTAAATGCAGGTGTGGGCATCTGAGAAGTGAACCAGCAGATGGAAGATCTCTCTCTCTCTCTCTCTCTCTCTCTCTCTCTCTCTCTCTCTCTCTCTCTCTCTCTCTCTCTCTCTCTCCCTCCCTCCTTCCCTCCCTCCCTCTCTCCTTAGCTCCTTTCAAATAAATAAAAATAAGTGTAAAATTTTTACAAAGTCTCAGTGTAGAGATATTTGGTGGCTAGAGTGAGATCAAGAACTAAACAGGGGCCAGTTTTGAGTATTCTCATAAATATTATGAAGAGAATTTGAAGACTTTAAGTGGTTAAATTTATGGTTTTGAAGGAATTTGAGAAACAAATATATAGTTCTCAGTACTTTTCTGAGACATCTGCCTGGATTGTCAGCTTTATTCTCCTCATTAAACTTCATTACTTCATTTAACCACTATAAAAAAAAGAGAAGAGGGGAAGCAAAATTGTAGGGGAAAGATCAGAAATGTGACTTGCATGTCAGTGAATTTAAGATTTTTAAGAATTAGGTTACAAAGAATTTTCACATACTTTATCTTACTTGATCTAACAACTTTGATAGAAAAGAATGTTTTCATGCTATGTATGTGCTACTTTCCTCCAAAACCATTCAGAATCTAATACTCACTCCTCTTTTGAATGAAGACAGAGCAATCTTCCAACTTCCCCAATGCCTGCCACAGCTGAGGTGGGCTGCAGCCAGGAGCCTCTGACATTTGTGGGCTCCCATGTGAGTGGCAGGAGTCATCATCTACTGCCTTATAGGGTGGGCATTAGCAGAAAGCTGGAATGGGACATGAGAGCTGTTACTGCAGCCCCAGAACACTGAGATAGCGAGTGAGCACCCCAACTGGCATCTCAGCCACCGTGCCAGACACCTACACCCAACCCTCATCTCAAAGGTGAACTAACCAGAAGTGTGAAAAAAAATCACACTTATTAACAAAGATAAACTTGAACAAAGATAAACTTGATAAAACTCTCAAATTAGTTCTAAATTTTCCTAGCCTAGGCAAGAGAAAAACATAACAGTAAGTCCAAACCATATTGGAATATATTTGTATGTTAATATTAGCAAACATCAAAGTGCTATCTTGTGTATTTCTAAGAGAAATACGCCTATTAATTGTTCAAGAGAGGAAATTCTTTCTTGGAAATTATTTCCATAAATAAAAATATACACAACATCTTAAGTTCTTACAGGAACCGAAGAACTTTTTCCATTCTCATTTTGTTTTTGAATTTGAAAGAATATCATTATGGAAAACACTATTGAAGTTATACTTGGGCACAAGTTACTAAGAGTCTGCTTTATACTTTTCTGGTTATCAGATTTCTTTCTTAAAAAGACTTACTTACTTACTAATTTGAAAGATCAGCACAGAGAGAGAGACAGAGAAAAATACCTTCCCTCCACTGGTTCATTCCCCAAATAATCACCCAGCCAGTGCCGGGTCAGATTGAGCCAGGAATGTGAACGCCACCTCCGACTTCCTTATGAATAGCAGAGACCCAATTACTTCCTAGATGCATTAACAGGGAGCTAGATGGAAGAAGAGTAGCCAAGACTCCGACTGCTGCTCAAATTGGTGCTCAGATGCTGGCATCGCACAGTGAGTGTTTAACACTCAGCAAAATAGCACCAGCATTCAGATTTCTTATCTGGACTGAATTTGCAACATCTACATATATAACACAACTTAGTTATTTGTCTGTCATGGTAAATGTACATGGGTTAATCATTGGCTGCTTACAATGTGCCCAACACTGTTCTAAGTTCTTTGCATTTATTTCTCATTTGATCCCCATAGCAGCCCAATGACTAGATTACTGTTATTATTTCCTTTTTGAAGGAGAAACCAAAAGCATAGAGGATGAGTTACGCACAAGTCCCAGAGCTAACAAGTTGCAGGGTAGTGTTTTGAACATGGGCGATGTGCCCATGTTCTAATCTGCCCTTCAGATTGCCTCCTGGCATGAAAGTGCCTTCTCATGTGTATGTGTGATTTCTCCCAACTAAACTTTGGAAAACATCTGGGTGATAATCTGTTCAGAGATGAGAACTTGGAAAGTGTTTCAACTCAGGTTCTGATGGAAATCGTCATGAACTTACATCGGCTATCCAATAAGCATATGCACATGAGTTCCTCTTTTTAAACCTTTAGAGGCCTCCTCTCCCAACGGTGCCCTGCGAGGGGTCAAACCACATTTCAGAGGTTTCCCCGGCTTGCAAGCAATACTTTGTATTTTCTCAAATTCCTCTTGGTCTTAAGTAGTTTGAATTACTGCTCTGATGAAAATCAAGTTGTCACATAACAGAGTATGTCAGATATGTTTCTCCAAAAACAACAAGTAGGGATCAAAAACTGAAATTACTTGTCCATATGTCAAATATACACCTTCTCACTCTAATGTTAATGCTTTGCCTGCTGGCCTAGACTATCTGAAGACAATAATGAGTGAATATCAGTGTATAACGAATGGCGTACCATTTATAATACAGCTGAATTATTCAATTCAGTCTTGCCTTTTAGGCCTTCCAAAGATACTTCATTAAAGTGAAACTTGAAAGAGGTGATGGAAAAAGCCACAAGTCTTCTGATATTATACTTTGAGACAGAGATGTGAAAATTATTCTTATTTCTTGTGATTTTCAAAAAACAAGTTGCTCAACATTTCAAAAAACACACTCATTATATTCTTGTGTCAGAGACTAAATTTAAAAAATGCTTAAGGACTGTCCAAAAATTACATAAAATTGATTTTTGTCAGTTTGTTTTACTGTAATTCTCCATATAGTAAAAAAAAAAAAAAAAAAAAAACAATTCTTAGCTAAGTTTTCCTGAGTTTCCAAACCACAGAATACATGCCAGCATTTTATGGGGTTGAACTCAGTATTCTTAACAAAGAAGGAATGCAAAAAACAAACCAAAAGCTCTTGTAAAAATAAGAGTTTTTTTGGTGCAGAGTAGTGTGATACACACACTGAAATAATCTTTTTCCCAATATTAAAATGAATATCTTCATGAGCAATCTAATTCAAGTAATAAGGTGTAGTATGATGCAAACAGATGAGATTTTAAAACACACTTGAAAATCAGATGTCTAAGATCATTATAGTTTCAAATGTTAGTTTTCTCCCCATGAATGTTTAATTGGGACTCATACAAAGCTGAAAATTATCATAAAAATGAAAGACCAAATCGTATTCGTAAAGGATTGAGCAGATTTACAGCAATGAATCATAAAGAAAAGAGTCAATTAAAGTGACGACTGTAAAGAGCTTTAAAGTTTATCCAGCGCAAAGCTTCTTGTTTTATGTATGATTTATTTGGGTCCTAGAAAGGTTTTGTAGCCCCGACTGACTCAATAAATGCTGGCACAGTACTAAAAATCATATATTTATCAAGTTTTCTTAAGCTGTTTCCTGCATTAATAACATTATTGGTAAGTCATCAGCATATGTTATCTAAAGAATGGAAATTTCGGTGTGAGGTTCTTAAAATACTTGCAAAATTTGCTGTGTTTATAGTATATATCAATAGGAGAATCACTTTAAAGATGTAAATATTTGAATATTACTGCTTGTTTTCATATGGTAATTAAACTAATTCAGAAATATGTTGGTATTTAAAATATCTAGCTATCCCATAATCAAGAGATTTATAAACTCCATTCAATCTCCATTGACTTCTGCAGGTATCTCTAAGTTTACTTGGGTTGTCGTTTGTCATATACCCTCAAGTACTGCCTCCCTATTTTTGAAAAACTGATGGAAAAAATATGTTAAGCATTTGTGGTGAGAATTCAAAGATAAATAGAAACTCAGCATGTGCTGAGTGCTGTCTGGTAGCACGCCACTACAAGCCAACAGGCTTCGTTCTTCTGCCCTCACAGTGATAAGTCTTGCATCACCAAATTTAGTGGACACTGTCCCTGTTTTCTTTAAAAAAAAATTGTACTTTGGGGAGTTTCTCTTTTTAGATTTCTTCAGTACCACTGCAACATACAGACACAGACACACACCACTGAAATCTGTTCTGTACACATTTCCCAGAACACGTTCTGCCTTCTTGCCATGCCAACTGCTGTTATTGTACTGCTTCTCTCTGTACGTTCCACCCATGAAACCCCTACCCTTCCTCTTAGGGGGTCTCTCCTTTACTCTCTGCAGGAAGAAGCCTCTCACCATCAGAACCACTATAGCACTTCTTAGGACCTTCTGTAGGTCTTATGCATGGCTTTGTATCGCAGCTGTATTGGTGTTAATATCTGCAGAGCTTTGTTTTATGGTAAAACTAGATCTTTTCTCACATGTGACAGCAACTTTGATTTATCACCTCATTAATTTACTTAAAGAGTCTAGTGATAAACTTTGACAAGAATGCTGCTCAGTAAACATGTGCAGGATGGAAGAAAAGTTGAACGAATGAATGAATGCTGAGATATCAGGAGTAAACCCTTGAATCATAGGAATCTTACTCTGTTGCTTCCAGTTAAGGAAATAAATATGCAAGCAATATATACACACACACTTATTAGCCAAATGAGTAATACAAATAACCAATCCTAATTAACCAGATGTTGAAAATTATTAAAATAAAGATGTGACATTCTTATTCTTTGAATGAGCACTTACGACTTCTGACAAATATTCCTATGCAATCATTTAAAATTAATCAGTTCTATAATGAAAAGCAGAAATGCTTTTAATAGAGCAAGCAAATTTTGTCTCTACAATGCTAACGAAAGTTTAAAAGCTAGCAAAGTTAAGTACTGTTGTATTCTTAGTTGGAATGAGAAACAGAGAAACTCAGGAGCTATTTCTCTCTCCAACCTGTTCTTCTTTCTTCACATTCTGTCTACACTAGGGAATTTTTCTATGAGCTACTTGGCTTTGGACTTACCAAGTACTGTTAGAGGAGTGAATTTCGTCAGCTTCCATGTATCCTAACTGGGTGTCTAAACCTGAAACCCGATTTAAAAAAAATAATGGAAACCTAGAGCAATCATTATCATTGACTCATTTCTGTGGTTGATCTGTTCTGTCTTTCCACCTCCAATGTTGTCACTGAAACACCACACTGATCTCAGTTTCTAAGAAGACTTAACTCCGTATTTGTTTTGTTTTCTGTATGTTGCTCTTTGTTTATTTGTGTGTGTATGTTCTAGCTTAAAAATTGGAGCTAAATACCTGTTTTAGGCCAAAAGAATCTTGGCTAGTGAATAAGATCATTAAGCAAGGCCTAAGTGTATATGAGAATGTATATTTGAAAAATCTATTCATGGATTTCAGATTTTTTCATTTTGGAGGAAACAGCTTTTTTTTTTACCTTTTTTGTTTTATAAAAATTTGCTCACATATCAGGTTCTCAAGCTCACAGCAAGTGCATGTATATGTATTGAACTCTAACTTAACTTTCAGGTCCTAACAGCTCTTTAACTTTTAGTTCCTAATAGTTCTTAATATGTAAGGCTGTTCCTATCATTGTTCAGTGATATTTTTATTCTTTACTTAAGAAACTCATTAGAAATACCAAATTACCTCCAATATCAATTATTGAATTTTGATTTAAAAAAAAGAGAGAGGGGAGAGGAAAAAGAAAAAAAGAAAGAGACAGAAAGAGAGAGAAAGAGAAGGAAGAAAGGAAAGAAATGAGAAACAACAGAATAGTAGCTCATCCACCTCAGGGAGCTAGCAAATTGTACTAACACTGTGCATAAGATGCAAGGTTAGTTTACTCCTGGGATGAAATGTGTGCTTGTTTTGTCAGACTATAGAAATTGAGACATCTTATGTTACATGATAGACCAATTTTAAGTTCATAAATTGTATTTATTATTTTGAAACATGCAGAAATAAGGCTTGTGTTTGTAATGCATGGGAACGTTTAAGGAAATCCTAATATACACAGTAGTGAAACCATGCAGAATTGAATCAGAAGATTTAGTTTACAAAACCGTCTTTCTGAATGTGTTAAACTTACCATCGCTACCACGACCTTCAAAGGCCTGTTTAAAATGTCAGTCTATAGTTGATAATGTGTGTTTCAATATTTTCATTGCTAACTAGATGAATTAAGCTGATAGACAGGGCAATCAAATGCCATGTTTATTGTTTCAATTAAAATATTTGCAAATGATTAGCCTTCTCTAAAAGAAAAAAAAAAAGGAAAATACCTAACTGGAAATACAGAAGTAAATTTTAGTTCCAGTACTGACATTCATTTAAAATCGAACAGCCATTTATCAAGCACTGGCTTGTGGCATTTTACTGAGCAATGATGCGAGCTGTGATACGCGTGAACAACTCAGTTACTCCTCATCTCAAAAGCAATGTTGGTCATTTCTTAGCTTTCCTCATGAGATTGTTTAACAAGTGAGGTATGAAATAAAGAATTTTGAGAATTAGTATGCCAGACAAATCATTATCATTGGTACCTTAAAAAAATAGATCATTTCTCTTTATTGTTGTTTTACTCATAAATTTGCCAATAGTGATATACCAATTATAAATTTTGTTAACCATCTGTTACTGAGAAATTCTTAGTGTCTTGAGCATGGTCAAATTCAGGGAATCAACTGTGATTGTTGAAAGCTCAGCTTTTTTTCTGTTAACTGACTAATCCGGCTTAAAGAATTTAACTCATGTGTAACTAAAATATATTTATTTCTAAAGGAACAAATGTGACATTAATCATTGTGTAAATTATAAATCACCAAAAAAATGAATCCAGTAACTTCAAATTATATTTTAAAGTGACAGAACAGTCTATTAATGACTTTTGTTAACATTTAAATTTATGCAAGCTGAGAATCTTAGTGCCTGAGCCTATTTATTTATTTCTAAAATTATAAATTCCCAATAGATGTGCTACACAAGAGATGGAGTGTTGTGTCGTCACCAGAAAGGGAGATCACATTGGTGAACCTGAAGAAAGATGCAAAGTATGGCTTAGGTAAGTTGCATATTCTTTTTGGTCTGCAAATCCAAAAAGAAAAGGCTGAGAGCATAGCACTGGTGTTGAGACGCTAGTCCCCTTTCGATCCAGATACTGGTGGCCCATGCACAATCCCATCCCTCCACTTTGATACGAAATGCCAACGATGCAGTACCTGCAAGAAACACACCAACTTAACAGATAATTCTACCTACCATGCATCAGCTACCTATTCAACATACTTGTTTCAGGCGTAATATCTTTAAAATCTTTTTGTGGTATGCTATTTTACAGGATTTCAAATTGTTGGTGGGGAAAAAACGGGAAGACTAGACCTAGGAGTATTCATCAGTTCAATTACCCCTGGAGGACCAGCTGATTTAGATGGATGCTTAAAACCAGGTACCTTGCATTCTGATAATTTCTGAAATACTTATTGACAGCCATGACTGTATAGATAGCAAAAGTGGAAATTCAAGCAGACAGACAAAAAAGGAGTGACATTTTTTTTATGATTTAACATGAATTTTTCTTGGCTGTTGAAAACACTGAATTGTCTATTTTTACAGGAGACCGCTTGATATCTGTAAATAGTGTGAGTCTAGAGGGAGTTAGCCACCATGCTGCAATTGAAATTTTGCAAAATGCACCTGAGAATGTGACACTTGTTATCTCTCAGCCAAAAGAAAAGATTTCCAAAGGTAAACTTTTAGATGCTCTTAGATATGTTTTATTTCCCTTTTTACAAGTACTTTACCATGTTGACCCAATAGACTAGATTTAAAGTAATTAAATTGGATTTAAGCTTCTCATTTCATATGCCAGTATAGTCCTGTTCCTCTTCAGTAATATATGCACAAAATGAGTTCATGCTAAATTGATATCACAAAACTGAATTCTGATTACCTGGTGTGTTTTACCTCTTCTTAGGTCAAATCAGAAATAGAATTTTTTTAAAAGATTTATTCTCATTGGAAATTCAGATTTACAGAGATAAGGAAAGACAAAGATCTTCCATCCACTGGTTCACTCTGCAGGTGGCTGCAATGGCCAGAACTAAGCTAATCCGAAGCCAAAAGTCAGGAGCCAGGAGCTTCTTCCAGGTCTCCCACATGGAGGCAGCGTCCCAAGGCTTTGGGCCTTCCTCTACTGCTTTCCCAGGCCACAAACAGGAAGCTGGATAAAAAGTGGAGCAGCAGGACACAAATCAGCAGCCACTTGGGATCCCACAAATCAGCACCAATTTGGGATCCTGGCAAATGCAGGGCAAGGATTTAGCCACTGAGCCAACCCTCCAATCCCCAGAAATACAATTCTTTGTCATTGTGTATTTAGTATGGTTATGCATTGTTTATGTGTGGAATCCTGTGCAAAACTAGTTATAAAAAAGAACATGGCACAGGCGTTTGAGACAGCAGTTGAGATACCACACGGGACACCTGCATTCCCATAAAAAAAGTGCCTAGGTTCAGGCCCTGGGTCAAACTCCCTGCTAATGTGCATACACCCTGGAAGGCAGCAGGAGATGGCTCAAGTACTTGGGACCTTATTATCCTTGTTGGAGACCTAAATTCCCAAATTAAGTGTTGGGTTCCTGGCCTAGCCCAGCCACAGTTGTTACACGCCTTTGTGCAGTGAACCAACAAATGGAAAATCACGCTCTTGCTCTGTTTTCTGCTTTGTAAATAGAGTAAACATAAATATAATGTAAATGTAAATATAAATAAGGAAAATAACAAACTAGAAATTTTAAAACGAGACCATATCATTTTGTCCCTTAATCCTGGCCATTAGCATTTTTAAGAGGCATTTGTCAAAATCAGTAAGTTTAAACCTTACCAGTACCACTGATTAACTGTGTAACGTAAGTCTTCTTGAACCAGTTTTTTGTTTTGTTATTTAAGAGACAGTTATTTATGTCCTACTGTGTCTGCCTTGCATAGAGTTGTTAGAAAATCAAATAGTGGGACAGTTGTAAGAAACACACACAGGCCAGTGTTGCAGCATGTTGGATTAAGTTGCCAGTTTCTTCACCATCATCTCAAGTGAGCATGCTGATTTGAGTGTCAGCTGCTCTGCTTCCAAGCCAACTTCCTAATAATGTGTCATGGAATGCAGCAGAAGATGGCCTAAGTCCTTGGGTCCCAGACCCAACCAAGATTGTCACAGGCATTAGTTGGGGAATAAACGAGCAGATGAAAATCTGTCTCCATCTCTCTTTCTGTTGCTCTGCCTTTCAAATATTTCTTTAAAGAGCTTCATAGAGAGAGGGAGAGAAAGTGAAAGAGAGAACGGTCTTCCAGTCTTCCATCCACTGATTCACCCCCCAAATAATCACAATGGCCAGAACTTGACCAGTCCAAAGCCAGGAGCCAGGAACCTCTTCCAGGCCTCCCACATGGGCGCAGGGGCCCAAGCACTGGGCTGCTTTTTGCTGCTTTCCTGGACACATTAACAAAGAGCAAGATGGAAAGTAGACCAGCCAGGACACAAACTGGCATCCATAGCTCAGTGTGCTATACCTAAGTACAGCGCCTCAATAAGTAAATCTTTTAGAAAGAAGAAGCACATACACCCAGAAATAGGACAGTGCAGTGGGTGGGTGGGTAGCGTGGAGGACTCCATGGTCCAAGCCCGAAATCGGTCTCTGCCTCTTAAAATTATGAATGGAATGAGCCTCATTGTGCTCATCAATCAAATGGTTCCTCAGAAGTGCTTATTGTAGATTATGAAAGTTAAGTAATATAAAAATAAATCAGCACATTGCCAGGTTATATGTAAGGTGTTTCAGCTCATTATACATGTGGTATATATGATGTATGATATCTACATATATGTATGTGTGTGGTGTCTGATATATGCATATATGTGTGGATATATCTTACATGTATGTATCATATAGATATATCTACATTTGGTATATGAATATATATGATATATATTGTGCATTTATCACAACAGCCCTCTCTATAAATTACAGTCTGGTTACCCTAGGCAAAAGATGACTGTAGTGGGGAACACCATCGCATACCTCTGAGAGACAAGTAGCCACAAGCAGAATATTTGCAAGAAGCAGAACACTGAGTTCTGTTACTTGCCATTATTTTAATTTTAAAAAGCATGTCATTTCAGAACAAATCTATTTCACCCAAATAGAGCTCTAAGGGATTTTCATTTTTTGCTTTTACCAGAGATTTTGTAAAGAAGTCACAGATTCATTCATTGAAGGCATATGATGTGTGCAAAACATAAAACCTGTACCCCTATGGAATTTATGCTTTATCAGGGAAGACAAAGTTTTAATTCACTGGATAGTTTTCTTACTCTGACTATAGCAAAAACAAGATTACAAGAGAACATGTAACGGAGAAATTTTACCTTTGCCACAGCTACATGGGATTATTTTATTACTATCTCTTCTCAGGAGGTAGAAAACACACAGCACATCGTTGATCAACAGTGAGACTGTCTTCATATATATATATGTGTGTGTATATATATATATATATATATATGAATATGTGTGTGTGTGTATGAGCTATTTGTATCTTTACTCCAGTTTTCCTGTCTACATTCTTGTTACACAGGAGTTTTTCACACGTTTTTCCTTGAAAATTGTGTATATTAGTGATACTCTTTGGATACATATAGTCTGATTAAACAATGTAAAACAAATGTGCAAATAAATATTAAATAAGTGAGGAATAAAGGTGTTGGAAATTCAAAAAAGTATAAATTATCCTTGGACTCAGGAAACTGATTTGAAATAGGATTTGGTGAATGAAAGTGAAGAACTAAAGCAAAAATAGGTACACATTTCAACAGAGGTGACTGTTGCAAAAATGACCAAAGGGAGTGACCAAACGTATCACCCTGAGGTGGCTCCAGCCTGAGCCAGTTTTTGTCTGTAAGATTGTCTCTGCAGCTTTCAGAGAATGTTGCATTTGTGTACAGGCACATCCGTATCTCACTGACTTATTACTTTCATTGATGGGTTTTGAATTTTAGTGCCTTCTACCCCTGTGCATTTTGCCAACGGAGTGAAAAACTACATGAAGAAACCTTCCTACACTCAAGACAGCGCTGTGGATTCTTCTCAAGATCACCACTGGCCACGGGGTACCCTGAGGCACATCTCAGAAAACTCCTTTGGGCTCTCCGGGGGCCTGCGGGAAGGAAGCCTTAGTTCTCAAGATTCCAGGACTGAGAGCGCCAGTCTGTCGCAGAGCCAGGTCAATGGTTTCTTGGCTGGCCATTTAAGTGACCGAGCCTGGCAGGACTCCCAGCGTGGCAGCCCTTCCCCATCTGTAATAGCCAAAGCAACTGAGAAGCAGAGGACGTCCACCGACAGTATCCGGAGCCAAGCCAAGCCACCTGGTGTGGTTGATGTGACTGATCACTCAGACCGTGCAGACTCAGACATGGATGAAGCCACCTGCTCCAGCAGTCAGAACCATCAAACACCAAAAAAGGCATAGTCGCTTTTTAATCTTTCAGGTTGTTTTTTTAATTTAACCAGCAACAGCCAGTATGATCCAGAGCAATATAGGCTACAAACTGTTCACATTATTCTGAAAAGAATGATATATATCTTCTGTTACTAATTGCTACTACATTTGCTGGTGCCTTTCAGGGAAATCAGAAGCTTTGAATATTAACTCTAAAATAACTGTAATTTTAAGTCTCACCTTGATAACACAAAGGAAAAAATATTCAGATCATGTTATTTTCCTGTAGATGGTTCATCTCTTACGTATTTAATATTTGTGTTAAGAGAACTTTAGTATTTGAGAACTCATTTCCGAATAGTTCACCTGGGCAGCTGAGTGTAATATTCGCAACCCTAAATTCTTCTAAAATACTTCATGATAGTAACAGCATTAGAAATAGCTCACTCTTAGAAATGTTATAAACATAATCATGGCAATTTTAGAGATGAACCATATGCCTTTTGGTCACTGGAAAAATCGACATTCTTCACACAATATTTTGCCTTATAAATTAAGTTTTGTAGTTTAGCAACTACTGCTTAATATACATTGATTTCTAAAAAAAATAGAAAGAAGTTTGGAATGGAGTTGATGTAAAAACCAGGTTCGTAGAGGGACCCAGGTCTCCTGTTGACATGCCTAACTGTTTTAACCAGAAGTGAGCACTTGTTCTCAGGGCATCAGTTTCTCAGCCTTGCATCTCAGGCATCTCAGGCATCAAATTCTCGGTAGAAGAAGAATGCATTGGGCTAGATGATCTCTTAAGAGCCTACCAATGCATATGTTCTTTGAATATATTCTGTATTATTCCTTAATACCTTGGTTATTTTTAATTTTCCCAAAGAACATACTTATTTTTCAATAAAAACCCATTATGACTCTAACAAGAAATCCCTTTTTGTTTGTTTTTCCTTATTAAGGAATCCTCCTCTTCGGTGAATCCATCCAGCAAAATGAATTTTAAAACTTTTTCATCACCTCCTAAACCTGGAGATATCTTTGAGGTTGAACTGACTAAAAATGATAACAGCTTGGGAATAAGTGTCACGGTACTGTTTGACAAGGTTTTTAAATATTTTCTTCATTTCTGCAGCCTGTCATATGCCAGCCTAAGAGTTTCATTAATTTTACTTCGAGTGGAATGCTTGTCAAAATATAAGCATTGAAGCTTACCTTAAAAAAACTAGAAGTATAATACTCATTTTTTGCCTTTCTCCTATAGACTTCATACTTGCTTTATCTGAATATAAAACTTAAAACACTAATGCATATATGTGTATTTGATAAACTTCTTCATGAACATATAGAATAATGGAATGATTTATTTTTAACCTGCATCATGAATATTGAAGAACTTTCTATATTTATATATCCTTTCTTTTCATCATGTGTCTATAAGAATTTTAGTATCTTAGAATTAAAGGTTCCCATGGAATATATATGTTTGTTAACTAACTCATAAGCCTAGAATATTTAATGAAACTGTTGTAGTTTTGCTGGGGTTTTTTGAGCTTTATTTATTTGTTGGAAAGCCAGAGTTATAGAGAAGACACACACCCTCCGCTGGTTTGCTCCCTATAGATGAGCCTCAGTGAGCAGAGCTGAACCAAGTTGAAGCCAGGAACTAGAAGCTCTAGCCAAGTCATCTTCCGCTGCTCCCCAGGGTCATGAACAAGGAGCTGACTGAGCAGCTGAGCGTGTGGGATGCTGGTGTGGCAAGCAGCAGCTCTACACACTTAGCCACAAAGCCAGCCCCTTTTGTAGAGTTGCATTAATAAAGATACTGTCCCTAACTTGGAATATTTTCATATTTGAAGATTATTGATAATTCTTAAAAGCCACTTAGGAACATCATAGAATAGTACTTTAAATTTAGGTTTTCAAAAAAGAAAACCTAATTTTATAGCACATTTTAAGATGTGGCATTTTTTTCCTTTCCCTTAATTTCTTTAAAATTTTACTGCCTTTAATTGTAAAAGGAGGTTAAAAGTCATATATCTGTAAGAAATAGAAAATTCATCTGATCTCATGTCACATTTTTTAAAATCTTCTCCAAAGCCTTCTCAAATAAAAGCTTATTTTCCCTTGACTAACAAAATTTGCTTTCAAATACACAAAAACAATCTGAAGCATATTATTTTGTGTAATTTTTTTCTGATAGTTATGTCACCACACTAACTTTGCATGGATGGATTTTGCCTTCTGCATGCTCATAGTGCTTGCTGTAGACTGACCAAGAAAGAGCAATCCCTCACATAGTCAGAATCTGCCTTATTGTTGTATTCTGAAGTGAACAGAGTTGTACAGAAGAGAAACTGCTTTGACATTTGGAAAACATAGTTACAGACATTCTTGGGACTTGAAATAGTCTGACATGTTCATATAAATGACTATGTTAGCTGGCAAATTGGATTCTTTCTAGGGATCACATTTAGAGAGTAAGTATAAAATATGTTATTGTTAGGCTCAGCACAGAGGCTCAATGATTAAACATTACAACCTTATAAGTAGCAAGATCCCAGTTGGGCACCAATTCATGTCCTGACTGCTCTGCTTCCCATCCTTCTCCCTGCTTGTGGCCTGGGGAAGCAGCAGAAAGTGGCCCAAAGCCTTGTGACCCTGCACCCACATGGGAGACTTGAAAAAAAACTCCTGGCTCCTGGCTTCAAATCAGGTCAGCAATTGTGGCCACTTGGGGAGTGAACCAACAGAAGTAAGACCTTTGTCTCTCCTTCTCGCTGTAAATCTGATCTGCTTTTCTAATAAAAATAATTAAATATTTCAACATATATGTATGTTATTGTTATCAAATGTTAGTTTTGGCTTTTTAATGTTTAGGGAGGTGTGAATACCAGTGTCAGACACGGTGGCATTTATGTGAAAGCTGTTATTCCCAAAGGAGCTGCGGAGTCTGATGGCAGAATTCACAAAGGTAGAGTGTGTGCATGTATATGAAAATTACATACATAAGTACCATAACAACGAGATAAGAAATCATAAGCTTGGTGTAGACCTTCAAATTCATAATATGAAATAAGGACCTACTCAGCCAGCACATTAAAGCATTTAGAAACTTCCTGCTGCTATTCCAGAAATTCTTAATCAGCTTCTTCTCTTAGACATCTTGTTTGACACATGCTAAGAACCAAATTGCCAGAGAATGGGACAAAGATGGTAAAAATTCTAGCATCTGCACTTCTAACGGATGGACTTTGCTCCATCTCTTTACATTTGCAGTTATCTTTTCTCATGATTTAAATTGATTTGCATATTGATATTATTCTAAAATATACCTAAGGTCTGTGGCCAAAAAATTGAGAAATAAATTAATTGACATATTAAAGAAACTGTATGACACAATTTGGTCCTTAATTTGCATTCGCCTCCTCAATTTTAGATAAAATAAGGCTAGCAAATATTAAGGAACATGTGAAACGTTTATGATCTGTTTCCTTCAACCTAACTGCCTGTTTTCCTATATAGGTGATCGCGTCCTAGCTGTCAATGGGGTTAGTCTAGAAGGAGCTACCCATAAACAAGCTGTGGAAACACTGAGAAATACAGGACAGGTAATAATCAATCATTATTCTAACTTTTTAAAATAAACTTCAAAGAAGATAATGATGTGAATATTATCGATTGCATTGAGATCTCCAGATCTGTTCATTATTCAGGAATATAAGACTCGTATAACCATTCTGGTTGGTGACAAGTACGCTGGCTAACGCAGTTATTATGAGGAGTTTTTTGCTGAGAAAGCTGACTTTCTGTGTAACGTTTAGCCCTGGGATTACCAAAGGGAGCTAATAGATTTGGGATAGAGAGTACGTTTTTTAAAATTGCATAGGGATCAATTAAATTTTAGTGATTTTCAATCTTTGGCCCAAGTTAAATTCATTTTATTCAGATACATTTGGGTCACGGCCTTTGCAAAATTATATAGTTTTAATAGTTTAGTGATGCTTCTCTCCTTGTATCCAGATTTTCTATGACATGCTTATGTTATTAATCATATTAATCATATTTGTGGAATTTGTTCTTCTTAGTTATTTTTTTATAAAGAAACTTAATTTAGAAACTTGTCATTTCTTTTGGTCTCTCTTATTTTTTTTTCTCCCATTACGATTTTGCGGAGCCAATATTTATTTTAAATGATTTTATACCATCAACTACACAAAGTCCTGAGATCTTATCTATTTCTTATTCTTCTGAATTAATGAAGTGTATTCCATTTGTCCAGGTGGTTCATCTATTGTTAGAAAAGGGACAGCCTTCGGCAACCAAAGAACATGTGCCCGTAACCCCACAATGCACCCTTCCAGATCAGGATGCCCAAGGTCAAGTCCCAGACAAAATGGCGAAAAAAACAACTCATGTCAGAGACTACAGCTTTGTCACTGAAGGTCAGGCTTTGGGAAACTACAGTGCTTATCCCTACATGATTTCTGGCTTAATCACGGTTTGATTTTTATGTGTTGGATTATAATGTATGCCTGAATCTCTGAAGATATTTTTCAAGTATAAATAATAATCTTATGTAGCACAAATTGAACTTAAAAAGCCAAATTTGTACTTCATAGAGCCTGATGATAAAATTTAATAATGAAGTAAAAAAAATGATTGTCATTTCACAATACCTTACTTTAAATGGGTGTGAAATTTGATAAGAAAAAAAACATAATTGCTGAACGTGGCTTTAAACTCATATGAAGCCTTGACTGTTTTCCACACTTGTTTATATAGACCTGTGAAGCTAAGCCTAGACAGAAATTAGTCACTGGTTCCCCATATACTTATCTGGCATACCAGTTATACCAATCTTTGATCATCTTACTCATTGGTAGTAAAATCAAAAAGGATGTGGTAGTGATGTTTCATAGAGCTAAATGTGCTGATTATACTAAAGGACCCAAAGGATCCATCCATCTTCCTTTAAAGGGCTTAAATATCCTTTGTAAATGATGGTGATGGTATACAGTCATTTTTTCTTTTTGGTTCTTTATTGATGATACATATATCTGTTTAGTTATTTGATAATACAAATGTTAGGAACTCTGAATCAGTCCCAAAAAAAAAAGAACAAGATAATATTGCACCTGTCCTATTTTTCTTGTTTATGAACACAAAACTCACATTCTCACTTAATTATGCTACCGTTTATTCCCTCCCTCATTTCATATGTTCTTTAATTCTTTCCTGGTTATTGTGCTTTTCACTTAGTTTGTTATACAGAATTTTATTGGAATATCATTGCTGTTTATCTGAATTAAACTATACCTCACCAAGATGACACCGCAGTGTCCATTTATTTTCCTGTATCCTTTTCTGTTGTTTATCTTGCTCTTCTTACCATCACTCTTCCATTGGGCATCTGAGTTTCTCTCATATTTCTCCTTCCCAGGACTCATTCTTTTTCTTCTCTCCATTTTTATTCTGTCCTTTAAAACACATGGGATTGAAGCAAAATTTGATTTTTCAAAAATCTACTATTATATGGACTCTTTTCTGTGCAAATACCTTGGTTTATGCAGTTAGTACACTTTGTTTTTATAAAGGTAAAAATAAGTGAAATAAGGTACAAAAATTTCAGAGAGAACTATAAATATGGGAAATGGGCTTTTTAAATGTGCATAAAACTATATATATATTTGTATGTTCACCTTTTTCATAATATTTCTAATTTTTGTCTCTTTTTCCTCCAGAAAATACATTTGAGGTAAAATTATTTAAAAATAGCTCAGGTCTAGGATTCAGTTTTTCTCGAGAAGATAATCTTATACCCGAACAAATGAATGCCAGCATAGTCAGAGTTAAGAAGCTTTTCCCTGGTCAGCCAGCAGCAGAAAGTGGACAGATCGCTGTGGGTGATGTTATCTTGAAAGTCAACGGAGCCTCCTTGAAAGGACTGTCACAGCAGGTGAGCGCCTCCCCTGGGGAGCATGCCAGATTTCTGTGGTGAGGGGATTGGCTAGTCTGGGACTGGTTTCACTGTGCCTTCTTCTGTCATTCATGATTCCCCAGGAAGTCATATCTGCTCTCCGGGGAACAGCTCCAGAAGTATCCTTGCTTCTCTGTAGACCTCCACCTGGTGTGCTTCCAGAAATTGACACTGCTTTTTTGGTGAGACCTATGTACTTTATATTTTTATGATGTGTCAGTTTAATGGTTTGCCAATTTAGCTATAATATTTGCATCATGGTTTAATTCCCTGGGTGTCAGTCCTAGCTACCTCTTTAACTAGAAGTGTTATCTGGGTCTACTTCTTCATTGAATCAAGGAAAAGTAGTTCTCATTCTAAGCTACTTTGGATTAACATACAAGTTACATTAAATTTTTTAACCTTTGTTTTTAAGCATAGAAATCATAAAGAAATACATTTATTCATTTAGCTTTCTTACATCAAAGAATAACTAAAATATCCAAAAACCTGTTTTGATATTTATTCACAAATTGTGTAATGACAGGTAAGAGTCCAAAACCTAAGTGAGAATGAAGATTATTAGAGAAAGTCTGCCTTTGGCCTGTCTGCTGAAGATAGCATTCTACCACCAATGATCCGTAATTCTTGAGTTTGAAAGACTCCATGCCTTATACCTTATGCTGGAGGAAGTGTTAAGAGGAGATTAATAGAAAAGTAACATTTCTCTAAAAGTGTATTGCATTTTAAGAAGTAAATTAATTTGGGAGATCAGATAAGAACTGAATGGAGCTCTCTTGATGCATAAATTACTTTGATTAATGAAATATTTTAATAGAAAGTGCTGTTATTCAACAGATTTTCTATTGTTTTTAGCATTAGTAAAAGTTATCATCCTCTCTTCTCTTTAAATGTGTCTTTTGTAGACCCCACTACATTCTCCAGCACAAGTGCTTCCAAACAACAGTAAAGATGCTTGTCAACCATCATTTGCAGAACAAGGCACCAGCTCAGATGAAAATGAAATGTCTGACAGAAGCAAGAAGCAGTACAAGTCCTCATCCAGGAGAGACAGTTACAGTGACAGCAGTGGAAGTGGAGAAGATGACTTACTGAAAGCTCCAGCACAGAAAACAGATTTGACCTGGAGTTCAGCTTTGCATCAGACTCTAAACAACATGGTGTCACAGGCACAAAGTCAACATGAAAATCCAAAGAGTCAGGAAGATGCCATCTGTGCAATGTTTTACTGTCCTCAGAAGATACCTGGCCAAACTGATTTTGAGTGCAGGTATTGTCAGTATTATGTATAATACTCAAAACAGCTGGTTGTTAACAGCAGTAGCAGCAACACACATTCCTTGAAGAATGAAATACGTTTTTGTGAACTTCACAGTGATTAGCCAAATGATAGCTCTATCAGTGGTCTATTTATTAGGGCTCACAGCTTTAGTTAGATTACTGATAAACTGCCTACGCAGTCAAGCTGATCCTTACTTCTCCCTTGAACAAGTATACTAGTAATTTAGAAAACTATTTTCCAACACTACTTAACCAGAAAAAGAGACCATTTATTTAGGACACTATGCAGAGGGAGATTATGGACCAGAAGCACATATAGGAAAAAGAGTTCATAATGGCAGGTCATACTGAATGGGGAAAGAAGAAATGAATAAAAGACTACAGGGTTGGCATTGTGGCACATGTTAGGCCTATGCTGAAGTGCTGGTTCAAGTCATGACTGCTCCACTTCCAACTCAGCTCCATGCTATGTGCCTGGGAGTGGAAGGTGGCCCAAGCCTTAGACCTCCTGCCACAGGGAAGACCAGGATGAAGCTCCTTGCTACTGGCTCCTGGCTTCAGTCTGGCCTAGCGTGGGCTGTAGCATCATTTTAAAAATGAACCAGTGAGTGGAAGACTTCTCTCTGTGTATCTTTCTCTCTTTCTCTTTAAGTTAACTTCTCTGTCTCTTCCCTCTCCCATTCTGTTTCTCATTGTCTTTTAAATGAATTTAAAAAAAATTTAAAAACAAAGAAACCAAATCTGTACCTCAAATAATTACTCATCTAATAGTTACTCATCATTTAACTGTGTGAATATATTACTGTGAATATATATATATATATATCCAGATCTACCATGTTTGTACATTCTTATTCAGAATAACCACAGGAGTAAGATTTTGTTCTTTCTCTCCTCTTTTCATTATAATGATGAAACATACATTAAGCTTTGAAAATATTAGCTTCAGCTCTGAATTAATAACTGAGACTCAAAACTATTTTTATTTAACCCCGCTTAATGACTATGTAACTTGCAGAATTTCTTCAAAATAGAACCTGAACAGATTTTAAATAGTTGGTAATATTAGCAAGTAACAAATGTGAAATCAATTCATACTCCAGAGTCAGACAGAAAAGTAGCTGGAATCTCAATGAAAATCAGGAATGAATCCTCGGTAAGCATTTTCTTTTGTGATACAGTCTTACTGGCATGGAAGCATATTTGAAAATGTTTTTGTTTCTTCATCTCTAGTAACCTTCCTTCCCCTCTGCCAGTGGATGTGGCACCTGGGCATAGTGGTCAATCCCATTCAGAATCAGTGAACTCTAACCCAGTGGAAAACTGTGCACACCAGCTTTCTGAAGTGAGTAGACTGGAAAACTTGACAACAACTTTGAAAAATAACCTGGAAAACCACCTGGAAGATTTTGAGCTGGTAAGTTCCTTCTATCTTTTCTCAGTCTTGGTAGTGTTGCCCATTGCATGGGGGCTGTACTCAGAAAGTTGTGGTAAGAAGAAATTTAAATCACTTAAGCAAAGGTTCTAGTACATTACATGATAGAGAACTGAGGCCAAGGAAATATTGTGTTTGGTTGTTTCTCAAATTCTTATGCATTCATTATATAATTTTTAGCCACACCTAATGTAGTTTTTCCCCTCCACACTTTTCTCTGACTACCCAAATGGAATCCTTTACGTTGCACATAGCCCTAGAATTAAATCAGATCTTCAAATATAAAGTCCCTTACATAGAAAAGTCAGAGGTTTCAACACTGTCTTTGTTATCTGTGTAATAAAATTTGTTGTTGAGAAAGTACCAAAAAAAAAGAAGGCTGAAACCATCCATAACCTCACCACTCAAGAATCATAAATATTTTGAGTTATTCTTTCCAGATATTTTGCTTGCTTATAATTGTGTATGCATTATGTGTACATCTTCAATTTCATTCTTAACAGTAAAATAAAAATTATCTTGGATTATTATTAAATTGATTTTCTTAGAACTCTACCATTACCAATATAAGCACGCATGATAAAATGTTGGGGTTCAAAGAAATCGAGTGAAACTCCAAGGAGAATGAAATGATTGTAATTTCCAGTCTGGGGACAATCCCTTGCCATGAACAAGAAGCACATCGAACAAAGTAAATGGGAGTTTTACAGCAATTATCTATGAGGAAATCAATAGCTACATGATACTGGGTAAATACATAATGAGGGGTTATTTTGTGACATAGAGCAGGTAAAACATTTACAATGTTTAGGATCTGATCCAATTACTTCAATAAAAATTTACAATGCAAAACCTCAGGATTCCAAGCCTATCACTTCAGTGTAGACAGTAAACAGCATGCATCAAAGGTTAACTGTCCTTCCTGGGAATTCTAAGAACTCCAAGATCATTCCTATCTCCCGTTTGCTTCCTGCTGTTTCTGCAAGCAGGGTTTTTCCCATGACAGGATGCAGGTGTTTCTTAGGAGATTCCAGAGTTACAGGAATACATTCACCTTGACAATTAACCCTATCAATAAAATGTCTTAGAAATTGTTTTTGTTTGCATTTGTAAAGAAATGAAGTTGTGATACATAATCACCCAAATTTTTCACGTTTTTACCAAAAATAACAAATAACACTTCCTTTTACAGCTCTTGCATGTGTCTTGGTTGTTTGGAAACATGTGAAGAATTTTTCTGAACCTTTACCTCTAAAAAAAATTCCTTGATTATCTAAGTATAGGCACTACAGTATGCACATTTATTCTGAGTGTAGATGGGAGCATGAGCAAGCCCTTTCTCTGCTCTGTCTAGTCACTCCCACAATGTTGAACTGAGACCCAGCCTTGACACGCAGGTCAGAGTGGGGACACCTGGCTGCACTGGGTCAGGCTAAGTCATCACTTAGGGTTTGGTTTTTCTCCTCTGTGAATCAAGGGAAAGAATAGTCATCTTTCTGTTTGTCTGCAGTGCCACACAGGCAACCTTAAAGGAGTCACTGTGTTCTTTCCTTAGGAAGTAGAACTGCTAATTACCCTAATCAAATCAGAAAAAGGAAGCCTGGGTTTTACAGTAACCAAAGGCAGTCAGAGCATTGGTTGTTACGTTCATGACGTCATACAAGATCCAGCCAAAGGTGATGGAAGGCTGAAACCCGGAGACAGGCTCATAAAGGTGAGACATGCGAGAGGAACACAAGTTTTGCACAAATGTGGTTGAACAACAAACCAGGACTGGGGAAGGAAGAAGGTTGAATTAAAAAGCATTTGGCTTGTTTTCCTTCTCCATCACTTAAAAGCCTTTCTACAGTTAACAGCTTGGGAAATTTTTGGTCAATTTGTATTTTTTTATTGCTATCATTTTCCATGATTCAGTTTTGTAAATACAGGTTTTCCTCCCCTCCCCTCCTTTCCCTATTTTCCCCAGTGTACCTTGACGTTCTAAGTATAGGCGAAGGTAGAAAATCCAGTATCATTGCTGTCAAAGTATTTTTAACTGATTCATTGAGAATTCTTTTCTTCAGGAGTTTGACATCTGTTTCATTTTTAATTTAAAAGTCCCCTGCATTCAGTTAAAGCATAAATAGCTATATCAAGTCTAAGAGAAAAAAAAATGTGTTAAGTTACTAAGAAGATAAATTTTCTGTATTAGTGAAATAATGATACGTGTATTAGGAGTTTTACATTATTATATCATTTGTAATAGCTTGATCATTGTGTTTATAATATAAAAAAAAAGGATTCCAATAAATTAACCACTATTCTTCCTTGTGAATCTCTTACTAGCTGACACATATAAAAGATTAAAAGTACTATTGAATTTTCCTGGCAGTTTAATTTCTCTGTTCTAAAAATTGTGACCCTCACTTGTCCCTTTCTGACTTTTGTAGGTTAATGATACCGATGTTACAGACATGACTCACACAGATGCTGTGAATCTGCTCCGAGCTGCACCCAGAACAGTCAGGCTAGTGCTTGGACGGATTCTAGAATTACCCCGGATGCCAGTATTGCCTCATTTGCTACCTGATATTACATTAACATGCAACAAAGAGGATTTGGGTAATGAAAATTCAAGCTCAGAGCGGTCTGATTTGCTTGGCTGAATTAGTATATATTCTTATGACTGAGAAAACAAATATGCCTTTTTTTTTAAGGTTTTTCTTTATCTGGAGGTCATGACAGCTTCCATCAAGTGATATATATTAGTGATATTAATCCAACATCAGCTGCGGCCACTGAGGGAAATCTCCAGTTATTAGATATTATCCATTATGTGAATGGAGTCAGCACACAAGGAATGACGTTGGAAGAAGCCAACAGAGCCTTAGACATGTTCCTTCCTTCGGTGGTGCTCAAAGCAACAAGGTACTCAGCCATTCTTTGTGGATTTCATTTACGTGTGTGCCTGCATTTCAGGTTGTCGATATGCTTACAAACCCAAAAATAGTCATGGATTAGTAATTCACAGACTAAATTGGCAGTGCTTAATAAAATTAGAACAAGTTTCCTAGTAAAGGGATCCTAAGAACATGAAGTGGATAAGTGTTTGAACAGATGTTTGCAATTAACAATAGTTACTATAGCTATCAATTAGGATGTCCTCAATTACAAGTAACAGAAAACACAAGTGAATTTTGTTTGAACTGGAAAGGGAATGTGTTAGTTTCTATGACTTGGCAAGCCCAACCATAACTTAGTCTTCAGATGAAATTTGATCAAAGTTTCAGCTACATTGCTTTGTTATTTTAAGTTATTCTTTTGCACTTTGTATCAGTTTCCGATTTTTATAATAATCTAATGACAATCTTAGTTTCAAGCCCAACACCTGCATACCACACCATGGTGAGCAATCTTCAAAAAGAAATCTCACAAGTCACCACTGGTGAAAGCAAAGCTGTGTACCAGTTGCCTTAGACCTAAATTAAGGTCAATCCCTAACTTAAAGCAAAGGGATAAAAATACACTGAAATCCTGAGCTAATCCAGCTTAGACACCATGTCTATTACCAGAGAGGAACTGGCACCTTCACTGAATTTCATAAAGGCTTCACATTATGTTAAAAAAAAAGGGAGGGTGGGGGACTTCTCTCTCGCTTATGATAAAAAAAAGAAAACACATGTATTGATTTCTTATTGCTGCTGCAATAAATTATAAATTTTGTAGCTTAGACTACAGTGGCATTATCTTAATAGTTCTACAGGTCAGAAATGCAAAATGGGCCTCACTGGGCTAAAATTAAGATGGCTACAAGGCTGCATTCCTCCTGTAGGTACCAGAAGAAAATATTTTCCTGCCTGCTGCAGCTTCTAGGAACTGCCCGTGTTCTTTGCTCCTTTCTCCTTTCAAGGCCAACAGCTGGCACGTTCTCTGCCTCTGTTGTCACCTCTCTCTGATTATAAATTTCCTGCCTTCTGTTTTCACATGTTTTAGGGACCCTGTGATTGCACGAAGATTCCAGCAAACCAAAATCATTTTCTCATCCCAAAATCCTAATCACATCTGAAGAGTCTCCTTTGCCATGTAAAGTAACATAGTCACCAGTTCCAAAGATTAGTCCATAACCATTGGCATATACACATCTCCGGAGGGCCATGATGCCACCAGCCCAACATACAGGATTTCATACTCTCTAAATTACAGACCAAGTTAAATGAATTTGGGAAAATTCATGTTTGTGTCTGTGAAATATTGCTTTCAAATTGTGAGAATTTATTAATTGATGGTAAACATCTGTTCTTTCTGAACCTTGGATTTAGGTTTTATACTTTTTCTCTTGAATATAATCTCTGATCTGATAGCATTGTATGTTTTTGACAATTGAATTGATTTACAGTTATTTCATGTATTCATTTAAATGTTATTTCATGGGGAAAAAGTCTCACTATATTCTGAAGAGAGAGGGAATGTGTGTGTGTGGGTGTGGGTGTGTAATATAAGATCTAGTGGCCGTTGTTGGGCCCTAAGAGATGAGCTACCACCTGCAATACCATCATCCCATTTGGACACTGGTTCAAGTTCTGTTTGTTCCACTTCCCATCCAGCTACATGCTGAAGTGCCTGGGAAAGCAGTGGAAGACAGCCGAAGTACCTAGGCCTCTAGATTCAAAAGCTTCTGAGAATTCTGGCTGAAACTTCATGGCCCTAGCCATGCCAGCCGTTTAGAGAGTGGACTAGGTGCTGGAAGGTTCCTGCTTCTTCCTGGATCTGGCCCCAGCCAAGTTCTCCAAGTTCTGGCTGTGGCACACAACTGAAGAGCGAACTGATTTAGAGGATGGAGGGTTTTACCGCACTTACAAGCTAGTAAGCTAGCCTATTACTGGCTAGCTTATTTGTGAATGCACCAGAGGGCAGGAAGCTTCTGAGCAGTGATCTTTGATCTCTGTGTTACTAACAGCACAGCTGTGTTATACATGTCAGTTCAATAAATCCTCCAGGTACCATAGACACGATAATGTGTGCATCTAATAGGTCTGCACGTGGTGTGACTTTTTTTTATTTAAAGCAGAGGATCCTGGAATAGCAGCCATTTTATAGCAGCCTGTAGGAATGCCTGTTTTTGTTTGGAGAAAGTTTATTTAAGGCTGTTTATCACAAGCAAAACTATGAGAAATGACCCAGATACACAGAAGTCAGAGCTTTGCATTTTGGGGCTACCCAGCAAGAATATAAAGTCAGGGATGTTAAACATCTGTAGCATATTGGCTCTCCTAACTCTGTGTACCTTAAGCAACCTCCTACTTCCCTCGAGTACCAGCAATTATAAGAGTGTATACGAATCCTCTCCTTCCAAGGGACTATCCAACTATTGGTTGCTTCTCACCTTGTAATAGACTATTCTTAAAATCTTTTTACTATAAATGTTCCATCTAGATTCTTCCTGTAAATAACCTAAGAGACACATAAAAAATTTAAAAATCAGCTAATTCCTGAATGTATAACAGAAAACACACAGAAAAAGCTTGTACTTTTTTTTGTACACAGAAATTGCTGTGCTAGATCTACTGACAGTGAGCTAAGTTAGTACATTATAAATATTACCAGTGTTTTAAAATGAGAAAGGAAATGGGATTAAACTGAAACCCAAAGAAAGATTGGGCAATGAAGTGATTTTCAATCTTTTTTTCTATCAAGAATATCTTCCTTCAGAAAATGCGTAATCTGCAGCTTTGGGAGATACCTAAGTCCCCTGAAATCCACTCAAAATAGAACTTCTGGGCACAGCACAGTAGTCTAGCTGCTACAGTCCTCGCCTTGCATGTGCCAGAAACCCATATGGGCACCGGTTCTAATTCCGGCAGCCCTGGTTCTCATCCAGCTCCTTACTTGTGGTCTGGGAAAGCAGTAGAGGACAGCCCAAAGCGTTGGGACCCTGCACCCGTGTGGGAGACCTGGAAGAGGCTCAGGTCTCCTGGCTCAGGATTGATGCAGCTCTAGCTGTTGCGGCTGCTTGGGGAGTGAATCATCGGATGGAATATCTTCCTTGCTGTCTCTTCTGTCTGTATATCTGACTTTCCAATAAAAATAAATAAAATCTTTTTTAAAAAATAGAACTTCTGAGGTGAGTTGATAGATAGTTTAAAGGATATTTAAACAAAGATCTGAAATAGCTTGCAAATGTCTTTTCATTTTTTACAACCCAGAGATGGCCATCCAGTGATCCCCAGTGCAAAGATGTCTGTTGTTTCCAGTCCAGAGTCATCCAAAACTCATGGTAAGGATTTGTTCATTTTTTTACCATAATACTTATGTGGCAATAACTAATCTTTTGTTCCAAACAGCAAAATTGGATGGTGTCACTCATGTGTTTGTATTACCTTTCCAGAATATGTTGCAAGATCTAAGTGAAAAAATTATTTTTACAGGAAAATGCCTTCGAAATTCAGTCTATAATAGAGAAATAGTACAATGGAACAGACTATGGAATGTAGAGCCCAATAGACTTGAGTTTCTAAGTTCCATCTACCCTTAGCAAACTTTAATCCATTCATAAGCTTCTGTTTCCTATCAGAAAAATAAGATTATTAGTATCTGCCTTGCTAGGATATAAGGCATAAACGTGGCTTATTTGTGAAACACCATGATGTTTGTCACATATGTGAAACACCATGATGTTTGTCACATATGTGAAACCCTGCGATGCTTGTCACATAGGAATTTATTCAGACAGTTACTGAATCTATACTCTGTAGTAGTTGCTGTTCTGATCGTTGTAGATATAACAACGAACAAAGTATCTGACTTAACATTCTGACATAGTAATAAAAATTAGTGGTAGTAATAGTGGTGGCAACAGCTGTCATTCATTTAGTGCTTATTCTAAACTAAATGTTCTTCTGAGTGTTTTCATCCTCACAGCAACCCTGTGATACTAGTATTAATATAATCTTCAGGAACCAAGGCACAGAAATTTGATAACTGGCCTAAGTTCAGAGTTAATAAGGTTAAGTGCCAGAACTGAAACCCATTCAGTATTCCATACTCATTTATGTGAATGAGCCCCATAAATATACTTGTGATTGCTAGTATTTGCATAGTAAAAAAAAAAAAGTTAGCCAGAAGGGGATGTGGTTGAACTTGGTACATTCAAAATGTAAATTGAGTACTTTCTGCATTAACTAATATTTTAGATTTTCAGATAACACTATGTAAATGCCAGCAGTAGCTAAAAGAACCCTTCCAAAAGCCAGAGTTTCTAAATGCTAAAATCTGTGGTTCCATTTTCCCACTGTATGTAGTTCCCCAGTACATTGAAGTCAGGCTATCTCATCAATCAGGAGGATGTTTTTCTAGTGATTGCCAGTATGATTCATGTTTGTATCTTTCCATTGCCCTGTGCCCCTGTGCACCTCATGATCTCTGTGGGGTAATATAATATAATATAATATACTCTTGTGTCAGGAATAAAAACTGGCAATCATTTTGGAAAACAATTTTTAGAAAATTTGAACATGTAAGTACAATATGATCCAGCCATTCAACTTGTAATTATTTACTCAAGAGAAAAGTTGTCATATATTCATGTCTAGAAATTTGGACAGAAATTTTCCCAGAATATCTACTTGCAATAACTAAGGTTAGAAGCCTCAAATATCCACAAGCTGTTGAATGGATAAAACAATTGTAATATATGCATAAAGCTGACCCTGCCAAGGCAACCACAGAGAAGAGTCGAAATTCAATAAATCTACAGCAAGCTACATTTTACATTGGAAATTTTGTGTGGCTCGTGAATGATGTTATAAACATTCAAATGGCACTTGGCGGAAAAAAAGGTTCCTCACTCCAACCCCCCAGTGGTACATGCAACAGCATAATTTTTAAAAACTCACAGCAAGTTTGCTGAGTGAAATAAGCCAGACCAAAAAAGAATTGACTCTCTGTAATTCCATTTATACACAGTTGTATTCATTACAACTTATAGTGACAGAATGTGGATATGTGGACACCTGGGGATATGAGTAAAGGAGGTAGTTTGGAAAACAGGAAGATTACGGGCCCGGCACCATGGCCTAGTGGCTAAAGTCCTCGCCCTGAACCCGCTAGAATCCCGTATGAGCACTGGTTCTAGTCCCAGCAGCTCCACTTCCCATCCAGCTCCCTGCTTGTGGCCTGGGAAAGCAGTCGAGGACAGCCCAAGGCCTGGGGACCCTACACCCACATGGGAGACTTGGAGGAGGTTCCTGGTTCCTGGCTTCGGATTGGCACAGCTCCAGCCATTGTGGTCACTTGGGGAGTGAGTTGTCAGATAGAGGATCTTTCTCTCTGTCTTTCCTCCTCTCTGTATATCTGACTTTCCAATAAAAATAAATAAATCTTTAAAAAAAAAAAGATTATAAAAAAATGCTGTTTTATTCTGTGCTATACCAAGAAGATTTAACAAAGTTTATTATTGGTATAGTTCCTTTGTTATTTTTTCTAGAAATGTAATAACATACTGCTTCCAAGTAATATTTGAAGACATTTTTGAGTTCTTTGTAATGTCAGCTACAAAACTATAGAAGTTATCCATAAAAATCCCATCCAGCTTTTCATCTTTGCGGCATTATTATTTGTATAGGTCAAATGGAGGTCATTGAACAGAGGCCCTCGAATACATTTTACTGTTTCTTGTTTTTGCTGTCATTTGTTTTAATTTTTCCACACTCTACTATACCTCTCTAAATATCTTCAACATATGATAGGATGAATCAAAGAATGTGTGATTTTTTTAACTGTTAGAAAAACATGATCTATTTACTTTTAATGTAGTATTAGATCTTTTTATTGACAGCTAAGAGGTAAAATAAACTATTTTTATTTAGAGATACGTGGAAAATCCTTTTGAGTTATATCCATAACATGTTTTCCTTACTGACATGCCAATCTTTATGAAGTGAGATAATAAAAGTGTGTTATCTTCTTTACATCGCAAAGTGAAAAATAGTTTAGCACCTGGGATAACTCAGCCTTTCCACTAGGTTAATTTATACTTAGGGTTGCACACTTGAACCATTCAGTGAGCTTTTTTGGGAGGGTGGGCCGCTTATTCCTTTGGATAGTCCCTTCTCTAATACCTGGTTACATGTAATTGGTTTAAGATGCTTTGTAATGTGACCTCCTTTCATATAGTAATAAAAATGGGAGCATCCTCAAACGTGGAATTTCTTTAATCATCTGGGTGTCTCTGCTGTGGTTTTAATCAGCTCATCCTCCTATTTCCTCTGTTGTTCCTTTGAGGACATCACCATGTGGAACCTTGTGGCCAGCCTGGCCTCACTCCTCAGAAGTCTCTCTCCAAGGTAAGTCAAAGGCCTCCTTCTTTCATCCTTCATCTTTCATCTCCCCATCTAAATCACCGACCTGTTTGTGTCTGGAACCAGTCTGATTTCATATTTAAATATTTGCACTTTGTTACACACATGTAAAGCTGTATTATGGTGAATTAATAGACTTTGCTAAATAAAGCACACAACCTAGAGCCCTCACGCAAAGAACCCAGCATCCTTTAGCAAACACTCAGCTCCTAAGTGAGCTAATAACAAAGATGATTTTATTGCTAAGGGGTTTTTCTAATTATTATTATTATAAATATGCACAGTTCTTTTCACATGAAGAGAAGAATGTTAGAATGGAATTGCTCTCCTGGGTTCAGATTGGCCCAACTGTGACCTGAACATGTTCAGTTTGTACTACTAGTGAAGAAAAAACAGTAATGGCTAAAGAAATGTTTATTTGATCACAAAATGAATTAAAACCGGGAATGTTAATCATTTAAGTTTTACCACAGGGGCTGACACTGTGATATACTGGGTTGAGCTTCTGCCTGCAACACTGGCATCCCATCATGGGTGCCAACTTGTGTCCTGGCTGCTCTACTTCCGATCCAGCTTCCACTTATGACCTAACAAAGCAGTGAAGGAAGGCCCACGGACTTGTACCCATGTACCCATGGGCCCTTGTACCCGTGTGGGAAACCTGGAAGAATCAGCTACGTCCACCGAACCAGTGGATGGAAAAAATCTTTCTCTCTGTCTCTCTCTCTCTTCTTTTTTTCTCTTTTTTCATTTTCCTATTATTATGGATAATTTCATAAAACTGTCATAATGCATAGCTAAATCTCATTTCATATAATCTCTTTAAGTCACTTATGTACAGTTTTGGGGCTAAAATTTCTTTTTTATTTCTTTTTTATGATTTTCATACTAGCGTATAATGTACATCTCCAAAATGACGACAATTGGGTCTTTAAATTGTGTAATTGTTTTACCTTTACACATCCCACTTAACTTATTCTGAGCCTCACTGTGGGGATAGCTTTTCTATGTGTTATAAAATGCAAATTGCCTTTACACATAAATGCATTGCTCTCTTAGTAACCTGAAAATTTTTAGCAGGTCAACAGAACTTTGGACATGAACTTGATTTAGTAAACAGGGAGAAAATGAATTTAGTGACTAGAAGTTCAGAATTCCAATTTTCTCCTCATTGTGTTATCTCTTACTTAAAACTTGGTTTAATAAGTCCTTAAAATATCATGCCCCAGAAGAAGATTAAGGCAGAAATTATTTTAACAGTGTGTATGTGTGTGTGTGTGTGTGCTGATTGAGCTGTAGCAATACTTACCATCCTCTGTTCAAAAGTCTTCAATTTCACATGCAAAGAATTTTCATGTATTTCTCATATGACTCATACTATGTAAGACTTATTTTTTAATGTCAGCATTTTGTTGAAACAGAAAAGGGTAGAGATTCTGTTAAATTAACATAAAAACCCTAGAAATCAAAACTTTTTATTGTTCATTGCTGCAAACAGTTAAAGTCCTAGAGGAGGACTCCCAGTGTTCTGTCCTCCAATACTAGTATCTATATTACAGTTCTAGGAAAAATAGAATCTTACAGCTCAAGAAGCTTTGTGACATCATTATATCACTACTGTTTGTGAAGTAGTAGTTCCATTGCATCTCTTTGTCCTTTTCATCATAATAAAAACAGTCAAATCTTAAAAGCAAACCACAGATTTGTTTGTGTGCACTTAATTTATTTTAATTACTTAATTTTTCACTCTTCCTCAAATCATTTTCCTATAGGCCATACTTCATGAAGTGCTTTGCAATTCGTCATTATAATAGAAAGTTACATTTTGTTCAGTGTTAAACATATGAATTCATTGTCATTTTTCTAAAATTTACATGAAATTTAAATTATATTTGAAAGCCTGTATGCCTAACAGATGATCAGGTTTCTAAGTCCAAGTCTCTGTTTAACATTCTCATAACACTGAAAATGTTGATTTTTCCCCTTTTCCTCAACTTGTAAGCTTTTGCAATCCTATTAAACTTTTCTGGAGAGTTCCATGGAAGATAAGTCCCATAGAATATGCCTCAAATAAAAAAATGTCTACAGTTCAAAAGATCAAGAGACACTACATAGTATGTTTTTCTTTCAGCAATGCCAAATTTACATTAGTAAGTGTTGTGGGAATTGCTGGAATAAAAACATTGACATAATGTTGTTTCGTTTAGAGTTTCCAGATGTATTTGAAGATGGAAAACCCCATATCTCTTATACATTGTATTATTCTGATATTTCAACAATCATCTTAAGTTGAGAGATATAAAATGGATGCTGTGCTAAGGAGGGAGTGAGGAGGGGCGTTGTGCTCCTAATCCTGGAAGTTTGTGAAACAGTAATATTATTATTTGCTTTGGGTTTATTTTAGGCTAATGGGGATGAAATAACTGAAAATTTGTACCCTGGAGAAAAATGTTTTTTGAATCAGCCAGAAGAGTCAACAAACCTGATTCTGTCCACAGGTAATTTTCCAGACAAGTCATCTTATTACACTGCATGCCCTAATAATGCAGATAACAAAGATATTGGGCATTTTCTTTTGCTTGTCTCGCTTTATACTGAAGCTTTTAAAAGAACAGTTATTGTCCAAAGAAATAAGAGAATCATGTAAAACTTACTGCAATGCTGTACGAATGTCCAACATTCATTCTCATCTCTGAAACTAAAAATAATTTTTGGTGATTGAAAAAAGAACTGCTTTGTTTAATAGTATTTCTTTTATTCTGTAAAGTAGCAATTCATGGCTACCTAACAGTTTAGAAAATTTCTATTTGGACATTTCTGTGTGACCTATTATATTCTTGATCTTTGTAATGCAATTTCTTCACTTTATGAACTAATAATTTGAGACTTATTAATGTCTTATGAAAGGATGCAACATCAGCAATGATTCTGGTTTGTTCTCCCTGAGTTGCATTTGCATGGCCTTTTGGCATAGTAGCTAGACTAGGTCACTTAAGTGACCTAAACACGACTTGGTCACATAAGTGTGAACTACTTATCCAGCCATCTCTGATCTTCAAAGTCGATGCCTAAAAGTTTAAACGGACCTGGCATATTCTACTTGACACTTTCTTATGTCACTATTTTTAAACCCCATGTAAATTTCTGTTTTCAAGAAACTGATGTGCAGGCAGATGACATTTATGATGACCCTCAAGAAGCTGAAGTCATCCAGTCTCTGCTGGATGTTGTGGATGAGGAAGCTCAGAATCTTTTAAACCAGAACAGTGCACCAGAAGATGCCTGTCTTCCAGGTACATGACCCAGATGAATAAACTGGCACCGCAAAGAGTACAAAGACATCTCTAGGGAACATTTTGTTTTAGTAAATATGAAATGCATTAACTTTCCCCCCTATTTCTCATTGGTAGATAATATTTCCAAAATGAAAGAGGATTTTTAAGCTTTTTTTTTGTATTTGTGAATGGGTTAGCTTATTAGTGAGATCTCAAAATGAATTATTATTATGGCTTTCCTTTATTTGTTGATTGATTGATTTGAAAAGAAAAATTACAGAGAGGGGGAGAGACAGATCTTTCATGCACTGGTTGCTGCCCAAAGGCCTGCAGTGGCCGGTCCAGGAGCCTGGAACTCTCTTGAAGTCTTCCATGTGGGTGGCAGAGATCCAACTGCTACACCACATTCTGCTACTTCCCCAGGGTGCGTTAGCAGCAAGCTGAATGGGAAGTAGAGCAGCCAGAACTCAACTGGGCACCCATATGGAATGTGGTGGCTTGACTGCTGTGCCATAATGCTGGCCCCTGACTTTAACTTTTAGAAGGGTTAGTGCAAACATTTTCCCGTAGTTGATACTACAATATTCTTAGGACATTACAATTTAAATAGAAGAGTTTAGCCAGAAATTTTAGGTTGACATATACCATGGTATTTATCCATAACATTTCTAGTAAGAACCCTGAAATTATTCATGGATGTTCATCCATTTAACTGCCTGCTTTTGCAAGCAAATGAAAACCTTTCCATTGCCTTGGTAGTTACATTCATTCCTCCTTGGCCTGTGTATTTTTTCTCCCAGGTGTGTTGAAGGCGAATGAGCAGTTACCAGAAGACAGAGCTGAAGCTACAGACTGGGATAGGTCACCTTTGCCGGAGGATGTTACTGAAGTAAGGATGATAGTACATAAACTTGTTAGAGTGACATGTTTTTAACACAGGGGTAAAATAATCTGTTTGTTTTACTGAAAAATTATTTTTGCTATGGGAGCAGTGGAGGTGAATTTCACTTGTTGAAGTAATATTCCTTTCTAGGAAAGTAGCATTATTCGTTTGCTCAAATTTTTAAAACAAACAAAAAATTTATTTTCACAAATACAGTGAAACTTGTCAAATTCCTATTTGAAATCTGCAAAGTTTGGATCTTCTGGGGCAATGAGCTAGGAAAAAGCATAAAAAATGGATAAATTGTGTTTAGACTCTTAAAACTCGGCATCATCCTATTTGTTCAAATCTCATACTGCTTAGTATACTAGAATAATTTTACTTCACTAGCCTACTTAGTCTTCAAAATTATCAGAAATATGCCGGCTTGGAATTCTTAACAATATTTACTGTGCAGACAAATATAATCTCATATACTTGGAATTATTTTCATTTAAAAATTATAAATAATTAGTATGTGAGTATGCAAGATATTTTATGGATGTTGAATGTGTACTTCTCAGCATTTACACAGTTAGAGAGTGAAGGGGAGACAGATCTTTCATTCTCTGGTTCACTCCCCAAATGGCAACCATGACTCCAGCTGGGCCAGGTCAAAGCCAGGAGTCTGAAATTTCATCAAGATCTCCAGTGTGGGTAACCATCCTGGTCATCTTCTGATGCTTTCCTGGTGTGTTAGCAAGGAAGTTGGATAGGAAGAATAGCAGCCAGGAGTTGAACCAGTGTCCATGAAGATGCTGGTATCAAAGGCTTAGATTTAATCCCCCGTACCACAACAGCAAACCAGTAGGTACTGCTTAATCTACAAAAATGATTATACGAATGTTGGATTTCTCAAAATATAGCATTCTCTAGTGTTCTTGCTTAAGATAATCTTTCACATTATCAAAATATTAATAATTAGGCTTCAACGAGAAAAAGCAGTTTTGAGTATTTTAAGCTATAATGAATTTCATTATGCTTCTGATAGTGGAGTTAACAACAGAAATTAGCATTCTCACACTTTTAGAGGCTAAAAGCCCAAGGCTTGAGATACTCACTGGGCCGATTTCTAGCAAAGCCTCTGCTTGGCTTACAGAGGGCCACCTTCCACTGTGTCCTCACATGGCTCTTCCTCTGTGTGCGCAGCCTCCTGCCAGCTCTTCCTGTTCTTGTGAAGATATTAATCCTTTTAGATCAGGACCTCACCCTTGTGACTTCATGTAACCTGAATCACCTCCTCTACAAGGTTTTGTCTACCCTGTGCATGTTACATTGCAGCTGAGGGCTTTAACGGGTCAGTTTTGGGGGACATAATTCAGTCCACATACAGTTTTTGTTTAACCAGTTAGAACATATTACTAAGTAAGATGTCATTCATAATAAGTTACAGAAAAATAAAAGCTTTAGACATAAATTCAAACAGTGTAAGACCTGTATTCGTGTTTTAAAACCTTAAAACATAGCATGAGAGATGTATCAGAGAAAAAATATTTTCTCATTCCATGATAGAAAAACACAAAATCCAAATTCTCTCTAAATGCACCCATAAGTTAAATGTATGAGTCCATAAAATATTTCAATGTTTGCTTGAAGTTCTAAAGTACATATGGAAATAGAAGTATGTGAAATTATATACCTAAAACATAAAGTTATAGAAGGAGAATATTTCAGCCATCTATTATGAAATACAATTTAACCTGCTGGTCAGATACAGATGGACTCTACAAACTTGTTCATTGAGAATATACTATGCCTAAGGTCAAATATGTTTGGCTAGTCCAACCTTGGAAATACTAACTTAGCACTTCTTCAAGTGATAGAATAGACGACTGAATAGTGACTGCTGCCAGGCTGTTAGAAGCCCCTAATTCTTTTACGTTTATTTGTTTAAAAATTTATTAATTTTACTTTGAAATTCAGAGTTACAGAGAGAAAAGGAGAGACTGAGTTCTTCCATCCACTGGTTCACTCTCCAAATGACTGCAGTGACCAGAGCTGGACCAGTTCAAAGCTGGGAACCAAGAGTTTTTTCCACGTCTCCCATGTGGGTGCAGAGACCCTAGCATATGGGCCATCATCCATCCACTGCTTTCCCAGACCAAAAGCAGGGAGCTGGATTGGAAGTGAAGTACCCAGTACTGGTGCCCATGTGGGATGCCGGTGCCAGCAGGTAGAGGATTATCCTGTTATATCACAGCATCAGTCCATTTTACCTGTATTTCCAAACAGCCAGCCACAAATAGGTCTTCCTACCACCCCCTCTCTGTGTTAAAATAATTGGTTTGGGGGCCCAATGGCGTGGCCTAGTGGCTAAGATGCCAGGATCCCATATGGTTGCAGGTTCTAATCCCGGCAGCTCCACTTCCATTCTATCTCTACTCCTCTCTGTATATCTGACTTTGTAATAAAAATAAAATAAATCTTAAAAAAAAAAGAAAGAAAGAAAGTTACAGCAAATTAAAATAAAATAAAATAAAATAAAATAAAATAAAATAAAATAAAATAATTGGTTTGAGCACCTTACAAAACTCAGGAAAATACTTAGATTTATTGGCTCATTATGAAGGCTATTACAAAAGAAACATGAAGAAACACACAGGCTAAAGGATGGGAGAGGGGCACAGAGCTTCCATGCATTCTCAGGGTACACCACCCTCAATGCAGCTCTCCAGAGGCCCCCCAGACCCTGAGTTTTTGGATGTTTTGGGGGGGGGCCTCATTGATGCAAGACAGGAAGTAAAGCCTGCAGGGTCTGTTCAGAGTCTTTAGCATTCCATCTTAGAACAGAGCCAGAATCTTGTGGAGTTCAGAGGTCTGGTGACCTGCTCAGAGTTCCCACGGCCTGCCTTGGGAAGAAACTATAAACTCCCAACTGTGGACAGACACAAAAATATATACATGTATTTCTCTCATATCACTTCTACTTAGTGAAATGTGTTAGTTTAGTGCCCGTTTTATATGTGGATGAAAAGATGAGTGTCATTCATGCATGTTGTTCTAAACTATGATGTCAAGTTTTGAAACATCATTTAGCTATTACTGAACTTGTCTGGCCCTGCTTTTGCTGGAGAGGACAGATTGAGAAGAGATATCAGGGTTTCTCTCCAAGGTTAGCTTGTGTAGTCCAGTAGGCAGCCTGGAAAATATGTATGTGTAAATAAGTTGATGCAGTTTTTTAAAAAGCTATAGTGAAGAAGTGTTCTGTTACATATTTATATGGGGTCCAGTAGGAGCTGTAAAGAAGCACCAATAAAGAACTTACTAAAATTGTCAAAACAGTCCCCTTCAGATCACTACAGAAAGAATAACTTGGGGCCAGTTGGTGAGGCAGGTTAAGTGACCACAGCTGCTTGTGACACCATTATCAGAGTACCAGTTTGAGTCATAGCTACCATGCTTTCTATCCAGCTTCCTGTTAATGGGTCTGGGAAGGCAGCTAAAGATAACCTAAGGACTTAGCCCCCGGCTACTCATGTGAAAGACCAATGTAGGATTGCTTGCCGCTGCCTTCAGCCTGGCCCAGTCCTGGCTGTTATGGCCATTTGGGGTCTGAACTAGTGGATGAAGGATCTCTCACTTCTGTCTCTCCCTCTGTATTATGCCACCTTTCAAACAAATGACTTTTTGAACCTCTTAAATAATTCAATTTAATTTTTTAAATTCCTTTAAAGAATGCATAAAATAATGAAGGGACCATACCTGTTCATGATTTAAAAGGATTAATACCAAGAATATAAAAGAAACAAAAAACTCAAGAGCCAACCATGCAGCTGAGAAGAGGGATAGGGGTAGGGGAGAAGAAAAGGCCAGAGGCAGACATGGGTCCAGGTTAGGACAGTGCTTGAGATGCCGACATCCCATACCAGAACACCTAGGTTCTGATTTAGCTCTGCTTTTGATCCAATGCTCCAACCATGCACACTCGTAGGCAACAGGTCATGGCTCAAGTATTTGTGTTCCTGCTACCTCTGTGGGAGATCTGGTTTGAGTTTTGAATTCCTGGCTTCAGCCTGGCACAGCCCCAGCTGGTTTGTGGTTGTTGTTGTTTTTAAACAAAAGGATTGATATTTTTAAAATGTTAATAATAGTAATAATTCATTGTCTTTTTTTCCCACTTAGAGTTTGGAAATTCTACAACACACAGTGTAGATTCTACACATTCTAAAAGTTCACAACATTTTCTTAAAACATGTATCCTGTAGTTTTCTAAGCATTGTCCAGTTTATAGACAATTACTTTATTTTTGTGAATTTTACCACTTGGTAAAACAATGCTGCAATAAATATTCATATACAGATATAGAAAGAAAGAAAGAATGACAGGGAAATGGAAATGTTAATTACTGTGATTAAATCAGTGCATATTAATATCTTCAAAAATCATATTATGCCCTATAAGTATGTAAACTTATTACATGTTAATCAAAAATGTGTAAAACCCTTATAGAGTATAAAAATCAAATTACTTTAAATTTTTTTAAAATATGGGTATGGTCTGGCACCATGGTATTGTGGGCTAAGCCTCCACTTATGATGCCAGCATCCCGTATAGGCACCAGTTCATGTCCCGGCTGCTCCACTGCTGGGGCAGCTCTCTGCTAATGGCCTGGGAAAGCAGCAGAAGATGGCTCAAGTCTTTTGGAGACCTGGAGGAAACTCCTAGCTCCTGGGTTTGAATTGATTCGGCTCCGGCTGTTACAGCCATTTAGGAAGTGAACTAGCAAATGAAAGACCTCTCTCAGTGTGCCTGTCCTTTTCTCTGTAACTGTGCGTTTCAAATAAAAATAATAATAAAACAGATCTTTCAAATATGGGAAACAATCACTTCTCGACCTTTTGGCTAAGATTAAGTGTAAATATGGGAAACGGCAGAATCTGCACAGAAGTAGTGAGAGTTATTAAAGCATCCAATAGGATTAGTCAAAGGAAATGATAGGTGAGATGAAGTGAGAACAAAAGCCATACCGTAGAGCTGCGTTAGCAGAGGTGTGGGACATTAGGGCACTAGATCAGTGCAAGGGTGATACCACATCATACCTTGACAATGAAGGCTGAAGACAAGCAGGAGTTCGGTTCATAAAGTAACTTGTGTACTACGCCAAGAGATGTTGTCTCCCCTTGTCTTTGATCACCTGATTCTTCTGAGAGAGGCAGAAGCACTTTGCCGACAGGTCAGAAAAACCAGGATAGAAAAAAGATGTCTTCCACAGACATGCCTCAGTACACTTCCAGGGTCGTTTCCAGTTCTAGTTTTTAGAAAACTATTTTTTAAACATTAAAGAAAATTACAAAACTTTTAGTGACTCCCTCCACTTGGGCGATAATCATGCTTAACCTAGCATAAGGCAGAGCTGGCCTTACAGGCCATTGTACAGTGCAGTCACAGAACCCATTCCTATGCGAGCCCTGCACTTCTGATAGAATACAAGGCTGTGTAATCACTGTGTCCAACTCTCTAGGTGTTTTGTTTTGGTTTGGTTTGGTTTGGTTTGGGTTTGGGTTTGGGTGGCAGGAGGGATAGAGGTAAGATTTCAAATACACAAGTAATGTGCCTGGGAAAGCAGCAGAAGATGATCCAGATGCCTGGCCCCTGCCCCCCAGATAGAAGACCTGGGTGGAGTTGGACACTCTTGGCTTCACCCTGACCTTGTCTGGCCATTGCAGCCATTTGGAGAGTGAAACAGTAGCTGGGAGATCTCTTTTCCCTCTTTCTAACTTCCTTTCAAATAGAAAAATAAGTTCTTTTTTTAAAAAAGTGCTTGAAGGCATTTTCAGGTTTTAAAACTCAAGTAGCATTAAAGAATATGCCACATGTGCGTAGAATTATATAAGTGCTCATTCAGATTTTCAACTGAAATTCTAACTTCCAAATTTCTGATTTCCTCAAAATCTTGGGCCACTGAAAATGCCTCAGGCACTATGCAGAGCCTGTTGATTAAACATCATATGTGTCTTTGTAATATGAGAATAAGTAATAAATATAAGTGATAATTCATAGAAAAAAACAGATACTACTAGTTTGCTTTTCCCAAAGGGCTAATTTATTTTTATTTCTCTTTATTGTAGTCTACCAAAATTAATGGCTATGAGGAATACTGTGAAGAGAAAGTAGAAAGTGAAAGGTAAGCTCAACAAAAAGTTTTTTGCAATTAACATTGTAAAATAAGCTTTTGTTTTGGTGAGGAGGCACAGTATATCAAGGAAAAATTGTATACATTATTGATCAACAAGGTGATTGTACATAAAATGTATTATATGTACTATATAAAGCATCTATGTTTATGTAGTCAATGTATTACCTGCTGATCGGATACTCAAAAATAGCTGTTTACTTCTTCCTAAAACAGCAAATTGATGTGAAGTATTGACTGAGAGAGGGTTACAGATTATTAATGTAGAAATGCGTGCATTTTTATTCCTGGTAATTAGAAATACATGAAAGAGAAGGTGTTGGTAAACAGCTATCTCTTTAAGTTTTGAGGGACAGGGAGAGAGGAAGGAAAGAGGGAAAATTAATGTGACCTTTTTGTTTGCATTGGGTTTTGTTGTAACATCTCAAAATTCATGAAAAAAATAAAACCATGCAGGTGTTGCAATCAGAGTCATCAATAGCACTCCTTAAAGTTAAACAAAATAATGTATCTCATTGTGATGGGAGTCATAGATCCAAAGAAATGTAATACATGTTCTTCAACATAGCAAGTTTATGTCTAAGAACTTTATAGCCATATGTATGCAAAGACATTCCTAAGTGTGAACATACTATGATATTACTTTCTATGAGCAGTTGCAACATTTTTAGACTAGCAGATACCATTAAGAGAGACAATACACCGGAGTGTGAAGCAGCTGTTGAAGAGAATGATGGAACACCTCTGAAATCTGTTCTTGCAGACAGAGTACTGGCATGTTAAGACATAACCAACCTCATGGGTGCAGCAGAGCTTACAAATTAAATGTTAATTATAAACCACAATGAATTGAACAGAAGAACACGTGCACTGTAAAAACAGCATGATCGTTGCCTGGTAATTGACATTTGGAAAGCAACGTGAATGATGTACACCAATGCAGTCAGATCAGAGAACTCTGCTTTATTTAATTGAAGAGAGAAAAATCTATTCGATCTTTTGCATAACCTCTTTTCATCTCCCTTCAGCACTAAGCACTCTTCTTACCTAATTTCTCTTTTCTGGCCAGCCATCCAATTTACCAGGAAATGGTGAAAATGTATTCTTTGTTTCATTACACTGAGACAGAGAGTGACTTTCTGGCCTCCAATTGTGGCAATACTGTGTTCATTAAAAGATACTTCTTCAGATAAATTAAGATAAATCCATGTAATGGACTGGTTGATATTATAAAAAAAAAAGTGAAAAATATGTCCCAGCTCCACTATGATCACTCATCATGTTGAAGGATGGAAATGAACCTGCCACTTTCTGTATCTCCCCTGCTTTGGCCTAAAGTTTAAAGACTTAGAGTCTATTTGAAAATAAGTTTAAAACTGCAGTAAACTGTTCTGTGGCTCAAACTGATTTATATCTACCAATAGATTTAAAGAATGTGGATTCATTGTTTTCTTTTTTAATTCAGGTAACCTACTTTAAAATGCTATGATAGTTGTATGAAAATAAATTGTTTGGTGCCATAACAATTTAGCTTCTATGGGGGACAACACAAAGATGTTTTACCAATGTGTTTTGTTGTCATAGCTTACTTCAGAAGTCACAAGAAAGGAAGATGGAGAATGATGGAATCCCTTGGGCAAGTGGTGAATTGCCAATACAGGCAACAAACCATGAAGATGCTGATAAAGGCAAGAGTTTTATTAGCAAAATTTTCTTCAGAAACAGTGAATAGGAAAAATAAATGTATAAAGACAAAACTTTCAGAATGTATGGGAATGTTATTTCACTATATGTCTATCTGCATTATTTGATTTTATAAAGTTAAATCACATTGACACATTAAATCAACATTGTCCAGTTTATAGCCCAAAATTCTCAGTGGAATTGAATAACACTTGCAGGTAAGTGTATAGATACTTCAAATGAAAAGAGTATGAAATAAGTAGAATAGCTGAAAGGTATGAAACTATTATTACAATTGAATTTCAATTTCATCTTTTTTTTAATTATTTTATTTATTTGAAAGGCAGTGTTTCAGAGAAAGAATGGGAAAGATAGAGTGGTTGTCCTTCCACTGATTCACTCCCCGAATAGCAGCCCCGTCTGAGCCTGGACCACACTAAAGGCAGAAGCCAGGAGCCTCATCTGAGTCTCCCACATGGACTCAGGGGCCAGCATCCTCTGCTGCTTTCCCAGGCACATAAGCAGGCAGCTAACTCAGAAGTGGAGCAGCCAGAACTCAAATCAGCCCCCATATGGGATGCTGGCATTGCAGGCAGCAGCTTTACTCACACAGCCACGACACCAGCCCCCCAACTCCATCTTTTACAAACAGGAGTCAGTGGGTCTGTCTTCACTATTATTAGTGTATTTTAATTTTATAATTGAACCAGTTGAGAAATGAAATTGTATTCTGTTTTATTTGTCTTGTTTCATATAAGGAAGTATTACATGGAAAGAATGTGGTCTTGTCGTAGTTTTATAAAGGAAACTGATGAACTAAATTCACAGTGTTTCAACTTAGGTCAATTCTTGTTGCCTTCTATAAACCAGCCTCATTGTCAGTCCTTGGAGTTCCTGTTCTTTTCGCACTCAGTTCTGTAACATTTACAGTTAACTTCATGAATGAATTTCATACTCCCAACTAGACTTTGTCCTAGCCAGATCTGACGCTTCTTGAGGTAGCTTGTCCAAGTTGTATCTCCCACAGTGCCCAGCATTGTTATTGTCTACAGAATAGCTGCATCATGAAAACACCTTCACCAACCGACAGACTTAATTAAACCTACACATGTCCAGTACAACAAGATGTCTTTCCTACCTTTCTCTGAAAGAGCAGTCACCTTCTGCTACAGGCACCAGAACTGAATCACAGGGTGGGCGTGAAGGGGGGAGCTCGGGGCCCCTAGAGCAGTCTCCTGTGGTGAGGAATTCTGGACATGTCTTACCTGGTGCTGAGAAGCTAATACAAATGTAGTTTACTAACAGACCTAGACATGTATCTCCCTCAGGAAAACACTGCCACTTGATTCAAGAAGCTTGTAGAAGTCAAGGGCCTGAAGGACTTCTGTGCAGGGACAGGATTTGGCGGAGCAGTTCATCTCATATTGACATTGAGTGCTTGAGTTCAGATCACTGCACCACTTGTGAGCCCAGCTTCTTCCTGGCAAGCAGCAGTGATGGCTTGAGTCCCTGCCACCCACAAGAGAGAGCTGGATTGAGTTCCAGAATCCTCGCTTGAGCATGACTCAGAACCAGTGCATGGCTTATCTTTATTCTCTGTTTCTCCCTCTCTGTCTCTCTCTTTTCCAAATAAATGGGGGTGGGGGGAAGAAAGAAAGAACTTCAGATCAGGCATTGAGCTATCATCTTACAAGTTGGGTTCTGAGTGGTGCTGTGGTAAACAGTTCCTGGATGGGCCTGTGGCAGAGCAGTTAAGATGCTGCTTGGGAACTCTATATTCTCTGCGTGGGGTGCTGGGGTTTGAGTTCTGGCTTCACTTCTGCTTCTGCCTTCCTGCTACTGTGGACTCTGGGAGGCAGCAGGTGACAGCTCAAATGCTTGGGTCCCTGCCACCCTTATGTGAGACTTGGATTAAGCACCAGGCCCCTGGGCCCGGCCTGAGAGCCTAGTGGCTAACGTCATCACCCTGCATGCACTGGAATCCCATATGGCCACTGGTTCCTGTCCCAGCTGCTCCACTTCCCACCCAGCTCGCTGCTTGTGTCCTGGGAAAGCTTTGGGACCCTGCACCCATGTGGGAGACCCAGAAGAGGCTCCAGGCTCCTGGCTTCGGATTGGCTCAGCTCCAGCTGTTGCAGCCACTTGGGGAGTGAATCAGCAAACAAAAGATCTTCCTCTCTGTCTCTCCTTCTGTCTGTATATTTGCCTTCCCAATAAAAATAAATGAAGTAATAATATTGAAAAAATAGACTCCTCACTTGGGCCTGACCCATTCATGGTTGTTGCAGATTTGGGGGCAGTGAAAGAACAAATAGAAGAGTTTTTTCTTTTGATGTTTGTCTCTCTGCCCTCCAAATAAGCAAAATTACTTTTTGAAGCCTTTTTAAATGTATCGTAGTGATGAGTTTATTCATTCTTTAGCCCTATTAGTTCTCCAATATTTAAATGCTCCCCATTTTGTAAAAGTGGGTTCCCCATTCTGTGAGAATGGTCTCCAGTTGTTCCCTCCCTGGGCCGGCGGGTTCTGGGACAGTGCCTTCCTGACGCTCAGTACTGTCTTCCTGTTAGATCCTCCCTTTCTGACGAACGAGGAACTCGCTGCACTGCCTGTGGTCAGAGTGCTCCCCTCGGGCAGATACACCGGCGCCAAGTTGAAATCAGTCATTCGCATGCTGAGGGGCTTGCTGGACCAGGGGATTCCTTCCAAGGAACTGGAGGTAAGTGGCACATGCCAATGGTTCTATCCCCGAAAGGTGCCTGTATCAGGAAAGAAAAATGTGTCCTTAGTCAGGAGACACTTCGAAAAATCATCTATTATCTACCCATTCTACCAATAGGTTCCTAACTTATAACTCGAAAAGCACCTTAATGTTATACACAGAATTAAATTAATTTTTCTAATTGGAATTGGAATAGTATTGCTTTAAAGACATTGCATTAGCAACTTGCATTTTGATAAATTTCCCTGAAGATTCTCCTCCCTGCATCATGTATAAGGATAAAAAAAAAAATTTTTAAGGCAGCCATCTATGCCAACCACCCACTGAATTTCATAATTGTTAGCCTGGGAACGTGGCGCACCATTAGCCATGGCTTCTAATTCAGCACGGCTCTCAGCACCTGTGCCCCAGCTCAGCCGTGGCTCCTCAGAGGCTCTCATGACAGCATCCATATTTAGCAGTAAGCAACAGACAAATGCAGCCCCACCGTGTAGGTGGGGGTCGGGGCGGTCCTTGCTCTTGCTCAGTGTCTGCTTGTTTGCCCTTGTCCGGGGCTTTCTTGCTGGGAAAAGGAGTTACTTCTGTTGAGTGATTCTGCTCTGCTGTTACTACTTTGTAAAGATTTCTCAAAAGATCAGTTCCATTGGATAGATTTGAATACTGGAGCAAATATTAAAATATGCTCCTCTCTGCAGAGCTCTGTTTTCACATAACCTGTTTCTTCATTTAGGTTTTAAGTTTAAATATCACCTTGGAGAACTGGCATGACAACCCTTAGGACACGGATCGCTCTCCTCCATCACAGCAGTGGGTTGAGCCTCTGAGGCTACATTCCCACGTCTGCCGACTTCCTTTGTTTCTTCCCACAGGCTGTGCCTTCCATGAAAGCTAGAATCTTCTGTTGCTGCCACCACTATCTCCCCAACATTTATAACAGCACCTTGTAAACCAAAGCATTTAATAAATATTTTTCAGAGAGTGGATGAACCATAGGTTAAAAAGAGTTGACTCTACAACTCAGGATTACATGATCACAACATGATGCCTTGGAATATTCCAATAATATACAGAAATTTTCACTCTGCTTTGTTACTGTAAGTCAAGGGCATTTTCAGAAGTTGTGATTTTTTTAACTGAATTTTGAAATTAAGATACAAAATGCTATCTGCTGAAGTAGTTGCTGCAACAAGTTCAATTTAATGTACTTGCAACAGTAGTATAGTAGTACTTCCAGAAGTTCATGAAAGAGGGAAATAAAAGGTGGTATATTTTTGGTGCAAAAATTTTTTGCTGCAACGTATGTTTTCCCTAAACTTTTTAAAGTCTGCTTTAGTTAACACTGATTCATCAGTTTGGTATTGAATTTAGGCTTATTTAGGACATCTCTATTTCCTAATGTTCAAAGTGAGCCCTAACAACCAACTTTACACTAAACACATTCGTAGCATTTTCAGTTACTTAATTACTGTTTAACAAATTCATTTCCATTGTTTGCCTTATAGAACCTTCATGAATTAAAACCTTTGGATCAGTGTCTGATTGGACAGACTAAGGAAAACAGAAGAAAGAACAGATATAAAAATATACTTCCCTGTAAGTTCCAGTTTGACCCTAAAATTTCATTTCGGTTTACTAGAATCTGAACTTATCCTAAATGCTTATGCTAATTTAACCTGTTATCCATCACATAAGCGTGTGCGTATACACACATTCAGAGATTAACTTCAGTAATACGTAAATCCAGATACACAATGTGAATTCCCTTTTAATTTTTCTATTCTGAAAATGAAAAGAACCAAATATTTAAGTTATCCATGAATATTTATTCATATAATATTAAAATTTTATCAGTGATGCCAAATCAATCATTTTAAACTGGCCCTTGGATAAGCATTGTATTGGGTTGATATGTCATAACCACCATTAATTTATCCATTCACTTTAAGGCAGTGTCGATGGTAATTTATAGCCCTGCACATATGACTACAGTGATACTAGCAAGGCTGAATTGAGCTTTTAATCATTTTAGACCCCAGAAGGAAATTTCTCACATGTGTGGTAGGGGCCCAAGTAGGTAGACCACCTTCCACAGCTTTCCAGTTGTACTAGCAGTGAGCAGGCTTAGAAGTGGGCAGCAAGGGCCCAAACCAATGCTCATATGGGATACCAGCATCCCACTGGTTAAGCAGGTTGACTTAACCTACCTGACTACTACAACACCAGCCCCTGAAAGGAATTTTTTAAAGGCTTAAATGTTTATTTATTTCAAAGGTGAAATTATAGAGAGAAAACAAGAGAATGTTTCTTCTGTCTGATGACTCACTCCCCAAATGAGTACAACAACAAGGGCAGGCTGGTGCCAGGAACCTGCAACCCCATCCAAGTTTCCCATGTGGACCTAGGGGTCGCAAGCACTTGGGCCATCTCTCCTGTAGCCTTCTCCAGTGCATGAGCAGGGAGCTGGAATGGCAGTGGAATAGCCAGGAATCAAACCAGCACTCATGGGATGCTGGTGTCACAGGCCATAGTTTGACTTGATGCACCACAATACCACCTCCCACCCTCAATTACAGAAATTAAAACACTCATTTTAACCCATGCTGTACCCATTCCACCTATCCAGAATATGAATTATTATTAAACATAAGGGGGCCCAGAGCAGTAGCCTAGTGGCTAAAGTCCTTGCCTTGCACCTGTCTGGATCCCATATGGGCACCTATATGTAACCCAGCTGCTCTACTTCCCATCCAGTTCCCTGCTTGTGGCCTAGGAAGGCAGTCAAGGATGGCCCAAAGCCTTGGGACTCTGTACCCATGTGGGAGACCCAGAAGAAGCTCCAGGTTCCTGGCTTCAGATTGGCTCAGCTCTGGTCATTGCAGCCACTTGGGTAGTGAATCAACAGACAGAAGATCTTTTTCTGTATATCTGCCTTTCCAATAAAAATAAAGAAGTCTTTAGAAAAAAATTAAACATAAGTATATTTTTGAATTAAACATAAGTATATTAAACAATGTTTAACCTGTAACAACTTCTTACATATTTGTGTATATTAGTACTTTGGATTATATCATGTGACACACTGACCCTGTGTTAGCAAGAAAATCATAAATCTCCAACAAATAAACCCAATAGCAACAAATCATGAAATAAAGAATAATGCAATTGAATGTTTTCAAACCAGATGAAAGGCAAAATATTTGTTTTAGCCAACTTCCTGTAAGAAGTGAATCTTAGCTTTTTTTAAGATTTTTATAGTAATTTCATTTGAAAGGCAGCGTTATGTAGAGAAGGAGAGAGAGAAATCTTCCATCTGTTGGTTCACTCCCCAAACTGGAACCAAGAGCTTCTTCTGGGTCTCCCACTGGGGTCAAGGGGCCCAAGGACTTGGGCTGTTCTTCACTGCTTTCCCAGGCCACAAGCGGATAGCTGGATCAGAAACAGAGTTGCCAGGACTCAAACTAACACCAATATGAGATGCCAGTGCCACAAGCTGAGGCTTAATCTACTATGCCACAGCCCTGAATCTTAGAATTTTCAAAACTGGAACAACTCATGTCTTGGTATAAAGTAAATAGTCAATATTTAAGGAAAAAATGTAGCAGATAATTTCACAGCCGTAAAATCAAAACTAATGAGAGAATTTGTTTTCATGAAACAAACAACAAGTAGACATAAAGTAATAAAGGACAACTGACAGTGGATTTTGGAACCTGTTATTAAAATAATTTTTTAAGGTTTATTCATTTTTTATTGGAAAGAGAATTGCAGAGAGAAGAAGAGACAGAAAGAAAGATCTTCTATCTGCTGGTTCACTCCCCAGTGGTCACTATGGCCAGATCTGAGCTGACCCGAAGTCAGGAACCAGGAATTTCTGCCAAGTCTCCCATTTGGGTGCAGGGTCCCAAGGCCTTGGGCTATCCTCAATTGTTTTTCCAGGCCACAAGCAGGGAGCTGAGTGGGATGTTGAGCAAACAGGACATGAACTTGTATCCATATGGGATGCTGGTGCTTAAAGGCTAAGGATTAGTCAATTGGACCATTGTGCCAGCCCTAAATCCTTTAATTTTATATCACCAGAATTATGACTTGCATTTAAAGATATTGGAATGGAAATAACTTCTTACACATATGTATGTATAAATTTATACTTCTACATAAACCGTTAGCCTTATAACTTCAGTAAAAGATACCTTCACTGGGACAGCTTAGTTTAAAATTACATGTAGGCTCTTTGAAATTATAATTAAGGCACGGCGTGATAGCATAGTGGTTAAAGTCCTCGCCTTGCATGCACCAGGATACCATATGGATGCCGGTTCTAATCCCAGCAGCCTTGCTTCCCTTCCAGCTCCCTGCTTGTGGCCTGGGAAAGCACTCAAGGACGGCCCAAAGCTTTGGGACCCTGCACCTGCATGGGAGACCCAGGAGACCTGGCTCCTGGCTTCGGATTAGCTCAGCTCCAGCCATTGTGGTCACTTGGGGAGTGAACTATCAGACAGAAGATCCTCCTCTCTGTCTCCTCCTCTTTGTATATCCACCTTTCCAATAAAAAACTAAATAAATCTTTTTAAAAAAAGAAATTATAATTAGACAAAGATAAGGAATTATGTGACTAGAGAGTGAAATGGATTACCTGTTTATTATGCTACTTTGTCATTTGCACTACCTTGTTAAAATAATAGAACTTAATTGGGCAATGAGAATTATGCCAACAATATTTTCAGTAAGGACTTTGATAGTGTCATAATATTAATTTTATTAATTTTTATTCTGTGAAAAGAAATTTGTTGACATGCCATTCAGTACTGTTATTATTGCCATCTGCATTAAAATAACAATGAAGTAGCAAAGCTGGTCTTGTTTCTATAGTTAGCAAGAAGTTCTAAACATATTAATTTATTAATTTTAACGGCTTCAGTAAAATCTATATAAATAATACCATAGTTTTATGTTAGAAACTCACTTAGCATTGAGATATACTCATAAAATGAGCAAAACTTTTGAAAACAATACTTTTGTTAAAAGTTGTGCTTGTAACTTCATCTGTGATTTTGAGAAATCTCCCATGATCTTTGATTTACGTGCTTGGTAAGACCCTTGTTGCAAACACTCGGTGTGCATGACTGTGTGTTGGGAAATTCACAGATGATGCTACCAGAGTTCCACTTGGAGACGAGGGGGGATACATCAATGCCAGCTTCATTAAGATACCCGTGGGAGAGGAAGAGTTTGTTTACATCGCCTGCCAGGGACCGCTCCCAACGACAGTTGGAGATTTCTGGCAGATGATTTGGGAACAACACTCCACCGTGATAGCCATGATGACCCAAGAAGTGGAAGGAGAAAAAATCAAATGCCAACGCTACTGGCCTAATGTCCCAGGCAAAACCACGGTGGTCAACGACAGGCTCCGGCTGGCTCTCAGGAGGGTGCAGCAGCTGAAGGGCTTTGTGGTGCGGGCGCTGACCCTGGAGGACATTCAGGTGAGTGAGTCGGGGCGTTGGTAATGACGGCCATGTTCCAGCTGGACCCCAGCATGGCCTCCTTCATGATCTGGCTAGTGTCTTTCCAGATAAATGCTGGTGACTAGTTCTGAATGCACGGGCACGGGTGCCACCTGCTCTTTTTGTATCTTGTATACTTTTCAGTGTGTCCCCCTTCATGAGCCACCGTTTCCTCCAGGATACAATGATCTCCCCGTGATCACCCATGATCCTTCACCACCCAAATGCTACATGCTGGCAACTTATTTTTGTAGTCAAACCTCTAAAGAGACAGGTTAAAACTGTTCCTAAAATTCTATTAAGCAAAAAACATTGCCTCAGCATGCAACCTAACCTAATTAGGACAAGAGGGACAATTGCAGCAAGAAACAGTTCTCACTTAGAGGAATCAGAGAAGCAGCTGCCAGGCTTTCAATAAGGCTGCTGCTGTGTCCTCCACGCTCCTCCAGTAGTCAGCCCCTGGGGGCACACGGTGCTTCCCACCAGAGGACTAGGCAAGGTGCCTTTGCTTCTGCCACCCAGTGCCACTGGGGTCAGGCAAACCTAGCCTGGGAATTGTTCTCACTTGCTAATGAGAAGATGAGGGTGTTGATAGCAGGGAAAGGAAGAGTAAAGCCAGGAGGGTGCTTGTTGAAGGAGACCGAGCAGCAGGTATAACTTTCAACACAGGATCAGAGAAGGACGCGAGGAGGGCTGTGAAGGATTAGAGTGAGCCAGGACGAGATAGCTGAGGGAGGGTGAGGAAGGGAAAACACCACGGTCAAAAAGGACAAGTTCAGAGGCCCAGAGCTGGAACCATGCCCCAGCTGTGTAAGAGACCCGGCAGAGGGCCGAGAGGTGGCGGTCGGATCAGGGGAGTCCGCGATGTCAGAGCAGTTACAGTGCCTGGCTCTGGGATGGACTTGTCGTGGAACCACCAAAGCAGGTTGTCTTTATCAAGGTGTAATTTACTGGGCCCGGTGGCATGGCCTAGTGGCTAAAGTCCTCATCTTGAACAGCCTGGGATCCCAATTGGGTGCCGGTTCTAATCCCGGCAGCTCCACTTCCCATCCAGCTCCCTGCTTGTGGCCTGGGAAAGCAGTCGAGGACAGCCCACCCATGTGGGAGACCCGGAAGAAGTTCAGACCAGCATAGCATTAGCCGTTGCGCTCACTTGGGGAGTGAATCATCAGATGGAAGATCTTCCTCTCTGTCTATCCTCCTCTCTGTATATCCAACTTTCCAATGAATAATAAATAAATCTTTTTTTAAAAAGATGTAATTTACTTTCAGTGTTCCAAATAAGTCTTTTTTTAAGCTTTTTTTTTAAAAAAACATATTTATTTATTTTTATTGCAAAATCAGATATACTGAGAGGAGAGAGACAGAAGTCTCTCAAAGAAGTCATGTTAGCCAGTATTAAAAACATGGCTCTTACAACCCTCTTGAGAAAGGGCTTCTAGTTTTCCTTAATAGGCTGTTTTAGTCTCTCCCACTTGCCCTGTGACCTGATTCACTGGACAGAATTTGAAATGCCAGAATAATAATAAAAGCAAATTACAGGTGCAAAAAGCACATCACTGTCCCCTTAATCTGTTGTGTAATCTCAGACAGGAGAGAGGCGATGTATTTCTCATCTGAATTTCACGGCCTGGCCCGACCACGACACGCCGTCTCAGCCGGACGACCTGCTCACTTTCATCTCTTACATGAGACATGTCCACAGATCAGGCCCAATCATCACCCACTGCAGCGCTGGCATCGGGCGCTCGGGCACCCTGATCTGCATAGACGTGGTTCTGGGACTCATCGGTCAAGATCTCGACGTGAGTATGGGATGAGTGAGATCTGATCGGAAGTAATGTTCACATGACAACTGTGTTAAGATAGTTACTGTGCATTTGCTGTGAGCCTGAGAATCTAATGTATCAACAAATTCCTTTTAAAAAGACAAACAAATATCTTGGATCTACTGCTATGGTGTAGTGGGTAGGAGCCACTACCTGTAACGCCAGGATCCCATATGGATGGCAGTTTGTGTCCCAGCTGTTCCACTTCCTGGGAAAATATCAGAAGATGGGCCAAGTCCTGAGGCCCCTGCATCCCCATGGGAGACCCAGAAGAAGCTCCCAGCTTCAGATCAGCCATTTGGGGAGTAAATCAACCAACAGATAGACCGCCCTCTCTCAATCTCACAAGCACTCTCTGTAACTCTCCCTTTCTAATAAATAATAAATATTTTTCTTTAAAAAATCTTAAATGTTCAAACTAAAATTTTCAATAAGGACTGGCATTGTGGCAATGCAGGTAAAGCTGCTACCAGCAACACTGGCATCCCGCTGGGGTGCTGGGATGCCTTCCAGCTGTGGATGAGACTTCTGCCGCTCAGCAGAGATGGTCTGAGTGCTTGGGCCGCTGCCCTCATGTGGGAGACCCGGAGGGAGTTCCTGGCTCCTGGCTGTGGCCTGGCCCAGACTTGATTTTAGGGCCACTTGAAAAGTGGACCAGCAGATCTCACGCCCTCTCTCTCTTCTGTATGTGTCTGTGTCTGAGTTAAATCTGTAAAAATAGTTCAGTGGAAAATATGGATAGTTTTCTGACTTAGAAATAGGGAGAGATGTCTTAAAATCACAAAAAAGAAACTGTACTTTGGAAAAAGATGTGATTAATTTTTAAATGTGATCTTAAGTGTTTTTTTTAACTTAACAGCCTACACAAATGCCTTCATTTTCTTATTATATAGAATTGTATTTTAGTAAACATTGTTATTTAGAAAGTAAATGCGATAAAAAAAAATAAACAGCACTTCAAATTTTTGTTTGTATTATTAGAATTTTTCTGAAAAGCAGAGTTATAAAGAGATCTTCCATCTGCTGGTTCATTCCTCAAACAGCCGTAGCAGCTAGGGCTGGGCCGTGCTAAGGCCAAGGGCCGGGGACTCCATCCAGGTCTCCCAAATGGGTGCATGGGCCAGGACACTTGGACTGTCTTCTGCTGCTCTTTCAGTCTCATTAGTAGGGAACTGAATGAGAAGTGGTATAGCTGGGACTTGAAACTGGTGCCCTTATAGGATGCTGGCATCTCAGGCCGAGATCTCACCTAAACCACAACAATGCTGGTTCCTGGGAATTTTTTTTAGATGTTTGAAGGCTCTTTGTGTAGTATTAGAGTTTCACCCTTTATGGACATTATTTTTAAAAATTTACTTATTTTACTTTGAAAGTCAAAGTTACAGAAGAGAAGGAAAGACAAAGAGAAAAAGATTCCGTCCACTGATTCACTCTCCAAATGGCTGCAGTGGCCAGAGCCAGATCAGTCCAAGGGGGAGAGCCAGAAGCTTCTTCTAGGTCTCCGACATGGGTGCAGGGTCTCAAGGCTTTGGGCCTTCCTCCACTGCTTTCCCAGGCCACAGGCAGGGAGCTGGATGGGAAGTGGAGCACCCAGGACATGAACTGGCATCCAGATAGAATGCCCTTATAGTCTAGAATTGTATTAGATAGTAGTAGTATCATACTATGGAATAAAAATGCACAAATATTTTAAAGCACATCTTAAAATGATAAAGCTGAGGCATTTTATTTAATTATTTCAATTTTTTAAAGTCAATGAATAAAGCAGATCTTATTTTTAACTCTAAATAATTTCAAAACTTACTCTAAAATGCCACAGTGGTGCTTGGCGCAATGGCCTAGTGACTAAATCCTTAGTTTGCACAAGCTAGGATCCCATGTGGGTGCCAGTTCATGTCCCGGCTGTTCGACTTCCCATCCAGCTCCCTGCTTGTGGCCTGGGAAAGCAATCGAGGACGGCCCAAAGCCTTGGGACCCTGCACCTGCGTGGGAGACCTGGAAAAAGCTCCTGGCTCCTGGCTTCAGATTGGCTCAGCTCTGGCTTTGTGGTCACATGAGGAGTGAACCAGCAGACAAAAGATCTTTCTGTCTCTCCTTCTCTCTGTAAATCTGCCTTTCCAATAAGAATAAACAAATCTTTAAAAAAGAAATGCCACAGGGTTTTACTGTGTATAATATGTAATTAAAATTATTGTTTCCTGAAGCATTTTAATCAAAAGTTCTTTCATGCACTTTATGTGGTAGCTTATCTACTACAATAATTTAAGTAGGACAAGACCAAATAGTCTATTTTTCTTTTGTTCATACCGTTAACTGTCAGCTAAAATTTTTTTAAATTGCATTCTGAAAGTAACAAGTAAGAAAAAATAATTTATTTTTTATTAAGGTAGAAACGAGTCAGTTTCAGGGAGGAGATCATTCCGATTGGTGAATTTCCATATGGAGTAACCTACTGTAATTCTTTTTTTTTTTTTTAATCCTTGACAATACCAAATGACGACAGACAGTGTACCAGGTTGTTTTGTCCAGGATGGCTTCCCAAGACAACCGGAAGGGGAGGATGAGTGGGGGACAGAATTCCGTGGAAGGCCCCCTCTGGGATCCCTGTGACTCACTAACCTGGAATCTGCATTCTCTTTCTGCTGGCAGTTTGACATCTCCGACTTAGTGCGCCGCATGAGGCTCCAAAGACACGGCATGGTGCAGACGGAGGTGAGTCTCCCGAGGAGGAGGGCTGTGAAGATGCCGACAGCCTTAAAGTTCTTGTTAAACCACGCATCTGTTTTTCAGATTCCTTTGTTATAGCTAAAAAAAAAAAAAAAAAAAAAAAAGCAAACCTTTATTGAAGAAAAAAAGTTTAAGCATGAAGGCTAATTCAGAAAAAGAATATTTCTAGACTGCCTTTTTAAACCATGACCTTGTAATCAAAACTGAAGGAATGCAGCAGCGTTACAGTGCACAGGGCAGACTCCAGAGGAGGAGCCAGGGCGAGAGCCTTGGTGGAGGGAGGGAGCGGGCGTGGTGTAAAACACAAGGGAATTCATAGCATGCCACCCCCATTTCCAATCCAAAAAAAGAGATAGCAGGTAACATTGTTATTGTTGTTCTAGAAGTTCAGCAGCACAAGCTGGAAGCTGCAGGGCAGGCTGGGGCTGCTTGGAGGGAGAGACAGAGGGAGGGACAGAGAGACGGAGGGACCGTGGGAGGGACAGAGCTGGGCCCTTTTGTCCTGTGATGGCAGCATTTTCATTTATCTGACCTAAAATCAAACCATGCATCGTATCACCTGCTGACTTCCAATTGCATCCTTCCTGGGGACTCCATGTTACTGTCCACCTGTCTTCACTGACTAGTTCCACTCTCCCTCTTCTCTGAGTGGAACTCAGAGGTATGAACACTGTAAACTCACACTTCTCTCCTCTTGAAAAACAGAAAATTTACTACACACGTCTAAATTAGAATGTGTCTGCTTTCCTCCATATTTCTTTTTTTAAAGAAAGATGCAGATCTCCCAGGATCTGAAACTCAGTCTGGGTCTCCCACTTGAGTTCCTATCACCTACTAGTGTGAATTTGTATTTGGGCACCAGGTCAGCACCTGAACGCAGGCACTCCAGCACGGGATTCGGGCATCCCCAGCACATGCCCACCACGTAGACCTTTCTCATTCAGAGTCAGTCTACCAAGTAGCAAGCTGATTTGCAGTCACAGTCTTTGGGTAGGGAAACTACATTTTTCTGAATAAGCCGTTCTTTAGACCCAGGGAGTTCATTCCTTCCTTCCTTCGTTGGCCCAGCAGGTATTTGCTGAGTTCCTTCTGCTCTAGGAACTCTGGCAGGTGCTTGGAGCACATCAGTGGACAAAGTACAGATTCTTGCACTAACAGCAAGATGGTGACAAGGAAGCCAGGCTAGGAACACAGTCACTGACTACGTAGGCTCTTTGAAAGTGAATCAGAACTTTAGAAGGACCCAGCAGAGGATTAAGTCAACGTTCATCATTTAAACGATATTTTCAGAATGTCCAGAATCACGGCCAGTGATGGTGCAGCAGTTCACCTGCAGCCGTCACATTGTGCATCTGAACTTGCCTCTCTCCCTGTCACTGTAGGACCAATACATTTTCTGCTATCAAGTCATCCTTTATGTCCTGACACGCCTTCAAGCTGAGGAAGAACAGCGGGAGCGGCCTCGGCCTCTGCAGTGACCCGCAAGTTGCTGCCTGGAGGATGCCTCTCTCCCTCACCCATGCAGACCCCTGCTCTACGTCTGAACATGACCTTGGAGCAGCAAGCCCGGCCGGCAGCACTGTGCCTGTCTCCTCTAACTTAGAGGGGTGTTCGCCTTCATCATACAGAACCGTGAAATGCTGGATTTTTACAGCTACTCTAACCTAATCATTATTATTTTTCTAAAAGTTCTAACACTAACTGAACAATGCCGATTTTTAGGGATGTTGGCAGGGAGCATTTGATCCAAGTGGACATTGTTACAAGGACATGCTGAGTCTATTTTTAATGCATTGATCTTGTTTATAGCAAAAAAAAAAAAATTTTTCCAGTATTTTGATAGTTATTTTATAGGGGATACTTGAAACCAGTATTTAAGCTTTAAGTGATGGTAATATTGGCATAGAAAAAAAGTAGCAAGTGTTTACTGTATCAATTTCTAATGTTTACTATATAGAATTTCCTGTAATATATTTATATACTTTTTCATCAAAATGAGATATCTGTAACTATATCATCTATTTGTAACGCCTCATCTCACTTTGTAAATAAAAAATACACCTCAAAGCATGATAAGCCTAAACTGTGCAGACAAGTGCAGTGTGTCTTCATTTAACACACGTAGGGCTCCTATTGGAGGCAGGAACCTTGGCCCCCATCCAATGACAGCCATGCCAGGTGTGTTGTCACCACTCGTAAAGGACCAGCATGAGGCTCACAAGCCGGCTTCACAGCAGCAGCTGAGCGATTGAGACAGCTTCCCTCCTCCTGCCTGTGAGCGCCACCCGCTTTGGTGTCCAGCCAATGCAGAGCGTGGGAGAGCGTCCAGTACTGGTCACCACCGAAACACACAGAATCATCAGCTGCCCAAAGGGAAGGAAACACAACAGCAGCCTGCCCCCTGCAGGTTTGTGTCTGGCTCTGCAAATAGGAAGGACAAGCCTGCACGCAGGTGCTGCTGCTGAGTGGCCCCAGGGGTCTCCAGCCCTAAGCCTAAATCTTGCCCCTAACAGTGTTTCTCCTTAGAGCCAGGAGCAAGGTCATCCTGCCGTCCGCCCAGGGACCAGCTAGCTGATCCAATCGCTGCTCCTAGGGCAGGTGACAGCAGCTTGCCACGACCCTAAGGCTACCTTCCATCTCAGGGGAAGCTTCCCAACAGAGTGTCCCACTGCTGGCCAGGCCAGGTGGCAAGGAGGGATGCCAACTTCTGGATCTTGCAAGAGAACTTCACTGTCACCACCCGGCTCCCATCAGAAAAGGTTCTGTGGTTTGGGTGGTAAACAAAGGTTTCACTTGGAAAAAAAAAAAAGTTTCTATTTGCTTTTAGAGACTTTGTGAAAGCCTTGTTGCAATTGAGCTGAATCACGTTTCCTGTCACAGGCATGAAAAGGGGCCAGTGAAGTGCTGGCACACACAGGGGCACAGCTGGAGGGGATTAGCTGCCAGCATGAGACCAGAGGGGACACCGGGAAGCTGCAGATCACCTTTTGGGGGTGGGAGGAGAGGGGTGAACGAGAAAACAGGAAACGTGGGTAAGAAGTGTAGGTTTGAGTTTATGACCCCAGACTGGAAACCCTATTAAGGGTGAGCACGGTGCTGCTGGCCTCTGGCATCCGGCCCCACCAGGCACCAGCCAGTACACTGGGATCGCAAAGGCAAGAACAAAGCCTGCCCCGGGCTCTGAGCGCACACTGTGGCAGCCAAGCACGGGGCAACAGGCCAAACACAATCGGGAACTTCTGGTTTATCTAACAGTTCCGGACAGGTCTGGGCAAGGCTAGATCTGCAATCCTCACACAGTTTCCCGGACTGTCCTAAGACTCGCCTCCATCCCCCCTCCCCAGGCTGGGGGGACTCGGGGAGGAGGAGCACCCTCAGAGAGGACCCGGGGTCACCGGCTGCCTCTGCAGCCACCGGCCAGACGATGGCTCCAGAACACAAGGCAGCCGGCAGCCAGTGGACTGAGCAGTGGATCCCTCCGTGCTCCACAGGGAGAAACGTGAGTCATGATGTGAGAAATGAAACTGGACCGAAGCTGTGTCTTCTGAGTGAATGGCATCTGAGCGTTGCAGAATTAGAAATATTTCATCCCCAAATCAAAACTTCAGTAGACATCATTATTAGAGAGATTTCTGAATTATCATGATAAGCAGGAGAGAAATGGCAGTGAGAAAAGATCACTTTTTCCTCCCATATCTGTGGTTCCAGAAAGTCTGCCAAACGCCTTGGTTTGAAAATGGCCGGTCATCCGTACGTGATGTGACAAGTCCCAGAAGTTACAGGCACAGCCTGCCCTGGCTTCCTGTCACAGACTCCTCAGTCGTGCAAAAATGTGTCCTTGCACTTTCTTTGAAAAGTTTCAATTTCATCTTATTAATGTGGAGATTCACAAACTGGAGGACAGCCTGGATGATATTTCAATTTATTAAAAGAATTACAAAGAGAGAGATGTTTCCATCCACCAGTTCATTCCCAAATAGGTGCAGTGACCAGCGCTGAGGCAGGCTGAAGCCAGGAGCAGAAGCTTCTTCAGGCCTCCCAGACGGAGGGGCTGGAGCATTTTGTCTGTCTTGTGCTGCTTCCCCAGGCACATCAGCTGGATCAGAAGTGGAATAGCCAGGACTTGAACTGGCACCCAGACTGGATGCCAACATCCTAGGCAGCTTTATGCACAATGCCAGATGGCCTGGGTATTTTAAAACCACTCTAAGTTTTAATGTATTCATCTAGGATTGTATTTGATTAAAAGCAACAACAACCAAAAAAAAGTGGCAAGCAGGGTCATACAAATTAAATGTTTATTTTCCTGCCTTAGGAAAACAAGGACAGAAGTGGGTAGTAGCTATGCTTGCCTCTGCACCTCAAGAATGTCAACAACTGGGCCCGGTGCAGTGGCACAGCAGCTAAAGTCCTCGCCGTGAAAGCGCCAGGATCCTATATGGGCACCGGTTCTAATCCCAGCAGTCCTGCTTCCCAGGAACCTCTGCTCGTGTTATTAGCATGCCCTGTGCATGGGCCCGCGTCTAGCTTTAGCAGAGCTGCTGGTAGCTAGCCATGGCTCCGTGAGGGCAGGAACCTGTACTGCCCAATGGGTGCTGTGTGTCCCCCGTGCCTGTGTGATTCGCAGACCGGCTTCTTAGCCCTTACACATCTGTCCAGGGGGGCACTGGGAGCCCTCAGCGGGTCAGCAGCTGTCGAGAATGTGAAGATGGCTTGTGCCTCCAAGTCCCACCATCTCGAGGACTTTCTGCATTGCTGGGAAAACGCAACCATGCTGGCCCCTGGCAGGCTCAGTCCCAAAGACCAGACTTTCCTCACACACTTCCCAGATCTAAGAACAGATACAAAATAGACCCAGGGTCCCAGCAAACACATTCCCTGTAGGAAGTTGCGTGATCTGGTGGCATTCCACAACAGTGGAGGATGGGTGAGTCCACACATGACATTGAGAATACTTAGCCAGAAAACATTTTAATTCTAACATGTTAGAAAAAATAAATAAACAGTGGGATAAACATGTAAATGCAGTCCACGGATGTTGTAGGAAGGCATGTTTTAGTGATGGCAGGATGAAGCAGGCTGTTTGACTGCCACGGGGAGACAAGAAGTGAACACAAGAGCCAGGAAAGAAAGCGGTGGGCTCTGCTGCAGGGTGCCCCAAGTGACGTGAAAGCGGTGGGAAATGCCATGGTTACAGGCTCGGTGAGTAAGAGACAGTGTTCGCATGCCTTGCAGCCCCTGTCCTAAAGAATGAGGCAGGTCAATGCGATCGTGATGCCTGCAGCCCCTCTCTACACAGCAGGTCACCAGGAGACTGAGGGAGGCTATTCACGGAACTGGCGCGCTTGAAATGGCAGGTGTCTGTCTCTAGGAAGTGAGACTGCACTTTCCACTCTTTCCCTCCACGCCGCCCCCCAGCTCCTCCCAGCTTGTGCTACACACCTGTAACCCAAAAAGTTTTTGAAACCCTTTAAAAAAAAAAAAACAGCAATCGTTTGCAAGAAAGGTCTCACTGTCTACAGGCTGTGTTTCCTCCCCCGTGCTGCCAAGGCCCCGCCAGGGCCCAGCAGCCAAGTGCCCTGCCCTCTGCCTGGCCCTGCTGCAACACGAGGTCGGCTTGCTCCTTTAGAGTTTTAACTATTGGATTCAAATTCAGGTGCCAGGTGCTGCCGCTGCGTTGGGAGACAGGCCCTCCAATGTGTGGGAGCCCCGTGAGCCGGTTCCAGAGGATCCCGTCACAACGCCCAATCTACGGGAGAAAAAAAAAGGCACACAGACGTGGCTGGCAGGTGCTACGCGTGAGACTCCCGCATCAATCCGGTCCCGCCTTCACTGGCCGCTGCAGGAGAGAAGCGAGCAGCAGGTGCACCTGGTTCCGGGGCAGCCACCTGGCCCTGGAGGTCCAGGGCCCTGGCGCAGTCCAAGGACCCAGGCGGCCCTGCAGGAGCCACAATGGCTTCTTCGTTCACCTCCAGGAAGGCCCTGGCCTCTGCAGCCGACATGGGTTTCAGCTGGATGCGGACTTGTGCGCGCTCCGGGTTCTTTCTTCTCTGCTTGTTCTCCAGCCTCCTCTTATATGTCTGATAAGCTGCCGGTAAAACACACGCAAGGCACAGTCACTTAGCTGGGGCCGGGTCACGTTTCTCACGGTGTGGTAACATGGTTTACTTCTCCATATACTGGGGTTTGCCTCATTTTATACCACATATGCATAAACGCCCAGGAAAACAGGAAGTGGGGCAAGAAAATGAGGGAACAGAATGAACCCATCTGTCAGAGTGACTTCCTGTCAGGAAGGGACCGTTTAGGACGGTGCCTGGAGCCTCACCCGTCAGTCGCCAGCCAGCCAGCCAGCACCCTCCTGGCCCAGGGGGACGCCAAGCTTCCCCGTCAGGCTCACCAGGAGAAGAAATTCCAAGTTGGATGAAAGACCAGGAGTTTTCATGATAGGATTTCCTTGATCTCATGGGATAACTAAATTCCAACTAGTGTAAGCATTGTTTTTATTGATTGCTATGTTAGTGGTCAGGACAGCTCAATTAATCATCCATGCAGAATCCATTGCAAGTGATCGATCTACTTACAGTGGCCAAGATTTATATGGATGTGTGTGTGTGTGTGTGTGTGTGTGTGTGTGTGTGTGTGTGTGTGTGTGTACACTGGGAGGGATATGCAAATACACATTTTCATTTACCTTTTGTGAACCTACATATGATTAATGTAAAATAATGTACACATAATTAAATAGATAAGTAAATGAAACACCTCAAGGGTGTTCATGAGACTTAATATGTAAATACCTACATCTGGTAAATGTCATTTCTAAGCTAGACAATTCTTAACAAATCTATGAATCTAAGTTCCGGCCATGCATTAGTCTTTGTAAGGCATATTTATTTATACTAAGAAGCTTACCTCCAGATGTTTCTTTTACATTTTGTCATTTTTTATCTGAATTGCCTTTTATTTGAAAGGCTGAGCAATTGAGATCATCATTCTGCTGGCTTACTCCCTACATGACCACAACAACCAAGTGTGGAGCAGGCCACAGCTGGGAGCCTGCAACTCAACCAGGCCTCCTGTGTATCTGGGAGGGACGCTGGCTACTGCCTCCCCAGCTGTGCAGCAGCAGGAAGCTGAGCTCAGAAGCAGAGCCCAGAGACACTGATACAAGATGTGGGCGTCCAAGAGGCACCCAAACCACTGCGCCCAGTGCCTGTCCTAGCCTGTTGCAATTTCTGTGAAATTCCCATCCGCATCTAAACACCCTGTTTCTGTGCTTTTTTTTGTCTCCAGAAATTTCAGGTGGAACGTGTGTCACAGAAGAAGCACCCACAACTTCGGATTGAACAAGGAGTCACTAAGCCGGGTCCATCAATTTCTTAACCAGTAGGTATTCACTCACCGGCCACAATGAGAAGTCCATTCACCAGCTGAAAGAGTCCATAGGCCAGTGGGAAGTTAAACATCTGGACCAGGTACTCAGCAGTGAAAGACAGCTGGAGCATGGTGATGCACATCTGGATGTTTTGAGCTCCCGTTTCTAAGGAAATCGTCCTGCACCTACCAATGAAAAGGTGTTTGAGAGTTACATACGAGCAACAGGATTATGTTTTTAATGTCTGTTACATGCAACGATTGCCCTATGTTATGAGCACAGGCCACTAAAAACGTGTGTCATTACTCATTTCTTGCTGAGTACCTTCTTTCTAGAATAACCATCAGAGAGGAACTGTGGAGTACAGTCTTGCAAGCCCTGTCCAAATAAGGAAGCTCAGTGAGAGATAATCTGTACACACAAAAAAAAGCTCAGGAACACGACAAAGGATGACCAGGGCAGGGAGATGCTGTAGGGATCCAGAACCATGGTGGCAGCCCTTAGCTTGGCAGAGGAGAGGGTTACAAATGGAAAGAGTGGCCAGGGCATTTAATGTGGGGAGAAATGACAGTTCTGGGCACTGATGTGAGGTTCACATAGGAAATACTGAATTTACATAGGGTTTTTTTAATGTCTGGGGCCAGATACCATGATGTAGCAAGCTACACTGCAACACAAGATGCCCTTGTTTAAGCTCTGGCTACTCTAGTAACGATCTAGCTTCCTATTAACACACCTGAAAAGCAGCAGAAAATAGCTCAAGTACTTGAGCACACACAAGAGAAACTCAGATGGAGTTCCTGACTCCTAACTTCAACCTGGCCCAGCCGCAGCTGTTGTGTCCATCTGGGGAGCGAACCAGCCGATGGAAGATCAGTCTCCTCCGTCTGTCCTTCTCTTGTCAAGCTGCCTTTCAGATAGATAAACCTTTTCTAAAATGTGTATTGTTAAAGACAAAATACTGCCCCAACTGCAGGCAACTGCCTAGGTTACTTTGTACCTAGTAGCTAAGTGTTAACTGCTTGGAGAAAAGTAACCAAGGCTGGTAGGCATTCTGGACCTGGTTAATGCCAAATTTGTGTTACATGTACCGATATGCCAGCATAGTTGCCTATTCTAGTTTTCCTTTTTTTAAAGATATGTGGGGAAAGTGGGGAATACTGGCCACACTGGACAAGCACACTGGCCCCCAGGCAAAGGGGCTGTAGATTGTCCAGGAAAGGGATTCTGAAAATGTACTGGAATGGAATTAGTTGAGGGCATGTTGATAGGGGAAGAATGATTTCTGGGGTCTTCCACGGAACAGGCCACTGCATTCACAGGTAAATGAGGGAGTTGAGACAGAATTGTTTAAAGGGGGAAAACCAAAGGGCATGTCTGGATCAGGCCAGACATGGCACTCGCCCATGTAGGAGACCTGGCCTGGGTCAAAAAGCATCACCTATTACCCAGCGGTACATGCAAAAACTGAGGCTGGGGGCACACCAGGCTAAGCTAAACTGCAGTACCTGCCTGAGAGTGTTGGACCAACAGGTGGGCCACAGTACCCACCAGAACACAAGAGAATCAGATCTGGGGACAGATTCTATAACAAATGTGTAGGCTTGCCTCTGTGGAACTGAAGCAGCCACTGGCTTGCATGGAGAACTGGGGGTGGTGACAGGCTAAGCCAAGCTGGGTTGTAAAATTCATCTGACAGGAACCCACTTGGCACTCATGGGAGCTGGGGCTGGGAAGAGGCCAGGAATAGCTAAGCTGGAGCACCCACTGGCACATACAAAGGCCAGGACTGAGCAAACCATGCCATGCAGGGCTGTGCCACCAGCCTACACATGAGAGATCCTCAGCTTTCCAAGCAACTACCTTAATAGGCCACAGCTCCTGCTAGAAAGCACAACAGCTGGGGCTGGGGTCAGGCCAGGCCAGGCCAGGCAAGGCTGCAGCACCTGTCAGCATTTGTGTAGGCCAGGCCTGGGCCAGGCCACAGTACCCATTGGTACACATAAGAATCAGGACAAGGTATGCGCTGTGCCCAGCTGGGCTGTGCTGAAACATCTACCAACAAGAGCTGAGACTGTAGGTGAGGCAGGCCAGGCTGGGTTGAAGCACCCACCAGCATGCACAAGATACAGGGTGGGGAATGGGCCTAGTAGGAGAACTCTGGGGACTCCCTGCTAGGCTGCAGCTCCCACTGACGAATTCAAAAGTTAGGGATGGGGCAAATAGGTTGGGCAAAGTTGTAGCACTTGTCAGCATGTCTATGGGCTAAGTTCAGGGGTAAACCAGACTGGGCTAAGCTGCCCACCCATTGGTGTGCATAAGAGAATGAGTGTGGGCCGGCTGGGCTAGGCTGCAGCACCTGCTAGCAAATGCAGGACTGGGTACAAGATATGTCAGGTTAGACCACAGTACTCCTGGCAAGAGCAAGATCAGGGACTAGTGAGGAATGAGCACTCTTCTGCTCGTCTGTATCTCCCGCTGGTGAGCACAAGAGCCAAAGCTGGTGGCAGATTGTGTTGTTCAAAGTGGCAGCATCCAAACACATGCATGTGGGCTGGGTCTGGAGGTGGGCTGAGCCAAGCTGCAGCACCCATGGGTCTACATTAGAGCCAAAAAGCATAAGAGACAAACTGGGCTAGGCTGCAGCACATGACAACACACGCAAAAACCAGTGGTAGGGACAGATCTGGTGGAGGTTACTGGAGGTCTTCCCAGTGATGCCTCAGCACCTATCAGTTCACATGAGAGATAAAGCCAGGGGCCAAACTGACCAAGCAGCTGTATCTACAGTATGGTGTTGGCTGGTACAGGTGACAAACTGACCCTACACTGGCTGGCAAACACAAGGATCAAGCCAGAGGTCACCCCAGATGAGGTTCCTTGGAGAAAAAAAATTGAAACATTTGAATCACCCACCTTCCTCTGTACCTAACCCTCTCCACCCTAATTGAAGACCCACATGGGCATGCATTCTTCTCAACTATGTAAACAATGTCAAAAATAAAATTTAGAAATAAAAGAGTGGATTTTAAATTTCTTGGCATCAAAATAAATTTAGCCTCTATCATAAACTAATTAGCATAGAGGAAGTATTAGAGGAGATGGAAAGTTGAGTTAGAAATATGAAACTGCATAAATTAAACCATATTTGAAAAGACACATGCACAAAGCCTAAATGAAAACCAAATGTCTAACATGATTATCTTTGATGAAATGACTTAATAATCATTATTTTCTACTTTTCGATAATTTATTGACTCACTACTTGCAGAAAATGAAATACATGTCAGAGAAAAAGAGGGAGGGGAGGTGAGCCAAGGCAGTACGTGAGGGGTCGGGGTAGGCGCATCCACCTGACACCGACGTGTCGAGGGAATCTGCACGTTTTCATACATGCAGCTGAGATTTTGGACATGTAAGCTGGGTTGGAACATGGAGGTAATGACTGTGTGTGATGTGGCAGTGGAAATGTCAGTGGGACAGAATGGACTCGGTGGCTCATGCTTTATTTCCACTTTCCTGATTGTTGCTACCCCTTTCCTCAAACTATTCTCCCTTCTTCCAAACCCTCATCGAGATCATGATATGGTAAAGCAGCAAAGTTGGAAGTTGGCAAGTGCAGCATCTCATTCTTGATGTTTGTCCAGTGTTCGGGCATGAAAAAGATGAGACTGATGACAACACCTGCCTGAAGAGTGTCATTCTCTCCGGATCCAACTCCATTTCAGCCCCTCATCCATCTGCCTGTCTTCCTGATTATTGCCTTGGGAAACAAACACAGGTGCAAATCCCAACTCCACCATATTCTAGCTCTACAAACTTGACCAAATGTTAAGTTTTCTCTGGAGGGTTTGCACAATCGTGGACTCTCTGAGGATTATAACGACATGAAAATGACATGCAACTGGGGGGAGTTATCCTGTGCTTAGTACAATCCTAAAACTTCCCAAAGCAGACTTCAAGTACCATAAAGCCAATTAAAAATTGCCCAACCTTCATTTTTGGAATTCAGGTGAGATCTGTCTACAGTTCTCTTCTTACTCCAATACCTTAAATGAGATGAAATAAAACTATCACTAAATCAGGGAACATTCTAAGGCATGCACAAGTTTTAAGAAAGTTAAGTCCTGAACCTATTATTTTTCACAATGTCAATATTTTGCAAATTGCTAATTAGAATAGGCAACAAGAGAAGGGAGAGAACCTTGAAAACATGATAGGGATTTGTCTGAGGTGTTGTCATTATAGATAATGGCATATAATTCACAACTATGGAGACCTGACTGTTATAGCCATTTGAAGAGTGAACCAAGATGTGGAAGATCTGTCTGTCTCTCCCTTTGTGTCACAACAAAGTGAGATCATGAAATTAAATATTAAAATCAAATTAAAATAAATAATTGGTTAAATGATTAATTCAAATAAATCTGAACAAATGATATTAATGCCCCAATGACAAAATCACAAATTACACCTTCCCATCAGGCCAGTGTTTGGCTTAGTGTAGCACAAGGAATGGCCATGATCCCTCCCCTCCCCACCTATGTGGCCATGTCCTGTCCAACATCTGTCAGTGGACACTTCAGGTCTCCTGACCCGAGCGAGCAGCAATGCCTGCCAGTGGCCATGTATTTCCTTCCCCTTCCTCAAACAAGTCAATGCATCATGTCACTGTACCTTTGCCAAGACTGGCGTGTAAGTAGAGCCAGCAGAAAGCCAGAAATGTGGCCAATGAGCGGAAAGATGAAGCTGACGGTCAGAAGAGTGGTATCTGCATTCCAAGAGCCGTGGGCCAGCACCACACCAGCGACCGTGACCACCAGAAGGAGCACTGTGCCAACAATGGCCCCGATCTATAGCAACGAAAGAAGCGTGTAAACATCGCAGGCTGTTGGCCTTTAGGATGCAAAAAACCACAGAGGCTCTGCAATGCTTGGAACCTACAAATTGTAATGCTAACCCGGGACTTGGTAGAATTGAACCGTTTTATGGAGGGGAGGAGAAAGCTGCGTTCTGTAACAATCAGTGTGGCTAAGCTAGAGCTCAGTGGGACTTGACACAAGTCCAAAGTCCCCTCTCCAATGGACAAATTTATTACTTCAAGTAGTGTACTGGGCAAGGACTGGTGGGTAGAGTTTTTTTATGGATAGTGGAAAACTGGGAAGAATGGACAACCTGACAGTAAGCACTCAACAGCCCTACACCTGGGTAAGCCCACCTAGCAAGTTGCCTGCAGCCTGGGGTCAGCCCTACTTCACCCTCCTCATCTCCTCCCACAAGTCCTCCTGCCACCAGCAGCTCCCTCCTGCTTTGAGTCTGCTCTGCCCTTCCTCCAGTGAAATGGACCTGCTCTTCAAGTGATAAGAAGGGACACGCTGACCTAGATCTTTATCCACTCCCAACAGCATGTCACATCTTACTCCACCAAAAGCAGAAACAGAGAGTCTACCACAACATTCCAGCAGCTGATGTTTCACATCAAACAGGAAGAAATCCTGGTTCAGCATATTCTGGGACAGTCAGGCTCTTGGCAAGCTCCCATGCATACCATCTAGACAGCAAATGATGCCCCAAGTGATGGAGTCAGACCGGACTAAGGGTGTTGCGAACAGGAGGCAGTGGGAACCCAAAGAAAGCAAACAGATAACCTTTAACTGTTTCAAAACAGGGACAGCCTGTACCCTGACTAATGGGAAGACGCTGGAACATACCAAAAAGCCTTCCCTTTCTTTTCAGGTTTACATTTACCAAGAGCTGGGGCCAACACGGTGATATCACAAGGTTAATCTGTGGCACTGGCATTCACTATGGGTGCCAGCTTGGGTCCTAACTGCTCCACTTCTTTTTTTTTTTTTTTTTTTTTTAAAGATTTATTTTTATTATTTTTTCATTGGAAAGGCGGATATACAGAGAGGAGAGACAGAGAGGAAGAGCTTCCGTCCGATGATTCACTCCCCAAGTGAGCGCAACGGGCCGATACTATGCCGATCCGAAGCCAGGAGCCAGGAGCCTCTTCCGGGTCTCCCACGCGGGTGCAGGTTCCCAAAGCTTTGGGCCGTCCTCAACTGCTTTCCCAGGCCACAGGCAGGGAGCTGGAAGGGAAGCGGGGCTGCTGGGATTAGAACCGGCGCCCATATGGGATCCCGGGCGTGCAAGGTGAGGACCTTTAACCACTTGTGCCACCGCGCCGGGCCCTGCTCCACTTCTGATTCAACTCTCCCCTGCTAATGTGCCTGCAAAAGCAGCAGAGAATGGCCCAAAGCCTTTTGGGCCCCTGCACCCAGCAAGAAGCTCCTGGATCCTGGCTCCTGATTGGCTCAGCTCCAGCCAAAGTGGCTATTTGGGGAGTAAACCAGCAGATGGAAGCTCTCTCTCTCTCTCTCTCTCTGCCCCTTTCACCTCTCTGTAATTCTGCCTTCCAAATCAAAATAAATTTCTAAAAATATCACCAGGAGAAGAATGAGGAAAACTGAAGTTTGTTCTGAAAACATGTCAGCTCTCAAAGCAAAAGAGGATCGAGGACAGCCCCTGAAGCTGACGCACTGATGGCATCCGTCTAGGCTTTCTGAGGCAGTCTGCAATGCTTGTGCCTGTTGCAGGAAGTCTGCTCCTTACAGATAATAAACCTGACACAGGGAGAACATATCTAGCTTCAGTGGGGCAGTGGCCACAGGAAATCCAGATTCATTGTCATCGTTGTTGAATGCCCTTTGAAGTCCCTGAACATAGAATCCTGGAAAAGGCGCAAGTTTCCACAACCATCTTCTCTCCTCTTGTATACAAAATCATAACAGACTCTGCTGTTAGCAAATCTCCTAGGGAGGCAGTACCAAGCCAGGAAAGGGAGCTGCGTTATGGGCACATGTATGCTCCTTTGCCAGGAACCCAGCCATGCTGCTCCTCTCTGGGGCCGCATTCCCCCCACACTCAAGCAGCCTTTTCCTGGAAAGCACCCATGGAAGCTCTCAGAGTGGACGGCCCTGACTTGCTGCCCACACACAGGCCTCAGCTTTTCTGTCACCAAATTAGAGGAGGAGCCGTGTGTTTTCCAGGGTGACTTCATCAAGCTCAGCATGGACCTGAGTGCAGTGTCACCCGGGCAAGGCATGGAGAAGGGGACAGGAGGTGAGGGCTTGCTCCAACCCACAGGCCCCTGAGGTAAATGCTTGGGGTGGAGGACGGCTGCACTGGACCAGCTTCCGTCCCTCAAGGCGAGTCCAAGGATGTGCTATGGCATGACATCACTCACCTTGAGGATGATTTTGGATTGCTTGGGCCACCTGTAATTCACAAAGACTCCGAAGGCCACAGGGATTGTCAGGCACACAAGAGTAATTCCTAGTGAGGAGAAAAAGCCATCAGATGGGACCCACTCTTTCCCTAACCACCAAGTCTTCCTTGGCAACTTCCAATGAGTAACAACAGTAATTAAAACTACGTTTTATGTCTGCATCCACCTCAAAAAAGAAACAAAGCTCTGAAAGTCTTGGAAGAGTGTGTGACTTGATTGTCCTCACTGCTGGGCCAGCATTTCCCTCTCTTAAACTGACACTCACACACAACTTCAGAGACAACTAGAATTAGAACAATGAGAAGACAGGATGGCCACTTTGAGCCCATGAACCTCTCGGGCTGGTGTGTACAGGTGTCGCCCTGCTCCAACCGTAGCCATTATGTCTTTCTTTGGGGTCAAATGGGTCATGGAGTTTGCAGGGTAAACCCCGGTAATCAGCATTCCAACAACTTGTGCCATACCACCACAATAGTTTCTCAGACTCTCCAAGTGTAGGTACCCTAAGGCTGGCCAGGAAACACCTCCCAAGTTAGCACCAAAGAACAAAAATATTGGGAAGCAATTGTCCACCTGCCAACAGGATCTGTACGCCAACATGTTCTAGTGTTACTTTTCAATCTGACCAAATGCCTGACATAATGACTGCACAGTTGGATGAGGTACATTCATCTAGGCCCCAGCTCTACTACTGATTTCAGCTTCCTGCTAACATACACCCTGAAAGGCAGCAGTTGATAGCTCAAGTACTTCGACCCTGCCAGCCATGTGGCAGGTCTGGATGGAGTTCCAGGTTCCTGGTTTTAGCCTGGACTGGTTCCAACCGTCGCAGCCATTCACAGAGTAAAGCAGAAAATATGAATGCACTATGTGACACTGTCTTCTCCGCCTTTCAAATAGATAAAATTGTAAGTAATTTTAAAAGATTCAATTTCTTTGTGTTTTAATTGTAAGGTTTGGTTGGTTTTGGGTTTTTTTTTTGTTTTGTTTTGTGTTTTGGTTTTTGCTTGCTTATTAAGCAACTTCGCTGATCTTACTTTCTTTTTTTAAAGATTTATTATTATTATTATTATTATTATTATTATTATTATTATTATTGGAAGGCAGATATACAGAGAGGAGAGACAGAGAGGAAGATCTTCTGTCCGATGATTCACTCCCCAAGTGAGCACAACGGCCAATGCTATGCCGATCCGAAGCCAGGAGCCTCTTCCGGGTTTCCCACGTGGGTACAGGGTCCCAAAGCTTTGGGCCGTCCTCAACTGCTTTCCCGGGCCACAGGCAGGGAACTGGAAGGGAAGCGGGGCTGCCGGGATAGAACCGGCGCCCATATGGGATCCTGGGCGTGCAAGGTGAGGACCTTAACCACTTGCACCACTGCACCGGGCCCGATCTTATTTTCAAAAATGAACTCTTATCCAGGTTAAGAGCTGAAATTCTGCAGTCAGATATCTCGGAATTTTAATTCTACATTTATCATTTACATGATCTTGGTAAAGTTATTTCTCTAAGCCTAAAAACCTATGAAATTGAATTAGGAACAGGATCTATACTGTAGAGTTGTTTAAGGAATTAAATTAACATTTTAAAAATATTATATTTGCTTTTATTGGAAAGGCAGAAAGATCTTCCATCAACTGGCTTACTCCCCAAATGGCTAGAGCTGATCTGATCTGAAGCCAGGACCCAGGAGCTTCTTCTGGGTCTCCCATGTGGGTGCAGGGTCCCAAGGCTTTGTGCCATCCTTGACTGCTTTCCCAGACCACAAGCAGGGAGCTGTATGGGAAGAGGAGCAGCTGGGATATGAACTGGCACCAGATCCCGGCATATGTAAGTGAGAATTTAGCCACTGAGCCACCATGCCGCGTCCTAACTTTTTATACTATAAAGAGATACAAGGACATCATTTGCAATAGCTATAACAAATACAATAGCTATAACAAATACAATAGCTATAACAATTGCTACTGTTCCACAACACGAGCCCTGTACAGACCTATGTTCTGGTACGGAATTGTGACAGTCTGTGCGAGATTCCAGGACCAAGTGTAGAGGTAGAGGCAGAGTGGCATCATTCCCAGGGCAGCCACGGTGGAACAGGTCGTCATGCTGATGCTGAAAGCAAAAGGCAAAGCATACTTAGGAGGCAGAATTGGAAATGAAAAATTTAGTCTTTATCAAAATCAACAACCAAGAGACATGTTCTGAAGCTTGTTCCCTTCTCACATTGAATGCATGATGGCTGTATTTGTGGCCTATAAGATCTTATTTATTTCTTACAAATGCTTGTCCTTTATGAATATGGCATATTGCATTGACTTTCGCGTGTGTCTTTACTGAGATAACTTTGCCGCTGGGACTAAATCCTACTTAGTTGCGGTGTGTAATCATCTCTGTATGTTGTTCTATTGAGTCAGCTCATATTTTGTTGAGATTCTTGCCCATATATTCACTAAAGCTCATTACTCATCTGTAGCTTTCTTCTGATGGCTTTGTCCTCCTTTAGGACTATGGAGTTTGAACTAGAGCAAATGAAAATGCTGCAAAACTAAGCACCCTCCCCAGGTGAACTGTTAACCAGCAAGCCAGGAGGAAGTCACTCAAACATCCGTAAGATTCCCATTGGACAGAGCAGGCTAGCCAACAGAGCAGAGTAGATACAGGGCCAGGAGACAGGCAGCTCATGTCGTGAAGGACAACAAATGACACATCAGCCCTACAAGGCACTACAGACCCCTCACTATCTAAGTTCAGGCCTTGGACGTCTGAAGGCTCTCTCTTCCCTTGGGTCAGGAAGTTCATATACCTGTCAGTCATTTGTTCCAGCAACACAGACTAACCACATAACCATGGGCAAGGCAGTTTGGTCTGAGGGCTTTACACGACAACTATTAAGAAAATCCCCTGCCTATCCCCCTCTCCCAGACTTTCTGAGCCTGATGCTGAAATAGATAAACTCGGTTTTGTGTCATGGCTTTATATATTCCAATGCTGACCATAAAACAATTGATGGTTACATTAATGGTTTCTGGCAAAAAACAAACCAAAAATATGTATGCTCTTGCCAGACAATGCATTCCCCTTCAAGGATATTGAAAATAAATACTCCTTCTGCACTCCCATTCGTTGCTAGTGACAATACACTCCTAGAGGGGTCTGCCAGTACCAAGCGCAGTCAGCAGCGTAACGTTCCTAAGTGTATTAACTGGCACTTTTGGCATCTGGCATCACACATGGCTTTTTGCTCCCCTTTAAACAGTTTATTTGTTTGACTTTTCCATTTTCAACTCATTGAAGCTCTTTAAAATTCAGAGCAAGGATCACCTTCCAATGCTGCACATTTTATGCCAAGCTTACTATGTAACCTGAACTTTATGACCTCTTGTATGATGAACATTTATATAGTCAATATTGTTTCCTTCTTAAAGTTTTTGAAAAGCTTTATTTTTTTATGACAAGGCAGATTTACAGAGAGAGAAATCTCCCATTGGTTCACTTCTCAAACAGCTACAAGAGCCAGAGCTGCTCATGTGTGCAGGGAGGGAAGAACTGGAGTCTTCGTCCATTGCATGCCCAGGCACATTAGCAGGCAGCTGGATTGGAAGTGGAGCAGCCGAGACATCAACAGGCACCTAAATGGAATGCACTGCAGCACTACAGGTATAAACTTAACGTGCTATGCCATGGCACTGGCCCTAGTACTGTTTATCTTCTAAGTTGCTTGTCTAACATTAAGTTTCTTGTCTTGTTAAAGCTGTCTACCAACAGAAAGTATTCAACTACTTCCACAACACTCTTTCTTTTTAGGTTTATAGTTTATATTTCCAGCTCATTTGAACTTTATATTGTATATGATGTAAGGCTTCAGACTGGGCATTTTCCTTCTATACTGAGAGGCAAATGTGCCACTATTTTACTACATAAACCATTTACCCCTAAGCTGAAGTACCAACTTTATCAATATATGAAGTATCTGAACTTATTCAAAATATTTTCTGGAAATGCTATTCTAGCCCACAGATAAACAACTCCCTATTTTTCTTAAGCAAATAGCAGACTTCATATTTTCATAGCATGTTTTCATATATACAGGGAAATTATCCCCATTAAAGTTTTCCTTTTCAAAGTTTTCTTAGCAATTCTCGTATATATTATATTCCATATGAAATCTGTAATCGTTTTATCTAGTGTGGCATTAAAATGACACTTGGGACACCCACACTCCACACTGGAGTGTCTGGTACAAGCCCTGGCTGCACTGTCCGGCTAGAGGGTAGGTTCAAGGAAGGCAAGCACTTGGCCACCACTCTCCAGGCCCTGTATACATGGTCTGGGAAGCTTTTCAGAATTCTCAGCTGATGACAGTGCTGCATTCCTTGCACTGCCATATTACCAAATCCTGAAAGGAACTACACATTACATCACTCCAATCTTGAACTTCTGGAAAACTAGCACTGCATGTACAGCCTGTAGGTGTTTTGGCTCAGAAGATAAACAGGTTTTCTTGATCATGGGAAGCCCTGTGTGCAGTTCCTCTGGGGCAGATCTCAGATCCTCAATGCCATGGGTTGTTGTTACCAGCCTTCACATCACTGTCCAAAGCCACAATGTTCAGGTGAACAGTCAAGGGATAGAAGCAGAAAACTCTGCCAAGTCATAAATACCAAGAAAGCAGGAAAAGCACCCAATGAGCGTGGGTGATGCCAAAAGGCCTTTTTTTTTACTTTCACAAAATTCCAATGTAGCGTAAACAGAGCATGTAGCTAACTGGATCTGCCAGCTGTGCTCATGGAGAGAAACTGTTAGCAATCCTGCCAGCAACTGAACAAGATTCCACTTGCATTAAGAAGATTCGTGACATCATCTCCAGACTAGCACAACGAATAGAGACAGATTCAACAAATCCAGACAAGCAGGGAAACCCTGAACCTCTCTTAAAGCAGAGCAAACACCCAGGCACAGTCCACCTGCCTGGAATGGAAAAAAAGGGGGGCAAAGGAAATACAGTTAGTAAAATACAGTGGCAAAAACAGTTTGCAACTGGGGTTTAAATTACTGAAGTCGTTTGATTTCAAAACAACAGATTCAGGAGTTCTAATTCTCAGAACTAAATACACATACCCTTGCTTTTCTACTGAAATAATTGAGAGTGGGGGAAGTGACGGGATGGAGCCATGGCCCCCACCTGCAGTGCTGGCATCCCATATGAGTGCTGGTCCAAATCCTGGCTGTTGCACCTTTGATTCAGCTGCCTATTGATCTGCCTGGGACTGGCAGACCCAGAAGAAGTTCCTGGTTTCTGACTCCAGATCAGCTCAGTTCCAGTTGCTGTAGCCACTTGGGGAGGGACCCAGCAGATAGAAGATCTCCCTCCACTCTACTTTCTCTCTCTCTCTTTCTCTCTCTCCGTCTCTCCTTCTCTCTCTGCAAATGTGCCTTTCAAAAATATGTAAATAAATCTTAAAACACAAGAAATAGTTATTTTTAAAAATCTGGTGAAGGAGCTGAAAAAGGAAGGTGTTGTAAGATCACATCCATAGACTGGACCCTTGGAAAGAGTTCATGGCTCCATTTTCCATTCCCAAATGTAAGTATGACTTTGTCTGCTGCCCCCACAGTGCTGGTAACAGTTTCTTTTGGAGCACTGCTTGTGAAGTGCTGTGCCTCGTGCTTTTGTATATAGTTTGTCTTTTCATTTACAATAACACCTTAGTGTAGATATTCAACTTTTAACAGCAAAGAAAATAAGACCCAAAGTTACAAGAGCTTTTGCAAAGTCACATGGATTCCATCTCAGTTGTGTTTCCAAAGCCCTAAGCCCATAGGGCCTCCAGCTCCCCACCAGGCTGTGTCAGTCAGACCTGAAAAATCTGCAGTCCCATTCTCACAGCCTTCATAAGGACCAATGCATTCTTGAAAGTCCAGAGGAACTTCTGTGATCAAAGCTGGCCATTGTCCTCCACAGGCCCCACCACTACCTGTGGTCAGAACATGTTCTCTGTGGCTAAGGACACCACTACAGGCTTGGTGAACCCTGAGCCAACCAAAATCAGTGCACCAAAGACAATGGTCCCTGTGCTGGACTGCATTGCCTTTTCGGGGTGGTTTCTATAACACATACAGGCAATCAGAAACACTTCCAGTCATTCACGCAGGTATATCAGGTGCCTACCACTACCAGGTTAGCACTGACTGTGAAAAACTGCATAAGCTCTCAGGTAAGCTCACAGATCTAGACGGTGAGGCGAATAAATAATTACCAAGCTATTGGTACACTGTCCAACAGACATCAAAAAAAGATTTACATGTTTGATACTATGGGAACAGACAAGAAAGGTATCTCTGTAAAACAGCATTACAAGAAACATTAACTGGGGTTGGGTAGGAAGGACATCTGTATTGCACATTTTTTTCCTTTTTCCTGTAGTCACAAAGCACCCCGTGCCTAGCAGAACCTCAGCGGCAGCATTTGGCCTAGCAATTGACACACTGCAGTGTCCATATCCAGCTCCTGGCTTCAGATGGCTGCCAGTGCAAACCCTGGGAGGCAGCAGCACCGGCTCAAGGGGTTGGATCCTTGCCACCCACAGGGAAAACCTGAGTGGATTCCTGGCTCCCAGCTTTGACCCTGCCCTGTCTTAACTCCTGCAAGAATCTGGGGAACAAACTAGCAAATAGGAGCTCTTTCTGTCTCTCTCTCTGTGTCTCTCCTTCTTTCTTTCTCTCTCTCTCTCTATAATATATATGTAGTGTGTGTATATATATATGTCTTTCTGCATCTCGAAATATATTTTTGGGGAAAAAAAAAAAAACCTTAGGTCCACTCCTAACTATACACCCAAGAGAACTGAAATCAGAGACTCAAATATTTGTACACCCAAATTCATAGTAGCACTATTCCCAATAGCCAAAGAATTGGAAACAAGCCAAGTGTCCACTAATGGGTAAGATCAAACATATTATACTCACACAAAGGAGCATTATTTAGCTTTAAAAAGAAGGAAATTTGCGACAGGACACTACAACACAGGTGACCTTGGAGTCTAAAAAGAATGATTTTACATCCATACATACAGAGTGCAGGACAGTGGCTGCTAGTTGCCAAGCCTCTGTTATCTTTCATAAAATCAGAGTTTCCATTTGAGAAGATGAGAAGGTTCCAGATGTAGATGCCAGTTACTTTAGCACCACATCACTGAAGCGCACTTCTACTCATGGTTAAATAGTACATGGTATGCTATAAATACAAAAAAGGATTTCAAGACTTCTAGATAATGAAATGAGGTCCAGAGAAGTAAATTCAATTGCTCGAAGGCAATTGAAATTGAATCACACAGCTCCTCAAACAGAAGCCAAATCACAGAGTACTAACTGTTCAAGCAACGATGTGTGTCTGCAGAGGCTCCAAGCACTTCGCCTAAAGTGTCTCAGTCCTCACAACAATCCTTGAGATGAATGTGCTTCTTCTCATTTCAGACAGGAGGAAATGGAAGCATCGAGAACTGATAGTCTGCCAAGACAACTCTTTCCATGGTTGGATAGACCTACTTCCTGTTTCCATGCCTCTAGATCTTGGTTTTCATGTCTCTCCCTCAATTCTGGAATTCTGTCCATCCCCATCATCACAATCTATGGCAAAAAAAAAATCCCAAACTCCCTCACTTCTCCTTATCCACACTCCCTATCCACAAAGTGGCTTCACACTTCATGCCATCACACCCCCACCTCCAGAACCCATGCTGATCTTGAACTCAGCTTTGTTCAGTGGGAATGTGGTAAAAGTGATGATGACCTGGCTTCAAGTACAGACCCCAAGAAACCTTGCATGCTTCCCTTGCTTGGAGCCCTGCCACAGCCATGTGAATAGGCCCAGGCTAGCCCAACGGGAAGTAAGGGACCACATGGAGAACTGCTTTGTTGTCCCAGATGAGGTCTATACATACTTAAAACAATTCCTAGACATGCAGGAAAACCCAGCCTGGACCACCCACACTCAGTGCAGGGACAGGACACTCTGCAAAGATCTTCATACAAATCAGACCATTGCTTTGGAGATCAGTGAGAAGAAAGGGACCAGTAATGACTAGAGAGAATGGAATGAAGCCAGACAGCATTCTGGGCTATGAGAACAACACAGCAAAAAAAAAAAATGGAAGTTACGTTTGTAGAACAAGGAGTGGTCTGTTTTGACTGTGGGCCAGTTGTACTGAGGGGGATATAATGGGAAATACAGATGAGAAGCAAGGGTGGACTGGCCTGGCAGTTTCTACCTGATTTCACAGGTGTTGAGAAACTTTCATTTAGAGAATGTGTTCATTTTCTCCCCATAGTACCATGAGGGAAAAGTTACGACTTCTAGTTACAGAAAGAAGCCCACAGTGGAGTACTGAATAACACCAATCTGGCCACACTGCCTGCCTTACCCATTTACTACCAAACCACAGATGGAGACATTGCAGGAATGGAGAATGGCTATGAAGATACAATTAGCCAAGAATAGAATTGTGAGACAGATAAGAAACAAGAGCTGTGAGCAGCACAGCAAAAGGAGAGATGGCAGGATGGATTACAGAGCAAGGTAAGAAAAAGCGGGGAGTGACTACAAAGCTAATACGGCAGGGGCAGGGGGAGAGAGTTTTCCATTTGTTGCTTTACTCAAATGCCTGCAACAGCCAGCAGTTGTGCCAGGAAAGCCAGGAACTCAGTTCTCTCACGTGAAGTCATCACATGCTGCCTTATAAGCAGGAAGCTGTATCAGAAGCAGAGGTGGGACTTGAACCCGTGCACTCTCACATGGGATGCAGGTATTCCTAGCACTTTCTTAACCACTATGCTAAATGTTCACCTCAAACCTGTAGGTTCTGAAATGCCTATTTGGGATGGACACATGGAGACCTGCCAGTAGGAATGAAGGCATGAGAAACAGGTTTGGGGTCTGCTAATTGCAGACAATAAGTCTCAATTCTCTCATTTGTAAAATGAAAAGGTTGCTTTAAATGTCATTGGATCATATCTAGCATTTAAAAACAGAATAAGAGAGCACTGTGGCATAGTGGGTAAAGCCTCCATGTGCGGCTCCAGCATCCCATGTGGGAGCCTATTTGAATCCTGGTTGTTCCACTTCCAAACAAGCTCCCTGCCAATGCACCTGCAAAAACAACAGAGGATGAAGGCCATCACAGTGGTTCAACAGGCTAATCCTGGTGTCCCATAGATGTACCAGTTTCTGTTCTAGCTACTTCACTTCAGATCCAGCTCCCTGCCGATGGCAAGGGAAGGCAATGGAGGATAGCCCAAAGCCTTAAACCCCTGCACACACATGGAAGACCCAGAGGAAGCTCCTGGCTCCTGGCTTTGGATTAGCTCAGCTCCAGCCATTGCAGCCATTGGAGGAATGACCCAGCAATGAAAGATCTCTCTCTCTCTTTCTAGTTCTGCTTTTCAAATAAATAAATAAATCTTTTTTTAAAAAAGAATTTTTATCAAGGACTTTCCACACTGAGTTTTGCTTCAAAGTCATTTTTGTTGGTAATTACTCTTGAAAGATGTAATAAACTTGGATATCATTTTACTCAATAACATTGCATGTTCTCCTATTTTTACTGATAATTAAGATTGTGTTAGTCTTGTAGCTTTAGAAAATTTTTCAACCCTACTTTAAAATTTCATTTCATGGAGCTGGTGTTGTGACATGGCAGGTAAAGCTGCTGCCTACAATGCCTACATCGCATACGGGTGCCAGTTCAGATCCCACTGCCCCACTTTGATCCAGCTTCCTGCCAGCAGAGAACCCAACTGTCAGCAGAGAACCCAACTCCCCAAGAAACACATGTGGGAGACCCAGGCGAAGCTCCTGGCTTTGCTCTGGCTCAACCAGGGCCATTGCAACCACCTGGAGAGTGGACCAGCAGACACAAGCTCTCTGTCTCTCCCCCCTCTCTGGATCTCTTTCAAGATAAACAAATAAATGCTTTAAAATGATTTTCATTTACTTTTTTTTTTTTTGCTTACTTTGTTTTGTTTGTAGGACTCAAAGTTACAAGAAAAAGTAGCTAATATTTACTGAATCTCATGTGCTTGCCATCCTGTGTGTGCATGGGTATACATATATTTTTTTCTCCTTTAAGATACACTCTTTTTAGGAACAGATCATTTTAACCCCATCTTACCAGTAAGATGAGGCTTAGACAAGCTAAATAATCTGACCAACATTAACAGCTCATTAACTAAGCATAGGGTGGGCAAAGGGAGGACAAGTGAACTCTTCATCTTTCACAGACTTTGCTTTCATTGCTGTTTTTATTACAATGCTGACTAATAACAGCTGGGGGTAATAACTGTTCCCTTTCCCGGCACACAAGTGTTTGAGAACACTGGTTCAGGATTTATGTTTCCACTCAAAACAGAAGATCCAGTTGTGCTGCAAAAGTCATGTGAAAAAGTACCTAAATTGCAGGTTGATGTAAAACAGATGTGAATTCAAATCTTAGTCCTGCCCATACCCATTTGCAGCCTGTGGCAAGCTAGGTAACCACCCTGAATCACAATTTTCTCAGCTGTAAAATTCAGAATAATGAAAGGTCACTCCCAAGGCTGTTATATGAGAAAGAAGAAAGCAGGTACTAAAGCATTCATTCCATACCTATCCATGTACTTAATAAAAATTGGCTGCCTTTTTCCAGAAAACTTCCAGGTCCTGTAATTGATCCCTTTCATATGAGTTTCATAGGAAGAAAATAATTTCACAGTTATGTGAATGATTAACTTCATTGAATGCAAATTAATAATGTACATTAGTGACTTACTGACACTATATATTAAGTCCACCAAGTGGTTTTATTTTTAAAATCTCTCATAAGTGGGTAACTAAAAGTCATTGCCATGTGAAGGCTAATGACTGGTCTGAATGGTAGGAACTCATTAAAATTTACAGGTACAATATGTTTCACATGCTAACCACTCAGAACATGCAGAAAACTAGAAACCCAGACCAGCAGCTGACTCACTGATGTCACAGAAACCATCACCTGTGGTTCATTCAGTTTCCCTAAAGTTAACCTCAACTCAATGGCGTCCACATGGCACAGAAACGACAGTTTCCAAGCAATCCTTCCCAAGGGCAGGAGGTACAGCCTCGTTTCCATATGTAAGCAAAGAGCCCAGAAGGACCACATTTTATACCCTTCTTTTTTCCCAATGCTGACTCTTCCCAAATGTTCTTTCTTCTCCTCCATCAAAACCTTTATTCCAGAAGATGCATGATTCATTCTTTCCTCATTAAAGCATAAATAAAGATAAAGTTTAACACCTCCTGGGGCTACACAGTGACACCAAACTAAGGAATAAGGTCACGGGAATGCATCTAGGGCTGAATGTCAAGCTTATGCGAAGCAATAAGAAAGCATAGCTTGAGTCATGGAAATCACCTTCACATTGCTCCCTATGTCATGCCAACAGACCTCTATGAACATTTAAAGTAGGATATGTCTACCAGGTAGAACCAGCCCCTTTACACTTAGCTCACAGTGGAGATGCTCGGGCAATACTTACTGATAAGAGATGTGAACGCCCTCTCTATTAGGGCACAGCCACCACCACCAACATGATTGCTAACAGACACTCTCAGTAGCCACTTGGGATGCCCCACTTCTGTCCCAGCTGACTGATATTAAAGATGACAGTGTGGGTCAGCAGGATTTTGGGCTTTGGGAAAGCCATTGGGTGATGTGGAAACCCACCTCCACTACTACATCCAAACCAGAGTCCACATCTCCAAGCCACAGTTGCCAGTCAAGCAGAGGATGGCTACAGCAAATCCTCCCATGGCTCCACAAGCCTGCAGTGTCTCCCACTGGGACCCCTACCAAAAGATGGGAAGAGTTTTCAACACAATACGTGTCAGTTATCCTGCCTGCCCTCCCAGCCCCAGCCCAACCCGCTTACCCCGTTGGGATCCAGAGAAAGAAACCCGCTGAACTCCCCAGCTGTAACTTACCTGAGATCCATGTCTCCATCAACCCAGAAGGTGAAAATGTTAGAGATGGTTCCCCCAGGGCAGCACCCCATGATGAGGACAGCAATGGCCTGGACTGGCTTCAGAGAAAAGCTGACAGCCAGGAGGTAGGCTGTAAGTGGCATGAGCCCAAACTGGCAGAGTAGGCCCACGGCAATGCCCCAGGGTCTCTGGATATGTGACCAGAGCTTCCGGATGTCCACGGAGCATCCCAAGGAGAACATGAGCAGGCCCATCATCACGGCTGACGCCACTGTGAAAACAAGCCCCAAGTCCCCGTGTGCCTGCAGCCCTGCTGGCAGCTCCTCCTCTGAACTGTTGGCAGGGTGCACTGAGCTGCTCGAACAATTTGCTCTCATCTCCTCAAGGCAGCATTACAAATGAGCATCAGCGACAATGGCTAGGCAGGTCTATCCTGCCACGTTTTGCAATAATGCAACAGAGTCACGCACACGTGGAGAATCATTCCAATAGCTGTTGGCCAGTCAGGTGATACATCTGATCAATGTATTCACAAGCAGCTTTATAAAAGGTCATCACCACGGGCATAAAACCAATGATACAATGAGGCAAGCAAGGCTTTCCACTTCTTACCACCGGAGAGTCAAGTAGAATGAAACAAGCAGACTTATTGTCAAGTGTGTGATGGGGCTGTGTCGTCAGCATCACATTATGTTCCAGGAAAGTAGGTTGGGTGCCAAGCCATAATTCCTCCAAATTCAGTAGGGATTTCAGACTGGCTTGCAAATTTATGTAGAGAAAGGCTAACCCTCAGGAAAAAAAAAAAAAAAAGCCATGTCTCATAGCATTAGCAAAGTATTTCTGTGAGTGAAAAAAAAATGCAGCTAATATAAACCTGCTGAGGGACTAAGAAAATTTTCAAAAGAACTTTGGAATTAGCTTCAGTTGTTCTATTTCTATGAGAATGTATGTCCATAACCAGCCATAAAACACCTATAAAAAGATGCCATTAAATACCTGATTATTTCTCAGGAAACATGTGGAAACTCGTTGCTTCCATTCATGAGAGCTATCACTTTGTTTTGGAAATTCACCACCAAGGGCCTCCCTGGTGAAGTCTGGGAATCTGACAAGGAAAAGTTAGAGAGCTCGTTCTGGAATCGGAAGACAAACTGGGGACAAGTCCCTGCTCACAATACCGTATCCCAAGCAAGCACCAAGGGGGAAACTACACTAGGACAACACAGGTAGGTGAAACTAAACTTCAAAAAAAGCAAGTGCCACTCCCTTTCCCACACAGAGCAGAAAGTTTATGTGCAGTAACAAGGCACATTGTATCAACGCCTCTACCTGTCTCACAGGGATACTAGCTAGCTATGCATTGTTTATTCTTGGACTGGCAAATTCTTTTCCATGACAAAATGCTTAGGGTATGTTGGCTGCATGAAAATACAAATTAAATACAAATGGAGAATAAATTCTATTTGAAGAAAGGATAAATTGCCTCTGGGAAATATACCCTGAAAACAGCTCTGTAAGCAGAACCATCCTAGAGGCCACTAGAGGTCGGCTGAAGGGCATAGCTATGGCAAGGGGGCACTCTCTGGGACTGGGTTAGGGCTATGCAGAGTGAAGTGTCCCCCGCCTGAAAGATGCAGAGGTGTGGCTGGGCTGAGAAGGACTGCAGGGTTTCCTCAGCACTTCTGCGTGGCTGGGTTGTGTGGGGGCTGTGTCAAGTAAAGCAGAACTTCCTTTTTTATACTTATTAAGAAAGGCTGTCAGATGCTTCTTTCTTAACAGGGACCAAAAAAAAAAATTCCCCTTTTTGATTTTATCTCCAAAAGAGTTACTGGAATAGCCAATTTTGGTTACCCAAATGTAAATTTAGCATGCACCCCTTTCCTGATGAAGACAGTGCAGTAGGACTTTTGTAAAGAGCTCAAAAGTAAATGTTGACAACTGGCTCGATTGACAGAGGAGCCCACGGGCAGGAGGAGGGTGACCATGGCCACTTCACATCAAAAATTCCCCCAAATGAAATCAGAATAGTTCCAACTGAGGTTGCTGGCAGAAAAAAAATACCAAGGTCCTATTTGCCACTGAAAGTGTTGTCCGAAGTGATGGCAATGTTTCTAGACCCAGTTATGGATGCCACTAGGGTTGTGGGGATGCAGGACGCAGGGACTACGTGGAAGCAGCTTGGAAGCTGTCATGCTGAAAGCCCAATATTGTCCATCACTAAGTTGTGTTTAAGAAGTGAGCTGGAAGGGACATGAGCCCTTAAAACAGCAGCAGCAGAGACCAGAGCCCATCAGTGGGCAGATTTTTCTGAGTTTCTCTCCATCCAGGATTAGAAAACAGTTTCACCCATGAGGTCTTGGCTGATTTGCAAGGAAGATGTCACACAAGGGATAGGAACATGACTTTCTTCCCAAACTCCGAGATTTAGCTCCCAACATCTGAGTAAGATGTCCACACTCCCATCTCTTGCCACATGATGCTTTCTGCCACCACGGACTCTGCCAGCAAGAACACCATTACCAGATACTGAACCTGTGTGCCCAGCCACCCGTGGACTGTGACCCTCCAGACCCATAAGCCAAAACAACCTCTTTGTTTGAAAACATTAGTCTGCCTTGGGTATTTTAAAAAGCTGACTGATAAAGGATCCTAGCATTCTTGCCTTACTGGTATGCAGGGATTCAAATTCTAACCATAATTTTTAAAGGCATGACCAAATTGGCACACCATATTAACAAGGCATGTCATGAGCCCCCATTTAAGCTTCACTTCCATTCTAAATAGTAAATACTATTACTCCCTACTTAATGGGTAAAGGGTAAAAGACCTAATGGAGCTAAGTGATTGGTCCAAGGTTACCAAGCAAAGGAAGTATAAGAAAGTAGTCAAATCAAAATGGAGTACACTATGTCAAAACCTAATAAAATGAAATTAGGAGGCCACAAACGAAGGGTCCTCATGCATATTTGCCCAATAACAAGAACTCTGACAAAAAGACTTTGCAAAAGCCACAGCATACAAGTCCACTTCCATGGGACACGTTTCTGGTGATGGCTAGTCTTCACCACAACCTAGCAAGCAGCCTCACTTAACTGGCCACTGCAGTTGGCCCCATCTGTGAAGACCCTCTCCTTTCAATGAGCCAATGAGCTTCTTTCCCAAGTAAGTGTGATTTTTAAAAAATTATTTAATTGTAGATATTTCTGGGGTATATTGTGATAAGTTAGCCCACGCATTCAATGAATCAAGATCAAATTGAGTTAGCATTTCCACTGCTTAAACACTATAAAGTCCTTGAGGTTAATAATACTTGTGCATATTTATGGGATTCAGCATGACATTGCAATCAATGTGTACAGCGTGCACTGATCAAATCAGGGTTGTTAACACTGCCTGCTCTTGTCATTACTTTGCAATTGGAGCCCTGCGTTCCTCTCTTCTGTTTGCTCAGAAAACATGTTCTGGGTTACTGTGAACCATAATCTCCTCAGTGCATCAACCAAGCTTGTTTCAAAGCACGCCGTTGGGACTTCTGTCTACTCTCAAAACTCCCTCTGCTTCAGTTCTCTCAGACTCTGCATCTACACAGCATGCCTACCCATTCATTCTCAAATAACTTACTTCCTTTGGAGAATTGCTCTCTCGGTTGGTATTTGAGGCTGGACCACAGGGTTTTCTATCCCTCTCTAGCCTTCCTAGAGCACAAAGAAGTAGTAACAATGAATGGCAGTCAACAGCTACAAGCACAGTGACAAAAACACCCAAGTGGCCTTAACTGGGAGAGAAACTCACTGGTCCCTCTTCTACACTACATTTAAAAGGTGCCCAAACATGTTCAATATGCATGTGTCTTAACTTTTTAAATCACAGGACATGTCTATGTATTTCTAGTCCCTGCATACAGGAGGGGAGAGAGGTTCCTCCGGAAAACCAACATAGGAGCCTGGGCTCTCCAGGCTGGGAATGGGAGAAAAGGAAAAAGGAAGAAAGTCCCAAAAGGAAAAGTCATTCTACAGGGCTGTGGAACTGTCAAACTATGAAAATTAATGCCAGGGGAAACCTCTAGAAGCCTGAACAACTTAAAAATGCTGTAAGTTCAAAAGGAGTTTAAATTCATCAGTGATAGATCCCAAATGAAATTATCAATAACAGGAAGAACAGACTTGGCAGAACACAGGGTAAAAAGCCTACTTCAGTATGTGAAAAAAAAAAAACCTCAAAAATATAAAAACATCATTTAGCGAAGAATGGCAAAACACTTGAAAAATCATGGAAAGTGAAAAATAGCATGTCAAAACAGTTAAGAAACATACTAAAATGATCAACATCACTGAGAGTTTTGTAAAAGTACATTTAAGTAGAATATCTGAATAAGGGGAAAAAACTCAAAACAAACACACCCTACTTTAAGGGTTGAGAGAGAGATTTTGATATACATCAGGTAGGACCATAATTGTCTTTCTGGGAAAAGTTTAGCATTATGTACAAATAGCCCAAGAACAAACGGAGGCTCTAGGGTGGACTATGTCAACAAGTGGATTCTGGAGCGATTTCATTGTGCTTGGAGTGGAGACTGGCAGTAATTCAGAACAGTTGATCTATTGAAACCTCTTGAGCAGGACCCTCAGAACATGTCCCACATTGGGGACCCTGTGGTGGTGCTGGGATGGCTGTCCTCCATCCCAGGGTGCAGAGGCATTTGGGAGGCTGGATGTGGCTTCTTTGCTTGTCTCTCCCCTTCTCCCAGATACAGGAAGGAAAAAAAGAAAATGTGGAAATGGTGATCTCACCAACCTTCCTGTAGCCCTTGACCCTTATCAGCCTAATCAACTATCAAAAATAAATATAATTAATAAGTTTTAAAAAGCAAATAACCCAAGAAATTATCTTAATAAATAAGCTTCAATGCTGTCAACAATATATTGGGGAGTGGAAAGATATTTAAAATAGCATTGTTACTTGTATTTTACATTATAGTTTTTATATATATTGTTACATTCTTATTTGTAATAGCAATTATACTTTTTTCAAATATTTATTTATTTTTACTGGAAACTCAAATATACAGAGAGGACAGACAGACAGAGAGGAAGATCTTCCATCCACTGATTCACTCCCCAAGTGGCAACAACGGCTGGAACTAAGCCAATCCAAAGCCAGGAGCCCAAACCCTCTTCCAGGTCTCCCATGCAGGTACAAGGGTCCCAAGTCTTTGGGCCATCCTCAACTGCTTTCCCAAGCCACAAACAGGGAGCTGGATGAGAAGCATGGCTGCCGGGACATGAACCTGCACTTATATGAATCCTGGCATGTGCAAGGTGAGGATTTAGCTGCTAGGCTACTCTACCAGGCCCAGCAATTACATTCATAAAAACAAAAACTAAAACATAATAACAATCAAAAGCAAATGTCCAGAGAGGGTCTACCTAATTCAGAGACAATCATAAAGTGAGATATGACCGAGTGATTTCAAATGTCAACATCAGGGTAGGCATTTGGTCTCAAGGGTAAGATGGCATATCAGAGTACCTGGGCTGACTGCCCATTTCAGCTCCCGACTCCAAATTCCTGCTAATGTAGCCCCTGGGATCCAGCAGCGACAGCTCAAGCAGCTGGGTCCCTGCCACACACATACATGATCTAGGTTGAATTCCTAGCACCTGGCTTTTGAGGGCATTTCCAGAGTGAAGCAGCAAATGGGGGATCTCTTTGTCTGTTTCTCTCCTCTCCCCTCCATCCCACAAATTTTTAAAAAAAAATAACAATCTAAACAACATGTGAAGAAGACATGTTCGTGATGAAGAGCTAAATAAATTTAGTGCCAAGGTAAGGTTCCCTGTACTGGATGTGACCGCCCAACAGCACACATGAGAACCAGGAAGGGAGGGGGTGGAGCCAGCAGGGGGAATAAGGGGTGGTTCCCTTGCTGGACAGCTACTCCCACTGAAGAGTGTGAACTGAGTTGGGGGTACACCAGACTAGGCAGGGCTACAACACCTGAGCACCTCATGTGGACTAGATCAGGCAAAAGCCAGGCTGGGCTGATTATTCTTACTGGTGCAAACAAAAATTAGAGTGGGTGAGGGTTGCTTGGGCTTAGTCACAGCATCAGCTGGCAGAAGCTGGCACTGGGGGCTAATTCTGTCAAGTTAAACCACAGAACCATCTGGAGAGTGCATAATCCAGGAGTGGGAGTGGCTTGGGAGGGAAAGAGTGGGCTCCTCCCTCTTGGGTTACCACTCGCACGGGAGGGCAAGAAAACCAGGACAGGGACTGGGGTGGCTAGACAGAAACACCCAACAACATCCGTGAGGGTTGGATAGTTGAGCTGGTTAGATGGAACTAAGATTTAATAACCATTGACATGTACGAAAGGCAAATGGGATGTGGGATAGACTGGACTAGTCTGCTACACATACTGGCAAACCAGGGTAGGGGATGGGCCTGGTGGGGGTTAATTGCGGGTCGCTCTGACTAGGCTGCAGCTCCCACTGGTTTATGTGAGGGCTGTGTGTGTGCTGGGCAGAACCAGGCTGGACTGCAACACCCATTGGTTCCAGTGGAAGACAGGGCTGGAAACAAAACCAGCCCAACAATTGTAACCACCAGCTGATCAGGATGATAGACTGTGCTGAGCCCTGTACTTGCTAGTACACACAAGAATCTGGTCTGGGAACACCTCAAAGTTTCTTTGGGGATCCCCCCCAATCGAACTGCCAGACTCAGAACCCTAACCATGAAAAGAGAGAGGACAGAACAAGTCAATCAACCACCCAGCCATATGTTGGCAGTGAAAAACTGGGCAAACAGAGACTATGATGGACTATGTCAATCAGTAGATTCTTCAACAACCTCATCGTGCTTGGAATGATGAGATTGGCAGCAATTCATAACTGTTGAACTATCAAAACCACTTGAGCAAGTATCTCGGCGCATGCCCCACATCTGGGATCTGGGGTGGGTGGGAGACTGGGTGGGGCTTCTCCCTTAAAATTACCCTTTACTTCAGATACATGAAGGAAACAATATGGAAATAATAGTCTTACCCATTTTCCTGTAAAAAAAAAAAACAGTATAAACAGAATGATTCCAGCCATGCTACAATAATAAGCACAAAAAAGCAAACAAATGGATCATTATTCCCACATGGCTCATGGGTGTCTGGGAGTTTGGGCTCAAAGGGGGTTAAAGGGATAATGCCAGTGAGGTAGATTAAGTCAGTCTGGTCCAAGGATCCACTGGTGTGCGTAAGATCTGCCCCTGGGAAGAGACCTGATAGAGGATCTTGGAGAACTCCTTTTCAAGATGCAGTCCCTGCAGGTAAGTGCAAGAACCAAGGTGGGGAGCAGTACAGACCAGGCCAGTTTATGGTACACCCCAGCATATGTGGGGGTCAGGTCTGGGGACAGACAGGCTGTGCCAGTTTATAACATTCATTAGCAGATCTAAGAACCAAGACAGGGTGCAGGACAGAACAGGTCAGACTGCAACACCAGCCAGTTCACATTAGGATCAGGACTGGGGGATAGTTAGGCTGGGCTAGGCTGTGGCACCCACCAGCATGAGTTGAAACTGAGCCCAACCAGCACCCACTGGCAAATGCCAGGATGAAGCAGGCCATGACAGACTGGGCCACAGCACCTACCAGCACACATGAGACAGGGAGGGTGCAATACCAGTAGGGGGCTGCAGGAGGCTACCCTGCTGGGCCACTGTTCCCACTAGTGAGCGTGAGTGAGAACTGGGGCCAGGGGCAAACCAGGCAAGGTAGGGCTATAACACCTGATGGCCTGCATGTGAACTGGATTAGTGGGACAGCCAGGCTGGGCTAAGCGACTGTATTCACTGGTGCATACATGGGCCAAAGTAAGTGCAGGCTGGTTGGGCTTTGCTGTAGCATCAGCTGGCAAGTACTGGGACTGGGAGCAAGCCCTGCCAGGCTAGAACGCATAATGTGTGGAGAGTGTAAGATCCGGGATTGGGAATGGCCCAGTAGGGAAACTGTAGGCATCTCTTCTGATAGCTACAACTCCCACTCGTGAGCATAAGAACCAGGGCTGAGAGTGGGCCTGGCCAGACAGGTGGTGCCGGCATCAGTGTGGGCTTGATAGCGGAGGCCAGCTAGGTTGAACTAGGCTTCAATGCCCATTGACGTGCATGAGACCTGTATTGAAAGTGGTACAGACTCGATCAGTCTGCTGCCAAAACTAACAAGCACAGGAACCGGGGCTGGGGTGGACCTAGTGGGGGTTCTTGCAGGTCACTCCAACTAGGCTGCAGTTCTCATTAGTGTACATGAGGGCCAACTGTGTGGTAGGCTGGGTTGGGCTGGGCTACTGCATTCATTGGTTTGCATAAGAAATGGGGCTAGAGACAAAACCGATCCAGCAATTGCAACGAATAGTGTGTGCATAGGCCAATGTAACAAACAGAGCCATACCCCTTACTTGTAAGCACACACACAAGGTTTGGGATCAGGCCTGGGATCATTTCAGATGAGATTTCTTTTGGGATCCCTCCAATCGAACCTCTGGATTCAGAACTCCAATGATGGGGAGAACCACAGGATGTGTGGTCTGACCGTGGAGTGCATGTGTCAGAGCTGGGACTCCTCAGTGGCATGTATGGAGCAGTGGACAGCATACCCAGATGCTCATGGAGGATATGGCAGTCCATTGGAGCCTGCAGAGAGTATCTGGTACCATAACAGAGAAAGAAGGGCAGAACTAGTCGGTCAACTAACCCAGCCAAGTGCTGGCAGCAAATATCTGGATGGATGAAGAATCTAAGGTGGACTATTCAGCCAGTGGACCTTGGCAGGATTTCCTTATCACTGGATTGGCAAGATAAATAGCATTTCTGAACCATTGAACCATTGAACCGCTTGAGCAGAACCCTTAGAGCATGCCCCACACCAGGACCCTGGGATGTCACTGGGTGGCCGTTCCCCATCCCCGTGTACTGTTGTGGTTGCAAGGCTGGTTTGACTTCTCTCTTTGTCTCCCCCACTTCACCCAGATACAGGAAGAAGAAAAAAAATGTGGAAACAATGATCTCACCACTTTCCCCTAATTCTTGACTCTTCCCACTTTAATCAACCATGCAAACACCAAAAATAAAATTTTAAAAAAGAAAGTAAATAAGTGGAAAATCTCCAAAATGTTTGAAGCAATTGTTTCTGTATGAAAGATTATGGGCAATGTTTTGTCTTTATAATTTTTTACTCTATTATCTTTGAAATGACTGTCAACTAACAATTGCATGGAAGTAGTGGTTATATCAAGTGGCTCTTTAAAAGTTGAGACCTACTTTATGTCTCGGAGTCAGGAGGACCCAGACTGTTGAAATCATTTCAATTGTTGTCTGGGTTTTGGGTTTTCATAAGGGAGCCTAAGAAAAAGTGGGATGGAAAGGCATGCGAAGAACTGCTTACCAGCCAAGAGAGCATGGTGGGTGTGACTACAAAGTGGCCTGCCTGAAATAGCACCTGCTCCACAAGGGAAAATAAAGCACCTTGTCAACAAAGGCAGCTGGAAAGACCTGTTCACCCAGCAGTGCTATTCATAAGAGTCTTTGTGGTCCTTTGCCCAAGAACGCTTTCTGGCCTCAGCTCACCAGATCTGATATTATGAAAGTTGCAAACATAATTTCTCACGGCCTGTTTAACCCCTAGAATTATGATAAAAAGATGCATTACCAGTTGTAATAAGTAAGATGAATGGGGTCTATCAGCCATTATGGTAAACCACTTTTTTTCTCTACTAACAAGGGCCACTTACTGAGTCTTCACTGTGCAGCAGGCCCTGTGCTAGATCTTTTACATATTTCATTCAGTCCCTACCAAGCAGGTGGCATCGTTATCTCATTTATCATGAGTGAAGACAGGCCTTTTGAGAGAAACCACTAGCCATACAATAATCTAGAAAATGACAGGCCAACATGATGGAATTTGATTCTCAAACTAAATATGTACAAAAAAAAATAAATAAAATCTCATTAAATCAATTTTACTAAAATAAAACTCTGTTCTTGCTCCTCAAACTTATTTGTCGCAGCCTGATTACTAACACTCAACTCATTAAAACTTTATCTCCTATACTTTACAAGGTACTCAACACACTACACAGTAAATATGTTAACTGACATTCTGAAACAACAGTATCCATATGGAAAAGGATAACACCCTAATTTGCATGCCTAAATAACTTTTATTTTGAAATAATTTCTTCTTCTAAACCATCACAAAGAATAGTTCCTAGGACATTGATCACAGCTTCTGAATTACTGTATAGTGGCTTCCTTAAAAGAATACATAAGCAAGGCCAGCACTGTGGCATGGCTGCCTGCAATGTTGCCCTACCATATGGGTGCCAGTTCAAGTCCCAGCTCTTCCACCTCTGACAGAGCTGCCTGTTAACGTTCCTGAGAAAGCAATGGGAGGGGAACTGAATTCTTGGGTCCCTGCTATCCATATGGGAAATCCAGACAGAATTCCTGGCTCCTAGCTTCAGCCCGGCCCAGATCAGGATCTTACAGCCATTTGTGGAATGAATGGCAGACAGAAAATCGCTCTCCGTCTCTATGTTTCCTTTTATCTCTGAAACTCGACCTTTCAAATAAATAAAAACATAAGCAAAACAGTTCCTTGACCACCTCAACCAATTACCCTCCCGAAATGGAAATGGAATCAGAGAAAGGCAGACACTTTACAATACATACAATGCCAAGAGATCATTCAAACAGGGGTGTGGCACAGCAGTGAAGACACTACTTGGGCCACTGGCATCTCATTTTAGAGTGCCTGGTATGGAGTTGTGGAGTTCTGCCTGCCCTCTTGCTGCACATAACAGGAGTGAGCAGGTGCTGGCTCAAGTACATGGGAGATCCAAATGAAGCTCTGGGCTCCTGAATTTGGCTAGACCTAACTGTTGCAGGCATTAGGAGGGTAAACCAGCAAATGGGTGATATATGCCCCCTGCCCTGCTTCTTTTTATTCAAATAAATTATAAAGGAAAAAAAACACAAGCAGCTATTCATCTTTTCCTTGTATATTTCCTGCCGGAAGTTAAACCCTAAAGCCATAGCTAGAAAAGATCAGAAGTGTTTTTTTTTTCTCCATCTTTGACTGTTAGGCTAGAGGACCTGCATCTCATATTTCAGCCAAAACCAGCCTGAAGGAAGCGTGTTGCTGGGCTCCAGCATTTCGCAGGAAAGCCAGGGATCACTCCCAGACATCTGGTATAAACTGGCAGCCTTCTGATCTGATCATTTCTGACCAGGATGCCTGGGGTATTTTAAGAGCTCAATAAATATTAGCTATTGTGGTGGCTTTTGTTATTACTAACATCTGGTGCGTGTAACCTAGAAAAATAACAATATTTGAATTTTTTTTTTAAAATCGCCTTTGTTTCTGCTTCCAATTTTCTGAATCGTTTTTTCAAGGCTTCTTAAATAAAACATAGACATTTATTTCAAATGCTGAGAGTCACAAGAAAACAAAAAATAAATACAGGTACTTATGTGATCCTGTGATGAGAGGAGACCACCATTAGGAAATTGCATTCCTTTTATTTTGAAGAAAATATGTCAGTTATATCCATTATTAGCATAAAGTTAACATCAAAATTGGTTAATTTCATGCAGTGCTAGAATGTTAGCACTCCCTATGCTGGGGACACCAAGTTTTGACAGAACAAAAACCTAAAGAAGGTGGTGCAGGTAACCCAGGCCAGGAAATGTTTGCTCATTTGTTGGGATCAGAAAATGCTTGTCTTTCCTGCTCTACACAGTTGGCAAAGGGCAGGAAGCTATTGTTTCAACAGGAAATAGCAATAGGATGAACAATCGCTAATAATAAGAGAGAGGGAGTTTGTTTCTAGCACTTGAAATAAGTTGCTTTGAGGGCTTTTTCATTTGATAGAGAAATGATGTGATGTGTCACCTGCAGGTAAAACTACACCCCAACATTCCAAAGCTATGAAAGCTTCAAAATGGAAGGCAAGGCTTGAGAGTGGAAGTGGATGACTGACAGTCTGAAGCAGGGAGTGACACTCGCCAGCTCGTACGTAGGTGGAAGGCTAGACCAGTTTAAGGCTCCCAGCAGAGTGGATTTTACTACTCTTTCCTTCTTTAGGATCAACAATGACTAATACACCCACTATGACAAAGCAAGTAAGCCAAGGCTACCAGGTTCAGAGTCCTCCATGTACTTGCTGGAAATGGCCCTGCCCCCCAGGGGGCCCACTGTGACCCATGGCCACAAGGAATTATATAGCAAAATTGACCTTCCTCCAAATTTTAACACGGCGCCTCCTTGCCCATTATCTCCCACATTCACTTTCTCAATAACAAAGCAGATGCCTTCCTTTCCAGTCTGCTTATTATTTTGCTTTATCTCACATTTAATTCAGATCCTAGATGAGAAAACAGGTGTTTCACTTCTTCAACATCTCTCAACACTCTAGTCCTACTGCCTGGAAATACTGATCATTAGAGTGGAATTGCAGAGGCAGGGGGTGTCAAAATAACAAGGATTTTGGTGGGGCAGGGTGTATGGCTTTATGCCTTTATAGCTTTATTCCTTGAATTCAAGAGATAGGAAGGGGGCCCAGCGCCGTGGCGCAAGTGGTTAAAGGTCCTCGCCTTGCACACCCGGGATCCCATATGGGCGCCGGTTCTAATCCCGGCAGCCCCGCTTCCCTTCCAGCTCCCTGCCTGTGGCCTGGGAAAGCAGTCGAGGACGGCCCAAAAGCCTTGGGAAACTGCACCCTGTGGGAGACCCGGAAGAGGCTCCTGGCTTCGGATCGGCATAGTATCGGCCCGTTGCGCTCACTTGGGGAGTGAATCATCGGATGGAAGATCTTCCTCTCTGTCTCTCCTCTCTGTATATCCGCCTTTCCAATAAAAATAAATCTTTAAAATGGTCCCAGCTAGGCCTGGGGGCAAATGGTTACATCTTTAAAAAAAAAAAAAAAAGATAGGAAGGGCACCTTGATTTCAAAAATTTTAAGATAGGGGCCAGTGTTGTGGCAGTTAGGGTACATGTTGAGACACCCAAGTCCCACACTGGAGTAGGAATTCAAAATCTGCCCCGTCTCCTAACTCCAGCTTCCTAATCTAAACCCTAGCCATCAGTAGTGATGGTTCGACTGGTTAGGCTCCTGCCACTGCAGGTGGAAGGCTTGAACAGAGTTCTAGCTTTCAGATTCAGCCCAGCCCAGTTCTACCCACTGCAAGCATTTAGGGAATGAGCCACCGGATAGGAGCTCTCTCGCTCTCTCTCTCTCGCTCTCTCTCTCTGTCTCTCTCTCACTCTTTCTGTTCCAGTTTCCTTCCTTTATCTCTGGCTCTCTCCCTCTTTGTCTCCACCTCTCAAGTAAACAAACAAATTTTAAAATAATAAAGGCAAGAGCCTACACCCAACTAGACCTCTTAGTTCATATTATGCTTACTAGAATACTGTTGCTGGGTAACACGTAAAGAAAAAAAAAAAGTTATGGAAGGAATTGCAGCACAGCAAGTTAAACTGTCATCTGGATGTCCAGATCCCATATCAGACTGCTTGGGATGGAGTTCTGACTGCTTCCAATTCAACTTCCTGTTAACGTACCTGGGAAGAAGCAGACGGTATTCCAAGTGACTGGGGTCCTTCCTCCCAAGTAGGAAATCTAGAAGGAGTTCCAACCTCCTGGCTTCAGGCGGGCTGTTGCAAGCATTTGGAGACTGAATCTGCAGATGAAACACTGCTTTATTTCTATCTCTCCTTTCTCTCTGTCACTCTTTTAACTAAAACATGTTTTAAAGAACAAAACAGGTCGTCTATTTGGCGCACAATTCTGATGTCTGAAAAGCAAAACTAAAGTACAATGCTTGGCAAGGACTTCTCTGGCTGTGCCACAACATGGCAGATAAGCAGAAAGGAGAACAGGTGACACAAAAGTGGCATGACACACAGCAGCCTTACTTTATAACAACCTACTTTCACGAGGACTGACTGATCACGGGAGACCATACCCACTCCTGTGAGGCAGCACTGATTTATGAAGATGAAGCCATCCTTGCTAATTAAAGGCTCCACCACCTCAGCCACACACTGGACCAAGTTTTCAGCACATGGACCTTTAGGAGACAAACTATATCCACACATTTGCACGTACTGGGCTAAAAGCAAATGGTGCATGGGCCTCATACACTTGAAATAAAATCCAGTTATTAAACAGAGGTCAGGAACAGCAAGAACCTTACTTAGCAGAATGCTGGCTCAGAGTGAACTTAGTACGCATTGACTGCATCAGTACCAGGCAGGCATCACTCTCCAGCCCTGGGAAGGAGCACAGGCGGGCATCAGCAAGAGCCCAAGAGCTTTAGCCAGAACCCACAGTCTCTGCGAGCTCTCAGTGATGTAACAGAACCTACAGGTCACCGGGTCAAAGATGCAAGAAGCAGGTGGCTGAACAGCACAGGCTGCTGCGACAGGGTAGACTTGGAAATCACGGGGAACCAGAACTGCATTTTAGTTCCATTCTTCAAAAAGCTGTATCATCCAAAATTACAAATCCTTAAGGTAGCCCTAGAAGTTTCTTCAGGACTAAAAAAAGAGATTTCAAAATGTACCAAGTAAAATCTGCACCTGTAACTCAGATGCAGCCCTCGTGTTTCTCCCAGCAGTAAGTACGTAAAGGAATGAAAGGATACGCCCACATAAAGCTCACAGCGTTTTATTTACAACCACACAGAACTTGAAACAATCCCAATGCCTATCAATAAGCTCACAGATAAATACCATGAGGTATATCCACACAATGGAATACTCCTCAGCAACAAAAGAGAACATGCACAAAACAACAAAGATGAATCTCAGAACAATAGAGACTAGTGCTGTGGTTTCACAGGCTAAGCCTCTGCCTGTAGCACCAAGATCCCATATGGGTGTCAGTTCATATCCTGGGTGCTCCACTTCCCATCCAGCTCTCTGCTTATGGCCTTGAAAAGAAACAGAGAATAGCCCAAAGCCTTGGGACCCTGTACCCACCTTGGAGATCCAGAAGAAACTCCTGGCTTCAGATCAGCTCAGCTCCAGCTGCTGCAGTGCAATCCCTTGGGGAGAGAACCAGTTGATGGAAGATCTTTCTCTCTCTCTCCTTGTCTCTGTAAATCTGATCTGGCTTTCCTGGCTTCAGATCAGCTCAGCTGCAGCTGCTGCAATCCCTTGGGGAGAGAACCAGTTGATGGAAGATCTTTCTCTCCTTCTCTCTGTAAATCTGATCTACCTTTCCAATAACAACAAGCAAATAAATAAATGGCAAAATAATAATAGTAATAATACCTTCAAAAAAAGATGCCTGACCCAGAAAATATTACACAGTCAAGATTGTACTTATAGGAAATTCTCAGAAATGCAAGCTAACACACAGCATCAGGAAGCAGAGCGAACAGTGGTATCCGAAGGCCAGGATCCGAAGGGGAGCAGCGAGAAGTGATGGATGACAAGGGACACAAGAAAATTCTTGGAGCAAACAGGCACTCTCATTAGTGTGACTGTGGAGATCTAGACACATGTCAAAAGGCAGCACACTGTACATCTCAAACAGCTGTAGTTTATGCAACAGCCAGCTGTACCTCAATAAAGCTGAAAAAAATATGTATCAAAGAGCATGTAAGAAGGAAACAATAGGAAATGAATACCTTGAGCTGAATCTCCACAAGTGACAACTTTTTAAACAAGTGCTTAAAGCAATATGTATTTTTAAAGATTTATTTATTCGAAAGTCAAGAATTACATGGGGAGAGAGAACCTTCCATCCTCTGGTTCACTCCCCATCTGGCCACATCAGCCAAGGCTAGGCTAGACCAAAACCAGGATCCAGGAACTGTTTCCCAGGCTCCCATGTGCTTAGCAGGAGCTCAAATATTTAGCCATCTTCCACTGCTTTTCCTAGATCATGAACAGGGAGCTAGATCAGGAGTAAGGCAGGTAGGCCAAGCACCAGGGCCAGCTGGCATCTCAAGTGATGGCTTTACTGGCTTAGGCCACAATGCAGATCTCAAGTTATCCTTGCTTTAAGGTAATACCAGCAGTCAACAAATACTTGTAGAGGGCTGCCATGGGCAGGTACTGTTGTACCACAAAGAGTCAGCACAGGCAAATACACAAGCAGGCAAATACAGCACTACACAAAGTGATAGGACTGCTGCAGAGGAGAAAAAACAGAGTGCGGTCCCTGAAAGCAAAAGGGCAAACGGAGAGGCCACATTCGTCACGGGCCATCACCGAAGACCCTCCAGTGTTGTCTGAGCTAAGTCCTCAGTAAGGAGGAGGCAGCCCTAGGAAAACCGGAGAGCAGAGACTCATGGGAAAAGTCAACAGCAGCATGTACAAATGCTCCAGAGAGCAACAACTCAATATACAACAGAACAGAGCAAGTCAGTGTGCCAGTGGGCCGGAGGGTGAGTGGGAGGAATGAGGTCAGAACACAAGGCCAGTGTCACACAGCACAGGGTCTTATAGGACAGGGAGAGAGAACTTCTCAAACAAGGACAGGCTCTTTGTGCCAGGGACAATTTCAAGATCTCTGTGACTTTGGGCGATGTGCTGCAGGAAACTCAACAGGCTTTTTGCACGTGCAAACAGCGACGATGGAGGCTTGGACAAGGGCAGCCCAGATGGAGAAAGAAACTGACACATCTGGCATACACTCTAGAGGTACAGTCTTCAAGAGTTGCTGCTGGAGTGGAGTGACAAGGAAGGAAGGGGCACACAGAAACCCCTGGTGATCCTGAGCTAGAAATGCCAGAACAAGAGCTCACGCTGCTTGTCAAAACTGTCCAGGTTGGAGCAGGACAGCACTCCTCAGGGCACTTCTTGGAAAAATGAAATGAGAGAACACACAGTGGTATTTTGAGCAGACACAACTAGCAAAGCGCTTGGAGTTAATAAATGCAGCAATTGGGCCCAGCACGGTAGCCCAACAGCTAAAGCCCTTGCTTTGCCTCTGCCGGGATCCCATATGGGTGTCAGTTCGTGTCCTGGCAGCCCTGTTTCCCCTCCAGCTCCCTGCTTGTGGCCTGGGAAAGCAGTGGAGGATGACCCAAAGCAACCCGGGGAGTGAATCAGCAGACAGAAGAGCTTCCTGTCTCTCCTCCTCTCTGTATAGCTGCCTTTCCAACAAAAATAAATATTTTTCTTAAACATAGTAATCTTATCGTGAATACACTAAAAATTAAGGAATTATTAAACGTAATTACTAAATCCTGAAAAGAAAAAAGGATGCAAGCAAGACAGGGAAACTAATCCTATGTGATTATATGACTCAGTCCTGACATGTGTTCATGAATGACTATGTCCTCCTAAATCCATACATCAAGATCCTAACGGCCACAGTGGTGTTGTTAAGAAGAGGAGCCCTTGTGGAAGCGGTGAGGGCCTCACGACTCTGCTATCAGTGCCACTGTAAGACAGCTCGGAGACATAGCCAGCCCCTCCCACTGTAGGAGGGCACGCGAAGAGGGGCTGGGAAGACTTCCTCCCCGCTTGGGGAAAGCCAGATTTGAAACTTTCCTCCACAGCCCGGCCTATCACACCATCTACAGACTAGACCTGAGGATCCACTGGCCCTTTAGAGAAAATGCGTGCTCTCTATTTCCCAGCCTTTGTACACTTCCCAAATGGTCTCCTTGACCCTCTTTGGCACATTTCTGCTACATACTTGATACCAGCATGCGTATGTGGGTTTGCAACCTCAAACCCTAAAATTCCACAGAGATATCAATGCATCAAAAAGTGTATATTGTGGAGTGATAGGAGCATGATATCACAAAGATAGACAGCAACTTAACACAGCACAGACTTCTTCTGTGAGAACTCTAGAAACCAGATCGGATAGTGCAGCATCCCAAGCAACTGCAAAGCCAGGAAGACATGCATTACAGAGGGTGGGAAAATTCATGACACTTGACTAGACAGAGTAAAGTCTCCACAAAGGGGCACACTGTCTGGCTTCTTTCTTAGGGGGAAATAGAAGAACAGACATATAACTAAATGTTCACAACATTCATGTCACTGCTGAAGGAAGTGAACTGCATCGTTTCTGGCTTTGAATGATGACTAGAATGGCAATTTAAATGCCAACTTGAGGGGGTCACTGAAAACAAAGGTGAGTACCCCCAACTTTATTACAGTGCCAAAGAAACTGTCTTACCAGCAATAGACACAAGGGGGAGCAAGAAATCCCAGGTTCTAGTAAAGAAGTCTGCAAATCTGGGAAATAACCCACCCTCCAGTAAAGATGATTCCTACAACGCCCAGAAGGTCTCCATAAACTGTCTAATGCTGGTCTCCTCCGGTACACAGCCAGCTTCTAGAGCTTGGAGAAGTAGCTGTTTTCTCCAATGTCCAAATCTCAACAAAAAGCATAAAGCATACATAAAGAAATAAGAAAACATGGGGCCGAATGCAGTAGCTTAGTAACTAAATTCCACTCCTGCACATGCCAGGAACCTATATTGGCACTGGTTCATATCCCTGCTACTCCACTTCCCATCCAGCTCCCTGCTTGTGGCCTGGGAAAGCAGTCGAGCATAGCCCAAAGCCTTGGGACCCTGCACCCATGTGGAGACCTGGAAGATGCTCGTGGCTCCTGGCTCCTGGCTTCGGATTAGCTCCAGCCATTGCGGCCACTTGGAGAGTGAATCAGCAGATGGAAAATCTTCCTCTCTGTCTCTCCTCCTCTCATAGCTGACTTTCCAATAAAAATAAACTTGAAAAAAAATGTAGCTCTGTAGAAAACCAGAGAGCTTTAAAAAAAAAAAAAAATGACCTAATGAAAGCACCAAAATGATCTCCAAAATGAAAATCTACTTATTACATGACAGAAAATGTAAAATAACCATGGAGGGGTTGGCGTTGTACCACCATGGATCAAGACATCATTCATAACATCAGCATCCCAACATCAACATCAGTTTTACTTTGAAAGATTTGTTTATTGACTTAAAAGGCAGGTTAAAGAGGCAGAAATGTATAGATCTTCCATCCACTGGTTCACTCCCTAAATGGCTGCAACAGTCAGGACTGAGCCAGGCCACAGCCAGGAACCTGGAACTCCACTCAAGTCTCCCATATACATTCAGGGGCCCAAGTAGATGGATCATTTGCTGCTTTCCCAAGTGCATTAGCATGGAGCTAATTTGGAAGTGAAGAAACTGGGACACAACAGGCACCCAAACGGGCTGCCAGCCTTGCAGATGCATGTTAACCTACAGAGCCACGACACTGGCCCCCTTCACTTCTGACCCAGGTTCCAGCCATTAATACACCTTGGAAGGCAAATGGCAATGGGGCACATGCTTCGGATCCTGAAGAGAGCCACCTGGAGAGTGAACTGGAGGCTGCTCTCTGTGCCCCTCTCTTTCCTGGTCTATCAAACACACCGACAGGTGCACGATGGGAGTCCAAAGCAACACAGACCTTTGATAAAACAGCAAGCCTACCTGAAAAAATAATGGCCAAAAACTTTTTTTTTAAGATTTATTTTATTTTTATTGGAAAGGCAGATATACAGAGAGGAAAGACAGAGAGGAAGATCTTCCGTTCGATGATTCACTCCCCAAGTGAGCGCAACAGCCGATGCTATGCCGATCCGAAGCCAGGAGCCTCTTCTGGGTCTCCCACGCGGGTACAGGGTCCCAAAGCTTTGGGCTGTCCTTGACTGCTTTCCCAGGCCACAGGCAGGGAGCTGGATGGGAAGCAGGGCTGCCGGGATTAGAACCGGCACCCATATGGGATCCCAGGCATGCAAAGCGAGGACCTTAACCACTGCGCCATCGCGCCAGTCCCAGCCAAAAACTTTCTACACTGGAGGAAAAAATGGACATACAAACCCACAAATCTCAAAGAACTCTAATAAACACAAACTAAAAGTTACCTACACCGAAACGTGTAACACTCTGTCAAAAGTCACAAGGGGAAAGTATTAGAGTGACCACTGTGGCAATTTGGGAAGCAAGTGATACGATGAAAGACTTTTCTCCCTCTATTTTCTTTTTCTCTCTGTAAGTCTGCCTTTCAAAAAAAAAAACAACTTTCTAAAAGCCATATAAAGGAGTAGTAGCCCCACGCCAGGCTAAGCCTCTGAATACAGCACAAATGGGTGCCAGTTCAAGTCCCAGCTGCTCCACTTCTTATCCAGCTAAACACATAGGAAGGCAGCTGAGGATGGCCAAACTATCTGGGCCCTGCACTCACAGGAGACCCCTGGGTGAAGCTCCCAGCTCCTAGCTTTCGGTGGTCCCAGCTCTGGTTGTTGTGGCCATTTGGGGAGTGGACCAGTGGATGGAAGTTCTGTCTCTCCTCTCTCTGTAACTCCACCTTTCAAATAAAAATAAGTCATTAAAAAAAATCACAGGAAATTCTTAAAGCAGCAAATCTGACTCCTACACATAAGAAAATACTTAAAAGGTCATCAGCAGAATTCTCCAGAAAAAAAAAAAAAATGCAGCCCAGAAGAGAAGAGGGCAATATATTCAAAGCACCAATAGGAAATAAAAACTTTCAATCACAATTGAGGGAGATGGGAACCCCAGACAATGGCTGAAGCAGCTGGGTCCCTGCATTCACACGGGAGACCTGTGAAATCCTCCCTCTGAAACCAAGACAATAAACGAACACTTTTCTCTTAAAACTTTCCCAGATACACAAAAAGCTGAGGGAGTTCACTACTGCCAGACCTATTCTGTAAAAAATGCCAGAGGATCTTTCACACTGAAACCGAGCAACACGAGGCAAAAACGAAAAACTACAATAAAAGTATAAGGTTGGGGGGGCGGGGCAAGTGTTCGAGCTGGCAGCAAAGACTTCCAGACTTCCACAGCTGACGCAGGTGCACCTGGGCTGTCTGTGGCTCCGCCTCCGGACTCCAGCTTCCTGCTAGCACAGATCCCGGGAAGCTGTGGTGACGGCTTGGATGAGTGTGGCTTCTGCCGCTCGTGCGGAGGACCTGAAGTGCATCTCCAACTGCTCCAGCTTTGGCCCCTGTCCTGCCCCCAGCCACTGTCAGCACTTGAAGAGTGAACAAGTCAACTCAAGTGCTCTCTGCCTCACTTGCCTCACTCCCCCGTCTTTCAAACAAAATGTTAGAACAATTTAAAAACATAAAGCCCCCTAGTGATGATAAACAGACAAAACGCAGAAATCTGCTATCCTGTGATACGGAATGGAAACAGCTTTTATGTTTCATTGAGTCCAAACAAGTCACTTTAAAAAAAACTACAAATCTCTAGCAAATGGGAGAGACAATATAAAATAAGCAATGTGTGGCATCAGTAGCAAAAAGGAGGAAGGCGGAGATAGAATGCAACCCCCTGCTGAAGTCTCCAGTTTTAATTCAATTGTAGTAATTTAAAGTATCTTATGTAATATATTGTATTTTTGCATTGATACTGGCCTTGAACTGTCGGAGCAGATATTTAATCCTATCCTGGAATCATCACAAGAAGTATCAAAGGACAAGCAGTCTTTGCCCAGACCTCTGTCCCTGTGGTCTGTCAGTACAGGCACGCTGGCACTGACACTGCGGTACAGCTGGCTAAGGCATTTCTGAGGTCCCGGTATCCCATAACGGACACCAGTTCAAGCCCCAGCTGCTCCACTTCTGCCCTAGCTCCATGCCAAGCTGCCTGGAAAAGCAGCAGAATGTGGTCCAAGTCTCTGGGCCTCTGTATCCTCAAAGCAGTTCCAGACTGTTCCCAATTCCTGACTTCAGCCCAGTGCAGCCCCAGCCACTGTGGCCATTTGGGAAGTGAATCAGCAGTTGTAACATCTCTCTCTCTCTTACACACACATTCTCTCACTCTTTCAAATAATCAATAAAACAAATAAATAATGCATAGTGCCTGCATGTTAGTCATCCAACTAATAACCTAAGAAACCACTCCCGATTTTATAGCATTTCAAGAGAGACAGACAAAAGCACATTATTACTCAAATCCATTTGCAACACAATTTTATTTCAGTAATGTGGAGTTAAGTGACTTGGCATCTCTGCCTAAAGTACAGTTAGGAGAATCTTAAAGTTGCAAGAAGGTATTTTTCTTTTAAGCCAATGCTGAGAATCTAAAGCTTTCTCAGACCTCACCTTTCCTCGAAGGAATATTTGGAATGTTTATATAAAACCACTCTTACAAACAGACCCATATCTTCCATTCATCTTCACAACCACTCTGAAGGAGAACTGAAGCAAACCCAGTATGAGGGGAGGTGTGCAATGCTTAGGGCTTCGTGAGGGCCCCTGAGGGCAGACCACAAAGCCTTACAGTGCTGCTGGCTCACACCGTAGTGACACTGAGATGTGGTATTTTTGCATACCAATTCTCCATTCTGCTTTTTTCCCCCAGATCGATTTATTTATTTATTTAGTTAGTTAGTTAGTTAGTTAGTTAGTTGAAAGTCAGAGTTAGAGAAAGACAAAGATAAACCTTCCACCCATACATTCATTTCCCAAAATGGGCAAAACAGCCATGTCTGGGCCAAGCCAGGAGCTTCATCTGGGTCTCCCATGCGAGTAGCAGCCAGGAGTTCAAGTACTGACACTACCTTCTGCTGCTATGCTAAGGGCACAGACAGGGAGCTGGGTTAGAAACGGAGCAGCTGGGACTCAAACAAAAACTCAAACTCAAGAAAAAGTGGTGCTCAAAAACGGGATGCTCGTATTATAGGCAGCAGCTTAACTCGCTGCGCCACAATGGTCCCCCCGCCCCAAGTCTACATTTAAGGCACAGACATCAGTAACAAGCTGACCATTGGGAACTATGTTTTTGAAACATCTATGATCAGCATCTGCCACAGACACAGTAGGCATATTTTAAATTAGAACCCCAAGTAAATGATCTTGCAAGTACTATATATTGAGAACAAAATACATTTTAGAAAATTCAAGACTGCTTATTACCATGAAGGTATGAGGGTCAGCCTGCTAGGATGTGAATATGGTCGGGGTATCCCCCAAGGTCCATGACGAAAGCTTGGTACCCAGAGGTGCTACTGGGAACTGGTGGAAGCTTTAACAGATATGGTCTTGTGGGAGGTTCTTAGATTGCTGAGAAGGTAAGTGGTTCTCATGCTACCTCTTGACAACAGTTCTCGTAAGACAGCTGCTCTAGAAGGAGCGGGCCCAGCCTGCCTGCCTACTCCAGGGACCTAAAGTCACACCAACACTCTCCTCTTTGTCATGTGTCATGATGTGATGTCGCCAAGGGAGGAGCTCTCATGAGGAGTGAATCAGCGCAGGCACCACACCCTTAGTCCTCAGAAACTGTGAGATAAAAACATTTCCTTTTTTAAATTTCATTACAGTGACAAAATCTGACTAATGCACAGCCCAGTATTATACCTAGACCACAGTGGTACCATGTTGTGCTGCTCACAGCAATAGCTAACGTTAGGCTAATTTGCTTTTTGTCGGCCTAGTGGCTTTTACTTTATCCTCATGACAACCCCATGAAGTCAGTACTAGTACGATTCTGATTTTATACAGAAGAAAATGTAAACTCAGAAACAAAGTAACTTACCCTAAGGTCACACTGTTATAAGCAATCAACCTGGGATTTAAAGGGAAGGAACAAGGTCTGAGGTCTGCTTGCTTAAACACTAGGCCACAGTGTCTTTCACATTGAGGGCAAGATTATCAGAAGATCCTAAAATGGCTACTGAATCACACTAAACCATGCTAAGGGCCAGTGCTGTGGCTCAGTGGGGTAAGCCATGGCCTGCAACACTGGCATCCCACACGAGTGCTGGTTCAAGTCCCAGTTGTTCCACTTCCTATTCAGCTCCCTGCTAATGTGCCTGTGAAAGCAACAGAAGATGGACTGAGTACTTGAGTCCCTGCACCCATGTGCGAGATCCAGCAAAAGCTCCTGGTTCGGCCGTGGCGGCCATCTGGGGAGTGCACCAGCAGATGCAAAATTTATCTATCCCCTGCTCCCTCTCTGTGCCTTTGAAATAAGTGAAACAATTTTCTTTTTAATTAAGAGAACAAACTATCCTAAAATATGACCTTAATTTACAGGTATGCTTTATTGCATTCAAGTTCTAGAAAAATCAGTTCATCCCAGTCAGTCAGTTTCCCCATTCTCCCCCAGTCTATACATATCTGTCTTTCTCATAATAAGCCTTCCTTTGTATTTCCATGTCTTTCTTTCACATACATAAATACGTGTTCCACGTGGCCCTAGCTCACGCAAACAGATACAGGAAATCAGGCAGAACGAAAAAAACGGGGTAAGTTTAACACACCACTTGAAAGTATGAAAGTGGTGTATCACTTCAAAAGGAAAAACAGAAACTGGAGAACTGTTTAAAATGGAATCTGCTATTTTTCAGCCAAATGAAAATGTCCAGCACTTAGCATTTTCAAGGGGATTTCTCCCTTGCTTTCCTTCAGTCCCTTCTTGGGATTCTCAAAGATACAAACTCAAAATGTTGCTTCAAAATAATGCCTCTCACAAGGAGTTTTTCTTTTCACCTAATGCAGGTCTACGAACATTAAAACTGCACGGCTTAAGTGAGTTGCCTCGGAGGCGTGTTCATCCACTCACAGTGCCGGCAGCGGAGTGCCGTCAGCGGGCGGCGGCCCTGTCGGAACCTCCACCTGCCCGTGCGTGTGGCACCTGCTCACCCATCAGATCAGGACGTAATCATAGCTCTGCACTGAGTTGGTCACAGCCAAAGTCTCAGGACCTCCATCTGCTCTGACACAGGGGACAGGACAGACTCCACTGGCAGGGGCTTGAGACTTGGGCGGAAGAGGCCTTCTCAAGCCAGCTTTCCTTCCTCTTAGGGACCCCCGGACCTCCTCGGATGTGTTTTCTTGACGTTGAAGATTAGTCAGGCGCTTCATTTCATATTCCCTTTCAGTTTTGATGGCTGGAAAAGAAAAATACATGAAGCAATTTGACATTCTCATCAGGTGTAATCTAGTCCCAACAGTGTCACACAGCCAGAGTTCACATCTTTGAATGATGAACGAGCTAAGACTACAAAAGGTAAGCGGGAGGGCGGGGCTTATGCAGAAGTACATTTACATGTTTCTCTGAAGACAAGCAAATGGCACGTGCCACGCGTGGTTTATGAAAACAGATCTTAAGGAACGTACAATTCGCTGAAGGGAGTAGATCATCCTTGGCAATTTTACACTTCATGAGCTTGATAGGACCGCCATATTTAATTTCTTCCAAGAAAGGCAACTTGAAGTTGGCTAGATTGATGTACCACGTCTTGGTAAGTAATGCGAGATCCCAAGGTTCCTGTCTGAAGCAAAAATTCATCCATTCATCCAACAGCAAACGTGTTTACTCGGCATCTACACTGTGCTTTCTAGACAGCATACTCATTCTCAGATCTCTTGCTACTGGACATTCTGGTGTATAGGGAGACAGGTTTGGGGAAGTTGCCACTCTGAGCAGAGACAGATCTCAAAGTAACTAATACAGAGATGAAATGGGGGGGTGGAAATAACCAGAAATGATAATGCCAGGAACTTGGGTTCACAGTGATGCCCCCGTGGAGGCAGCAGACTCTTTCCAGGTAATGGGATGTGGATATGAACTGTGAGCCACCACGCCTTCCACAGCTGATTAAAAACATGGCAAACCTTTGGACTTCCAGTGCGGATTACAGGGATGGGGGTGAAGTTGCAACATGGGAAATAATCACCAGGGGATGTGTCCTTTGCCCATGGCTAAGGCTACTGCCCATGGCTAAGGCTACTGCCCATGGCTAAGGCTACTGCCCATGGCTAAGGCTACATCACAGTCCTAGGTACAACCCCCAGTTCAGTCTCCTCTGTCTCCAGCCCCCACTCATGCAGACCCTGGAAGAAAGCAGTGATGCCTCAATGTGACTCCGCTGTCCACGGGAAATACACGAATTGCAATCCCAGCTCCTAGCTTCAACTCAGCCCAACTTGGCTCTGATACACATTTGGCAAATGAACCAGAGCATTTTCTATCTATATGTTTCTGTCTCTCTCTCTCTCCAGCTGTCTGCCTTTCAAATGATAAATAACTTGAATATTAAAACAAAACAACCACTACAAACCTTAAGCAATTTTTTTTAAAGATTTATTTTATTTTTATTGGAAAGGCAGATATACAGAGAGGAGAGACAGAGAGGAAGATCTTCCGTCCGATGATTTACTCCCCAAGTGAGCACAACAGCCGATGCTATGCCAATCCGAAGCCAGGAGCCTCTTCTGAGTCTCCCACGTGGGTGCAGGGTCCCAAAGCCTTGGGCCGTCCTCGACTGCCCTCCCGGGCCACAGGCAGGGAGCTGGATGGGAAGCAGGGCTGCCAGGATTAGAACCGGCACCCATATGGGATCCCGGGCATGCAAAGCGAGGACCTTAACCACTGCGCCATCGCGCCAGGCCCATTAAGCAATTTTTTTTAAGATTAATTTATTTTTATTGGAAAGCATATATACAGAGAGGAGGAGAGACAGAGAGGAAGATCTTTCGCCCACTGGTTCACTCCCCAAGTGGCTGCAATAGCCAAAGCTGAGCTGATCCAGAGCCAAGAGCCAGGAGATTCTTCTGGGTCTCCCACACAGGTGCAGGGTTCCAAGGCTTTGGGCCATCCTCCACTGCTTTCCCAGTCCACTAGCAGGGAGCTAGATGGGAAGTGGAGCAGCTAGGACATGAACTGGCACCCATATGGGAACCCAGCACGTGCAAGGCAAGGACTTTAGCCACTAGGCTACCGTACTGGGCCCAAAGCAAATGTTTTATTTAGCCTAATCCTACTTAGAATATCAGCCAGCTGCCTCTCATCTGCAGCCAATACAAGTTCGTCCTCACCCACATAACACAAAAGAAGAGTCTGCCTCGGTTCAAGTAAGGAAGGGACAGTGTCACACAGGCCACCCCTTCGTCTATTCCAGTTTTTTTTGATAATTTTCCGTCTTACTTTAGGAAGTGACTCAGGTCTGTAATTATTACAGATGGACTTGAGTTAGTCACAAAAATGTACCTGTAAGTTTAAGTTGTTCAAAAACAAATACAGAAATCACTTTACTGTCTACCAAGAGCCTCACTAAACACACTTTAGAACATGCATGTTAGGAAACTTAATCCTGCTTTGTTGATAAGGTAACGTTGATTATAGCACCTACCATGTCAGGCAGTAACTGCTCTAACTCTACTAGGGACACACAAGCAACTACTACCCCATATGGCACGGGTTCCTGTCCCGGCTCTTCCACTGCTGACCCAGCTGTTTATGGCCTGAGAAAGGCAGAAGATGGTGCATGGGGTATGTGCTCTACCGCAGGGCAGAATCAGATGAAACTTTTGGCTCCTGGCTTCGGCTTGGCCCAGCGCTGGCTGTTACAGCCATCTGGAGTGTGAACCAGCAGGTGGAAGATCTCCGACTCTCTGTGTATTTAACCTCTCTTTCTGTAACTCTCAAAATCTTAAAAAAAAAAAGGGGGGGGGGGAATGGGAGGGTTTAACACAGTAGTTAGGATGTTTCTTGGGATCTCCATATCCATATCAGGGTGCCTGGAGTCAAGGTCAGCTCCATTTCCAATTCCAGCTTCTGGTTACGGCATACTCTGAGAGAAGCAGCAAGTGACGGCCCAAACACTTGGACTGCTGTCATCCACATGGGAGACCCTAATGATTCAGGCTCCTGGTTTGGGCCTGGCAAAGCCCCAGCTTTTCCAAGTATTTGGCAAATGAATCAAGTAGATCTCTATCTCCCTGCCTTTAAAATAAACAGATTTTAATAACTTTATAAAATCATTCTCCAGGGCCCGGCGACATGGCCTAACAGCTAAAGTCCTCGCCTTGGACACACCAGGATCCCATATGGGCGCCAGTTCTAATCCAGGCAGCTCCACTTCCCATCCAGCTCCCTGCTTGTGGCCTGGGAAAGCAGTCGAGGACGGCCCAAAGCTTTGGGACCCTGCACCCGTGTAGGATGCCCAGAAGAAGTTCCTGGATCCTGGCTTCGGATCGGCATAGCATCGGCCGTTGCGCTCACTTGGGAAGTGAATCATCGGACGGAAGATCACTCTCACTTTCTCTCCTCCTCTCTGTATATCTGACTTTCCAATAAATAAATAAATCTTTTAAAAAATCATTCTCCAGAAATAGAAATCGCTTTATATAAAAACTGTCTACCATAACAATTGCCTATGGCTCAAGGGCTAACCAAACAGACAAAATTAAACAAAAACGCAAATGATGAAGGGTTTCTTGGTTATTCCAATATCTCGTTTTATAATTCTGTAGGAACCTACCTGCTTCTTAGACTATTGTTAAAAAGGCAAATTCAACTGACCTGTAAATGGTATAAAGAGGCAGTAAACAGTATCACATAAAGCAAGTGCAAACATTTTAAAAAGTGAAAGGTGTAAGGCCCTGCTGGGGTGGGCATGGGGCAGCCTAGGAGGAGGCTGAGGAGGGTGGGTGGCTGAGAAGGCCGTACCAGAAGGCAGGCAGCACCCCAGCAGTGCCACACAGATCCACCAAGGTCAAAGGGAGCCTCGGACACTCTAAAAGGCACATTGCTTTGTCCTGCAACCCCCACCCCTAGAGCCCCCTGATGAAAACAGCACCTCACGTCCCCTTGGGCACAACTTGCCTGGCTCACTGTCCGTGCCAGACCAGTGACCCTCGTCCAGGAGTGCTCCCAGAAAAGCTTGTTTTAAGCTACACTCCACTGTGCGTGGAGTTCTGGTTCTGAACAGGAATCCAACCTCACAAAAGGTAGTAGGACAGTACTACAGGGCAAACGCCCTGTGTGGCAGCAACACATGTTCACTGCCTGTTCACAATATTCCAGGCAATGTGACCGCATCACACGAATGACTTCCTTTTCATCTACACATGGCTAATGTGCCCACTGTACAAAGGAGGAAGTCAAACACAGAGACCCAAGGGCAAGGCTAGGCTTGAAGCCCAGCTGGAGAAAAACGGTTGGGGCCAGTACTTGCTGTGGTATAGCAGGTCAAGCTTACGGCTACAATATCACCCCATATCATAGCATCATTTCAAGGCTTGGCTGCTTCTCTTCTGATCCACCTCCCAACTCCCCTGCCTGAGAAGGCAACAGAAGATGAGAATGCACGGGTGCCCGTCACCCACAGGGAAAACCTGGGAGAAGTTTCCTGGCTTCTAGCTTCAGCCTAAGATCTGATCATATGGAGAAAGTACTAGAAAACAGAAGGTCTCCTCTTTCTCCCACTCACTCTTTCTGCTCAAATAAATCTTTTTTTGAAAAATAAAATTATCGCAAAGTAATGACTATGAATTGCCTATATCGAAATGTACACAACTGGTTCTGTATACCACCAGAGCGTTTTAAAGGTAGATTTGGACTATCCTAAGATAATGGGGGGCACAGCAGCAGAAAATACAGTTCAGACACTCTAGCCTGGACCTCATTACATGGCTGACATTGACTGAACTTGCCCTTCAGACTTCCGTCTTTTCAGAGTATTGCTTTGTTGTAAAGACCAAGTCAGATCATTTGTGTATCCTTACAACAGCAGTTGTCCTGGAGTCTAGCACAGTGGTTTAATTGGCTAAACTTCTGCCTGCAAGTGCCAGCATCCCATGTGGGTGCCAGTTCCTGTCTCAGAACTGCTCCACATCCCTTCCAGCTCCCTGCTTATACCCTGGGAAAGCAGCAGAGGATGGCCCAAAGCCTTGGAACTCTACAACTGCCTGGAAGGCCCTAAGGACACTCCTGGCTCCTGATTTCAGATTGGCTCAGCTCCAGTCATTGCTTCCATCTGGGGAGTGAACGAGCGGGTGGAAAATCAATGTCTCACAGTAACTCTGCCTTTCAAGTAATTTAAAGAATAATAATAATAAAACTCATAATTATCCACCAGTGCACCTGTATCTATAGAGCAAACCACAGATTTAAAAAAAAAGCCTAGGATCCCGATACCTGGCTGGATCACAGTTCCTCTCATACAGTCCCATACTGTTATTCTTAGCCAAAATAATCCCCATCCCCAACTCTCACTGCTTACCTAGATTAAAAAAAAAAAATACTTACACATTATAACAACTGCCCCTCAAAATGGTTTTCACTGTGTTCTTTCTTGGCAAGCCATAAGCCATGGCGGACTGCTACCCAAATGCCTCGGGAGCCTGAGAGATGTCACAGATACTTGGTTCACTTTGCCTGAAATGATTTCAATGTACCTCATTAACAGTTTTCACCTGAATATCTGCATAACCAAATAATAAAAAAAGATGCCCCCAAGGCAGTTCTGAACGGAAAGAGTCCCTAAGAAGTGGCTGACCGGCCCTGACCCCTGACCCTACAACTGCGTTCTTCATTTTCCACGAACAAAACTGTTCATGTCCTGCCATCCTACAGAGGGCAAACGCGAGAGCTGCCATCCTGAAGCAAGGTTCGTGTTAGCTGCAGGGGCCAGAGCAGCCACCAGCAGGAGGCCCACCTGGGCCCTACCCACGAGGCAGTCCTTCCCCAGGTTCTCCCGCTTTCCCGAGGCTCCACTAAAACGGAGGGGAGACGGGAGCGTCAGCCCTCAGCCCCGCCGCCGCCGCGTCCTTGCCCTGGCACGTCGACGTGGGACGAGGCGTGCAGCTGGCTGCAGAAACCGGTTCCAGGGAGGGGCAGGCAGAGCCCGAGGCCAAGGGGGACGCTGAGGCTGGCCCGGGCCGCGCCCATCCTCCCACGCGGCGGGAACGCGGGGCCCCAAGTCCCGGGCGAGTGGGCGGGCGACCTCAGGATCCTGGGGTGAGGTACGCGAGCAGAGCGCGCGCCGGCCGAGGGCTGAATGCGAACCGATGGCCTCCGTGCCTTAGCTTAAGGCCAGCGACCCCCGGTACCTGAGCTTGAGGGGTGGTCGGGGTGAGCGCCGATGCCGGCGACCCCAGTACCTGAGCTTGAGGAGGGACGCAGGTCGAGCGCGCGCCGGGCAAAGGTGAGCGCGCGCCGGCCGAGGCGCACAGGGCCGCGCGCACGCCGCGAGCCCGCGCGGCGGGGACCTCACCTCTTTCCTGCTGGCGGCCGGAACTGCGGGCGCTCCCCCGCGTCACTCAGGGGGCGCTCAATAAAGGGCTTTGTGGTGCCGGCTCCGCCTGAGGCTTGGGTTTCTGGCCCGAGCAGAGGAAAGGTTGAGGTGCAGCAGGACCAACGCAGGGCCCTTCGCTCAGTGTCCGCGGCAGTGTGTGGAAGACATTTGGGAAGAGGCCAGTCAGGCAGGGAGCTCCCCTGTCCACCCTGGGAAACTGCAAACCTGTACTTGAGTCCCTGTCACCTTAGGAAGACCCGACAGGAGTTCTGGCTCGTGGTTTGGGCCTGACCCAGCCCCTGCTGTTGCGAGTGTTTGAGCGCTCTCTCCCTGGTTTTCTTTTTTTTTTTTTTTAAAGAAATGTGCCCAGAGGGCTGTGCTGGATGTTGGGTCTCTAGCGACCCTGGAGAGTGGATACCGTACTCTACTGTTGGTGGTGGTCAGTACTGGTGGATCACGGGGGCCCACGGGTGATGTTTAATGTGTTCATCTTAACAGCTCATATTTGAGTCAGGAAATGTGACCTGGTAGACCAGTTTCTAAAGTCACTCCATTGTGGCGACTCCCGGATGAGTCATATCTATGTATCTGATGGCACCAGTTGAGGTCACAGGAAATGGCTGGCTGTTACCTGTGGCGTCAAGGTTTGCCGTCGGGACACGTTTTTGGATTCTAGCTCTGCCACCAGCTAACTTGAAAATCTTGCTTCTATCACTTATGTCCATCTGTCTTCGCCTATAAAACAAAGATAATCTCTCTCCTGGTTGATTGTGAGCATCAAAGAGCAAGTATTTCACTTCTCTGTCACACAGGGAGTACCCAATTACCTAATTGTGAGCCTGGACACAACTCTATGACATTGGCCTTGGGGATTCTGCTTTGGCCTAGCCAAAGTCACATGGTGAGAAGCAGAACCAATTTTTAAGGCTAAACACCATACACTGTCCACTTAAGCCAGCTCCCAGAATAGCCTCCCAGCTTGACCCACTTTTTTTTTTAAGTTTATTTATTTTTATTGGTAAGTCAGATTTACAGAAAGGAGGAGAGACAGAAAAACCTTCCATCTGCTGGGTCACTCCCCAAGTGGCTGCAATGGCCAGAGCTGAATCAATCTGAAACCAGGAGCTTCTTCTGGGTCTTCCACACAGGTGCAGGGTCCCCAGGCTTTGAGCCATCGTCTTCTGCTTTCCCAGGCTACGATAGGGAGCTGGAAGGGGAAGTGGAGCAGCCAGGATACAAACCAGCTCTCATATCGGATCCTGGCTCATGCAAGGCAAGGACTTTAGCCACTAGGCTGCCACTCCAGGCCCAAGGTTGACCCATCTTTACAAGATGCTTTTCTCCGTGCCACAAACTGGAAGGTAAAGTCTATTATTATTATTATTATTTTATAATGCATCACTTCTCAGCCTTTTGGCTAAGACCAAGTATATTTTATGATACAGTTCCATAGGCTCTGGGATTTCCCTCCCCAAGTCCCTTCCCCTCACCACTGATTTCCCCTCTCATATTACAATGAGTAGTTGGAAGTTGAAGTCTTGCTCACTCTTGCTAACACTTCTCTTTGTAGTCCCAGTGGAAAATCACCCAGAAATAAGGTCCAGGTTTGGTTTTTCACATAAAGATGAAACGCTTATTGGATGGTTTAGACTAGTATAGTTGGTTTTTACATTATTTTTTAAATTATTTTAATTAACTAACATCAAATAGGAAATAATGAGTTATAGCACATAAATCAATGTAAGTTCTGTGGAACTTTGATTTCTGTTCTATATGGATACAGATATACATGCATATGTGGATGTTTAAGTGCTAAATACACTGTAAAAAGTTTGAAAACTACTGTCTTAGATCATTTCCTTTTAGAAATGAAAAAAAAAAAAGTCACCTGAGGTTGCACCAGATAGGGTAGAGGCAAATCACCTTAGCCTGAGGCACCTCATCCGCCTGTGGCTGTTCTTAAAACAGTCAGGGTCCAGGGACAGCAGGCGATGGCTTCAGAGCCACAGTGAAGGATATCCCACAGCCCGTGATTTCCCCGCGTGAGAAACTCCATTTCCTGCGTAAGTATAAAATCCCTAGCGATTGTGTTCTTTCCTGTGACTCACTGTGAACAAATACAATGGAAGTTCAATGCCAGACTTTGGAGATGAGGTCATAAAAGGTATTGTGACTTGCCCCTCTCCCAGATCACTCACACTGGGAAAACCAGCTGCCACGCTGGGGAAGGCCCTCACACTGTCTTATGGACAAATGGACGTGCCTTGGGAGTGAGCCATCTTGGACGCAGAGCCTCCAAAGCTTGGTCTGACCCCTGGACACCTACATCCCCAGCTTGTCTTGGTTGAAGCCACATGAGAGACCATGAGCAGAACCACCACCTCGCACTCGGGGGAAAAAAATGGTTGTCACTGGGAAACACCAACTTTGGGGTCATAGTCACACAGCAACAGATAATACTGAGAAAAAATGTTTTCCATGGAAGAAAATGGCCAAAGTTTTCTTATGGAGATATACTGAGATGTCAATGAACAAACACATGCTTTGTAGACATTTACTATGTTGCTGATTTTGCTAAATGTCATGCAGGACCACCTAAAATCCTTAATATTGCCAACACAAATATACCTCTGTATTTTTGTGTGTGTGTGTGTGTGTGTGTGTGTGTGTGTATACTTTTACCAGATGTACTTTTACACTATTTGAAGACAGTAAGCAAGAGAGAAGAACAGAGATCTTCCGTTTGCTGGTTCCTCCCCCAGATGGCCCACACAGCTGGGTCTGCATCAGACCAAAGCCAAGAAGCAGGAAATCCATCCCAGTATGTAGCACATGGATGTTAAGGACCCAAGTGTTTGAGCTGTCTGCTGCTGCTTCCCGGGTCCATTAGCAAGAAAATGCATTAGAAGAGCAGCTGGCTCTCAAACTGGCACCTTGGCATGGAATGCCAGTGTCACGATGGTAATACATGCTAGAATAGCATGTATTTAAAAACATGAAGTGATATAGAGTTTCCTAAAAGGTTGGAGATTGTCCAATAAAAATCTGATTTTCCTCCATAATAACTGTTTCAGTATTTTTGAAATATAAAATCCTTTTCTAAAAATTTTTCTCTCCCTCTTGGTTTCCATGACTCCCTATCTCAATCCCTCTTCCCGCTTTGCAGGCGCCCTATACACATCTTGCTGGGTAAAACTTTCACTCATCTCACCGTTACCAAAACTTCAGTTGGCATTTTAATTGGACAAGAGATCATTACTGCCACCTAGTGTTAAAATGAAACAAAAGGGAGACCAAGGAAAGAATCATGACTTTGAACATTGTTCCGTATGCTTATTATGCACTGTCTCCTTTTATATCATACAATAGATGTTACTATTTATTTTTTAAAGATTTATTTTTATTGCAAAGTCAGATACACAGAAAGGAGGAGAGACAGAGAGGAAGATCTTCCGTCCAATGATTCACTCCCAAAGTGACCACAACAGCCAGTGCTGCATCACTCTAAAGCCAGGAGCCGGGATCCTCTTCCAGATCTCTCACGTGGGTTCAGAGTCCCAAATCTTTGGGCTGTCCTCCACTGCTTTCCCAGGCCACAAGCAAGGAACTTAGTAATGGATTTTGAGGGTATTAGATAAGAAAAATGTGATGCACCATAATCATAATTAACTTTCTGTTAAAATTTATTTGTACTTGAAAACCAAAGTTACAGCCACAACAGGCAAAATTACCATGCTACACCACCACATTGGCCAGCATAACTTTTTTTCTTCATTTCTTATCATAATTGTAATTTTATAATACAATTCCTTAGGCCTTGGGATTTCCCTTACCTCCTCCCCAAATCTTCTTCCCCCTCAGAGTTCTCCTGTTATAATTCTTCATAAATAGTCATAAGTCCATCATTGTGGACATAAGACAATGGCAGAGAGTCAATCCTATTGTCAAGATATATTTCACAGTTTCATTGGGACTCCATCTTTGATCTGGAAGTAGAGATGCGTACTGCATTATGTCCTCACTTCTGGATATGATAGTCTCCATTACACAGTTACTAGACATCCCCTTAAATGAAAAGCCACAATACAAAATCAGTAACAGGGAGAAAAACAGAAATTAACAATGCAATGAAACTAAATAACATGTTACTGAATGATTAATGTGTGTTTGAAAAAATGAAAAACAAAATCAAGAACCTTTTAAAATTTTTTTTATTTTTTTTTTTTATTGGAAAGTCAGATACAAAGGAAAGACAGAGAGGAGGATCTTCCATCTGCTGGTTCCCTCCCCAAGAGGCTCCAATGGCTTGAGCTGAACCAATCCACAGCCAGGAGCCAGGAGCTTCTTCCAGGTCTCCCACGTGGGTGCAGAGTCCCAAGGCTTTATGCAGTCCTCAGCTGCTTTCCCAGGCCACAGTCATGGAGCTGGAAGGGAAGAGGACAACTTGCCTTGGAACTGGTGCCCATATGGGTTCCTGGACTTTAGCCACTAGGCTACAGTACTAAGACACATAACTTATATTTGACCTTTTAGTAGTGTCTCTTATTTCTTTAATACTTTTGTTAGCTTGACCCAGCTCTGCTTGCAGATTTTTTATTGTTTCCCCATTGTGACAAGAAATATCTTCCAATTCTAAGATTCTCTGTTCTGCCTCCATCATTCTGTTATTGAGACTTTCCACTGAATTTCTAATTTACTCTGTTGCGTCCTTCATTTCCTGTAATTCAACTTGATTTTGTTTATGTTGCTATTTCCTATGTGACATACTCCTTCAATTCCTTGAATCCGATACATGCTTCTCATTGTTGTGAGAAGCTTGGTAATGAGTTTTCTGAATTCTATAGCCCCCATTTTCTCTGTGCATTCCTCTGTTGTCTCTGAGGTTGGCAGAGGCTTTTGCTCCTTTGCAGGGGAGTCTTCAGTAGTATTGATTGTGCCTCTGTCTCTTCTTTTACTCTTGGTCATTGTACTTCTGGTTAGCAGATTCTTCTCCTTAGGGCAGGTTTCTAAGCTCACAGAAACCTATAGTAACCCGTAGGTCTACAATTTGATTTTACTTATTGCAGTAGGTACCCAGTTCTTTGTTTGCAGTTATTTGTGCCACTCCCTCCTGCGAGTTTCAGGTCTATGTTCTTGTATTAGATTTCCACCATGGTCTGCACAACCCCAGCAAGTGGCTCACCACTCTCCACCTCCTGTGATCCCATGCTGTTATTGCATCTTTGTCTGTACAATGTTTCTCTTCTTTCTGGTTTGAGCAGTTCCCAGGATTAGGGAGACACCAGGTGTCCTGAATTAGCTAGGTTGCTGGTGGTGCTGATATTGCCAGAATCTGCTGGCTGTTAGGTCTGTGGGCCACGTGGATCTATTTTGACCCATAAGATGCCAAAATCTTATTTTCCCTCAGTGAATTTGCCCCCAGCTCAGTGCATGCACAACTCACTGTTGTCCCCACAGCCTCAAAGCCTTTGCCACACTGTACAAAATGGCACCTAATGTACGATTCATGGAGTTGTGGATCTGCTGGCCGTTAGCTCTGGGGCTGCCCAGACCTATGTTGAGTAGAACCTGTAGGATACCACATTGTTGCAATCCACTGAACTGGAAATGAGTTTGCTCCCAGCTTAGTGCATGTGCAGTGTCCCATAGCCTTTGCCTCCCTGCACAAAATGGTTCCAGTTCAGTTCCCGTTCAGTCTCCCTATTCCCGCACCACCTATTTGGAATCTGCTACTCTGGCTCTGCTCCTGGTCAAATCAAACAAACCAGCAGGACAAGCAGTTCTTTGTCTGGGTTCACCTCCTGAGCTTCTGGTGAACTCCCCCTCCCACCTGGTTGCTGGTGGAGTTCTGGCCACCAGTGGAGTTCAGATCGCCACTTGCTAAATACCACTGGGGTATCTGGTCACTGCAACAGCAGACAATGATCTCTGCTGTTTTCCTGTGTCTGTCAGTCTCCAAGTGCCCCTCTGCTGTCGTTCTGTCCTATCCTGTTTCCTAGAACGTGCCTCTCTGCTTCACTCTGGCTGATTTTTCTCCGTCTGTTTAAACGTGTCCTTACCCTATTCCGCCATCTTAATTATCTCCACCATAACTTTTCTAAGGTCACAGAATTTGAACCTAACATTACTTGATTCCAATTTTATGCTCTCAACGACAAATGACACTACATATTCTCCAAGGATTATAATTCAAGGAAAGTTTTAGATTTTAGATATAACTTTGTTGATCTTTTTCTTTGAACAATAGAATAACAGAGGAACACGCACAGCAAGAGAAACATCTTGCATGCCTCATTCACCATCCACACAGCTTCCAAAGTTAGGTCTGTGCCATGCAAAAATCAAGAGCCGGAAACTCCATTCTGGTCTGCCATATGGATGGCAGAGGCCCAAGTACCTCCACTGCCTTTCCAAGTACACTAACAGGAAGCTGAATCAGAAACAGAGTAGCCAGGATTTAAGCCCACACCCTGTGGAAGTGTTCATGAAATATTTTCTACTCCAGGGCTTTATGCTTTATGTTTTACAAGTTGTGCGTCTTTAAAAGAAGACCTGAAACTGCACAAGCAGAATGAGACTTGAAGTGACTTAATTAGTGCCTTTCTACTTCCTTCCAAAGGAATTCCCCGTAACCTTGTAAGTAGCTAAGATGAATGCATGATAGACATAACTGCAAGATGATTCCTGTTATAGCTTAAATGGTTTCTCTCAAAATGCATGTGTGGAAGTCTGCTAGTATGTTTGAAGATAGAGCTGTTAAGATTTTTAAAGTAAAATGAGATCACACGGGTAAAGCCTAATCCAATATGACTGGTGCCCTTACAAAAAGAAAAAATTAGACACGCATAAAAGGAAACATATAAGGCCATCCCACTGGCAGGCCAAGGATACTGGCTGCAGGATGAAACCAACCCTGACAAAACCTTGATGTTGACCTTGTAGATTCCAGGCTGCTCAGGGAATGAATGTCTTTTGTTTAAGTCCCCAAACCTGTGGCACTTTATTATGGCAGCCCTAGTGACCTAATAGAGCCCTCTTGGTTCCCATGCCCAAGGCACAAACCCTGCACCATCTCCTCTTGAGTGGGCGAGCCTGTGGCTGTTAATAAGACAGTCATTTGCTTGACTGGATATTTTTCTGTGGCAAGGACATCTCAGGGATTATATTAGGGTCTCTCAAACTCTGTTCTATCAAACAACTCATCTTCTTGTGGGATGCATCATCCCCGTGGGAGTTTAGAACCCCTGCTGACAGCCCCAAGAGAATGAGAACTTCATCTAGAAGGGACTGAATTCCACCAACAGCTGCAGGGAGCTTAGAAGAAGACCTGGGTTCCAGATGAGAACACAGCCCAGCTGATACATTCATTTCAGCTTTATGGAGACCTGACCTTCCAGAAAAGGGTGGGCTGCTATTTTCCACTACTCAAGTTTGTGGTATTGATTTTCAGCACTAACTAAATAAATAAATACATTCATCATGGGCTCAGTGCAGTAGCCTAGTCGTTGAAGTTATCACCTTATATGTGCCAAGTTCCCATATGGATGCCAGTTCTTAATCCCAGCCGCTCCGCTTCCCATCCAGCTCCCCACTTATGGCCTGGGAAAGCAATAAAGGATGGTTCAAAACCTTGAACCCACATGGGGGACCCAGAAGAAGCTCCTGGCTCCTAGTTTTGGATCAGCTCATCTCCGACCATTGCAGCCACTTGGTGAGTGAACCATTAGATGGAAGATCTTCCTCTGTGTCTCTCCTTCTCTGTATATCTGATTTTCCCATAAAAATAAATAAGATTTTTTTTAAAAAAAATCCATCATATTAATGTGGCTGCAAATCCAAAAGTCAAGTCTATCACTACTGTTAACATCTTAGAGAAGGTCCAGAGCCCAGGGTGATTTTTTTTTCCCATTGTGTCTTTTTTTTTTTTTTCATTGCACAGTCAGATGTATATAGAGAGAAGAGACAGAAATACCTTCCATCTGATGACCACAACAACCAGAACCGATCCAAAGCCAGGAGCCAGAAACTTCTTCCAGATCTCCCACACGGGTGCAGGGTCCCAAGGCTTTGGGCCGTCCTCCACTGCTTTCCCAGGTCACAAGCAGGGAGCTGGAAGTGATGCAAGGTTGCCGGGATTAGAACCGGCACTCATATGGGATCCCTGGCGCTTTCAAGGCGAGGACTTTAGCTGCTAGGCCACAGCACTGGGCCCTCCCATAGTTTCTTAACAAGTTCCTCTTGGAATTTTAGATTGAAATTTCTTATTGCTTTTTCAAGTACCACGCTGTCCATTCAGAATCAAAGTGGAGAATGTTCTGTTTCGTTCTTTTAGTTAACTAAGATGCAATCTCCTTCCTCTGTTGGAGAGCATGCCTCTGGGAGTTTTGAGGGAGACCAGAACTTGTCCGGCACCATTCAAGAGCCAGACCCCTCTTTCTCTGGCCCCGTGGGTCAGGCCAGACTCCTAACATGGTCTGGACTCCCTCCTTGGGCTCCGGAATCTGAAACAGATGATTCAGACAAATAGGGAAAGCAAAGAAACCTTTCTGCCACTAGCGTCTGAGCTAATATTGGGTGTGGAAACCAGGAGGTGCTCTGTAGCAGGCAACGTGGAGGGCAGCCTGTTGCTCAGATTTGAGTCTGTGCTGTGCCCCGGTGAGCTGTGTGTGAGGCAACTGTTCTGGAACCTGACATCCGATCTGTAAATGGTGAACATCACAATTTTTCTCAATGTATCAGCCAAGGCAATCCATTCAAAATGCAAATTGGATTGGGGCTGGCAGATCAAGCTACCATCTATAGTACTGGGCTCCCCTATGGGAGAATCCCAGCTGCTCCAGCAGCCCATCTAACACCTGTTCTCACCTGTTCCAGTGAGTACAGTGACCTGGTTGGGCAGCCTCCTTGAACTTCCAAGCTATTTCCCAGACCCAACTCTAACACTCACCAGTGGATGCCTTGGCCTGGTCAAAGTGACCCTCTAGGACCCCAACCAGGCTGGTCTCCAGACCTGGCCCTTGCATGCACCAGCAAGTACTACAGCCCAGTTGGGAACCCCTAGTGCTGTTATTAGGCCATACCCCAGACCTGTCTCCCATGGATTCTGATGGGTGCTATGGTCTCATCTGGCCTTCCCCAACCCCTGACTCTTGCATGTACCAGTGGATGCAGTTGCCTAGTTGGCAGTGGAATGAGGGTGGAGGGGTAGAAAGGGGTGACCCCTACCAAGCCAGTCCTCAGATTTAGCTCTCATGTTCAGTGGCAGTTGCAGTGGTCGCACAGCCCTGCCCCCTGGCCCCCACTCCCTGCCCTGCTCTTCAACTGTTGCAATGGCTTGGCCCAATCTGCCCGCAAACCCAGCTCTTGCACTCTCAGGGAGGTACCTTGGCCTAGTCAGAGCAACCTTCCAGAACCCCTACCAGGCTAGCCCCCTGACTTGGCACACTCATTCACTAGCAGGTGCTGCAGCCTGGCATAGCCCACCTGCATCCCCAGATCCCATGTGTGCCAGTGGGTACCATAGCCAGGCCCAGGAGATTCTCCAAGTACCCATGCCTAGCTTGCCCCCAGACCTAGTCTCCTGTGTGCTGGTAGGTGTAGCAACACAGACTTGGGAGACTGCATCCAATTCATCATCTGTCTCAGCTCTCTCAAATACAGTTGCAGTACCTGTTCTGTGGAAGTCCTTCCTAACCGTTTTATACACCTCATAGAGCCCTCAGTGGTCCTTCTCCGGCCTGTCCATAGCTGCACAAAGCCCACCATTGCGGCTGGGGTTCCTGGCCCATTAGTGGCCCTTAGCAGCATGCATAGCTTCTCCTGTGTTTGACGTCATCTGTGTGATCACTTATAACTACAATGGGAACCTTGAAAGGGCAGGAAGTTTTCAAATCTTTCCCTGCCATATTCTGAGGACCCTGAGTACTTGCTAGGGATGTAGCCACAGACAAGGGATAGTGACATCGTGGAGTGAATGCCATGCCACACAAGACAGTGGCCCCCTTCAGAGGAAGGGCTGATTTGAGCAACACACATAAAGCGTTCTGATTTACGGTGAACTTTCTTTTCTCTTTTTTTTTTTCTGAAAGTCACAGAGAAGAAAGGATCTCCTATCTGCTAGTTTATTCCCCAAATGGCCACAAGTAATTTTTAAACCATCATATTTTGAAAAACAGCAATAAATCTCAAGTTAAACTATAAAAGAGTAATCACCTCTTTTTTTAAAGATTTATTATTTTTTTATTTTTTATTGCAAAGTCAGATATACAGAGAGGAGGAGAGACAGAGGAAGATTTTCCGTCCGATGATTCACTCCCAAAGTGACCACAATGGCCAGTGCTGCGCCAATCCGAAACCAGGAGCCAGGAACCTCTTCCAGATCTCTCACGCGGGTGCAGAGTCCCAAGGCTTTGGGCTGTCCTCCACTGCTTTCCCAGGTCACAAGCAGAGAGCTAGATGGGGAAGTAGAGCTTCCAGGATTAAAACTGGCTCCCATATGGGATCCCAGCGAGTTCAAGGTAAAGGCTTTAGCTGCTAGGCCACGCCGCCGGGCCCAAGTAATCACCTCTTAAACTGCTAACCAGGCCAAGAAATAAAACACTGGGAGTTGGTATTGTGGCATTGTATGTAAAGCCACCACCTGTATCACCAGCATCCCATATGGATGCCAAGGAAAATGAGGTCATTGCTTTAAAATATTGTTTATAAGAAATGTGTTAGGGCTGGAACTGTGTGTAGTGAGTACAGATACTACTTCTGGCACCAGCATCCTATATGGATGCTAGTTCAAGCCCTGGCTGTCCCACTTGTGATTCAGCTCCCTGCTGCTGTGCCACCACAGGATGGCCCAAGTACATGGACCGCTGAACCCACATGGGAGACCCATAAGAAACTCCTGGCATTAGACTGGCTTATCTCCAACAATTGTTACCATTTGGGGAGTGAACTAGTATACAGAAAACAACCTCTCTCTTTCTTCCTCTCTCTCTCCCTCTTTTTCTCTTTCTCCTTCCCTCCCGCTCTTTCTGCGTAACTCTGCCTTAAAATAAATAAATACATCTGTTAAAATACATATTTTTTAAATGTTGTGTTTATTTTGACCTATTTGAAAAGCACAGTGACAAAGATTTTTTCCATCCTCAGTTTCACTTCCCAAATGCCTACAATAGCCTGGGCTGGACCAAGTCAAAAAACCGCATCCAAGTCTTCCAAATGAATGGCAGGGTCCAAGCACTTGGGCCATTATCGGCTACCTCCCCACACATCAGCCAGAAACTGAATCAGAAGGAGGATACTAGGACTCAAAACCAGCACCCCAATGTTGGATCTTGTATCTAGTTAGCAGCTTAACCTGTTATACCACAATACCAAAGCCTAAAATACGATCTTAAGCCAAAAACCACAACCGACTACTGTTAGAGTCCAAACTGTGTCCCCTAAACCTATCTGTGGGAACCTTAACCTCCAACTGGATTACATTTAGAGATAGAACCTGACTCTTTAAGGGAATAGTTAAAGCCAAATGACATCCAGAACTCATAGACTCCATAGGACTGGTGTCCTTGTAACAAGAGGAAGAGGCATCAGGCATAAGGTTATCTATGGGAATAGTGAGAAAAGCAGCCATCTGCAGGGCAAGGAGAGAGGCCTGCCAAAAACCGCTCTGCCTCTCGCCCTATGGGGAAAGGAGTTTCAGTTGGGCACGTTCCCAGTCTGCGGTGTTTTGTTACAGCAGCTCCAGCAGACTACATATAAGTCCAGGACTCCTTTTGGTTTCCATTCCTTCACACCTTCTTCTCCTTCGTCTTTCTCATCCTCAAAAATATCTGAAAGAGAAACAGCATGGAGATGTGGTGATTTAAGAACCTTTTCCACTTTCTTTCATGACCTCCCCCAACCCTAGGAAGAAGTCCGTGAACTTGCCCTCTTGGTGTCCAGTTGGCCGTGGTCAGTGAGCAGAACCTGAGCCAAGATGCTGTGGAGTCCACTGGCAGAGATGCACTGTGGTCTTGGAGACTACAAGGCACACCATGGAAAGCAGTGCAGAGGACAAGAAACAAACGAAGACCCTGGCCATTGCTCCTGCTTCTGCCACGACAAGTCAGCATAGCTGTGCTTCGTCACCTACCCAAAAGCCATCAACACTATTTCTCACAGGCATTTGGAAAGTCCATCTCCAAGGAGAGGAGAGCTGTTGCAGGAAGGTAATGGAATTGCAGTGAGAGGTAGGCTCCTGTGTAAGGCCACCGTGGCTCCTCCAGTTGGTGGGACAGCGTTTATCACATAAGCACAACGTTTATCATGAGACCTCCAGAAAGGAAAAGCAGGGGGAACTGGAGAAGATCTTCCTAATTTACAAATCTTACAGGTGTTGAGAACAGGCAGGGTGAGCAAAGAGGAAGCACTGAGCTTAAAGGAAGTGTGGAATCTAGACAAAGCCCTTCAGCTGCATCTCCTGACCTCACACAACTGCCACTCGGTGGCAGTGTGGACTCTCTGGACTTGCCCTGGTCCAAACTCGGGTGTTGTCAGGAGCAAGTCCTAGACTCAAACCCACATTCTTGGTAGGATCATGCATCATGCCCTTCAAGTGATGTGAAAGACAATCTTTTTGGTTTTTTGGTTTTTGGTTTGTTTTTTTTTTAACAAAATTGGCATCTGGTATGAAATGTTAGGCATGGCTTTGGGGTGGGGGTGGAGGGAAGCACACAATTGACCTGAACTTGGCCCTAGAGAGACCACAGTGCCCATTTTCCAGGAAGACAGTTTGCACATCGCTTGGGCATCTGAGGTTCTAGCCCCTGTTGGATGGACTGGTCTGCCATGGACAGCCCTTCTGCAGTCCTGAGCCCTTCAGAGGGTGAGAGAGTGACTGACCTTGGAAACACGGCCATCTCCAGTCCACACATACATGTTGGGGGATACCACTCTCTGTCTAGCCACGTCTGCCTCTAGTCCTGGTTTTCATGCTCATCAGTCAGAGTGGCAACCCAGGAGGGAAGTGCCCACTGTTTCCTTACTGGGACCACTCACACTCCTGGATCTTGCACTCTCCAAGTGGTTCTACAGTTTAACTTGACAGAATTAGGAATTAGCCCCCAGGACCAGCATCTGCCAGCTGATGTTGCAGCAGAGCCCAGCCAACCCACACTCACTGTGACTCTTGCTTGCACCATTAGGAATAGTCAACCCAGCCTGGCTTTTCTGTGATCCAGGCCAACAGGTATTGTAACCCTGCCCAGCCTGGTCTGCCACCATCTTAACTCACGCTCTCCAGTGGGAGTAGTGGTCCAGCAGGGGACTCCCATGCAGTGCCCCCTACTGGCTTTGTCCCCTCCCCTGTTTCTCATGTGTGCTGAATGAGTGCTGCGGCCCACCCAGTCTGGCATGGCCTTCCTCACCTCTTCATTTGCCATTGGGTGCTGTAGCCTGGCCCGGCCAAGCCCACCCCCAATTCCAGCTCACTCTGGTGGGGACTACAGCCTAGCCCAGCCCAGCTGGCACTAAGTCCCAGCCCTCATGTGTACTGGCATGTGTTGTGACCAAACCCAGCCTCCCACACTCCATGTTGGTGTTCAGATTTGCCAGTGGGTGATGTGAACTGACCTGCACTAAATGTATACCTCTGGTACCATTCCCTATTCTGGTCTGGGCTGCTCCCTATCATGATTCTTGTGCTTACCTGCAGGGACTTAATCCTGACAGAGAAGTTTCCCAAGCTCCCCCATCAGAACCTCTCCTAATGCCAGATCTCACATACACCAGTGGGTCCATGGGTCAGCCCTACTCAGTCCATCTCATGACCTAGAATGAACAGTGGCCTTTTCTGACCACCATTCAACCCATTTCTGTTTTTATTGTTGGGTGTTACAGCCCAGCCAAGCCTGGTCCACATGCAGACAACAGCTTATACCTGGCTCAGCAGAGGCAAAAACTTAGCCTAGTCCATCCTACACCTAACCCTAGTCCTCATGAGCACCAGTTGGTGCTGGAGTCTAGCCCAGTCCATTGCTCCCAGCCCTAGTCCACACTTGTGCCAAGGGATACTGGAGTCATATCCAGACCAGAATGCAGCTCCCATTCCGGCCACAGCACTTAGCAGTGGAAACCACAACCCAGCCAGGGTGTCCCCTTAGCTCCCCAACCAGGCCTGTTCCCAGCCATAGATCTTGCATGTGACAGTGATGGCTCTGACCCAGCTTGGCCTAATACCTCAACTCTCCTGACATTTACCTTTAGATGCAGTAGCTTGGCCTGATCTGGTCTGTCCCCAGTCCTGACTCTTGCTGGTGGGTGCTGGAATCTGGCCCTGCTCAGTATGCACCCATCCCTGGCTCATGCAAACCAGTAGGTGTGACAGCCTAGCCCGGCATGACCTGTGCACCAGCCTGGTTTCTGCACTTGCAAGTGAACTAAGATTTGCTCGGCCCTGCCCAGTCAGCCCCCCTCCAAAACCAACCCACACATTAGCCAATTATTAGAGCTGCCTTGCCCAGCTTGCCCAACCCCCAGGCCTGGACCATGTGATCACCAGCAGGAACTATGACCCATTAGGGAAGTTTCCCACATTTCCCCACTTGGCCCATTCCCAGACCCAGACCTCATGTATGCCAGCAAGTGTTAGGCCCTTGCCCAGCATAGCCTGCCCCTTCATCTTGGCCTTGTATGAACCGATGAATTTGGTGAATGTTGTGGCCAGGTCCACCCCCACACCTTGTGTTAGGATACACATGCAGGTGCTGCAGCCTGGATCTCCCAGACTATGATCGGTCCCTGTATCCATGAGTGATGGCAGGTTTCATGGTCACACCTAGCTAAGCCCATCCCCAACCCAACTCTTGAGCTAACCAGCAGGACTTATATTTCCACAGGGTTAGGCCCACATATCCCTCACAGACTCTATCCCCAGACCTGGTTCTCTCACATGCTGGTTAGTGTCATGCCCTGCCTAATGTGATCCATCCCCTGTTTCAACATCCAGTCAGGTACTTGGGATCTAGCCCTGCTAAACAGGTCCCCAACCCTAGCTTTCGCCTGGACTGGCATGTGGTGGTCAGCAATGTTCCATGCTAACAAGCCCTACTCAGGAGTCCCATGTGGGCTGATGTATCAGTCTGACCAAAACAGATCTTCTGGTCTCTCCCCTCCAAACCACCAGGTCTCAGCCCCCTTGCTTAACTGCAAGTACAGTGACTCTGTTGTTGGAAGTCCCTCAGGATTCATTCCTCACCTACATGCACAGTGGTCTTATTCATGGATGTCCCCAGGCAGTAATTCCACATCAAGACCCAGCTCTTGCCACTGGGCAGCCAGCGGGTGGAACCCGACGCCAGTTGGAGCGCTAGCCACCCAAGAGCGCAGGACTCACTCACTGCTTGGCAGTGGTGGCTGTGGCTAGGGCCCCAAGCATTGAGTTTTACCTGGCTCAGGCACCCCAACAGCCACCACGCTGCTGGAAGCTCCCACACCCAAGCCCAAGGTAGAACTCCCCTAGGCTCCTCTCACCACAAGATGGTGATGGTGAACAGAGCCAGGGAGGGATTGAACCTAGCTCCTGAGAAATCCCTTCACAGTGTACTTACCATGAAGAGAGAAACCTCTCGGACCCAGACAGGCCTGGGACTCACTCACTGTTTGGCAGCAGTGGCTGGGGCTAGGGCCCCAAGCATTGAGTCCAACCTGGCTCAGACACCCCCAGCAGATGCTTCACTGCTGGAAGCTCCCTATTCCACTTTCAATATAGCTGCTTGGTAATTAATGTGCCTGGGGATGCAACAGAAAATGGTCTAAGTTCCTGGCTCCTAAACTCATAGGGAAGATTAAAACAAAACTCCTGGCACCCGGCTCCTACTTCAGATCAACTCAGTTGTGGCCATTGAAGCCATGTGTGGAATAAAATCCATGAATGGAAGATCTCCCTCTCTTTTGTCTCTCCCTGTCTCTTGTGTGTGTATGCTTGTGCTCATAACTGTTTCAAATAAGTAAAATAAAATCTATTTATTTGAAACGCATAGTTACAGAAAGAGAAGGAGAGAGAGAGATCTTACATCTACTAATTCACTCCCCCAAATAACTACAAAAACTAGAGCTGGGCCAAACCAAAGCCAGAAGCCTGAAACTTTGTCAGCATCTCCTGTATGGGTGGCAGGGGCCCAAGAACTCAGGCCACTTTCCACTGCTTTCCCAAGTGCATCAACAGGAAGGCCAGATGGGAAGTGGAGCAGCTGGGCCTATAAGCAGTGCTCACATGGGATGTGAGCATATTAAGCCACCACTTAAGTTGCCTGTGTTTGATACCAGACTGTCAGTTCAAATCTTGACTTCTCTGCTTCAGATCAATCATCCCGTCAGTACATCCTGGAAGATAATGGATGATGACTAGAGTATTGGGATCCCTTCCACCCATGTAGGAGACCCAGATGGAGTTCTTGGCTCCCAGCTCCCACCTGATCCAACTCTAGGAATTGTGGACTTAACCACCAGATGGACTCTCTCTTTCTGCCTTCCTCCTTCCTCCCCTTCCTTTTCTGCCTGTCAAGTAGATTAACATAAATAAATAAGCATTTAAATTGGTGGTGTGTGGACAAAGACATGTATATATATGGGCAGAGGCAGAAGAGGTTGTGGCAAAGGAAAAAGAGTTTGATAAGAGAAAGGAGATTAATGTCAGTGAGTTTCTGAGTAGGCTTAGGGTGTAGTTGCGGAAAACATGATTACATGTTCTAATTTGGGTTCACTTCCTCTCTTGCCTGAGGATCTTGAGCAAACTTTCATTTCTCCATTTCAACTATAACTTTAAAAAAAAAAAAAGAATATGCCTTGTGGAATTATTTTAAGAAATAATAAGAAATTGGAAAGCACCTTTTCCTCTTTGGCCAAAAGTGTGCAGAAAAAAATTTCCACCATCTGGGCCAGCTCAGGAAAGGAAGTTGGTTCTTTATTTTTCTTTCCTTGCTTTCTTTCCCTGCACTTCTCTTTCTATAAACTAAAGATCTCTACTTTTATGAATGTTTTTTGAGGAGTCATTGTATGCCAGAAGCTGGGGTGACTCGTGGGATAGCAAAGAGATATAGGTGCTACCCACTGTTGTTGCAGGAACTGGAGCAATCAGAGCCCAAAACAGACATTGAAGTATCAAGCAAGGTCATGAATCAGTCACCTAAAGTACAGGTGGATAAGGTCCAGGCAAGGGAGACAGGCTGTTCCAGTGGTCAGAGAGGAAGGAACCCTGCAGCCAGGGGTCAGCAGGGCCTACCCCTGGCTTGGGAAGAGTGCTGAGTAAACAGAGGAGGAAAGCAAGGGCGCTTAGGAAATAAGGGCCTAGTGAAGCCTCACCGTTGTTGTTTTCGTCTGTTTGCTCGCAAGTGGTGACTGGCACCTTCCAACCTCTCTGTGTCTTGCCCCCACAACAAAGCATCAGTTTAATTTATCCATCATGTCTCATGCACAGCGGCCAGTCCTAATACAAATCACATCAGAAAGATGACCCTGGGAATGGTAGCTGTCACTTGACTGAACTGAGGAGTTGAGTCAAGAAGTGATGCAACTTAAAGTGGGCACTTGGTTGCAGCACTGAAGCCACCACTTGGGAGATGGCCTCATTCCCTATCGGAGTGCCTGTTTTGAGTACCAGATGCTTCTCTTCCAGTCCAGCTTTTCATTTGCTCACACACACTCCAGGAAGAGGGTGTGGTTCAGGGGCTTGAGACCCTGCCATCCCTATGGGAGACCTAGGTTGAGTTTCAAGTTCCTGCCTTCCACCTGGTCCAGCACTGGCTAGTACAAGCTCTGGGGAATAAACTAGCAGACATAAGACCTCTCCACCATCCCAAAGCAATGAAACATAAAGAAAGAAATGATTAAAAAAAAAATTTTAAGACATAATGATAGAATTTCCAGGCAATCTCCACAAGTCTGAGGATGGCAAAATGAATGCAGTTTCTGAACACTAGTGCTTTTTCAGGCCTCAGATTCTACAAGCATTGACCTGGCTGCATGAAGGTGAAAGTCAGCTGATGAAGAAACATCAGGCTGACACTCCAGCATAACGACTACAGATGCCACAATTAAGGATGGCCACTTAAAAAGTAATCTTGGACCCAATGCAGAAGCCTAGTGGCTAAATCCTCACCTTCCATCCACTGGGATCCTACATGAGCGCCAGTTTGTGTCCCAGCTGCTCCACTTCCCTTCCAGCTCCTTGTTTGTGGCCTGGAAAAGCAGCTGAGGATGGCCCTTGTAAGGAACCTGGACCCCCAGCTTCAGATTGGAGCTCAACTCTGGCCATTGTATCCTCTTGGGGAGTGAACCAGTGACCGGAAAATCTTTCTCTCTGCCTCTCCTTCTCTCTGTAAATCTGACTTTCCAATAAAAACAAATAAATCTTTTTTTTTTTTTAAGCAATCTTGCGTTTCCTTTTTTGCAAACCATTCCTTTGTTCTTTTTAAATGTCTGGTCACGTTCATCGTACTTGAAAGGAAAGGTAGAGCAACAGAGAGACAAAGATCTTCATTCACCAAATGCCTGCATCAGCCAGGACTAGGCAGGCCAAAGCCTGGAGCCAGGAACCAGGTCTCCCACATGGGTAGCAGGGACACAACCACGTAAGCCATTACCTCCTCCCTCTCGAGGAACATTAGCAGGAAGCTGCACTGGAAGTGGAGGAGCTGGGACTAGAACTCATTCTCCAGGATAGGATGCAGGAATCCCAAGCAGCAGCCTAACCCACCGTGTCACATTGAAGTACGTATACAATACAAACACCACAGTGATCACCATCTTAATGTGTTATCAGGTGCAGGCTAGGGACGGAATGTTCACCTGCCCAAATATTTATGAAGATGCCACATGGAAGGGAGGCAGCCTACTGGTTTCTGCAGGACCCTAACACGCCCGCTTCTACTAGCCCTGGCTGTTCTTCCAGCCCTTATTGCTCTGATTCCGCACAAGGTTCACAAAGAGTGAAACTTGGTGATAAGAGAGAGAGGAAGAGGCCCTGAGGCACAGGAGAAAGTCCCTAAGTGAAGTTTCGTAATTGTGGTTCCCAAAGGATTGACCACAATTCCTTAAACTAAGGTGTCTGGGTCTTACAGGGACCCAGTGCCTCCAGGGAACTAGTTTGAACCCCAAGGCAATTTATAATGATCCTAGCTTATCTCCTTGGCCCCAACCTCAGGAATGCAGGCAACCTTTAGGCAGCAGGAGTGGAAAGCTCTGAGCTCTGAGCTCTGGGCCAGGGCACTCTAACTGGTGTTTCCATAAGGGACACCAGTAGCTGGCGATTTAACCAGCAGCAGCACTCTAACTAGAAGACTTTCAGGAAAGATCATTGTAGAGGTTTTCTTTCCTTTTTCTATCCATTCATTCTAGATATTGGATACACAAAGAGCTGCTATTTCCACCTTGCAAGCATGAGGAGCATTAGCCTAAGGAGGGCCCCACACAATAACCTAACGGCTAAAGTCCTTGCCTCGCACGCACCAGGGATCCCGTATGGGCGCCAGTTCTAATCCCACAGCCCCACTTCCCATCCAGCTCCCTGCTTGTGGCCTGGGAAACCAGTCAAGGATGGCCCAAAGCCTTGGGACCCTGCACCCACGTGGGAGACCCGGAAGAAGCTCCTGGCTCTTGGCTTCAGATTGGCTCAGCTTCAGCCATTGCAGAGGCACAGATAGAAGATCTTTCTCTCTGTCTCTCCTCTTCTCTGTGCACTTGATTTTCCAACAAAATAAGAAGAAGAAGAAGAAGAAATCTTTAAAAACTAGCCTAAGGAGAAAAGAGGGAAGACTGGAACATAGAAAATCCAACATTTGTATAATAAAGTTGTTGGTCGATGAATTAACTGTCTTGGAGCTATATCCCACTTGCATTTTATGTATCTTCCTTTTTCTTTTGGAATGATTTTTTTTCCCCAAAAAACATCTAGCCGTTCATCTTGAACAATCAAGGCAAACAATACAAAGATAAACTTCCCAAAAATTCCTCATGAGAAAAGTGCTCTGTTGACCCAGCCCACTGCAGTTTCTCTCTCCCCAGAATTTATCTAAGGTAAAATTTCTTACTTTTTGAATTTAGTTTCATGTACTTACTGTTCAGGCATTGCAAGTAAATCCAGGGATATGGTGGGAAATAAAGCTAAAAAGAAAATTCTGATCCCATTTAATAAATCAGGAATCTGGCTTTCCAACAATAACTCTGGAAGCTGGCAAAATCATAAAGAAAAGAAATTCTGTTCTAGAATTTCCTTCCAGGCCAAATTATCATTCAAGTGAAAAAGTAGAATAGTTACACACATACAGAAAACCTACCTACACCGAATGCTTTCAAGGAAGTTACTAGAAAACGTACCTCTTAGAGACAGCAAGCCTCAGCCCTGGCTGCTCCGGCTCAAATTCAGCTCGCTGGTAACGGCCTGGGAAGGCAATGGATGATGGCCCAAGTGTTTGGCCCCTACACGTACATGAGACCCAGAAGAGCCCCTGACTCCCGGCTTAGGGCCAGCCCAGTTCTGGTTTTTGTGGTTATTGGGGAATGATGCAGGGAAATAAATAAACATTTAGATAAATAAACATTTCTTAGAAAAAGAATGAAAGCTGTAGTTTTCGGGGAGAGAGAAAACTTTTCGCAGAGAAAAGGAGAGAACTCCACGGAAGTGGGGAGAACACTAGGAGGGGAGAGCACCAGGTACAAGTTCTGTGTCTTAGCTGAGTCAGAGCCAAGGCCGAGGGCATGGGGCCTGGGAGGGGTGTGGACAGAGCAGCTGGAGGAGGGCGTCTTGGTGACTGTGAGCAGTGGTCGGGGAGCCCCGGAAGACTGGGATGAGGAACAGTAAGAACACGGTGCCTCATCGCAGAAATGTTCCCATCTCGTGAATCTCACAAAATAAAACCTGCTCGGCATCATTCACACCCCCACCCTCTACCCCCACTCTTGGGAATATCCAACATACAGATATGATCTCTCCCTCCCAATTGTACTAATAGGCTTCATTACTGCACATTAATTCCATGTGAGACTTGGAAAGCCCCTGGAATACCACCAAGTGCCAGGCCTTCTGTGTACAAAGATTCTGGAAAGTTTTCACAGAGTTTGGGGTTGTGTTTACTTGCCGAATGGAGTTGTCCCCCTGGTAGCATGCTTTGCTTGTGCTCCCAGTGAGGAGTGGACACTCACCTATTTTACAGACATGGCCTTTTGTCCCTATCGTATCTGGTTTACAAAGGAAGAGTCGAGGCTGAGAAACGTGAAGAAAGCTGTAGCTGTTGAATGGCTTAGCAGGGAGCCAGTCCTCTCTGAACGCTAAGTTTGGTTCCTGAGTCATGGGAGGCCTTGTATTCTTGCTCTAAGCAGTTGTCTTTCTGCTGATGTACCTCGGAGGCAGCAGGTGATGGTCCAGTTTCTTAAGTTTCTGCCCCTCACATGGGAGACCCAGATAGAATTACAGCTTTCTGGCTTCCGATTGGTTTCACCCTGGCTGTTTCAGGCATTTGAGAAACGAACCAACAGGTAGAAGCGCTCTCTCTCTCTCTCTCTCTCTCTCTCTCTCTCTCTCTCTGTCTGTCTCTCTTCTGTCACTCCCAAATGCCTGCAACAGCTCAGGACTGGATTTTTAAAAAAAACTGCCACTTCTGACTCTGGCTTCGCGTTAAGGCACAACCTGGAGACAGGTGCTGGGAGCTCTGCCTTTGATGTGGGAGACCCACACCAGTTTCCAGGTTCCTGGCTTCAGCTTGGCCCAGTCACAGGAGATCTTTAGCTCCCTTCTCTTTGTCTTTCAAATAAAATGGAAATAAATATATAAAAGTTAAGGGAAAAAAGAGATGATACCGAAGATTCCTCCACTTGTTTTCCTGTGTGCCACCAAGTTTTAATGTCAGTGGTATTAGTCATCTTTTTGTTACTGTATCAAATGCCTGACACTTATGAAAGCAGGAAGTTTAGCTGGGCTTATTGTGCGGAGTTCTAAGACCAGGAAATCCATTGGTGTGCTTGCCTGTGAGCTGGAGGATGGTGAAGGAAGAATGACAGAACGAACCAGAGAGTAGAGAGACAAGAAGCACACTCGCCGATAACTGTGTAAGTTCTCCTTATAAAGCCACAGGGATAAAGTTATAGCAACCGCAGCCTATTCACCTAACCCACTCTTAACACTTCCCAAGTCCATACACTGCATTTGGATTAAGTTCCTATCCTGTTTTCTAAAAAACATTTTGTAATTATTTGAAGGTCAGTCACAGAGAAGAGAAAGAGAGAATGAAAGAGATCTTTAATCGAGTGGTTTGCTCCCCAAATCACTACAATGGCTGAGTCAAAGCCAGGAACCTGGAACTCATCCAAGTCTCCCAGGCAGGCCATTCTCTGCAGCTTTCCTAGGAGCATTAGCAGGGAGGCAGATCAGATGTGAAGCACCTGGGACTCAAACCAGGGCATAGATGAGATGACTAGCCACACGCGCTGGGCTTAGCCACTGCACCACAATGCCAGCGCCTTTTCTCTTTTCATTTCCCTCATTCATTCTCTCTCTTTCTCTTTCTCTCTCTCCACTGGTTCTTTCTCCAAATGGCTGCAATGCCGGAGTCAGGAGCCAGAGCTGCTTCTGCGCCTCCCATGTGGCTGCAGGAATCCAGTGCTGCTTTCCCAGGCACTTTAGGAAGTAGAAGAGCTGGGACTTGAACCAATACCCACATAGGATGCCAGTGCAGGTAAGAAGTATACCCCTACACCACAGCACCAATCTCCACTCCCACCCCACTGTTTGTTTTGTGTTGTTGAATGTTTTTGCCAACATATTCAGAATGTTCATCCTCTGTCAGAGAGATAGTTTGTAAATATCTCTCCCCATTCTGTTAGGTGTCTCTTTCATTTCCTTTGCTGTCCCAATGTCATGAGTTTAATATGTTCCCATTCATTTCGTTTGCTTTTGCTGCTTGTTCCTTGGGTCTTGCCCAAGAAGCTGTCCCCCATCCCAGTGTTTCCATGTGTTTTCTTTCTGCTTTCTTCCAGCGGCTTCGTAGTCTCAGGCCTTAAATGTAGGTCTCTGATTCCTCCTGAGTTGATTTTTGCATAAATGAGATGTGGGGATTTAATTTCATTCTTCTCCGTCTTTATACCAGCACCATTTGTGGAAGAGATTATTCTTACTCCTTCACGTGTGATCTGAGTACTTTTGTCCACAGTCAGCCAGCTGTATACGTGTGGATTAATCTCTGGACTGTCTATTCTGCTCCATTGATCCACATATGGGTTTTCATGCCAGTTTTAATGACTGAAGCTTTGTAGTATGCTCTGAAGTCAGGTATTGTGATGGTTACAGCTTGATTTTCCTTCCTTCTTCCTTCCTTCCTTCCTTCCATCCTCCCTTCCTTTCTTTTTTCTTTCTAATTATCCAATTTGATTTTTCTTAATCAGGATCACTGTGCCTATTCAAGAATTTATCTTATTTCTTAATAAATGTATGTAAATTATTTTCTAAGAACTTTTAGCTATAAGCTGCACATTTTTACAAATAGTATTGTCATTTATTTCTTTTTTAGCATTTATTTTGTTCCCAGTGCAGTAGCCTAGTGGCTAATGTCCTCACCTTGCATGCACCAGGATCCCATAAGGGTCCCAGTTCATGTCCCATTTACTCCACTTCCCATCCAGCTCCCTGCCTGCGGCCTAGAGAAGCAGTGAAGGACAGCCCAAAGCCTTGGGACCCTGCACCCACGTGGAAGACCCAGAAGATGCTCCTGGCTCCTGGTTCCTGGCTTTGGATCAGCTCAGCTGGGCCTTTGGAGGTGGAGAATTAGCCAATGGAGTCAATGTGCCTGGCCCAAAAGGTAGACTTACAGAGAGAAAGAAAGACAGTGAGACACACAGAGAGAGAGAGAGAGAGAGAGAGAGAGAGAGATTCTATGTGTTGATAAATGGCCACAATGATCAGAGCTGAGCCAATCTAAACCAGGATCCAGGAGTTTCTTTCAGTCCACCACGTCGATGCAGGGTCCCAAGCATTTGAGCTATCCTCCATTACTTTCCCAGAAAATAAACAGAGTGCTGGATCGGAAGTGGAGCAGCCAGGATTAAAACCAGCACCCATACAGGATGCTGACACTGACAAGCAGAGGATTAGCGTGTTGAGCCATAGCACCAGCCTTCATCAATTATTTCTAAGTATCAATTTATTTTTACATTTTGCTTTTTAGCATAAGGTTATTTAGTAATATATAACTTAATCTTAAAATATGTGAAAATGTATCTATCCTCTTATGATTAATTTTTAATTTCTTTATGAAATGACTAAACAAAACTCTCCTTAGGAATGATACTGACAGGGTAAAAGGGAATCTTCCCAGTAGCAATGGCTACTGTGCTTAAAGCTGCTAAGAGGCAAGGCCCTGCACAGGGTTGTGGGAGATAATTGGCCTGCTGACAGATTCCAGAATTTTAGTCTCCAGAACTGTGAGTCAACAACTTTCTGTGGTTCTAAGCCATTGTGCTTCAAGTAATTTGTTATGGCAACCCCAGGAAAGGAGTGTACCCTGGCATAGTGGATTAAGCCTCTGCCTGTGGCACCAGCAGCCCATATGCATGATGGTTTGAGTCCTGGCTGCACCACTTCCAACCAAGACCCCTGGTAATGACCTAGGAAAGAAGTGGAGGATGGCCCAAGCCCTTGAGCCTCCATACCCACCAGGGACTCTTGGCTCCTGATAGGTCCAGTTCCACCATTGCAGTCATTTGGGGAGTAAACCAATAAATGGAAGATCTCTATCCTCTCTGTGTAATTCTGCCTTTCAAATAAAACTAGATAAATCTTGGACAGGGTGATGATTCAGTTGGCTAATCCTCCCCCTTGCAAGCTTCTCTGGGATTTCGTATGGGCGCTGGTTCGTGTCTCAGCTGCTCCACTTCCCCTGCAACTCTATGCTTGTGGCCTGGGAAAGCAGTAGAAGATGGCCCAAAGCTTTGGGACCCTGCATCCATGTGGGAGACCCGAAGGAAGTTCCTGGCTCCTGCCTTTGGACCAGTGCAGCTACGGCCGTTGCGGCCATTTGGGGAATGAATTAGCAGGTGGAAGATTTTATTCTCTGTCTCTCCTCCTCTCTGTATATCTGCCCTTCCAATAAAACTAGATAGATAGATAGATAGATAGATAGATAGATAGATAGATAATAGATTGATCTTAATTTAAAAAATAGAAAGATCTCATACTAAAGCTCCCTGGTGTGGGAGGCAGGCATAGCCTGTTTGGATTGTTGTGCCAAAAACCCCAGATAAGGTATAATTGTTCAAAGAGGTAAAAGCCTAGCTCTCACACAAGTATAAAATGAACCTATGTCAAAGATTTTATTTGCCTCTCTCATCAATGAGGAAATAAGTAAGATGTTAGATCTTAGATCAAAAGAGAATTCAGGGGTGGCGTGCGTCTTGGGACTCCCACATCCCATTTTAGAGTGCCTTGTTCAAGTTTTTGCTACTCTGGTTCTAATCCAGTTTTCTGCTAAGATGGCTCCTGGAAAGCAGCAACTGATGATTCAAGCAAGCCCTTGGGTCTCAGTCATTCACGCAGAATACCTGTACTAGCTCCCAGCCTCCTGCCTTCAGCCTGGCCCAGACCCGGCCACTTCAGGCACCTGGGGAGTGAAGCACAGAGAGATCTCTATTTTTCTCATCTGTCAAACTCTCCCTCACTCAAATAGACTTAAAGTAAATAAATCAAAAATTTTAAAAAGATCATTGCAGCAACTATTTAGGCAATAAGGAATGAGAAAATAAACTTTTAAAAACAGCTCAGTGGTCTAACTACAGGGAAATAATCAACCGTATTCAACTGGTCACAGTTAAATTTCCTTTACTCTATGCCTACATCAGGGACCTGGGGTGGGTGGGAGACTGGGTGGAGCTTCTCCCTTTATCTCTCCCTTTACCCCAGATACAGGAAAAAAAATGTGGAAATAATAGTCTTACCCACTTTCCTATAGCCCTTGAACCTTTTTGCCCTAATTAACCATGTAAAGATTGTCAAAAAAATTTCCATTGCTCTGAGGTAAAACCGTTTTAATTATTGCTACAACATTTAGTGCTACAAAATGGCCCTAAACTAACAAAAGAGGGGAAAAAAACAAAATGTGTTTGAGGCAGAAAAACCAATAGCCATATCATAGAACATAGATGGACACTGACAATCAATATAGCATTGAGTGGAAAAATATGTGGGAAAACCTGTACCGGATATCATTTTATTGCTCCTCCACTTCAAAAATTCTTCTCTTGGAGCTACTCATCTCTTAAACTGGATGGAGCGTTTATTTGCCCGCTGATGCAATACTGGGCCTTGCCAGCAGAGGGCGCTGGAGGGACACGGCTACACAGAGCAGGGCCGTGCGCTTCCCCGGCCTCCCACCCCATCGCCCTTCCAGTATCAGAGTGTTGAGACAAGTGCCCAGCAGCTTGCTACCCCACCCTAGTGATCGACCTTCCAGCTCATCATTCCCTGCCTGGGGCTGTCCTCTGTCTCGGGATTGCAGGAATCCAGTAAATTTCCTGCTATTTACAGACTGCAGCCTCACCCTCTCCAAGTAGGTAGGTCTCTTCTAAGTTTGTTGTTCCTGAATTCAGAGATGACAGTATTGCTTTCATTTGTTGCCTTTGACCTCCACCTTTCACCTCTATTTTTAATAATAATCATTATTGGTGTTATTATTCATTTATTTGAAATGCACAGTTAGAGAGAAAGACAGAGAAGAGATCTTTCATCTGCTGGTTCACTCTACAAATGGTCAGATGACCAAGGATGGGCCAGGGTGAAGCCAGGAGCCAGAAGTTTAACCCAAGTCTCCAACTTGACTGGCAGAGACCCAAGCATTTGGGACATCATCCACTATTTTCCCAGGTGTATTAGCAGGGCGTCAGATTGGAAGTGGAGCACCAGGGAATTGAAGTGCGGCACAGATAGGATATTGGCATGGTACATCATAGCTCAACCTTTATGCCATTACACTGCAATGATCTTCCTCGTATTTTTAATTTTTATTTGAAAGGCAGAGCAAAGGAGAGACAGAGTGAGATCTTCCATATGCTTGTTCACTCCCTAAATAGCAGCAATGGTGGGAGCTGAGACAATCAGAAGCCAGGAGCTAGGAGTTTCTTCTGGGTCTCCCATATGGGTGCAAGCTCTCAAGGACTTGGGCCCTCGTCTGCGGCTTTCCCAAGTCATAAGCAGGAAGCTGGATGGGAAATGCAGTAGCCAGGAGGCAAACAGCCACCTGTTTGGATGCCAGCATTGCTTGAGCATGCTTAACCCACTCCTCCACAATGCCAGCCCCCACAATGACCTCTCTTAATAGTTAACAACATTTTATCAGTTTGTAACCTTTTCGTTACATTTTCCCTGAGAAATCATTGGCATGCTCTCTGTTCCCGGACTGACAGAACCATAAACTCATTTTCTCCCCATTTCCTAAACTTGTCCAACTCATGTTATTCTAACAAAATAGAGATACTGACATGCTATCGTGTCCTTTTAATTCTTTGTATAGTGTGCAATATGTTAATATTTTCTAGGGGAGAGACCCGTGTGTTGTTCAATGGGTTAAACCTATTTAAGAGGTCCACATTCCATAACAGAGACCCTGGGATCAAGCCCATCTGTGTTTCCAGCCAGCTCCCGGCTAATTAGTTCCTCCTGGAAGGGCAGCAGAGGATAGCACAAGGATTTGGGTCCCTGTCACCGGAGACCGAGACAAGTTCTAGGCTTCTGGGATTAGCTGAATGAGCTCTGGCTGTTGTGTATATTTGAGACATAAATCAGCAAATGAAGAGCGCTGTGTGTTACCACCTCTCAAATCACTGAACTTACCCAAAACATTCATGAAAAAATCATTTCTGGGATTTTAGTTCTGAACTATAATGAATATTATAAATATATGTGTGTGTGTGTGTGTGTTTCTCTTTTGTCCTAGTTCCTCTTTAAATTTTTCAAAGGCTAAAACAAACTCTACTCAGGTAATCGGTGCCCTTAATTCTGGTGTGCCCTTCAAGCACACTTGAATGTTTATTTCTCTTCTCGTTTGAGTACTTCCTCAAAATTATTTCCACTGTGGATCCTTGTTTGAGAAATTTTCAGCAAATCTGAGGCTTAATATCAGCCTTGATAAGCCTTTTTAGTTTAACAAATGGCAATGGCAACAAGTACAAATGGGCACATTATTTAGAATGTGTAAACATAACATGGATTCAACATTAATTTAAATGTAGCATTCTAGGTTTGGGGTTTATTTTTCAGCTGCCCAGGGCATTGGGGAGGGGCCCAAAGCCAAGGCACCCACCCACACAGTGCCTATATCCCTGGATAGGAAGCCAGAGCCCCCCAAGAAGGCTGGGGTTACCTTCCAAGGCCTCAACATCCCAGAGCTGCTGGGGGCAGAGACACGGATTCCCAACAAGCCATCATTCTGATTGCAACTCATTTATCAGCAAAGACTTTTTCCTTACCCTCTTCCCCACAATTTCCTTTGTCTCCTTGTAGCTGTTGAGAACTATAATCTTCATTGCTGCTCCCATGCTCGCTCTCTCTAGAAGTTTTCAGAATTTTCTCTAAGTTTCATTATAAAATATCTAGGGAGTGGTTCTTCCATATATTTTCTCTTTGGCATTCAATAAACCCTTTTTAAAATTATTTTTTAATTGTATAAATTTCATTTTTGATAATTTTTACATATTTGATTAGGGTGTGAAGCGTCAAGGGCTAGAGGAAAATGGGTGAGACCATTGTTTCCACAGCCTCTTTTTTCCTTTCCTGAATCTGCGGGGAGGAGAGAATAAGGTGAGAAGCCACACTCAGCCTCCCAACCATCCCAGGGTACCCGATGTGGGGCATGCTCATAGGGTCCTGCTCAAGTGGTTTCGATAATTCAACACTTCTGAATTACTGCCAATCTTGCCACTCCAAGCATGATGAAATCTCTCCAGAATCCACTGGTTGACATAGTCCATCTTAGAATTTCCGTTTGACCAGCTACTCGCTGCCAACTCTTGGCTAGGGTAGATGGTCAGTTTGTTCTGTCCTCTGTCATGGTACCAGGTATCCTCTGCAGGCTCCAGTGTGCTGCCATATCCTCCACGTGCACCTGGATATGCTGTCCACTGCTCTACGCCACTGAGGAGGCCCAGATCTGACACATGCATTCCACAGTCAGACCTGCAATTCTCTTCATGGTTGGGGTTGTGAGTCCTGCGATTCAGTGGGGGGGAGGGGGAGATCCCCAAAGAAATTTGGTCTGAGGTGATCCCAGACCTGATTCTTGTGTGTGCTTGCCAATAAAGGGTCCAGCAGAGTCTGTCATCCAAACTGGCCTACATGCACACTGTTAGTTGCTATTGCTGGGTCACTTGTCTCCAGTCTTGTGTCTTCTACACAAACTAATGGGTGTTGCAGCCAAGCCTGATTCTGCCTGCCACACACTCAGCCCCCACGCAAACCACTGGGAGCTGCAGTCTAATCAGAGCAGCCCGCAATAACCCCCACCAGGCCTGCCTCCTGCCCTGGTTCCTGTGCTTGCCAGGATACACAGCAGACTGGTCTAGTCTGTCCCACATCCCATTCAGTTCTTATACATGTCAATGGGCATTAAAGCCTAGTTCAATCCAACCAGCCCCATTATCCAGCTCACATATGTGCTGGCAGGTGCCACTCTGTCTAGTCATGCCTGCCTCAGTCCTGGTTCTCATGCTCACGAGTCGGAATGGCAACCCAAGAGGGAGGTGTCCATTCTTTCCCTTTTGGGCCCACTCACACTCCCGGATCTTGCACTCTCCAGGTAGTACTGTAGTTTAGCTCAACAGAGCTTTTCCCCTGTGGCAAAGTCCAACCAACCCACACCCCTTCTGGCTTATGCATGTAGCAGTAGGTACAGTCCACCCAGCCTGGCTTGTCTTCGATCCTGCTTACATTCAGGCCAACAGGTGTTGTAGCCTGGCCCGGCCTGGTCTGCCCCCAGTCTCTGCTCTCATGCTCACCAGTGGGACTAGTGGCCTAGCAGGGGAGCTCCCTGCAGCCTGCTTACTGGGCAATGAACCCTTTCAATATGAAATTATTTATCTTTAGTTGTCAGAAAGAGAGAGATTAGAGCGAGAGGGAACAAGCAAGACCGATTTCCCACCCAGTCCTCAAATGCTCGCAATAGCCAGGACCATGTCAGATTGAGGCCAAGGGCCGGGAACTCCATCCAAGCAGTCCAGTCACAGGTGACAGGGACCCAAGTACCTGAGCCATCATCTCCTCTGCCGCCTTACCAGGAAGCTGGAATCTGGAGTTACATCAAGACTTCAAGCCATGCACTCCAATATGTGTGAGCTCTCCCCTGGATCTCCACCTGCCTGGTCTATATGGGAGGCCATAGGTACATGGCACACTGTGCCCTTGTCTAAGTGAGACCCTAACATGGTCCGTTCACTTAGCTTGCAGCAAGAGCAATGGGTTCCACTGCGGTCTCTCTTCTCTGTTCTTGAATGAACCGTGCTAGGACTTCCTTTGCAAACAATTCTAGGAAGTCAAATGTTACATTCATCCTTCTTTTCAGCAGGTAAGGAGTCTGCCCTGAGACACAGCTTCCTGTGTTTCCTGCCCTTTAACTTCATTGGAGGGTTCAGAGACAGATAGACATATCTGTTAACCAGTCTCAATGTTGTTGTTGGGTGGAAGTACTATTGGGACCGCCTTCTGCCTGCCCTGTTCCCTAACCTATATAAGCTTGTGACTTCTCTAAAACAAGCACCCCAAGTGGCATCTTAGCTGTTATGCCATTGATTTAACCCTATTTTTCTTATCAATTTCATCTTTCTAGGCTCATCTGAAATGAATCCTACATATCTCTTGCTACATCTTATCCCTTATTATTTCCTGTTGACTCTTCTATCTGTTTAGCTGTGAGTTTTTTGGACAGGGATCAACTACATGAAGCTACTACCTCGTATGAACTCTGCTGGAATGTCTACAGTCATTTTTTTTTTCAATTTTTTTAAAAAAGATTTATTTTTATTTTTATTGGAAAGTCAGATTTACAGAGAGAAGAGACAAAGATCTTCCGTCTGCTAGTTTACTCCCTAAGTGGCTGCAGTGGCCGGAGCTGAGCCAGTCCAAAGCCAAGAGCCAGGAGCTTCTTCTGGGTCTCCAAAGTGGGTGCAGGGTCTCAGGGCTTTGGCCTGTCCTCTACTGCTTTCGCAGGCCACAAGCAGGGATTTGGAATGGAAGTAGAGCAGCCAGGACATGAACCAGCACCCATATGGAATCCCAGCGGAGCTTGCAAGGTGAGGACTTTAGCTGCTAGGCCACCACTCTGGACCCTATAGTCATTTCTCACATACTGTCTATGCTACTTGCGTTATTTAATGGCAGTGCTAAGCAGTTGCTACACAAACTGTGTGGTCCTCAAAGCTTAAAGTATTTATTATCTTCTGCAAAGTTTGACAGCAGCTATCCCACAGGAAGGAATGATCTTGCTCTGATTTCTATCCTATGGGCTTTGAATATCCCTGACCAAGGATTGCTTGTTAATAAATTAATAAGCTTTACAGGAGGTATTATTTTAAAGGAGGAGGGAAATAGAGCATTCTAGCTAATAGGAACAGAATAGTATGAGATAAGGCCAAGAATTTGAAAGTCACAGGTAGCTGTTCATTAGAATAAAATGGCTAATAATAACATAAAGATGAAAAGATAGATTTAATAGCCTGGAATGTCTTAAGTCTAGAGTGAGGAGATGATACTTAATTCTCCTTGCAATTGCCAGATACCTCATGGGACCTCGGAGACGCTTAGGGAGGACTCACCTGGGAGCACTGGGGAGGACTGAAGAGCAAAGGGCGATGAGGCCACTGGGATCTGAGAGTTGCATGTAGCAAGCCATAGGAGCTTACACACAATATCAAACTCCTATGGTACTTGTTAGGGAAAGTCATGTCAGGTCATTAAGAGCGCCTGTTTTCTGCAGATTGTTCATGACAAAATAAAGACAGTTACTTTAATTATAATAATTGTGCACCTGGTATTTCTTACTGCAGGTTCACATTTGCATATCTGCCTCCCAGGTAGAGATGCATAACGAGGTATAACAAGGAATTTCTTTATCTTCCCACCATCTATGCCTCCTATGTTTGCTGCCGTAGCCTGAGGGATTATGACTGAACCCTGACCCTGTCTCCAAGTGTATTTTTCACATGGCAGTCACAGCTAGCTTGCTAAAACACAACCTTGGGGCCAGCGTTCTACGCAACCCAACCGGTAAAGCATCACTTGGGAAGCTCCCCTCCCCTGTCAGTGCTTGGGTTTAGGTTCCCTGCTCAGAGGCCAAGCCAGTTTCCTGCCGATGCGCACCTGGAAAGAAGCAGGTGATGGCTCAAGGGCTTGGGCCTCTGTCATCCACAGATCCAGACTGTGGATCTGTGCATTCAGAGGGTCTATAGAATGTCTGGGGGGCGGGGGGAGGAAATACATGTGATGGAAAACTTATTTATGGGTTTCAATTATTTTTGCATCCAAGTAAAATAATCTTTAAAAAAAAATTTCTGCTCATGGGCCCGTTGTAGTAGCCTACTGGCTAAAGTCCTCGCCTTGTATGAGCCGGGATCCCCTACGAGTATCAGTTCTAATCCCGGCTGCTCCACTTCCCCTCCAGCTCCCTGCTTGTGGCCTGGAAAAGCAGTCAAGGATGACCCAAAGCCTTGGTATCCTGCACCCCTGTGGGAGACCTGTAAGAAGCTCCTGGCTCCTGGCTTCAGATCGGCTCAACTCTGACCATTGTGGCTTCTTGCGGAGTGAACCAGTGGACAGAAGAGCTTTCTCTCTATATCCCCTTCTCTATCTCTGCCTTTCCAATAAAAATAAATCTTTCTTTTTTTAAGTCCTTGGGTAGAGGAGTCATTTTAGAGCAACATAATTTAGATTGCTTGGATCTTGCCAACTGCAGAGTTTTAGTCGGCTTCAGGTGGACCCAGCCAGCAGTCGGCTAACCTCAGTGGCAGGCACCTCCCCAGCCTGTCTGTTTCAGCGTTGTCTTCTCCCGTAGGACTGTTGGGCTGTTCAGGTACTCTGAGAACGCAGCTGAGAGGCGTCTATGAATCCCAGGAGTTTCCCTTGTTTATTTCTAAATTTTGAGAAGACTCATCCGTGAAACTTACCAGGTAACATCCCAGGAGCCTTGTCTAAGGAAGCTGTTAAAAAGTGTCATCCTCAACCCTGGCCACAGTGGGGGGGGGGGCGGGGAAAGTCACAGGATTTGCTGTCTGACCTTGGAGTGTCTGTCAGGACGGGGCCGCCTATATTGCTAATGCCCCTATAGTGGACAGCATGCCCAGATGTACCCGGGGGATGTGACAGCCAACTCATTTAGGCCAGCAGAGCAGAGAACATCGAGCATGGAAATTCTTCTATTTTCCATGTTAGACCTCTCTGCTGGCCAAGCCTTGCAACATGTTCCTGGGTCTGTGGATGCACTAAGGTGGACTATCAGAATTATCAAAACTACTTAAGTAATATCCTGGGATTACTCTTCCCCATGTCAGGGTCTCTAAGGCGTCATCAAAATATTGCCCCCATCCTTGGGTGCCGATGTAGTTTTACAGCAAGGAGTGCCCCCCCTGCCCACGTAAACACAGGAGGAAGAAATACTGAAACATTTGTCCTACCCACCTCCTTCATACCTTGACCTTCCTCATCCTAATCAGAGACTCAACTATGTAAACAATTTACAAAGGAAAATTTAAAAAGTATCATCCTTTTATTAAAAAGAGATTCCACCCCCCGTTCTCTTTAGCAAATATCACTGCTGAGATGTGCTTCACCATAACAGAACCATAATTATAAATGTATGTGAGCAGGTGGCTAAGATTAAGAAGTTGCCAGAATCCCACTGAGTGGGATTGAAGGGATTGAGGGATTGCGCAAACTGTAGCAAAGGAAGCTAAATATGTGTAGCTCTAGGTCAGGATTTCTTTTTGCTCAAGTCATAAAGCATTTAGATACATTGAAACCACTTTAAATGTTTTATTCGTTTATTTGAAAGGCAGAGTGACAGAGAGATCTTGTTAAAGAGTTCACCAAAAAATGGATTTGAAGATAGCATGCATTTTTATGAATGTGAAGACCACTGGTGTTATCACAATCAAATGTATCATCTATGTAAATGTATTACCTATCAATAACAACGGTAATATACTTGTCACTGATTAAAGTGTCAGTCTAGGAACACCGCAGGGGGGAGGGGAACTCAGCCTGGTCAAGGCCAACCTTCTAAGTTTTCAAGGAGAGCCATTCAGACTGCATGTGGATCTCACCAGCACTTCTTCAGCTGTGAAGGTAAACCAAGGCGGTCCCAGTGTGGGGAGACGCAGGCAGCTGGGAGAGTTCTAGAAACCCATCCAAGGGAATTTAGATCAGGTAGTCAAGGGCTTCCTTTGGGAATGGAAACAAATGTCTCTCCATTAGATGTTCAGTTCTGTGGTCAAAGTAGTCATTAGCAAAGAGAAAGCTGTAGTCACCTCCTCCTCCTAAAGAAAAAAAAGAGGAAAGAACACAGAGATGAGGAAGGAGTATTTTCCGACATGTATGGACTTTATGCATTGCACTGGAATGAGGTGTTTTTTTTTTTTTTTTGCTTGCAAAGGATGTCACCCATTTTGAATCACGGGGACATTAGGCACAACACACACACACACACCATGCAGGCGATCTGAGATCGCTTCCTCTGCTGGAGAGGCAGGGAGCACAGCTTGTGTGTGCACGGGAGGAGCCAGGCCGCGAGGGAAGTGGACATTTCCCTTTTCCTCAGCCTGCCTGCCCAAGCCCCCACGGCCATCAGACACCGCGAGAGGCGAGGGGAGCAGGTGGTCAGCAGGAGCCGGCAGGCCGCGGCCAGGGAGCATGATCCAGGCCACTGGGGTGGCTCCTTCGCCCTCAGTCTTTGGGAGTAGGGAACAATGTGGTAACAACGAAACCCGCCTGCGTGTGAAAGTCCTTTCTAAACCGTAATCCGAGGCCCCAGATGTTAGCTATTATGTCCTTTAAAGGGCACAAAATCTTGTTTCAGTCGTTGATGAGATCTCCCTCAGCCTCCGCCCCGTAATCCCTTTTCCCCACCCCACCTCCCCCCAAAAGCGCTCCTTGACACCTGGGAGTCGGAACTTGACCCTGAGCTTCATGTGGCCGCACGGGCCAAATTGTCTTCTCTGGCGCCCCACCGCAGCAGCCTGGGGCAGGGTCACCCAGGCGGCGGGTGCCGTCACCGCCTCCTCCATCCGGAGCCACCGGTGTCTCGGCCGGGCGCAGCAGGCCAGGCGAGCCGGGGCGGGGCCTCCGGCGTGAGGGCGTGGTCCAGGACGGGGGCGTGGTCCGGGGCGTGTCCTCCCTCGGGGGCGGGGCTCGGAGGCGAGGTCGGCCCCGGGCCTGAGTGTGTCCGGAGGGCGTGCCCGCTCGCGGGGGGGAGTGACGAGGCGCCGGGAGGGCGTGTCCTCCCGCAGGGGCGGGGCTCGGAAGCGAGGTCTCCCCGGGCCTGTGTCCCGAGGGCGTGCCCGCTCGCGGGGGGGCGTGGCGAGGCGGCGGGAGGGCGTGTTCTCCCGCGGGGGCGTGGCCGACGCCCGGCGTCCCAGGGCTGCCGGCGCGCCGATCCTGCGGCCGAGCGAGCGGCGCGGTCCTTGCGCACTGGGCGGCCGCCGCCTGTGCGCGCGTAGCGGCCGGAGCGGCGTCCTCGCCTCAGGCGCTGCGGGAGCCCCGCTGCCCTCGCTGCTGCCCACCGCGCGAGCGGCTGCTGGAGTCCCCGGGTAGACTCGCCCCCGCACGCGTGCCACTTGCCCGCCGCAACAGGTCAAGGCGGCTGTGTGCGTGAGGGAGAGCCGAGCTGACGAGGGCGACGCGGCCCGGGACTCGACGGTCTGGAAGGTAAAGGACGCTTTGCGCGCCCTCGGCTGTGGACGGTCGGTCGGGCTGTCTGGTCTCGGAAGGCCGGGCAGTGCCTCCGGCTCGCCGACTTCCCGCACCGCTGACTCAAATCTCCTGGCGCGGCCGCTTTTTTTTTTTTTTTTTTTTTTTTCCCCGGTGGGAACCTGAGGAGGAAGGGGCCCGGGGGCGCGGGAGTGCACCCCAACCTGCCCGGACGAGGAGCGCCTTCCTTGGCAGGTAGCGCATCGGGCACCCCCGGAGCCCCTCTCTCCGCACCCCGCAGCCCGGGCGCCCCCGCGGCTTGGCGGAGGAGCGCGGTCCCGGAGTGGAAGCTGGTCCTCGGGACCAGGAGTTGCGTAAACGGAGAGTCCCAGAAGTTTCTGGAGGGCTCCGAGCGGGGCTCCAAGCTGTCTCCTCGTCGCCGCCTCGCTCGGGGCGAGGGAACCGAGCCAAGGCGATCGGCAGCCTCCAGAGCCCGGGCAAGGGCCAAGTTTGGAAGTGGGGGTCCCGGCGGGGAAGGGCCGCCCTCCACCTTTAGGAGCCCGGCGCCCGATAGACGGCGCGGTCCCCATCTTTTTTCACTGGGTGCTGGTGTTTCGGTGGGCCCCGGGTGTCCCCCTGCGGCTTGGCGCAGGGCGAGCGCCCTGATGGTGCGGGCGTGGGGTCGGCGAGTTCGAAGGGAGGAATTGGGCCGCCCGGCCTTGACCTTGACAGGGAAAGTGCGAGGAATCTTTGTGAATTTCGCTGCCACCCCCCACGTCTCCTTGTTATGCAAATCATTCAGGGAAGCCCCCTTTCTCTTCGGGCCCCTCCCCCAGCTGTGGAGGTGGAGATGTGTGGATGGCTGGGGAGGAGGGGGTGAGGACTTGCAGCCCTGTGACTGGATGTGATTTGGTTTAAGGGTTGGGTGGGGTCATTTTAATCCTGTCGGTGCACGTTGCATGGGATCTACCCTTGAGGCATCTGGTCGGTTTGAAACCTTCAGTGCTAGGGCGAAGACTCAGGGCTCCTTGGACGTTTGCAGAGTGAAGGCGCGGCAGACAGGAGGAGCAGCAGAGAAGGGTGCAGGGCTTGGCTGGTGCACGATTCTTTAAGAGCGCCCAAAAGCACTCTGGAGGTCGGTGGGGGTCCGGGTGCTGGGTCCCCTTTCGCACCTGCGTGGTGTCCCACCTGGAGGGAATAGAAGGTGTGAGAAAAGAGTGAGAGCTTTGGACTCTCCAGTCGGTCTGCTTGTTTTAGTATACCTAGGCATGGCCCCGTTTCAATGTTTACTTCCTCTGTCTAATGTATTTCCTCAGCTTGCCTTTCATCTTTAGTGGTAAGGATTCCTTGAGTGGATATTCTGGAAAGAGAGTCACAGGAGACTTGAACATTCTAGAGGGTTCGCCTGCTTTATTGTAAAGGGGTTGTCTCCTTGCCAGTGGTGGTTAAAGAACTAGGCAGAAAAGAAATGGAGAGAACTGGAGGGGTAAGGGGTGGTGATGGGGTAATGATTGTAGGACCCTAGGAGAGAAAGCTGAGATAAGTTCTTATTTGAATTCAGCTTATAGCCTTTGGATTTTGTTTAACAGGTGGTGGTCAGGGGAAGTGGGATGGGGAGAAGAAATCAAGAGGTCTCCTGGCTGTTGATTGACTCTCCCAAGTGTGGGCTTTGCCAGGGACCCACATGGGTGGCACTTATCCAATTCCTTGAGCCATCGTCTCTGCTTCCCAGGTCTGCATTAGCAGGAGCAGGGGTCAGGAGCTTGTTGGAGCCTGGGTAAGGAATGCCCCCCTGTGTCATGGAGGCAGACGCTTTACCAGGACTTCTGCCATTTTCAAGGAAGGATTTGGTCAACTGAGATGGGGAGGGTTGGAGAGGGGGCACTGTGGAGGACGAGAGTTTGGAGACTTCAGTTTTCCTCTAGAATGTGGAGGGATGTTGAGGCTGGGGCTGTGGGCCTAGCAGCTTTGTTGTGGTAAGTTCTTTGCTTTTAATCTGTAGCAATTGAATTTCTGGTGATTAGTCATTTATCATGTGCTTAACTCTTCAACCTAGGAGAAATGCAATTTTGAAGAATCGTAAAGTGTTCACTTAGAGTACAGAGGTCACCCAAAGAAAGAATTTATAGTAAAATAAAGTCCAGGTTAATTTAAACAGTGCTTTCTCCTCAAGATGCATGTATTGCTTTTGCCACCAGAAGTCACTGTTTCTCTATGGGGTAGAAAGAGTATTTCAGAGCTGTCCTTTGTCCTATCTGGTTTAACTGAATTTTGCAAAAGGCCTGTTGAACTAAAGGTTATTCTTTTACTGACTAAGATACTTGTTAATTGGATTTTAAAGTTAAATTTGGAAGAGAATATTCAATTATAATAATCATGGATTGTATCATTAAAAGGCATCTCTGCAGATCCACTTTAGCCCTGTAATTGCTCAGTGGAAGTTACGTGTTGCACATTGCCTTGAAATGTAACAAGGTAGACGAAAACAATTAAGCTTAAAAAAAAAGCAAACTTTATTATTTTTGAAAGTCAAGTAAAGGAGTTTCAGGTATAACTCTTGTAATTTGTACTCTTTCATCAAATATTTGCATAACCCCATAGGAAGTTGGCTAAATTTTAAAATCCAAGATTTTGAAATTGCTTTATTCTTTCACATTTTAAAAGGTAAAGCAACTTTACATGTAAATATTTGCATCATTATAAAACACACACAAAGGACAGTATACCTTGAAGATATCTTTTTTTTTTAAGTGTTGTTTTATTTTTATTTGAAAGGCAGATATACAGAGAGAGATTATCCATCCTCTGGTTCACTCTCCAAATGGCTGCAATGGCTGCAGCTAGGCCAGGTCTAGCTAGTAGCCTGGAGCTTCTTCCAGGCTTCCCACATGGGCGCAGGGACCCAAGGACTTGCTGCATAGTCTGCTGCTTTCCTAGCCTATCAGCGGGGAGCTGGATGAAAAGTGGAGCAGCTGGAACTCAGTGAGCATTCATATGGGATGTTGATGCCAATGTGGAGCCTTAGGCTACTATGCCATGATATAGCCCCCACAGATATCTTGTTTTAAAGGAAGATGATAACAGCTAGATTTTTTGCTATTAAGAACCTACAGTTCTCAGTGAAATCTGTTCTTGAACTTGAATGCATTTGCTAATTAGGTGGGTCTATTGAAGCTAGAAGCCCCAGTGCACCTGTTTGAAGGCCCAGGCAGAATTTTGGGGAGAGTACAATGAGTGGACCTGCATTTATTATGAATACGCAAACTTTTGTAATTAAATTATATTTTCCTCATTAAATTCAGCAATTTCTGTTCTCGAATGACATTTGAATGACAATGGTGTTTTTTGTTATTTTAAAAAAGATTATTTTTAAATTTGAGATGCAGTTACAGAAAGAGAGTCTGTTGGTTGGTTCACTGCTTAAAATGACTGCAGTGGCCAAGGCTTGACCAGGCTAAAGCCAAAGTCTTTATCCCAGTCTGTCTTGTGAGTGGCAGGTGCCCAGCTGTTCTGCCTGTCTCCAGCTGCTTTCCCAAGCTTGTTAATAGTGAGCTGGATCAGAAATGGAGTAGCGAAGATTCACTGGTGCCCACAAGGGAAACAAGTGTTGTAGGCGGCAACTTAATCCACTGAACTACAAGGCTGATCTCATTGTGGCTTTCCTGAATTTTTTACTTATATCTGAAAAATGAAGAGAGGAAAAAAGAAAGGATGAAAGGAAAGAGAGAGAAAGCTCTTCCAAATGCCAAATGCCTGCAACAGTATGAGCTGGGTTAGGCCAAAGCCAGTGGCCTGGAACTCCATCTGAGTTTCCCATGTGGGTGGCAGGGACTCAAGTACTTGAACAACCACCTGCTGCCTCCCAGAGTACAACATTAGCAGGAAATTGGAATTGGAAGCAGATCCGCGACTTGAACTCGCTCTGTTATGGGTTGTGGCCATCTCAAGTGGGAGTCTTGGCTGCACCCAAAAGGCCACGTTTTAAACATTTGGTAGGAGCTTATTTCGTATTGGTAGGAGCTTGCCTCGAATTCTAGATTTACTAGAGTAGATTAGATAACACTGTAATCTGTTAAGTAAAATTATAAACATAATTCTTTGTAGGTACAGACCTTTTGCTCCTTGTTAACTGTTTACATGTGTAACAGTTTGTATGTTCTGTGACACTCTGAAACTCTGAGACCAGGAGCTTGCCAGCCAGAGTTCCTGTCTTGTGCTGAGGATAAAACTCCTTCAGCAGTACTCTCAAGAGGGAAAAAAAAATCAGCTGATTTTCTTAAATTATCTGGCCCACTTTACACATGACTCAGGATTTCTTGTTAGGGTGACTTTTCCCTGGAAAAGCCTGAGATTTTTGCCTCAGGTGGCGGCTGAAGGAAACAAATTGTTACTACCTCACTTTGGTTCCTGTTACCTGCTCAGTGCGAGCCTCTTCTGTGTACCAGACAGTGGTGCGCTTTGGAGAAATCATGGTAACATTGTGATTGGGAAAGAGAAAGGGCTTGTGCAGGTGGAGCTTCCACTCACAACAGCTTCCACTGTTTACCACTGGCTTCCCTGTGACATGAGCTTAATTGCAACCCTGGAGCTGAATGTTGTTTTCCGTTTTAAAATCAGGAAATTGAGCTAAAGTGACTGGACTCTAACTTGAAGCCTGGTACCCGTTCTACTATTGGTACGCTGTGTTGGCTCTGTTGATATGTGGTTTCCTGTTTTTCAAGAATTACAGCTTGACTTTAAAATATTAGTAGTGTTTCTGTTTGGCTGAGTAATTCTTTCTGGTCATTTTAGAGATACAGTTTTCATTTAACATTCTGGATGTATATGTTTGTCTCCAAAGGAAGATATTATACAGAACTATTTAAAGATACCTGATATTTGCACTGAACATCTTTACCTTCCTGAAAATGGATAAAAGGCCTTGAGAAGTGATTATGTCTATAGTGCTTGAAAAGTATTGTTCAACTTACAAAAGCTAAGTTTATAGACTTTTGAGAGCATATCATGGTCTGCTCATACTATTTTTTCATTATAGTTGCAATTCTTAGACTTATATGTCAGAATCCCCTGGAAGGCAGATTTGTTAAAACACAGATGTGCCCTCTGCCCCCAGAGTTTCCCATTCAGTAGATCTGAGGTAGTTATCAAGAATTTGCATTTGTGGCATGTTTGCAGGTGCTATTGATGCTGCTATTTTTGGAACCACACTTTGAGCACTACTGCAGTGTAGCAGAGTTTAAAAGCAGTGTTTCTGAGCTGGACAGTGTGGGCTTGAGTCTTGTTGGATATGCCACCTACTACCTGTCAGACCTTAGGCAGATTACCTAACTTCTTGTCAAGAACTCTGAAAGCTAAGATTTTACCCTACTTTAAAGTTAGCAAAGTTGTCTGTCACAGTTTCATGTACTTTGGGATGAGAAAGGAATGATTATCACTCATCGTAATAGCTGGAACCCACATAGTAGCATTTTCACACTGGTGTCCTAAGCCTCAATGCCAGAGTGACGTGGAGAGAGCCAGTTGACACCTGCAGGCTCTATAAGTTGCATAATAAGAAAGGCATCTTGAGTTTAGGGAATCCTAATCTTTTGTAATTGGCAGCATGTCTGACCCTGACTTCAGAAGGACGCATTATTTTGCCTATGTGTTGTCCTTTGCTCCAGGAGACAGCTCTGTGTTCCAGAATCATTCACTGTACAAATGTTCTTAAAGATAATTGAGACCACAAGCAGTTAGTTCCTCTGCATCTAAGACCTGCAGAAATGCTACAGATCTATGAGAAAACTGTCCCACAGCACTTTTTTTATTCTGTTGTCTGTCTTTTGCAGTGGGATAGACAATATAGTAGTATCTCTTACTGAATAAGCAGTTGACCATGTTAAAGGTACCAAGGTTTGTCAGATATTAGAGTAGAATAAAATGTTTTATAAATACTTGCTTGTGTTACTCTTGAAAGAGATTGTGTTCTGTTCTCTCTCATTTTCCAGTAGTAAATAATGCCCTGTAAGAAGAAATATTTGAGTATATTTCAGAATTTGAGTTTGTTCCAAGAAACTACTTTAATGGGCCCAAATTCTACAATGGGACTATTGCATTATGTGATGTTTTGCCAGTTACTGGGGAATGAGACAGAGACATCTCTTAACAATATTTGTATGCTCACCTATGTTTCTCTGTCACTTTATGATTAAACAAAATCATGCAACCGATTCTGACCTGGGGAACTGACGTGTCAGTGTCCTTAAAGTATTTATGTGGCTTCAGCTTGAATTTCTCCACGTCACGATTAGAGACTTAAGGTGTCTCATGACTTTGGATATGTGACTCTCATCACAATAAGATACATTATTATTTTATTTAAAATTAAGAAATACTACTAATGACTCTGATTGTGAGAGAGACCTGCAGTTTCTTGAGATCCATTGTAGGTGGATGCATTGGTTTGGAGTCTGGGATGTGGTTCTGGAGAAGCAGGTTACAGTCGTGTGTGTGACCCATGACTCAGTCCTGACACATTGCTTGTCACCAGAAGACTGTTATTCCTGGAAGGTTCATATGGGTAAAGGGGAAGTAGATGGGACCAGGAAGTGACCACTCCAAGAGTCCACAGGCCTCTGGGCAAGAGTAATTTTCCTCATTCTGCTTTGGAAACTAGGTCATGGTCACAGAACTCAGACCTCCTGAGCTCTGTGCATTTGACAGCTCCCCTTCAATGTGGAGCCTCCCGTGTATTATTACTTTTTAAATTATTATTTTTATTTGTGATGACTTTTACATAGTTGATTAGGGTGATAAGGGTCAAGAGCTACAGGAAGGGGGGTGAGATCACCATATTCACATTCTCTTTTTGTCCTTGCTGTATCTGGGGGAAGGAGGTAGACAAGGAGTGAAGCCACACCCAACCTCCTACACGCCTCTGCACCCTGGGATGGAGGACACCTTAGGGTCCCTGATATGGGGCATGCTCTGAGGATTCTGCTTACAAGGTTTCAGTAATTCAGCAGTTCTGAATTACTGCCTATCTTGCCACTCCAATCACAATGAAATCTCTCCAGAATCCACTGGTTGACATAGTCCATCTTAGAGTCTCTGACTAGCTACTCACTGCCAACTCTTGGCTGGGGTAGTTGATCAATTTGTTTTGTCTTTTGTCCTCTGTAGTGGTACGAACTGTCCTCTGCAGACTCCAATGTACTGTCATATCCTCCATGTGCACATGGATATACTGTTCACTGCTCTATTGGAACCACTGAGGAGGCTCAGCTTTGACACATGTACTTCATAGTCAGACCATAGAACCTGCAATTCTCTCCATGGTTGGGGCTCTAAATCCAGCAGTTCAGTTGTGGGGATCCCCAAAGAAACTTCATCTGAGGTGGTCCCAGACCTGATTCTTGTGTGTGCTTGCCAATACAGGGTTTGGCACAGTTCGTCACCCTAATCAGCTTATGCATATGCTGGTAGTTGCAATTGCTGGGTCAGTTCTGTTTCCAGCCCTGTCTTCTACACAAACCAATGGGTGTTGCAGTCAGCCTGATCCTGCTTCTCACATACTTTGCCCTCACACAAACCGTTGGGAGCTGCAGCCTGGTCAGAGCAATCCGCATTAACCCCCACCGGGCTCACCCCCCGCCCTGGTTCCCATGCTCGCCCATATGTACAGCAGACTGGTCTAGTCTGTCCCACATCCCATTCTGTTTTCATACATGTCAGTGAGCATTTAAGGTTAGTTTAACCCAACCAGCCCCACTGTCCAGCCCACACATGTGCCAGTGGGTGCCACTATCTGTCTAGACATGCCTGCCCCAGTCCTGTCTTTCATACTTACCAGTCAGTCAGAGTGGCAACCCAAGAGGGAGATGCCTGCCCAGTGTTTCCTTACTGGGCTCACTCACACTCCTGGATCTTGCACTCTTCAGGTAGTTCTGCAGTTTAATTTGACAGAATTAGCCCCCAGTGCCAGCATCTGTCAGCTGATGTTGAGGCAAAGCCCAACCAACCCCCACTCACTCTGACTTAGGCATGCCCTGTAGGAATCCCATGTATTACTGACTAGACAAAAAATGAACCAGAACAACAACTGCATCCCTTTATGGAGTGCTTTCTATAAGCCAAACATTGTGCCAGAAATTTACAAATATTTTGTGTAATCCTACAGCAGCCCTGTGAAGTCCCATTAATAACTAATGAGAAAGATAAGGCCCTAGAGAAGAATGGTAGTTGCAGGTGGACCTTTAATAAGTATGTTGTGTCCTAAAACTCCTGAGAGAAGGTTCCCCAGGATGTGCTGTCTTTGTAAACTACTTAATAATCCAGAAGAGAACATTAAAAAATATCAGGAGGGTATTCACAATGGGCAGAATAAAGTAAGTTTATTTTGGTGCAGAAAGTTTTGAAGTCCTTGTGAAGTTCTGTTCCCACGTATTCCTTTTCCATGAACTTTTTGAAGACCTCTTTTTATGACTCCCTAAGCAGACCTGATGCGTTCCCAGATGAAACAATCTGCATCACTTAAGTAGAATTGAATGTGGATATTGCTGACTTTAATAATGGCAGCTGTTATGTATTGGGTGCCTGTAGATTATCGGTATGCTAGGCGTTTTAGCCAAGTGATGCTACTTCTTCTCAGTGATTGTAACATAGGGGCTATTGTCTCACTTCTGGAAACAGAAACACTGAGACTGATAAAGAGATTATTTTTCAGGTGAATGTGCTGCTCACTTGAGCCATCCATCTTTCTGCTGTATAGCACTACTCTGTAACAAAGGTCTGGTTGATACTGCTATGCTAAATGCCCACTCTTGTATTTTCTTAATGGGAGGACTTTAAAAAAATGTTTATTTTATTTTTTTTTTATTTACTTGAGGAGCACACAGAGAGAGAGAGAGAGACACAGAGAGAGAGAGAGAGAGAGATTGAGATGGAGAGTTGATTGATTCTGTCCCCAGATGCCCCACAACAAATAGGCCAGGTTGAGGCCAGGACAGGAGTCCAAGTAATTGAGTCATTCATCTGCTTCCTCCTGCGATGCATTAGCAAGGAGATGGATTCAAAATATTGGTGCCAGAATTCAAACCAGTACTCCTGCATGAAAGTGGGCTTAATGTGCTATACCACAACACCTACTCAAGTGGGAAATTTTTTTTAACTGTCCTCTCCTGTTATTCTACTTTTATGTATAGTTTGGTGAAATCGATGTAAAAATATGTTACAACTTCAGAAAAGCCCTTCCGATTTCAGTTTTTGTAGGCCAGTATATTTTTCTTCTCCTTAGTCCTGTATCTAAATAAATAGTTTTAATATGTATAATATTTTTAAAGCTGGGTTTATTTGAAAGAGAGGTGAAGAGAGGGAGAGACAGAGAAAAGGTTCTTCAGTCTGCTGGTTTACTTCCCAAGTGGCTGCAACAGCCAAGTCAAGGCCAACCTAAAGGCAGGAACCAGGGAAATCCATTTGGCTCTCCCTTGTGGGCGACAGGGGCCCACGTACTCCAGGCCATCCTGTTGCTTTCCCAGGTGCATTACTAGGAAGTTGAATTGGAAGTGGAATAGCCAAGATTTATACAAGCACTATCATATATTGCATGCTACCATCACACAGCTTTCCTTGTTGTACCACAATGTCAATCCTAGTAATTTTTTTGAATGCTTATTTTATTGCTTATCTTAAAGTCAGAGTTACACAGGGAAAGAGTGAGAGAGGGAAAGAGAGAGAGAGAGAAATCTTCCATCCTCTGATTTCACTGCTCCAAATGGCCACAAGTGGCTGGAGCTGAGCTGATCCAAAGCCAGGATCCTCTTCCAGGTTTCCCATGTGGGTTCAGGGGCACAAGTACCTGAGCCATTCTCTACTTCTTTCTCAGGCCACAGTCAGGAAACTGGATAGCAAGTGGAGCAGCCAGTACATGAACAGCCACCAGTATGGGTTGCTGATGCTGTAGGAGGAGGCTTAGCGGGCTATGCCACCATGTTGGTCCCAATATTTTTTCATTTTAATTTTGTAAGTTAACAGAACCATGAAATATTGTTCAAAAGATCCACAGCATAAGAATAAAATACGGGGTTCAGCGAGATGGCTTAGTGGCTAGATCTTCACTTGGAATGTGGCCCGCCAAATGATCGTGAGTTCATATCCTGGTTGCTCCACTTCCCATCCAGCTCCCTGCTTGTGGCATGGGAAATCAGTGAAGGATGACCCAAAGTCTTGGGACCGTGTACCTGTGTGGGAGACCCAGACAGAGCTCCTGGCTCCTGATTTCAGATCAGCTCAGCTCTGGCCATTGTGGCCACTTGGAGAATGAATTAGCAGATGGAAGATGTTTCTTTCTCTTCTCTCTCTAAATCTGCCTTTCCAATAAAAAAATAAATCTTAAAAAAAAAAATAAAATATGTATCTCTCCCTTTGGATCTCGCTACTCTTCATCCAATTCTCTTCCCATTCCAGAAAAGCTACTGTTAGGCATTTGGTGTATGTTTTTCTAAACACTGTGTGTTATGCATTTCCTTGAAAACAAAGCATTTTCTTTTTAAACTAATTGGCTCGTGTTGTACATTTTATTTGGATGTTGTTTAGATAAACCTATCTCATTATTTTTGATGCTACATTACATCTCATTATTGTAGGCCATAATTGATTTGGCTATTTATGTGTTGGTATGTGTGATGTTGTTGCCACTTTATAAAAAAAATACGATAAACAGTATTTGTTGCAGAATTTCCTTTTACACTGTAACTATATTTTTGAGAATGATTTCTTGGAGGAGAATTGCTAAACTGAAACATATGCTAAATTCTTTTCTTGGCCATGGCTTAGCACAATGATTTCCTGCCTGCAATCGGCCAACCAGCCCTTAGGTCCGAGTTGCGTGCGTGGCGGTAGCAGTTGCGCAGCTCATACGTCAGCACTCTAAACTGCCTTTTGCAGGCTGAGTCTGGTGCTTCTTTTGAAGCATGACTAAGACACGAGTCAGTCTAGTGATGTAGTCTGCCTACCCTTGCCACTGTGGGGAGAATCCTGCCTTGCAGCCAAATTAGGGATTTTGTGCAGGCAGGACCCCTGCTGTGCCATTGGTATGGGTCTCCCTCACTTTGTATCCCACCCACCCACTCAGCCAGAATGTTGAGGCTCTCGAGTGGCCACACCCCCGGGTTCACTCATCTCTGTCTTTCTATCAGTCTCCAGGATTACTTTCTGTTCAAGACATGCATGGCTGTGACCACCCCCTAAAGTCTTTGTGCAAGTGTTAGATTCTCTAAAACAATACCCTGTATAAAATTGCAGCACCACTCTATTTCTTCTCTGGCATTCTATAGTACTGATTGCTCTATAATACTTTTAAATGTCTAACATCGTATATATATTTTTTGACAATTTTTTTTAAAGATTTATTTATTTTTAGTGCAAAGTCTGATATACAGAGAGGAGGAGAGAAAGAGAGGAGGATCTTCCATCCAAAGATTCACTCCCCAGATTCACTCCCCAATTGACCACAATGGCTGGTGCTGAGCCAATCCAAAGCCAGGAGCCAGGAACCTCCTCCGGGTCTCCCACGTGGGTGCAGGGTCCCAAGGCTTTGAGCAGTCCTTGACTGCTTTCCCAGGCCACAAGCAGGGAGCTGGAAGGGAAGTAGAGCTGCCTGGATTAGAACAGGTGCCCATATGGGATCCTGGGGTGTTCAAGGCGAGGACTTTAGCTGCTAGGCCACAGTGCCAGGCCCTAACATCTGTATGTTTTTTATTAATACATCTTTGTTTTCTGCAGTATGTAAGCTCAGGGGTGGCAGTAGTCTATTTTCTTCGCTCATTTTTCTCAGTACCCATGCTCAGAGCTGATGCTCAAAAAGTGTTTTCTACTTCATTGAGTAGATGAATAGACACATCTACAGATTGGTGGCTAGCAAGAGCCTAACCTTTCCCCTGCCTAGCTGTTGTCCTGCTAAGGCTCTGTGGATGGGTGCTGTTGAGTTGCAGGAGCGTTGAACATATTTCATTGATAGTGGGGGGATGACAGCGGGACTTTGAGTTTCCTGATGCTGTTAAGGAAATATTATGAAGAATGATGCTAATTTACAAACAACACCGTTTCATTGATTACTTACTGTGTGCCAGAAAATGAGAGCACCCAGCAAAGGTGCTCTCAGAATATACTTAGGAGACAGAATATACTTAAAGGATTGGGGCAAAGAGGGAAGGGAAAATAGCAAAAGAGAAAGTGGTGGGGGAGGGGAGGAAAGGAGAGGGGAGAGAGCAAGATTTGTGAAACTTTCTAGGACCACTGTGGCCGGTTGGAGTTAATGACTTCAAAACATGTTTGACACTGCAAAATTTAAGCCCTGCCAGTGCCAGTTTAACTAGAATAAATGCAACAGCATGTTGCAATTTTTTGAAAAAGGAGATAAAGTGATCATATCTGCTAGGGTGGAAACATTGTAGTTAGCAAGTCAACAATCTAAATTTCTTGGAGAGGGAGATAACAGACCTTATCAGTAGTCAGAATAGAGCTATGAGGGACCTTGTTTAGTGTTCCAGCTTTAGCTCACATTGTAACGTTTTTTGCCTCTTCATCCTACTAGGCCTGTTAAAATGATTACATATTTAATGTAGTGTTTCCATTTGCATCAAGTAGTTTGTTATATCTGTACTATGATAATTTAGTAAGGTACCTTTGCCTTAAGGATGTTTGAAAAAAAAATAGGTGCTATTTAAAGCAAGTCGGGATAGTACACTTTACAAATATATACAAGAGTGGGAAAAGGAAACAGCTGTTGATAGTGTTAACCTGAGAGGGCTTGTTTCTAGACATACACAAGATATCCAAGGCTGCTGCTCAGATTGAATAAATTTCCTACACTGCATTTCTGCTTCAAGAAATTTGTCTAAAGGATTAAGTACCGTTTATGAGTAAAAGTAAAATCTTAATATTGGCTTTTGCTGGGGCCCATTTCTGGTTACATTCAAGCATTGAAGATCACTTGTTGATTTCCTCCCCTTTCCTACTGGATAGTGGGTTTTTTTTTTTGAGTATGCTGATAGAACTTGTAATCTCTGGCAAATTTTTTACATCTGAGTCTGTCTTATCTATAAAATTGGATATTCACATCTTTTATTTACTTTGCAAGTTTATTGTAATATTTATGTGACGAGCTTAACATAGTGCTAAAAAATAAGTTAAAAGGAGATTGAGATTTCATTTCCCCATGATAGTGTGTGTGTGTTTGCTGAGATGTGTAGAAATATGCAAATTAAGGATGTATTTGGTCTTTGATGTATGTTCACCTATTCAAACTGGGAGTTGGTGAAAAATCATCCCATCATCTAATTCAAATGAGAACTTTGTCTTCAAATAAGTCATGAGTTCACTCCTTTTTTTTTTTTTTTTTTGCAGATGAATGGACTTGCCGCTTGGCACTGACTGCAGCAATGGCATTCCCTGATAGAGTCACCGGCGGCAGCAGCAACAGGTAAGCATGCGATCCATGTCCCCAGACCAGCTGAGGCTCAGTTTTAGAATTAGCTTTTCAAAAAGTAAATTTGTTATTTTTGTATGTGTGTGTGTGAATTCTGGAGTAGGAAATGTTAGAAATTTTGAATTTTTTCTCCCTAAAGTCAAACCTGCTAGACTAGCTACATTTTTTCTATAAATCTAGCAATCTCTGAATCTCTTAACTCGTGTCTTTAAAATGTGGACATTAGATTAGATCAGCATCTTAATTCTGCATTTCAGACACAAGTCCATATTGTAGTTTTTTCGGGGGAAATATATTTGTATTTAGTGCATGCTGAAGCAGATATGGTCAATCCATTCCTTTAAGAGAGCCTGGATGGAGGGGATTCTGTCATAGTTACATTTTATTACCTTCATATGTCTTCCCTGGACTGTGCACACACTCTTCAATGCCTTATTACATACACAAACTAAGGGACCAGGGGTGATGGCAGGGAATGTATTCCAAAATCAGTTTCATGAAGATGAACTCATTGAATATCGAGCAAGAATATCAGTGATCAAATGCTGTTCCAAATTATATTAAAGTATAAGAAAATGTTGATTGAAACGTGTAGTATTTACTAAGTAACAATGAATGATGGTACCTCTAAAGACAGTCCTTGAGGCTTTGCCGCTTCCTCTGCCCTCTCCAGTTCATTTAGAAAATTCCTCCACTCTGTCGCCCTGGGGGACCCTCTCCTCCCCCACCACAGGAAGACGGGTACCCCAGGTTGCAGCTCTCCACATGGAACTAGAGACCAGAGATAAAAGGAAGGAGTTCTCATTTGTCTTGAGGTTTCTTTACAATACACCTAAGTTTTAAATTTTTGTGTATTAAAGGTCTTATCCTTTATAGGTTCTAGTTTTTGGTTTGCTTATACAGGTCCTTCCTGTGCCAATATTGTGAAAATGGTGGCATGTGCTTTTTGCTAGCACTTTTTTGCATTTAAATCAGAGCTTGTAAGCTGGTGGCCCATGGGACAGGTCTGGTCAACATATGGGGTTTGGTTGGCTTCCTCACAGCTTTCTGAAAGAGAGATTATTTGCCAACATTTGTTACATAACAAAGCTCTTGGAATTTTTAAGATTAGCAACAGTGGGTTCACATTGCCGTCTAGCAGTGTTCAGATAGTTTTGAATATTTTTTGGATGTAAACTACCTAATGTGGAACTTGCTAGTGGTATGCTTTTCAGGTGTGCCACAATGTCAGGTCCCCTCGGCCTAAAGGTCAACCAGAACTCCCACTTGATTTTCTGCTGCAGACATCTGTTTTATGCATTTGCTTCACAGAGATTTGATCTTTTTTTTTTTTTTTAAGCTGACTGAAAAAGCAGGGACTAATGTTTTCCAGTTCGTTGCAATTCCTACACAGCCAGATTCACATATTTAGTTGCTGCTTGGCCCTCTTTGCTTGCAGCTCATTTTATATCATTGACTTCTTAGTATTTAGATCCAATTGTAATTAAAGTATATGTTGTAAATCTTCATGCTAATGAGAAAAATAAAATATGGAGTGTTAGGGAGCTCCCCCCCCCAAAGAAAGCTAGATGATTGGTCACAATTTATTAAGTCATCTATCTTTTTGCCACTGATTTGAATGCTGTGTCTGAATTCCAGCGCATTCTTGGGTGTATTGTTGAACTCTCTTTTGTCTGTTGATTGTATTTTCTTGCAAGAGTGGCTTACCATTTTACTGTATGTTGCATGTCTTAGCATTCAGACAGATTATTTATCATTGCTTTTTGTTTCTGGTATTTTTATAGCTATCCATGTCTGATTATATTTCCATGTGTACTCTGCAGTCAGTCGTTAATCATTTGCTAGAAAAATTATTATTGGTATTTTGATTGAGGTCATCAGTTAGGAGAATTGACTTCTGTAGAATGCTGAGTCTTCGTACAAAACAGTTTAGATATCAGATTGATGAAAATTTAGGTAAATGAAGAAATTTCCAAATCAATTAGATGTCTGGTTTTTCAAAAATTTGCAGTTTCTGACTTTACGTAGAGTGTAATTTCTTGCAGAAGAATTTGTTATAGTAAATCATTGGTCAGAGTGTCATTGGTGCAAGAATTCAAAGACAGCATGCATTCTTATTGCAAGTGTTTTCTGTTTTTGCTAATTATTTAATGTGACTGGGTTAACTGTCCTTTGCAGTGGCATTGCAGCAGCAAGAGATGCTTTTGTTGTTGAATTTGTTTTTACAGCCTCTCATCTCCCTGCTCCTTTCAGTTTTGATGCTTAATACCAGAGGTACATTCAGGGAAATCCTAAACAGTTCTATTTTTAATATGCACCAATAGCTCCTTACGTAAATGTTTAATCATGATAGATATTGAATCTTGTAGTAGTCCTGAAAAAACATCGGATTCATGTGAAACTGATATTTGCAAAGGAAACAGATGTGTGTTGAATATGCAGCTCTACTTGCTCAAACTAAATAGAAGTCTGAATGTGTACCCTTACTTTGCTCAGGGCTGTCAAAAGTCCTAAATGTGAGCAGAATATTAATGTAATGTGCAGGGTTTTTTTTTTTGTCTTATTTGTCATATTTACTGATTTGCAAATTTATTAGCATGAGATACCATTGGTTCTGAGCTCACTTGTATTTCTGCTACCATCTATCCTCTCTTTTGTTCTTTCTAAAAACTGTTATTGGACAGAAAAGGTCAGACGTTGTTTGTGCAGTTCAGTGCTTTTTCACAAAGTAACACACTAGTGTGACAGGTCAAGAGACATCAGTGCCAGCCCTCAGACGCTCCTTCCCATTCCCTTCCTACTGTCCCTCAAAGATAGTGTCTTAACACCACGCATTTATCTTGTCCGCTTCTGAAATTTACTCAGAAATAATGCTATCATGTGTATTTTGTGCTTCCGGTTTTGAAGTTTGATATTCTTCCCTTATATAATAAAATCGAGTATTCTTATATTAACGTGTTTCTTATCCACTGTATAACCAATTAATGTTCTTTTCCCACCAACTTGTCATAGTCTGACGTGATACTATTGTCTTTACTCTTCCACCTGGTCACTGTTTTCTACCTTCAACTGTGGAAAATTGTCTGGAATGATAGCATTTTTTATTTTATAGTAGCTTGTGCAAGACTTGCCTTTTAACTGATGATACATTATTTTAAAAATTAATAAGCATTGTTTACATTTTTTTATCAAGAAACAATGTTGTCTTCACTGTGAGATCAAAGCCAACCCATGCATCACTTGAAAGAGGAGGTTCATGTTGATAAGGACAAATGAATTTTCATCTTTAGCTCAGTGAGCAGTTCAGATTCACACCCTACTTTAAATTGCTTTATCTTTGAATAATGCTTATGTTTTTCCTGGCATTGCCAATTACTTTTTTTTGTTTTTGTTGAAAGAGAATTTGTCTAAAATATTTCCCTAAATGTTACCCTGTTTACATTCCATATTAATTTGCTTGAAATCTCTCATTTTCTTCTGGAAGTGAAGTCCTAAAATTAAGATTAGCTTTTATAAAGAGTTTTCCAAGGCTGCAATAATTGTGAAATTGGGCCCAGGTAATTGAAGCAAGACAGTAAAGCTGGCATACATTGTAATTGGAAGCAAACATGCTAAGATAAATGTGGAAATAATAGGAATTTTAAATTCAGGTTCTCCCCAATTGGTGGGACTTAATGTTATTGATTGCCTTCTGCCATTAAGGCTTGAGTACTTCCTAGGAATATTTTAGAAGGCCTGCTGATTATCCTTACAACGGAGGAGAAGGTTTGAGGTATTTAACCTTTATTGCTAGAATCTATTATTACATTGCAGCCTAGGAAGCATTCCTCCCTCAGGAGAGTCTGGAAGAATGTTTCACTTTCTTAATTGAGAAAAGAGTCTTCAATTAGTGAGGAAGCTACAAGGTGTTGAGCAGATTAGCACCTATTATATGGACAGAGTTTCCCTTCCCTTAGTAAATCAAGGGCCAAACTTCCAGATGCTTACCAGAGAGATTAATGGCTCTAGGCCACGTTTTCCTGAAATAGTGATTGGCTTGGGCGTTGTAAATAATCCGCACCTGGAATTGTGAAATGGGGAATTAAGGTTTCCTGTATTTTCCAAGTGAAGTCGTTTCAGGCCTGATTTACAAGCACAATAATGTTTCTTATACAGAACACCTAGTTATTCTTTAGTTGAAAAACGGCTGCTGACTGGTGTGTGTGTGTGGTAGTTCTGTGTAACTAAGGATGACTCACTCATTTTGTTGAGCTTACTAAGTGAGTTTACTCTCAGACTTGTCCCAGGTGTAAGGGATAATTCAGGTTTTTTTGGGGGGTGTAGTTGTGTGGAAAAAATAACTATAAAATGCTGAGTAGATTTCCTGCGACATCCATTTGACTGGGATGGCATGTTGTGATAGAGCCTGGTTAAGTGTGGGACAATGGGGCCAGATAGCTTGTGTTGAGATCTTGTTCTTTGACCTTGGCTGTTTGGGCAGATCGATTAACTTTAGAAGCTGTTTGTTTTTTTTTTTTTTCTAAGATTTGTTTATTTTTATTGGAAAGTCACATTTACAGGGAGAAAGATCTTCCATCCAATGGTTTGTTTCCCAAGTGGCCACAATGGCCAGAGGTGAGCCAATCTGAAACCAGGAGCCAGAAGCGTCATCCTGTCTCTCACATGGGTACAGGGTCCCAGGGCTTTGGGCCAGCCTTGACTGCTTTCCCAGGCCACAAGTAGGGTGCTGGATGGGAAGTGGAGCAGCCGGGGTATGAACTAGCACCCATATGGGATCCTGGCGTATGTGCAAGGCGAGGACTTTAGTCATTAGGCTACTGCTGGGTTTCCCAAAAGTATTTATTTCAAAATAAAACTGTGATGCAAAGTGTAGAGGTTTTACCGTGATCTGTTTTACACTTAATTATATTTTCTGTGGAATTATCTTAACTCACATGAGAAAAAGAAAAAAGGAAAAAACTGCTGCTGCATGATGCTTATTCTTCAAGTGAATTATGTTCTTCTTCTCCTAATTCTTAAAGATTTATTTCAAAGGCACAGTTACGGAGAGAGAGAGGTGGAGATAGATCTTCCATCTACTGGTTCAGTTCTCAAATGGCTACAATGGCCAAGGATGAACTAGACTGAAGCCAGGAGCTTTTTTGAGCCTCCCACATGGGTACAGGTGCCCAAGCACTTGGGACATGCTTTGCCACTTTGCCAGTGTATTTTCAAGGAGCTGGATCCTAAGTGGAGCAACCAGAATTCCGACTGACACCCATATCGGCTGCTGGCATTCATTGCAGATGGCACCCTTACGTGATACGCCACAAAACTGGCCTGACATTGTCAACTTTTAAAACAACAGCAGCTTTATTGTATAATTTCTATAATTTCTCAAGTATGCAATTTAGTTGTTTTAGAAAACTTACTAAATTTTGCACTGTCACTGCAATCCAATTTCAGAGTGGTTTGGTTCTCTGGTAGATTAAATTGTATTCAGCTCATCCCACTTTCATTCCTGAGCCCCAAGTGACAGTCTCCTTAATACTCTTGTCGATCTTTTGGACATTTTATATAAATGCAATTACCTAATGTGTGGTTGGTTTTGTGACTCGTTTCATTCACTTAAGGTTTATTTATGTTGTTACATGTATGTGTGGTTTGTTCATTCTTATCAGCAAATATTGCCCTCTCTGGATAAACCATCTTTGCTTACCATTTAACAGTGAATGTACATTTAGGTTATGTACACTGTTTTCATGTTATGAATAATGTCACATGTGTGCATTTTCTTTTAGGTAGATGATTAAGAGAAGACTGCTCGCTCCTAGACCATACTATTACTTAAGTCATCTTTAGAATATTTTTTTTCTGGAAGCTTTATTTATTTGAGGGGCAGAGTGACCAAGAGGAAGAGACAGAGGAAGATTCTCCCCAAATGCACACAATTGCTAGGGTAGGGCCAGTCGGAGCTGGACTCCAGGAGCTGCATCTGAGTCTTCCATGTGGATGACAGGAAACGGTGTGTGTCGTCTTCTGCAACTTTCCAGGCGTATTAATAGGAAGCTGAATCAAGCCTGCAGTTGCCTAGACTTCAACCAGGTGCGCCAATATGGGACACAGGCAGCCTCGGTTGGCTCCCGATTCATTTCTGTGTGGTGTTTCTCTTTGCCTCCAGCCCCAAACTGTTCTAATGCTGAGAATTGGATGAGAATGAAATCATACTTATTCTGTGTCTTTTGCGTACTGGATTCTAGTCCAGAGAGTTGACATTTTTTGTTTTAGGTAATTAGTCCAAGTTAAGATTGGTAGTAACTAAAATTGCTCGGGGTTACATCAGCCCTAAAGGGCTACTAAATTTTTTATAAAGATTTATTTATTTTTATTGTAAAGTCATATTTACAGAGAAAAGGAGACATGGAGAGAAAGATCTTCTTTCCACTGGTTCAGTCCCCAAGTGGCCATAATGGCTGGAGCTGAGCTGATCTGAAGCTGGGAGTCCAGAACTTCTTGCAAGTTTCCACTATGTGTGCAGGATTCCAAGGCTTTTGACCATCCTCTACTGCTTTTCCAGGTCACAAGCAGGTAGCTGGATGGGAAGTAGAGCAGTCAGGACTTGAACAGGTGCTCGTATGGCATCCTGGCACATGCAAGGTGAGGATTTAGCCACTGGGTCATTGTGCCAGGTACCCACTTTTTCTTTTTTTTTAAACTCCAACTAAGGAACAGCTGTTTTTGTTTGCAAAGCAGCCTCATTTTAGTGGAGGAAATGGGGTTGGAGTGAAATTTGTCTCTGAATATGTTACCAGAAGATAGGTTTTGCTAGGGCAGGTAGATTGATTTTGGTCAGTTTTCTACACAGAAGGCACTAAGCAGGTTATTTCTGCTTTTTTTTTTTTTTTTTAAGTGATTTATTTATTTTGGTTGGAAAGCAGATATATAGAGAGGAGGAGAGAGAGAGAGGAAGATCCTCCATCTGATGATTCACTCCCCAAGTGACCACAACAGCTGGAGTTGAGCCAGTCCGAAGCCAGAAGCCAGGAGCTTCTTCTGGGTTTCCCACATGGATGCAGGAACCCAAGGCCTTGGGCCATCCTTGACTGCTTTCCCAGGCCACAGGCAGGGAGCTGGATGGGAAACAGGGCTGCTCGGACACGAACCAGCTCCCATGTGGGATCCTGGCGTGTTCAAGTCGAGGACTTTAACCACTACACTGTTGCGCCGGGTCCTCATTTCTGCTTTTGACCAGCAAGTCCTGATGTCTTTATCACGTGATACCTTCTTCCCAGCCTGCAGTGCAGTGACACTGTTTCTGGTACCTTGAAGAATTGAAAACATGAGTAGATAGTATACATTTACCTAGTTGAGATGTTAATAGATACAGTTGGGCCTGGCATGGTTGCCTAGCGGCTAAGGTCATCGCCGTGGGTGCACTGGGATCCCATATGAGCTCTGGTTCTAGTCCCAGTGGTCCCGCTTCCCATCCAGCTTTCTGCTTGTAGCCTGGGAAAGCAGTCAAGGACAGCCCAAAGCCTTGGGATCCTGTACCCATGTGGGAAATCCCAAGGAGGCTCCTGGCTTTAGATCAGTGTAGTTCTGACCATTGTGGTCACTTGGGGAGTGAATCATCAGATGGAAGATGGAAGATCTTTCTGTTTCTCCTCCTCTCTGCATATCTGACTTTGCAATAAAAATAAGTAAATCTTTAAAAAAAAGTTGATAGACACAGTGAAATGAAGAAATCTTCCTAAAGGTATTGAAAGCATGACATGGTTCAAGATTTCCTTTTAAAAAATATTATTGGGGGCAGGAATTGGAGAGAAAGATCTTCCTCTTGTTCACTTTGCCCCCAGAAACCCACAACATGCAGGACTAGGTCGGCCTCAGGATTTATGATATAATCCAGGTTTCCCTGTATTTGTGAAGGAACTTAACTACTTGAGCCATCCCCACTGTGTCTCCAGGTCTGCTTACACAGGAACCTGGAAACGGCAGTGGAGCCGTAGGTTGAACCCAGATCATCTAAGGTGTCTTCATCACTTGGCCAAAATGCCTTCTCCTCAAGTAGCTCTTTTTGAGAAAGAACAGTGAGTCTAAATGTAAGAAAGAGAAATACTCATACATTGCAGCAGTAAAGAATTTATCTTGCTACTCATTTGCTCTAATAACCTAAATTTTGGTGTAGAACTGACATCAGTTCTCTTTGCTCCTTCCTTCTTTACTGTAAAAATTTTACCACGGAAATATTCAGACTAATAGAAGTAGAAAAGATGTTTAACTTATTTTTTAAATTCACTTTTCTCAGACACAGCATCTTTCAAGATACTATTACAATTTAAAAATCTGTCCTCCTCCTTTGTGGAATTATTTTAAAGCGAATTATAGAAACTATTTTGTCACTGCTGGGTGCTTTATGTGCATCTTTTAGAAAATGAGCATTTTTTTATTTAACAAGATTAACATTTTGGACCCATATGAAACCTAACCATTATCCACACTTGCCAGATTGTTTTAAGACATCTATAAAGTTGCTTTTGGACTGCTATGGGCTGACCAAAGTTCATCCAGTATATGAAGCTTTGTGTTTTCAGTCTCAAATCTGCAGCATTCAACCTACTTATTTGTGAGGTGAGGATAATGACAGGGTGAGAGGCACGCTGGAATGTGTACTCTGCCTTGTGTGGTTGTCATTGGTGTGTTTAATTTGTTCCTATGTACCAGTGGTTCTCAGCTGGGTATGGTTCCCTTCCTGCCACTTCGGGGACATTTGGCAATGCTGGAGAGATTTCTGGTTGTCACAGTGTAGTGGCTAGAGCCAGGGACACTGTGCTACACATGTGCAGTGCCCAGGACATCCTTCTCTAAGTCAGGATTTTTTGCCTTCAAGTTCAAATTCAGATGCGTTGAGGTTGAAAGACTGGTTTCATTGCACGTGTTCTGAGGAATGAAATTTAACTCTTGAAACTTGCTAGAGTCAATATAGATGTTTTTGCTTAAATTAGCTTCATAGTTCTGGTTTGCTGGTGTCTGTGTCTTGATATGACTGGTGGTACAATGGCCCATTGACTTTGTGGAAAGTCATTATGTGAGCTGTGCATTTTAAAAATATGTATATGTAAATTCTAATTTAAATGCTTATTTAAATAAAAAATCCCCTCAGTTGCGCTGCATGCTTCCTCCTTTTGACCACTACCTCAGAAAATTCTTAACTTCTGCAATATTAGTTCTTTTTCATGTGAGATACTGAAAGGGGGAGGAGGGAGTTCCTTCTGACCTCATTGTTGGGATGGCGGGGTGTGTTGTAGGCAAGTCAGGATGCTGCGGTGTTTCTAGCTCTGAAGGAAACTGTAGAGCTGTCTTAGGATAGGAAAATGTAAGCAATCAATAGTGTTAGGTCCCTTGGGAGAAACTGACTCCACACGGGATGGTTTCAAAGAAGCCATTTTCCTTGCATACGTAGTAAGGTTTGGGAAAGGGCTGTCTGACTAGAAAAGGTAGGGATGCTATTTAAGGGTGTGCTGGGAAAGTTTTCTCTGCCAACTTCTCCAGCCTACTTCTACTGTCTCCGATAAATGATTGGAAGAAAAGGCAATGAATTTTTTTCTTTCTGACAGCTGTTTCATACTGGGAGCCACAGCTTCGTTTGCAAATAAAAGGACTGCTGTCGGAGTGGTTGAAATCACAATGGGCCCTGACTCTTTTCACATCAAAGTGTAAAAGGATCTCCAGGGGTGATAAATGGGGGCTGCTGGACTCATTACTTGTAAACAAAGCTGAGGGATGACCTCTACATTTTTTTTTTTTTAATTAAAAGAAAACAGGGTTTAGTAGTGGTGAGCAGGGGGATGCAGTGTGTTTGAATTTTGACTGCTCACACTGGAGCAGATCTTTGTTAAGGCTACAGGTTAGCAGCAGATACCCTTGCTTACCCAGGAAGAGTCCCAATTCTCGAATACTGAGAAAAATCTGCTATCCTAGAGTGGGCCCACTGTATTGAGAATTGAAGTGCAGTGGGTTCACCTAAATTTAAAAAAAAATCTGCTAAAGAAAAAAATTCTTAGCATTGAATTGTCAACTTAAATAATTATTTATTTATTTATTTTAAGAAACCTGACAGAAATAGGTAGAGAGATCTGCTGTCTATTAGTTCACTCCCCCACCCCCTAGGACGCAGCCAGGCATGCGCTCCCGGTTTCACATGTGGGTGGCAGGAACACTGCCACTTGTGTCATCACCACGCCTCCTAGGGTGCACGTTAGCAGAAAGCTGGAGTGGGGCTTGGAGCCAGGGAATTCAAGCCCAGGCACTCTACTGTGGAATGCAGGCATCCTGAGCCTGGTCTTAAGCACTGTGCCAAATGTCTGCCTCCTAGTTATGTTTGAATTATCAAAGGCAGAAATATGCCCTCTTTCACAGGACTCGGGCCCTTCTCCTTTTCCCATTCCATGTTGTAAGTAAGAAAAACTTCTTCTTCGTGCAGTGTAGGGAGGGATGAGTTTTTAAATGTTTATTGTTATTATTTTTTTTTTTTTTTGAAGAGAGAGGTAGAGATAGAAAGATCTTCCATCTGTTGGTTCACCACCCAAATGCCGGCAATTGCTAAAACTAGGCCAATAACTTCATCTGGGTTTCCCATGTGGGTGGCAGGCTCTCTGCTGCCTCTCAAGATGTTTATTAGGAGGAAGCTGCATTGAAAGCAGAGTATCTAGGACTCCATTATGATATGATGGACGATGCCCACTGTGCTGAAAACACCTTGACAGATCAGTTTTAAGGCAGAATCTTAGCATTCTATAAAACTAAGAAATCCAGTTAGATACCACATGATTGCCTTAATTTAAGATGAAATGATGTCAATCCTAAAAATAGTACCTGTAAATTGTAACATCATTACACCGTCAAACAGCCTGTATCACACGCAATAAGATACTGTGATGTAGCCAATGAACCGATAATCAATGAGAGACGGACTGCTTATGTTTGGACTGTCTTAAAATTTGTGAAGTTCAGTAAAAATCACGCTTGAATACTAAAAGCTGTTAAATATAAAAATGAAAATAGACACGAGACAGCTGAATAGTACCCTGTAACCATTTTAGGGTTTATAGCATCCGGTTGTATAAAAACTAAAATTGAGATGTCAATGAAGTAGTTACAGGATGTGGCTAAGAACTTGTATTTTCTAACATATTGGTCACTCAATACCATATCAGTTAACTTCATGATGTTGTAAATTTCCATGTTTCTTCCTGTTGTTGAAGTTGTGTAGTGGCTTTTCATTGGAGGGGATGATATTCTGCCAGCTCTATTTTTAGAGGAAGGATGGTCTCCCAATGAAATTATTGAATTTATCTGGATGATAAGATATTAGACTCTGCATGGTCCATGCCCGCAATGAAGGAATCATGAATGGTTATGAACTGTACTACTGTAACAATATGGAGGAATTCAGTATGGGAGGAGGGATTAGGGGAATCCCAGAGCCTATGAAACTGTCATAAAATGAAACAATTAAAAAAAAAAAAAACTAAGAAATCCAAAGACAGTTGTTAGTAGTGGACTTTATTTTGTGTAGTTAAAGGCTTTGCAGCTCAACAAAACTGGGACCAACACTAGAGTGTTCAAGTATGGTATTAACATAAAGATCATTTACTGTTTTGTGGAACTGAGACTTGGAAACTGCCACCTAAATTGTACCCTGCAGTTGAAGGTCCACCTTGAGTAAACTCCTCTCTCTTGTGTACTCAACTTATCTCTGGCTGTTTTTTCATTTGGCTCCTCCTTACAGCTGGTCCAAGCCCAACCAGATTTAAAAAAAACTGGAGGTCAGAGACTGCCCTTTGAAACCTGAGTGCAGTTTGCAAGGTGCTGGGCACCCAAGAATTCTAATGTGTTTACTGACTTTCCCAATGTTTGGTAATCACTGTCTGAGTCTATCTCCCACAGAAGTTTTAAGATTAAGATTTAAGTTCTAAGAGGTGGGAGCAGAGGTCACAGCTGGCAAAGAGATTCAAGTCCCTGGATAGTGGATGGGGAGAAGACATCGTATGGCTGAGATGTTTTGTACTACAGATAAGAGAATGTTCCAGCCTCTCTCCTTTGGCATCCGAATGGTGAGGCTGTGGGAGATGCTGGCTGGCAGCTTGTTTGAGTTCAGGTGCCTCAGAAATAAAGCTACTGATATTTCTAGAGCACTGTAGCCAGCCTTGGTGTGCAGTGTTTGGAAACCTTACTTTCTTGGCTTTTTCACAACTCCTGATGAATTGACATTTCACAGAAAAAGGAAAATGAAAGTTCATGAAGGAATTGGGGAAGACAAATTAATTTTTTTTTTTTTTTCGCATCCTCGAACCTCAGGTCTTCAACTTGGAGGCTGGAGGTGGGGGAACTCTGGGTGTCTCCGGTTTGAAACTGAAGCCTAACCAGATGTCTGTGGTTAAGTGGTCTTCTCTGCTGTGAGTCCTGCCAGAAGATTTCAGCAGGGGATCAAGTCAGATAAGACTGACCAGTAAGCCATATGGCAGGAAAAAGATAAGATGAATTCATTTAAAACTTAAGCAATGCCTGTCTGCAGCTGCCTGTGTTGACTCCATTCTGCAGTGGTTTTTACGCTGGTGGAGAGATGATGTGTGCTGTCTTAGCGAGCACTTTGTGGTCTGCACGGCACTGCACAGATGTCAGGTGACGGCTCTGTTAGTAAATCAGCCTCTCGACGGTTAGGGGTTGTAGCAGTTCTCATTTTAGATTATCTTTCAACATCCGGCAGAGACTGACTTTCCCCTAGTGAGCACTTGATGACTGAGATATGAAATTGCCGTTCATCTGAAAGTGGAAGTGCTGACTTTCAAGTAAGAGGGAGTATTTCAGAGATGAGAGTGGTGAATATACAAGTATCATACTTATCTAAACAATGTATTTAAAAGGATGTGTTCCTCAATAGCTTTCGAAGGATACTGCCAAAGAGGGAGTATGTGAAGATGGGAGCATCTTTGGAACAGTTTTTTTTTTTTAATTAATTTATTTTTTTTTAAAGATTTATTTTTATTATTTTTTCATTGGAAAGGTGGATATACAGAGAGGAGAGACAGAGAGGAAGATCTTCCGTCCGATGATTCACTCCCCAAGTGAGCGCAACGGGCCGATACTATGCCAATCCGAAGCCAGGAGCCTCTTCCGGGTCTCCCACGCGGGTGCAGGTTCCCAAAGCTTTGGGCTGTCCTCGACTGCTTTCCCAGGCCACAGGCAGGGAGCTGGAAGGGAAGCGGGGCTGCCGGGATTAGAACCAGCGCCCATATGGGATCCCGGGCGTGCAAGGCGAGGACCTTAACCACTTGCGCCACCGCGCCGGGCCCCAGTTTTTTTTTTTTTTAAAGATTTATTATTTATTTTTGTTGGAAAGGCAGATACATAGAGAGGAGGAGAAATGGAGAGAAAGATCTTCTGTCCAGGGATTTACTCCTCAAGTGACTGCAACAGCCGGTGCTATGCCAATCTGAAGCCAGGAGCCAGGAACTTCCTCTAGGTCTCCCACATGGGTGCAGGGTCCCAAGGCTTTGGGTCATCCTCAACTGCTTTCCCAGGCCACAAGCAGGGAGCTGGATGGGAAGTGGAGCTGCCGGGACCAGAACTGGCACCCATATGGAATCCTGGCACATGCAAGGCAAGGACTTTAGCTGCTAGGCCTCCGTGCCGGGCCCAGAACAGTTCTTGATGTAGTGGTTATTTTTCTTTTTTTCTGTCCTCACCTGGAGAAGTGACTAATGAGAACAGTTGTACTGGAACCCACAGCTTAATTTTCACCTGTAGAGGCAGGCTAACCAAGTTCAAGGGCAAGAGAGTTTGCTTCAAAAATTAGACCAGAATTTGAACTGTAGCACCATTGGATCTGTAAATGCCACCCAATTTATTAATATCTCCAAACTTTTGTCCTCTCAAACTGTAAAATAATAATGATGAGGATTACATGTATTTATTTTTAAAAGCCTGAAGAATGTGCAGCATGGAGTTGGTGTTTAATATTAATTTCATTGCTGTTCTATTTAGTTAGGGTCTAGAGACTTTGAACTTTGTGATGTTCTTAAAACACTGGAGCAACGTGCAAATCTGGACTCCATTTGTCAGTACTGGTTAGGGAGAGTTTTTGTCCAGGGAGATCCTTCTGAAGCATCCAGGATCTGGCAATGCCTGCAAATTGCTCAATCGCATGACCTCTGCCAACTGTTGGCTCAGGTGATTATGAGAGGGTTTTTTGTTTTTTTTTTAAGATATTTATTTGCAAGGCAGCAATGATGGGGGACGTGCAGACAGACAAGAAAGTTTCTAAACACTGGTTCACTCCTTACCTCCTGCTCCAAGGTTGGCCTTTGTTATTGCTGTGCATCGTACATTATTAACAAGTGGTACTGTAAAGTGTTAGGTAACTGGGATCAGTGTTGTGCTATAGCAGATTAAGCTTCTGCTTAGGACAGTTGCATCCCGTATCAAAACTGGCCTGGTTTGAGTTTCACTTCTGCTTCTGATCCAGTTAACTTTGACTTAAAAAAATTTATTCATTTTTATTGGAAAATCTGATAGGAGGAGGAGAGAGAGGAAGATCATCTGTCTGCCGATTTACCCCCCCAAGTGGCTGCAGTGGCTGGAGCTGCACCGATCTGAAGCCAGGAGCCTCCTCAGGATTTCCCACACAGGCACAGGGCTCTAAGGCTCAGGGCCGTCCTTCATTGCTTTCCTAGGCCACAGGCAGGGAGCTGGATGGCAAGCAGGGCTGCTGGGATTAGAACTGACGCCCATATGGGATGCCTGTGCATGCAAGGAGAGGACTTTAGCTGCTAGGTATTGTGCCAGACTCCTTAACTGAATTTTAAAAAAACAAATCGCTCTAATGTTTAGGCAGGACTGCTAGCCAGTGGAGCCTACACTTGAATCTAGCCAAAAGGCTAAGATGCGATTTGCCAGTGGAACCTAAACACTACCTGAATTTTACTCTTCAGGGTGTTCATCAGTGTCGTCTCACTGGGTCATATTTGTCTGCTTTAACCAGAGTATTTGGCCTGGGGTAGGGTACAGTTTATACACACACTTGCTAAATTTTTTCTCTTACTAATCCAGAAGCAAAGAAGAGGAAAGCCCAGGGGGACAGTTTTCCCCCTTATGTGACATTTGAAGCTTGTAAAGAAGCAGTGTAACTTAAAAAATGGGAATAATATCTACGCTTTGAAGACAATTGCTCCATGGTGGTGCACATAAAAGGAAATATGTTTTGTTACAATTTTACTTACTTGAGCAACAGAGAGATGGGAATATTTATGTGTTGGTTTACTCCCCAGAAGCCCACAAAGTGTGGTCTTGGGCCAGGGGCTAAAGTGGGCGCTGAGAATGCAATCCAGATCTTCTCTGTGGGTTGTGGGAACCCAGTTGCTTGGAGCAGGCATTTTGGCATTGCAGCCAAGATGCCGGCCCGCATCCCACATCACTTGGGTTTGGTGCCTGCCTTTGTTCACTGATTGCAACTTCCTGCTAATGCAGTTCCTGAGAGGCAGCAGTGATGGCTCATATGCTGGAGTCTTTGCCAACCATGTAGGAGTGCTGGACTGAGTTCAGGTCCCTGGCTTTGGCCTATCTCATCCCTGGCTATTGCATGCGTTTGTGAAGTGAAGTAGCAGATGGGAACTCTGTCTCTCTGTGTTACACCTGTCGAATCAATATTTGAAATAAAAAAGAGAAGTTCAATTACATGCGCTATCACCACTGCATCCTAGGTCCTGTATTAGCAGGAGGCTGGAGATTTGAACCAGATCTAAGGATTGCACCCAGGTGCTTTGAAATGTGACATGAGATACTTAACTGCCAGGCTAACTGCCCCTTTAGAAAGGAGATGTTGGTAATTATCGTTAGGCTAATGGGCTTTAAACATGTTCATGTTCACAGGTAGACACTTGGCACAGCAGTTAAGACTGCTTAGGATGCTCCCATCCCATATCAAATCCTTGGATTTGAGTCACAAATCTGTTTCAAATTCTAGCTTTCTGCTGATGTGCAGTCTGGGAGGCAGCAGGTTGTGGATCAAGTCCTTGGGTACCTGTAACTGGGGACATATTGAACTCTAAGCTCCTGACTTCAGCTTTTCCCAGCTTTGGCTGTTGAAGGCATCTGGGGAATAAGCCTAGATTAGTTAGTCTCTGTTTCTTTGCCTTTTAAATATAATGAAAATCAAGAACATATTTAAAATAATTTAAATGACACATAATAATGTAAATACAAGAAGTTTCACAGGTTCATGGAAAATAACTATCTTTTAATTTTGTTTTTCCATAAACTTTTTCTTTTTTGGAAAGGAGGGAAAAATTATCTTTGTTTCTTCTATTTCTGGTTCACTCTGCACTCCTCAAAATCCGGGGCTGAGTCAGACCGAAGCTAGGAACGCAGAACTCAATGCAGGTTTCCTTGTAGGTTGTAGGGATCCATCATCTGCTGCCATCTAGAGTGCACCTTTACAGGAAGCTGGATTTGAAAGTGAAGCCCTGGCTTGAACTGGGTTGTGAGATGTCCCAGTTGGTGTCAACTACTGTGCCAAACGTCTGTTTCTTCACAAAGTCTGTGCAACTGCTTGTATTAATGATGTGTATATATTATAATAATTTGATACAACTGAATGCAATAATGTATACAACACGTAATGGTTAAATCAAGGTAATTAGTACTAATATCTCCTTGACTGTGTTTCCTGTCCTCTTCTATTTTTCTTTAATAAATTGCTTATGGCAGTTAGGTACTGTGTGTGCTATAGTACAGAACACTATATATAATTCTTCATCTGTTTTGTTTTTTCTAATCTCTCTGTATCCTCTATCCCTGTTCATGTACCTGCCTCCAGTGACCATTGGCCTTTTCTTTTGAGAGATCAACTTTTTAGCTGCTACAAACATTTGATGTTTGTCTTTCTGAGCCCAGGTTATTCTACTTAATATCATGTCCAGTTCATGTGCTTTGCTACAAATGATAGCACTTCTCTTCTTTCATGGCTGAATAAAATTCTGATGTGTGTATCTCATTTTTTTTTTAAATCTGTTACATTCATTGTAGACGCCTTAATTCTGTACCATGCCTGCAGTGGAATGCATTGCAGTAAACATGAGAATGCAGGAATCTGATTTAATTTCCTTAAATATATATCCAGTAATGGGATTACAGGATCCTATGGTAGTGCTGTCTTTAGTTTTAGAGGAACTTTCAATAATGGCTGTGTTTTAGAGTTTCCATTTTATTCTATCCTTGGCAGCACTTGTTATTTTTTTGTCTTGTTGACATTACCCATTTTAATTGGGTTGAGATGATATCCCATTGTGGTTTTGGTGTACATTTCCCTATAGACTAGTGATATTGGGCATTTTTAACGTATGTGTCAGTCATTTGTGTCCTTTTTGGGAAAATGTATATAGGATTGTTGTCCCCATTAAGATTGTAGAGATTTGTTTTGTTTTTGGCTCTAGAGTTGCTTGAGTTGCATAATCCTTTGTCGAATAAGTGGCTTGAAAATATTTTCTCAAGTAATGCACAGAAGACTATTGGAGGAAGAGGTAGCTAGGTAGAAAATTGAGACATGTTTAGAAATGGGATGGGAGAAAGAGATGTGTTCCAGAAAAAAGTAATCATACTGGTGAAAAGTTGGACCCAAAAAAAAACCAAAACCCCCAAACACAGAGCTCTTCTGAGGAACTGAATGAAATTCAGTGTAGTACAGAATTAGGAAGTAGTCTGGTGGTCCCCAGTAAGAAAATGGGCTTCATATTCAGGAAAAATGGGAAGCCATCAATGAGTTGAGTCAGTTTAGTGGTTTGATATGATTTGATTTTTTATTTAAACATCTACTTTTTGCTGTTTGAAAGGCAGAGAGAAACAGACATTTTTCATCAGCTGGTGCAATCCCCCGTTGCCTGCAACAGACAGGATTTGGCCAGGTGGAATCTAGGAGTTGGGAACTCTGGGTCTCTTGTGGGTGACAGAGGCTCAGGTGGTTGGGCCCTCATCCACTGCTCCCAGGATGCATTAGCAGGAAGCTGTATTGGAATCATAGGATCTATGACTTGAGCCAGATGCCTTGATATAAGATATGGATATCCAGGTAGCAGCTTAACCCACTGTGCTACAGTGGTTGTTCCCTGATGATTTTAAATAGTCACTTGTCGAACAGAGAATGATGCGTGGTGGAATAAAGTGGAAACAGAGCAGCCAGGGACATATTAACTAATCTATGGGAAGTAGGACAGAACTGGATGGGATGTAGGTCATGTTAGACAAGTAAGAAAGAGAAGGATTTGTTGAAGGGTCTTATATATAAAAGAGAACAGTGAAGAACAGTTCATAATCATTTGTATTTGTTGCCGAGAATTCTTTTTTGGGTTCCTGAGGTTTGAGATGCCCATGAAAGTCCTGACACATGGTAACAGCAAGGGCACAACTAGTCATGTAAGCTGGAGTTTATTGGGGGACAGCTCCTGGTGCGAGATACACATTGATTCAGCATGAAACCACACTGGGCACAAAACATGCAACCTTTTATTACAGAGTGTACTTTTATAATTTTTTGTCTGGCTGCCTTGCAAGATTCTGCTATGTTTGTGTCTCCAAGTGCTGGCATTCTACCTAGATATAATGGATAATCAATAAATAATATAAAAAATTTTTAAAGATTTATTTTTATTGCAAAGTTAGATATACAAAGAGGAGGAGAGACAGAGAGGAAGATCTTCTGTCCAGTGATTCACTCCCCAAGTGACCGCAACAGTTGGGGCTGAGCCAATCCAAAACCAGGATCCAGGAACTTCCTCCAGGTCTCCCGCACAGGTGCAGGGTCCCAAGGCTTTGGACTGTCCTTGACTGGTTTCCCTGGCCACCGGCAGGGAGCTGGATGGGAAGTGGAGCTGCCGGGATTAGAACCAGCGCCCATATGGGATCCTGGTGCATGCAAGGCAAGGACTTTAGCCACTAGGCGACTGCGCTGGGCCCAAAATAGATAGTATAAATTTTACAAAGAATGAAAATTGGCCTCTGCCATCTAGGAATGGCAGTGTTATCCTAGTGGTTTGCTTAATCCTTGTTTCTGTAGATTTCAGATGTCTTTTTTAGGGTGGTGATACACCCTCTGTACCCAAGATGGCAGAAGTCAGACTTCTTGCCCATGTGTAGTGCTTAGGATGGTTGGAGATCTCGGGCAGAAAACCCTTCTGACCTTACAGATGTGGCTACACTAAGGGAGTTTGGGAAATAGCAGCTGTTGTAAAAATACGCCGGTCAGTAGGTGGTAGGAACCCGAAGGGGATTTATGAGCCACATCCTGTTCTGGAATCACTGCTGAGGACGGAAGAGGGGGAGAAACTGCTACATAAATTACCAAGGCAGTTCAGGAAATAAAGTCTGAGGTAAGGGGGTCTTGCAGGGGGACCCCTTACACCATATCCTTTTCATAATACACTGGAGGAAAATCAATAGGGGTTTATTTTTTTTTTCTTTTATCTCTCATTATGTTCCTTTTGTAAAAGTTTCATCATTTCTTTTCTTCTGCTTCTCAATAGGAAGAGCTTTATTATACTAGGAAGTTTCCTGTATTTCCTGTCCAGTTTATTCCTCTTAAAAAACTTAAGCCTTGTGTCTAGAGTTGTGGCACAGCAAGTTAAGCCATTGCCTGCAGGTGCCAGCGTTTCACACGGTCACCAGTTCCAGTCCTGGCTGTTCTACTTTCAGTCCAGTTCCCTGTTAATGGGCCTGGTACCTGCAGAAGATGCCCCCAAATGCTTGGGCCGCTGCCGCCCATGTGGGAAACTTAGGTGAAGCTCCTGGCTTCAGTCTGACCCAGCCCCAGTTGTTGTGGTCATTTGGGGAGTGAACCAATAGATGGAAAATCTGTTTGTGCTTCTTCCTCTTTCTCAGTGACTCTACTTTTCAAATACATTAAAAAAATTAAGTCTCAAAAATAAAAGTAAAAACAAAAACCAACCTGAGCCTCTGCTGCCTCCTAGGGTCTGAATTAGCAGGAAGCTGGCATTGGGAACAGAGCCAGGATTTGAATCCAGAGACTCCAAGAAGGGGTGTGGGTGTCCCAAGCAGCATTTTAACCACTCTGCCATGTGCCCCACCATTCCTGTTGTGATAAGCCATTTTTCAAGGGGGAAACAAGGCCAGAAGAAGAGATGACACAGCAGGTCCAAGAGAAGATATTCTAAAATGTTTGAAAAAGTGAAGGGTTGAGTCCCCTTCAACTACTTCCTTGAAAATACAAAACTAATACTCACCCACTTACTTGGTCAGTAAATATTTAAGTGTCTTTGATATTTCACACATTGTTCTATGCAGTGAGGATACAACAGCAAACAAAACAGAGCAGATCCTGCTTTGCTGGCCTGTGTCCCTGGTAGTTAAGATGAATTCTCTGTGGTGCCAGTGAGTACAGGCTCATGTCCTAGTTGCTCCATTTCCCCTGTCAAGCTCCCTGTTTATTGCCTGGGAAGGCAGCAGCAGAGGGTGGCTGAAGTCCTTAGGCCCCTGTACCCACTTAGGAGGCCTGAGGAAACTTTTGGTTCCTGATTTTGAATTGGCCCAGCTTGGCCATTGCAGCCATTGTGCGATCTGGGTCCTTCTTTCTGTACTGCTAAGAATGAAAATGAGTCCTTGCAGGGTCAGTAGAGTGTCTTCTATGTGAAGGAAGGTGTGTGAAGTTATGTCCACTTCGTAGGCTGGTAATTAAGCAGATTAAACAGATTAAGCAGACTATGGAGGGCTGGATAGGATGGGGAGGGGAATTTAGCAGGCATAGGGAGCACAGACAAAGGCCCTGAGGCAGTCTGTGCTTTTTACTTGTTTCAGAAAAAGCGATGTGTTCAGTAATGAGGGCAGAGGGGTTGGGATGAGTCCCGGAGGTAGCAGGAGGCCAGATTGTGGAGGGTTTTCTAAGCCATAGGGAAGTTGTGGGTGGCAGATGCCATTAGTGACTTGCCCCAGAGAAGTAGCATAAGCCAAATGCCTTGTTAAAGGATCACTCACAAAGCTTTGTAGAGGGTATGCTGTGGCAAGCATGGGAAAGGCAGACAGCACAGGAAAAAGTATTGCTGTAGTAAATAGATATTATCTTTGCTCTCATTTTACAAATAGAGACGGTCAGATGTTTGGTATAGGAGCATAAGACATGACAAGACAGGACTGTGAGTTTCCTGGTTTATACTTAAGTGTTTTCTTATTCTGAGAAAGGCATTTCATCTGGGAATTTCCATTTCCAGCATGTCATCAGAACAGGTTACTTTCAATAGTTAAACTGCACATTGTTTATTAGGAATATTGCTCATGGAACTGTTTAGAATGCCCAGGGGTCCAAGCTTCAGTCTTCGTGCATAAAAATTATGTTTCTGATCTGTGGTATTTTCTAGAATTCTGGATGGAGTGTGAGTTAGTGTCACTGCATGACAGGGTGGGGATGCTCCCACATGTTCTATTCTTGTGTTGCTGGTAGGTATTAATTAAGCAGTAGCTTTGCTTACTTTGGAACCAGCTGCTCCTTAGGTATGCCCTCCTGTTAAATGTACACTTGCCTATTGTAAGACTGGTAATTTGAAACTCATTTTTTTCAGAGGCTTATCAAGGGCCTGCTGGTTACTAAACACTGTGCTGTATTTCTTGAGAGCCAATTCTGTGTCTTTTAAGGACTTTGCAATCTGTGGGCACAAGATTAAAAAAAAATACAGTTGTTATAGAGTTGCAAGATGATAGGAAAGTACAGAGAAGGGAGTATGGTTTGTTGAGTGGGGTTGCACTTGAGCTGGATATTAAGTTTAGAGAGAAGGGGCATTTCATGCTGGAGGGAGAGCTTCAGCAAGGATGTGGGAGGTGATCAGTGTTTCCTTTTGTGACAAGGACAGAGTAAAGCTAGGATTAAACTGTTTGAACAGAGGAGGCGGAGGATGCAGTGGAGAGAGGGAAGGAATGGGTTTCAGGCCCCTTCCTTTTAAACCTGAACTGTCTAGCATTGCTGTCCCTGACCACATGTGGGAACTGGTACTTGAAATGTGGCTGCTCAGATGAGTTGTCCTGCGGGTATGGCATACACGTATTTCAAAGATGTGGTCTGGGAACCATATAAAGTTTTCCTGCAGTAACTTTTAGTTAATTACAAGTTAAAGACACAGCTGGGGTAGCTGGATTATGACTAAACACGCATTTTGCTGGTTTCTTTTTTACCTTTTTTTTTAAAAAAAGATTTACTTTTTTTTTTTCTTTATTGTAAAATCAGTTATACAGAGAGGAGGAGAGACAGAGAGGAAGATTTTTCGTCTAATGATTCACTACCCAAGTGACTGCAATGGCCAGAGCTGAACTGATCCGTAGCTAGGAACCAGGAATTTCTGGGTCTCCCACACGGGTGCAGGGTCCTAAGGTTTTGGGCCGTTCTTGACTGCTTTCCCAAGCCACAGGCAGGGAGCTGAATGGGAAGTGGGGCTGCCAGGATTAGAACTGGCACTCTTATGGGATCCCGGTGCGTTCAAGGTGAGGACTTTAGCGGCTAGGCCACATCACTAGGCACATTTTTTTTTTTACCTTTTTAAATCAGCTACTTGCAGATTTCAACCTAAATAGTTTCCATATATTTTCATTGGTCCTGGCTGATAATAGAAGGGAATATGGCCCCGAGGGAGTGAAGGCAAGGTGTGGGGCAGGGAGGGGAAGAAACCTGGGAGGGTAGAAGCACTGGTACTTACACAGATTGCTGTGGGAGGGGCCAGAGACACCTGAGGCTTCCGACCTTGATGTTGCAATCAACTGGAGGGAGCAGAGTGTTGCACGGAGGCGTTAAAGGGTGGAGGACAAGGATGATTTCATTTGGGGCCTGATGATCACAGGCTCTATTGTGGGTAGGTTAATTTGGCAGTAAACAGTGGAGTGGATTAGCTCTGACAGAGGCTGGAGGTGGGGAGACCTGTTGGGTTGGGCCGCATGCCCATCACAGCTGGTGCAGTCTCTGGCAGGGGAGCATGGTGAGATTAGAGCTTCAGGTGGTGCACTATGAAATGACCTGCAGATTTGCTTTGACATTGGGCCTCCTAATTTTGGCTCATTCAGTCTGCAATTCTCCATCCTTACTCCCACACTCTTTATTTTATGGAGAAAAGAAAGTATTCAAATTATGATGTGTTAAAAAGTATTTAATATGTTAGGCTGGTATAGCAGTGTATCTTTTTTTTTTTTTTTCTTGGTTATTTTGGGAAGCAGATCGATTCGGTAAAGGGAAAAGAAGTGTTTCTCTCAGACTTATCTCCTAGAATCACAATGGCTAGTTTTTGGAGGGTCTTACTTAATAGTTTTACTTTTTGTTTATTTAGCACATACTCTAAAAAATATATTTGCAAGGCAGACTTACGGAGAAAGAAAGAGAGAGAGAGCGAGCTTCCATCTGTTGATTCACTCCCCAAATGTCTGCAACAGCTAGGGCTGAACCAGGCTGAAGCCAAGAGCCCAAAGCCAGTAGCTTCAGCTGGGTCTCCCACACGGTATAGAGGCTTAAGTCTTGAGGTCACCTTCTGCTGCTTTTTCAGGCACATTAACAGGGAGCTAGATTGGAAATAGAGCTGCTGGGACTCAAACCAGCCATTCATAGGCAGCAACATAATCTGCAGCTCCACGTGCAGGCCCCAGTAGTAGATACTTTTTTTTTTTTTTTAATCACACCTTTTAATTGTTTTCTACTCTATAGTTTTGTAGGTATAGGGATTCATTGTCCTCCCCTCCTTTCTCCCTCCACTCTTTCCCCTCTAGTCATTTTGCTTTGTATTATCACAGTAGTACAGTCCCTTAGTAACAGTTATAAGTTTAACTTTCTGCTATTTAAATGTATCATAGCATGGTCGGTATAGGCAAAGGTAGAAAATTTAGTGTCATACTGTTAAGGCATATTTAAATGTTTCATTGGGAGTTCTACTTTTATTCGGGGGTAGACACATTTTTTTTTAATGACTGATCTTTTTTTTATTATTATTATTTAAAAAGGTTCAAGGGGTACAGGAAAGTGGGTAAGACTAGTATTTTTTCCATATTGTTTCCTTCATGTTTAAAGGGGGGTATTAAGGGAGAAGGCCCACCCAATTTCCCACCCTCCCGGATGTAGGGTACGCTCTGAGGTTCTTGCTCAAGTAGTTTTGATATTTCAACAGTTATGAATCGCTGCCAATCTTGCCACTCCAAGCACTATGAGGTCCTTGAAGAATCCACTGATTGACATAGTCCATCATAGCTGAGATGGTTGGTTGACCTGTTCTGTCTTCTCTCTTTTCTTGGTTAGGGTTCTGAGTCCAGCATTTTGATTGGGGAGATCTCCAAAGAAACCAGATTCTTGTATGCACTAGCCAGTACAGGGCCCGGCACAGTCCATTGGCCCGATCAGCTGGTGGTTGCAATTGCTGGATTGGTTCTGTTTTCACTCCCGACTTCCACTGGAACCAATGGGTGTTGCAGTCCAGCCTGGTTCTGCCCAGCACATACTTGGCCCTCGCATAAAGCAGTGGGAGGGGTTAGACACATTCTGCAGTTTCTTCCCAATATGCTAGCCTCTGTTGTCCCGTTCACCCAGCAGATATTTTTAAAAAACTTACTTCTTTTCATTTTTTATCTGAAAAGCAGATAACGATAAAGATAGTTCTTCCATCTTCTGATTTCCGCCTACACTCAAATTCCTGTAATAAACAAGGCTGGGCCAAGACAAAGACAAGAACCAAGGTCTCCCCAGGCTTGGTCTTCCAGGTGACGGTCGGGGGCCAAGTATTTAAACCAGCTATATCGGAAGTATAGGAGCTAGTACTGCAATACTGCGTTCTGATACTGGATGACAGACTGCTAAGTAGCAATTTAACCGCTGAGCCACATGCTCACCTGTAACAAATAATGATTGAACATCTTGTGTCAAATAATGCGTTAAAATCTAAAGTATCAGACATGATCAAGATGTGAGTCCCTGATCTGCTTAATAAGAAAGACAGGCACACAGTTTATGAAACTGTGATGAGTATTGTAACCAAAGAGTAAATAATGTGTTGTAGGATCCTCGATGGCTGTGAAGGCTCACGCATAAGAGCTTTCTGGGTCAGGCGTGTGGCATGTGGTAAAACCACAGCTCAGGGCACCTGCATCTCATATCAGAATATCTGGGTTTGAGTCACGTGTCTGCTTCTAATTCCAGTTTCCTGCTGGTGTAAACCTGAGAGGCCCCGGGTGATGGTAACTTAAGTAGTTGGGTCTCTGCTATCCACTTTGGCTTCCTGGGAGCTCTGGGTTCTTGACCCTGGTTAAGTTCAGTCTGGGCTGTTGCAAGTTCTTTGGAAATCGACCTGTAAAGATCTTTGTCTCTTGTTTCTGCCTTTCAAATAAAATGATTTTTTTTTTTAAGATTTATTTTTATTAGAAAGTCATATACAGAGAGGAGGAGAGACAGAGAGGAAGATCCTCTGTCCAAAGATTCACTCCCTAAGTAACCGCAATGGCCGGTGCTGTGCTAATCCAAAGCCAGGATCCAGGAACTTCCTCCAGTTCTCCTGCGCAGGTGCAGGGTCCCAAGGCTTTGGACTGTCCTTGATTGGTTTCCCTGGCCACCGGCAGGGAGCTGGATGGGAAGTGGAGCTGCCGGGACTAGAACCGGCATCCATATGGGATCCTGGTGCGTTCAAGGCAAGGACTTTAGCTGCTAGGCCACTGCATGGGACCCACTTTTTTTTGTTTTTAAAAGCTTTCTGAGGTAGACTATGATTATTTGGTCATGTGAATCAAACTCACATAAAGAACCTTGGTAACTAGTTAATAATAATTTTAAAAAATGGACCAGGACCTAGTGGCTAAAGTCCTCTCTTTGCACACGCTAGGATCCCATAAATGCACTGGTTCCCTATATGAGTGCCGGTTCTAATCCCGGCAGCCTTGCTTCCCTTCCAGCTTCCTGCTCGTGGCCTGAGGAAGCTGTCGAAGACGGCCCCAAAGCCTTGGGATCCTGCACCTGCGTGGGAGACCTGGAGGAAGCTCTTGGCTTCTAGCTTCAGATCGGCTTACTTCCAGCCATTGTGGTCAATGAATCATGGGACCTAAGATCTTCCTCTCTGTCTCTGTGTATCTACCTTTTCAACAAAAAGAAATAAATCTTAAAAAAAAAAAATAAAAAAATAGGATCAAAACACAGAAAAGAATTTAGGCTGTGGTGTAAGCCTTTGGATCTCGGCCTCCTCATCCCGTGTGAGTGGTTGACTGGGCTGTCCAGATCCTGTTCTCAATCACCTGTTTGTTGCCTCTGACATCCCTGTGTCTGCCTGAATGACCTTTATAAAACCATGCTGTTTAAAAAATCTTTCTGATCATTGCAGTCTCAATAAAAACTAGTGTAAGTTTCTTTGCAACCTGGTGTACACTTCCTTCTTTATGTTTTCCTTGTCTTGTGCAACATGCAGTACAGTTCTGGTTTTTGTTGTTTTCCTGCAAAGGTCATCTCTTACTCATGCTTCCATGATTCTGAACACGTCGGTCCTTTCTAGCACTAACTTCATTTTCTGGGGGAAATCATATTAAAATCATCTTGTATTTTTTCTTCTCAGTGAATGTTGATTGAAGTTTTACCACATACAAGGGCACAGCTGAAAGTTCACCGGAGAGGGCCAGGTGTTGGGTCACATGCATTCCTTAGCATAGTATTTATGTTCACATGCTGGTTGTCCTCTTGATTCTGCCTGCCTGCTTATGCACGCCTTGGAAGAATTAGGGTTGAGGTCTCTGAGGTAATTGTTTTCAAATATTTATTTATTTTTATTGGAAAATCAGATTTACAGAGAGAGAGAAAGATCTTCCATCCCCTGATTCACTTCTCAAATGACTTCAACTTGTGCGTCTTGGCCCAACCAAAACCAAGAGCTGAGGTCTCCAGCATGGGTGGCAGATGTTATTGTACTGCTCTCTAGGTACATTAGTAAGGAGCTGGATCGGAAGTGTTACATCTAGGATTTGAACTGGCCTCCTGTTATAACATGCTTGACATCATACAATCAGCAGCTTAACCCACCATGCTGCCATGCTGGCCTCTAGGGTAATACTAAATTTTTTTCTTTTTTTTCCCCAAGTGAGTTGCTCCACCTGCAGCACTGGCATTCCGTATGGGCACTGGTTCAAATCCCTGCTGCTTTACTTCCTGTTCAGCTCCCTGCTGACACTCCTGGGTACATAGCAGAGGGTGGCCCAAGTGTTTTGGCGCCCCAGTACCCAAAAGGGAAACCCAGAAAAAGCTCCTGCCTCCCAGCTTTAGCCTGGCCCTGTCCTGGCTCATTTGGCCTTTTGGGGAGTGACCCTGCCGATGGAAGACTGCTCTCTGCCTCTGTTACTCTCACTGTGATTCTGCCTTTGAAATAAATAAATAAATCTTAAAAGAGAAAAGATTTTCACAAGCAGTTAGAATAAGGTATAATAAGGCTTATTTATCATATGGCAAAAATAGGACTGCTGAGAAGCAGTGTGAATACAGTTATGGTGCCATATGCCAGATTCGCTGCTCGTAGGGTATGACCAAGGAGGGACTGTTGGTGGTGGGAGGAGGTACAAGGAAAGCTTTTGTTGCCATGTGATGGGGAAGGCTTGGAGGGACTGCCTGCAGGGCTTTTGGTGCAGAAACTCAGAGGCTGAGGTTCCCTGAACGTAGTGGTGTTCGGTTTTGTTGGTGTTTTCTGCTGCAAGGAGCCCAATGGGAGGAAATGAGGCCCAGAGCTGAGTGATTCAGAAGAGAACGCTGCAGCCAAAACTGGGCAAATATCTCAGCCTCTGACAAGCCCATGCCTGATATCTAGAACAAAGTTTGAAAACATTAAAAAAAAAAAAAAACTAATATCTTGGTGTACCTAGGTTTGCTTACCAGAAACTGGTGAGGTAATGCTATCATGAGAGATTGTAAAGACATGAATGAGATGAGAGATGGCACAGGGGATTAACAGGCTAATCTCCCACCTGTCAGTGTCAGCATCCCATACGGGTTCCAGTTCATGTTCTGGCTGCTCCACTTCCTATACAGCTTCCTGCTTATAACCTGAGAAAGCAGTGGAGGATGGTCTAAAGCCTTGGGCCCCTGCCTGGGAGATCCTGAAGAAGGTTCTGGTTCCTGGATTTGGATTAATTAAGCTGTAGTGATTACAGCCATTTTTTGGGAACTGAACCAGTGATTGGAAGATCTTTCTTTCTCTTTGTCTCTTCTCTCTGTAAGTCTGCCTTCCCAATAAAAATAAATATTAAAAATGACATAAATGGGTTAATGCTTATAAAATCCTTGCAACAATGTTTGGCCTGCAGGAAGGGCCCAATAAATGCAGGTGATGTGGGCTTGAGGGTCTTGTCTTTCTTGGAAATCAGCTTTGGCTGATTTTGTACCCATGGAGGCTTATTTGTGGCAGACTAATTTGATCCTTCTGCCTTTCTGGGTTTTATTATTATTATTATTATTATTATTATTATTATTATTATTATCATTTTATGATACAGTTCCATAGGCCCTGAGATTTCCCTTTCCCCCTCCACAAGCCCTCATCTTCCCCCACTGAGCTCCCCTATATAATTACTGTAGCATAGTTCTTTGTAAACAGTTATATGTCTGTCATTGCGAGCATGGACAGTGGCACAGAGTCTGGTCCTTCTGCCTTTCAAACTTACGTTTACAGGAAATGCCATTCCTGTGAAGATGAAATGGGCTGGAACTGCTTTTCTGTTAATTTCTGACCTCACTTTACCCTGTCCCTGCATAATTGCTTGTTCTTCACCTGCGTTCCCACAGCTCTTTATCTCCACATTGCATTTCTTCGGCTGTCCCGGAGGAGCTCCCTGGGGCCATTCAGGATTGTTACTCACCTTTACTCCCCAGTGGCAAGCATAGTGCCAATCACCAGCCTGCTCTGGGCACCCCTGACATGTTGGTTGAGTTTGATGGGTTTACAAGGGAGTTGCCTTAACTTAGAATTCAGGAGAAAAGTCTTTCCATAGAAATGTCTTGGCATGTTGCAACAGGTGGGTGTTTTCATTCTTTCATGCAGCACGTATTTATTGAGTGCCTACTGTACATGGAGCTGTGGGCAAGAAAGTTGAGTCAGGTGTGTACTCTGCCCTGGTTGTGTTGACGCAGGTAGTCTGAATTGTAGGTGGAAGGGCAAGTGTAAATGGTTGTTGATAGGTTTAATGAAATAGGCTGTGAAGTGGTTTAGTTGTATTGGATTTTTTTGTGTGTGTGATGTGCAATTACTTTGATCAAAGAACCTCATAATTAAAGTAAAACAATATCCCTTTGGCTGGCAGCTGGATTTTCGTTATTCTGTTCACTGAATTGGCTAGTCATTTACACAGTGTACAGTTGCATAACAAGCCTGATTGTGTCTCAGATTTTAATCCCTGGCAGGAATGATTCCACCTTTGTGAGAAAGGGATATGCACCTGTCCCTGGCCGAAATGCCTTCTTGGACTCTGGTTGCTTTCTGTTGGATTACCTCCATAGGCAGTGCTTGATATTATGTTTGACGAGGGGTGCCTGGTCACAGGTTTTATTACAGCTACGTTCTCAAGCTTTTGGTCAATCTGCCTCTGCTTTTCTCATCGTAATTCTCTGGCACCTGTAGCGTACTCCATATAACACCTCCTCCTTCATTAGTTAATTAACTTGCTCATTCATTTAAAAGGTAGCAGATTTGTTCTGCTGTAACCACTTATATATAACTCTTTACTCAGACCATTTCGAAACACTGGAACACATTTTTACCTAATGGAATGTTCTCTGTTTGAAGCTTGACTAAGGCCCTGTGAACTCCAGGGGTCTTTGCACTCCAGAGACCACGAATACTTGTCTGGGACTCTGACATACTTTGGTGCCTGAGCCTCTGTTAGTACATGGAAGCTGATCCTGGTACACCAAAGCCCCTCACACAAATACAGGTTAATTAAATCAACTCTAACTCTGAGGAGTGAAGTCTGTAGAGTCGGAGGATTTTTTATCACTCTGATTTTAAGAATATGTTTAAAGTTCTTTTTACCTGTGGACATTTTAAAAAAAAAACTCCGATTCTAAAATATCAAATCTATCAGAACAGTTACATGGTATTGAAGTGCTCCTTTAATATGCAAACACACACAGACTGCATTTAACAATTCCATCTTGTCAGAGTGGTGAAAATCAAAAGGCTGATGGCGTGGTTCATTGATAAGACAACAGGGGGAAAAGTCCTGTTTTCCTGAACATAAGCTAGTGTGAACGAAGTGGTGCTGCCTCATGAGAGGAAGCAACAGTGCATAGCAAGCTCACTTGGCACTTAACCTGTTACCTAGCAAACTCACTTGTAGGAATTAATCTCCCAGATACATTGGCAGAAATAAGGAAAAGCTGTCCACAAGACTATATGTTATAGGCCACGCATAATTGCAAAAGAGTAGAGAAAGTCAAAGCATCAATACAGAAAAAACAGAGTGGAGTTTTTGGGTCTTTTGTGTGTGTTAAAGTCTAGATGTTGGCATTTGGCACAGTGATTAGGAGACAGTTCCAGCTCCTCCATATTCTGATCGCCATGCTAATGTGCACCTTGTGAGGCAGTAAGCCATGGCTCAAGTACTAGGCTCTCTGCTGCCCACGTAAGAGACCCGACCCCTGGTTTCTGCCTAGCACAACCCCTACTATTGCAAGCATTTTGGGAAGTGAACCAGCAGATGAACAGTATCTTTCTCACTTCCTTCCTCTGCCTTTCAAGTGAAATATATAATTTTTTTTCATTTTTTAAAATTATATTTTGACAATCTTTACACAGTTAATTAGGGTAAAAAGTTTCAAGGGCTGCAGGAAAGTGGGTAAGACTAGTATTTTTTCCATATTGTTTCCTTCATGTTTAAAGGGGGGTATTAAGGGAGAAGGCCCACCCAATTTCCCACCCTCCCCAGGTTCCGGAGAAATTTGTAATTTTAAAACAAGTTTGGGACCTGGCACGATACCGTAGTGGTTAAAGTCCTTGCCCTGCATGTGCCGGGATCCCATATGGTCACCAGTTCTAATCCGGTGGCCCTGCTACCCATCCAGCTCCCTGCTTGTGACCTGGGACAGTAGTTAAGGACAACCCAAATCCTTGGGACCCTGTACCCATGGGGGAGACCTGGAGGAAGTTCCTGGCTCCTGGCTTCAGATTGGCTTATCTCCAGCTGCTGTCACTTGGGGAGTGACCCATTGGACAGAAGATCTTTCTCTCTGTCTCTCCTCCTCTCTGTATATCTAACTTTGCAATAAAAATAAATACATCCTAAAAAAAAAAAACAAAAACAAGTATGGTATTTCATCACAGTGTAATGTTACATACTTACAAGAGGCAATCAACCTTGTTTCTAGTACATATGGCCCTATTATCTTTAGTTCATTAAAGAAAATATGAAAATAACATGCTTAAATTTTGTTTTAAAATATTTTTATTGAGAAGTCAAGGATTTAGAAAGAGAAAGATGTTCCATCTGCTGTTTCACTCTCCAAGCAGCTACAGTGGCTGGAGCTGAGCTGATCTGAAGCCAGGAGCCTCCTTCAGGTCTCCCACATGGGTGCAGGGTCCCAAGGCTTTGGGCCATCCTCTATGGCTTTCCCAGGTCACAGGTAGGGAGCTGGATGGGAAGTGGAGCAGCTGGGATATGAGCTGGTATCCATATGCCATCCTGGCATGTGTAAGGGGAAGACTTTAGCCACTAGGCTGTCATGCTGACCCAGTATGCCTTTATATAAAAAGATTGTTTGCACCCAAATAAGCTTGTGTTTTAATTTCATTTTGTCACAGCTTATTTTGAAATACCCTCATATATGTATTTGTATTGAAAGAAAAGTAGTTAATAGGAGGATGAACCAAAACTAGACTATCATGAACATCCCTTGTATTAGGTCTGGCTTTGGAACTATTAAGTATGGTGCAACATTATAATTTTCTTTTAATATTTATTTATTTGTATTGCAAAGTCAGATGTACAGAGAGAAGGAGAGACAGAGAGGAAGATCTTCCGTCCAATGGGTCACTCCCCAAGTGACAACAGCTGGAGATGAGCCAATCTGAAGCCAGGAACCAGGAACTTCCTCTAGGTCTCCCACACGGGTGCAGGGTCCCAAGGCATTGAGCCATCCTTGACTGCTGTCCTAGGCCACAAGCAGGGAGCTGGATGGAAAGTGGAGCTGCTGGGACATGAACCGACGCCCTGGCGCATTCAAGGCGAGGACTTTAGCAACTAGGCCACGCCACTGGGCCCAACATTATAAAATTATAACTGAGGATAGAAATACCTTGAAATTTGAAAGCCACAGTGTTTAAATTTGGTGATTTATCTTTTTTTTTTTTTTTTACATTTTTTTTTTAAATTTAATTTTGACAATCCTTACAAATTTAATTGGGGGTAAAAAAGGTTCAAGGCCTAAAGGGGGATATAGAGGAAGAAGCCCCACCCAGTTTCCCGCCCACCCTAAGTCCCAGATGTGGGGCATGCTCTGAGATACTCGATCAAGTGGTTCCAATAGTTATTGGTGATTTATCTTTACCAAGAGAAATTATCAGCAAAACTTGTTTTGTACAATTAGGATATGCATACATTTCTGTTTTATGGTTTGAATAGCATGATCTCCCAACACAATGGCTCACATTTCAGTTAGCACAATGCTTTTTTTTTGTTTTTTTAATAAATTGTACTTATTTTTATTGGAAAAGCAGATCTCATATGAGATGCCGCTGTGTGCCATGCAAGGACTTTAACCATTAGGCTACCATTGCTGGGCCCATCACAATGTTTTCAGTGCAATAAATTTGATAAAACATAAACTCAATGTTCACAGTTGTACCGCAGTACTGTATAAATAGCACGTGTACTTCATGATTAGTGGCCAGTCATATAACCTCTCTGAGAACCTATTGGTGACTGTTTCCTCAGTATTTGCTGTTCAGTTTATACAAAGCAGCAACTTGTGTTGTTTCTTTGTGGTAGATAATACCATGTGACCCATTACATAAAAATGAGTCAACAGGAAGGAAATAGGAAAAAGATGAAAAGGTACAACACTGGAAATGAAATTTTAACAGCACTAATGAAGTCACAGAAAAAAAAAAAGGACTTTGGGAGACTGGAGCAGAAGGGATTTAATCAAGATGAGCTTATTGATTTGCAGGACAGGAGTGGTTGTGGGAAAAGGATAAAGATATCCCAGTTAAGTAGTACCTCAAAGACATTTCATATGAAAGAAACTGTCGGAGATATTTTGTCACAATGAAAGAGCAAAGTTAACCCTGTGTTCACAAAGACCCTTTGCTAAAATATAAAAAAATCATTCACTTTGTCAATTGAAATTGTTACTGGAAACTTGCCCTGTACTGTATTGTCTTTCTCAAAATGGTATTTTCTTCTCTTGCTCTTAAGGTGGCCAGTCCATCTTGGGTATACTCCTAGATGCAGTCATAAGGGTTATATGTATCATTTCTCCCTAAAGGAACCATACCTCTTTGTGGAATAGTGGCTGGTTCTTGGTCTGGAAGTACATGAGATAAATTTAAAATTTTTCATGTTTAGGATGGCAGGACCTCTGAAGAAGAGCATTGGAATGATACCAGAAGGACAGAATAACTTTGAGGGTTTTCATTAAGGCAGAGTTCAGGGGGGCATAAAAAATGATAACTGCAGTGGATTAAACTACATCAAATGTGTGTAGGCCATGAATTTAAAATGGTAGTACAACCACAACAAAACCCAGTGATACCTTTGATGAATGGCAGGGAATGAACTCATATTTATTTTTAAATAAAATAATAAAGGATAGAATCAAGCATTTATGCTAGTTTTCTTAACATACTATAACTTAGGATACCGAACAGTTGACAAGGACAAGATTTTGAAAGAAAAATTAGTATCTAGTAATAACATTGGAATATTATAATTTTGCATTTTCTATCTGAATAATGACTATCAATAGCTGCCTCACAGAGAGCATCTCTAATTCAAAAATCTGAAGTGCTCCAAGATCTGAAACATTCAGAACATGAACGTGATGCACCAAGTGGAAAATTCCACACCTGACTCATGTGACAAGTCCCAGTCAAAACACTGGTGCCTGAAATATCTGATATAAAATTACCTTCAGGCTATGTGCATAAAGTGTGTAGGAAACATCAATGAATTCTGTGTTTAGCCTTGGTTTCCAATCTCCAAGACCTCTCATTGTATATATGCAAATATCCTGAAATTTCACTTATGGCTCAAGCATTTTGGAAAAGGTGTACTTAACCTGTTAAGTACCATTAGCTGAAAAACTAGTGAGAGACTTTATAATATAATGCTAGAAAGACTGATAGTACCTGAGTCCATTATTTTATAAGATTTTTTTTTTTTAAAGGAGAGACATAACTATGTTGATTCATTGGACTGTAGATTGTCTAATATACTAAGATTCCGAGGGGGAAAAAATAAGTAAAAAAAAATGTGAAGGGTTGGATATTACATAACAGAATGAAGAGCTAGCAGGAAAGACATTTAATCCTCTCAGGTAAGAAAAGAAAGGACTGGGTTTTCCAGTTTTAAAGAGTTGGAGATAAAAAAAAAGTCACAATACTGCTAGCCTTAATACTAAGCCAGTGTTTCTGCACCACTGCAGTGGTGTTGCTTATGGATAAGGCTTCACTTGATATCTATATCTGTAGAGACAGAAACTGCAAGGGCTTAGGTTAAAGACTTCCCTGAATCTAGGAAACTGCTCTGTGTGCTTTTCCTGGCCTTTTGCCGCCTTCTGTTCAGAATCTGAACACAACAGTTATGAGCCTTGAATCAGGGGTCAGCCACGGGCTGACCACCCTCTGTGGAAGTTAACATTCTTTAAGAGGTGAAAACTGATTACACGTGGCCTCCAGAGGCAGTAACCCCATCGCCATCGAGTAGTAATGATCTAGCCAGTCCTTTCTGTATAACTTGTGAGAGACAGCAAGACCCTCTGGAGAACCACTGGGTACCTCTCCTTTGGCCATATCCAAAAAGCTTTGGTGAGCTGCTTGACATCAAAGAAAACAGGAAGAAGACTCAAGGCAATGGGATTCATCTGGGAGAGCTATAGAACCAGGGGGAACATGATTTCTTCAACCCCAAGGGTTCCCTAGGGACAATTTAGAGTGTCCAACAGAAAGAGTGCTACACATGAGCAACACTGCCAACCACCAGCAATGAGTGAAAAGGAGAAAGGAGTCTCTTGGCAGTAAGTGGTGGGTAACTAGTTTCTACTGTCGTCAACCTTTAATCAGGAAAGTCTAGGGCTTCCATATTGCATGTAGGCAGTGTGAGGCTGTCCAGATCGTCTATTTCCCAGGAATGTGATAGAACTCTGAAAATAAATGCGTGAGTGTTGAGAAAACTGGGTATTACTTTATCTTGTGAGTCAGTTATTTGATACCGACAAAAATAGGTAAACTGCTTGGGGACCAATCTATAGGTCTTCAAAAGAGTTTATGGAAAAATGTGTATTATGACAAAAACTATGCATTGATTGCAAAAGGTTGTTTTCCACCTTAAAAATTTGTTTGGGATTACTTTCCATGATTTTTTGAGAAAGTTGTTTATTTGAGAGGCAGATTTAGAGAGAGGGAGAGAAGGAGAGAGATCTCCTATCCACTGGTCTCCACTGGATCTTTTCTCCTCATCTTCTGTATCTTGGCCCAGTCAGGAGGCAGGTCCTCCATCTAGGGTGGCAGGTGCCATCTTGTGCAGGGAGCTAGGTCAGAAGCGGAACATGTGGCACTTGAACTGGCATTAATATGAAATGCTGGCTCTGTAGGCTAGGGTTTAACACATTATGCCTTAGTGCTGGCGCTTCTGTAAATTTTTATAATTAAGGCTTTTGAAAAGGTTTATTTATGTATATGAAAGGCAGATTTCAGGGAGAGAGGGAGTGATATGTTGGATCTGTAGAATCACTCTCTGAAATGGCAGCAATGGCCAGGGTTAGGTCAGGTCAAAGCCAGGAGTAACTCCATTTGAGTCTCCCACATGGGTGACAGGGTTCCAAGTACTTGTGCTGCCTTCTGCCATCGTCCAAGATGCACTAGCAGGGAGCCAGATGAGAAATGGAACAGGCAGCATTTAAATAGGCACTCAATACAGAGGCTGGCTTCAAGGGAAACGGTTTAATTTGTGCCACAATGCTGGCCACAACATCCTTATCTCTAGTTACTAGACTATTGTACCTGCTCTCATCCTAGATGTTAACTTTCTTTCAAATCTCAAATATCTCTAGAGAAAACCAAAACAGCTAACTATACCAATATATCACTACTTGCATTTGCCAAAAGCTTGCTACCTAAGCTTATGAGTGATGTTAAATTTGCAAGTGCAAAAGTGAGACCTATCTAGGTATCAGAAAAAAAAAATATTTTCCAGAAAGACCATAAAGCCAGGATTCCAAAACTGCTTCTGTTAGAAAATACCCATAGCTTCTCCAGACATGGTGCATAGCAGAGTGGTTAACATGATGGACTCTGGGGCCAGAGTGTCAGCATCATATCTCAGTTCTACCACTTACCAGCTGCATGACTTTGAGAAAATTATCCATCTTCTCAGGGCTTCATTTTTCTTATCTGTAATGCAAGGATGGTAATACTGTTCTTGGCTTCAGACTTGTGATGGGGGTTTGTTTAATATGGGTGAAGCACTTCGGACGGGTTCAGGTGTATTGTGAGTGTTCAGTAAATTCATATTACTCACAAAATTACACTCCTTTTCTGTCATTGTGCTTAAATTTTGGTATCTAAGACTGTTACTAAATGTCTTAAGCATAAATGTCTCAAGTGTACTTAGTGAACAAATAATAAGTGGGAGACAATCATCTCTATGTGAATTTCCAAGTCAAAGTGAAGGGACACATTAAGTTGTTAGGCATTAGAAGGCCTGAGGCTAGACAGCTTTGCCAGGTGCTGGTGCCTACATCTGGCAGCTGAGAACTCTGCTTCCAGCTGTCAGTTCTTGCTTAAGCAAATTCTAATTGAATTAGCAAGGAAAACTTCCTTCTTTCTGAAAACTTAAGAAATAGCATGAACCTCAAAAACTGTATTACAGAGTTGGCATTGTGGCACCTCAGAATAAGGTAACATCCGCAATGTTGGCATCCTTTGTGGGCACTGGTCTGAGCCCCAGCTGCTCCACATTTGGTGTAACTCCCTGCTAATTTTCCTGGGAAACCAATGGAAGATGGCTTGGTGGGACCTCTGCCACCCATGTTGGAGACCTGAATGTTGTTCTGGGCTTGGGCCTGGGCCAGCATTGGCTGTTGCTGCATATAAATCTTTAAAACAAACAAGCAAAAAATTAACCAAGTAAAAAAATAGGCCACTATTGTCATAACATCTGTATGTATTTTCCTTAAATTAATCCTTAACCGTAATGCCTGGAAGGGGTTTTATCAGTTCAGTAATGTATAGATCTTGATCATGGCAGTGTGTAACCGGTTATTAATCAGATTTTAAAAAGAGGTCAGAGTTGGAGGAAGGAAAGACAGAAAGAGATTGTCCATCTGTTGATTCTCTCCCCAGATGTCTACCACAGCCATCTACCACAGGGCCACGGTGAAGCTGTCACCAAGAGCTTCATCTAGGTCTCCCAGTAGAGTAGCAGAGGCCTTCCAGCATCTTTCACCGCTTTTCCCAGGCCATTAGCAGGAAGCTGGGTAATAAGCCCAGCAGCTGGGACTCAAACCAGCACCCAACTGCATGCTAGTGTCACTGACAGTGGATTTGTCAACTATGTCACAATGCCAGCCTCAACATTTTGTGCTTGTTTAGAGATTACTTGTCTATTTGCGACAGTTACAGAGAAAGGGACAAAGATAGAAATCTTCTACCTACAGTTCATTCCCGAGATGACTACAATGGTTAAGGTTGAGCCAGGCTGACACCAGGAGCTTCATCAGGGTCTCACATGTGGATGTCAGGGTACCAAGCACTTTGACCATCTTCTACTGCTTTCCCAATCCATTAGTAGGAAGCTGGAGCAAATGTAGAGCAGTCAGTGCCCATATGGGATTCAGGCATTACAGGCAGTGGCTTTACTCACTGTGCCACAATGCTGGCCCCAGATCTGGTACATTTTCAGGATATTTACAATTGAAAAATACAGTGGCCCTTTCTCTGATTAAGTAAGTTCTTAGAAAATAAAAAATGGAAAAAAAAAAAACAATTTTCTCTCCAAAGTTCCATAGGTATTTTAGACGTAATATATGTTGAGTGTATGTTAGCTTTACTTAGTTCTTTCCTGGAATCACACATTAAGAACTTCAGTTTGTTGGTTCATTCCTTAAATGTCTGCAAGTAGCCCAGGGCCAGAAGCAAGAACTAGTAACTCAATGTAGGACTTCCATGAGATAGAAAAGCAATTACTTGAGCCATTACCACTCCCTGTTAGGGTCTGCGTTGACCAGAAGATGAAATTGAGAACCAGAGTTGAGAATGGGAATCAAACCTAAGTACTACCATTTGCAACAGGGACACCTTAACCTCTAGGCACAATACCCGCTTCTGATTTAGTTTTAATCTTCCTGTTTTGCATGTGATTTAGGTAGGAAGCAAAGCCCATGACAAGTAATCTGAAGCGAAACTTAAGGGACTTTTTGGAAGACAGCCTCTGTACTCAAATGGAATTTAACATTATACCCTATATTCATTTTTTAATTATTTGGGTCCAAAATTTGAGAGGAGAAGCAACAGCACACTTAGGACAGGCCAGACATCACGGAAAATGCTAACAGTTGACATAACGTCTTTTATGTGTGGGGAGACCAGGTCCTAGTGTAAGAGCGAGCTGTAATTTACTGATCATTATGGCTTATTTGCATATGTAATTTTTTCCACAAAAAGAAAAGAAATTCTTGCAGAGAATGAGAATTATTTCCCCACTCCTTTTGTGTATTTAGGAAAATTTGGAGATGATTTGAAAGAATGGGAAAATTCCATACTTATAGAAGACCACAACAAAATATTGGTGGAGAGATCAATGTTTTAGACAAATATGGAGAATAATGTTGTTCACTTATCTTGGAGTGTTTGTGGAATTCCAAAATGTCATGCATTTATAATGCAGTGCTTCTCAGCCTGTAGTGAAACCATGAGTCACCAAGGAATTCTTAGATTCAGTAGCTCTGGGTGGCGCAGCCAAGTGCATTCTACAATGCAGCTTGTGTTCAGGGCAGCTGCTGCTCTGGAACCCTTAGTGTGAGCATCAAAGTGCTGAAGCAGAGGTCTCAAACTTGGCTGTGACTAAGCCACCTGGGCTGTGACTTGGAGCCTTAGGGAGTTTATAATCTCCTCAGTTCATTCTGTGTAGCTCAGTCTTTGCAAGAGTTTACCGTTGGCTCAGTCTAAGGGAGCACCCGGGGAAGTCCTTGATTTCACTGTGAGGTTGCCTGTGTGTGTCTTAGATTATTATTTTGTTTTCCCCTTCTCTTTTGGACTCTGTGTTTTTGAAACAGTTCCTTTTCTAAACAGACCACAGTTAAACAAGAACTTGTTTTCTTATTCTTAAACTAATCAAACACTGCTAGACTTCCTGATCAGCATGTGCTAACTAGTGTTAGCACTGTGAATTGGCATAAGCTCCAGAAAGGCCCAAAGCAGAGTAGTCCTTCACGCACTTCCCATGAGCAAATATGTGGTTTCCTTTGGACTTTTTGAAATGTTAACTAGTGAACGTATCTTTGTGGACTCAGTAAAAGTCCACTCATCAACAATAAGGAGAGAACCCGTCAGATGGTGCAAAGTTTGGGGATAGCTCTCATTGGCAGATGTAAGAGGAAGTCTTGCCAGCTGCAACCATGGCTGAGTTCTTCATAGTTCTCTGTTTCAGTAATTATCTTTTGGCTGCCTTTCTGCTCAAACAAGCAAACATTCCTCTTAATCCTCTCCAGCCTCATGACTTGATAGGCACGAAAGCTAGGAGTTTGTGGTAGGTAAAGAGTGAAGGTTAAGATATCAGCAAAGACTTCTGAGAAGAGCTGCATTTGTTGAGATTTGAATAATGGTATAAGGGGTCTTGAGCCACAGAGGAGGGAAAAGGGCGGTCAACAAGGAAAAAATATTCTCTGGCAAGGTTCACAGCAGGAGAGAAGTGTTGGGCTGCAGGGCGTTGCTGTTGCTGTGTCAGGGAGGGGCAGGAGGGAGGGCAGAGGATGATAAGGTTGCAGAAATTGGGCCAGTTTTGGAAGGAAGGGGGTTGGGGTTGGAATACCCTGTAAGTTTTCCTCTGTCCTGTAGACAGCAGAGAATGCATCATTTTCTTTTTTTTTTTTTCCTTTATTTCTGATAAGGAAGTAACATTTGATGATATTTTAGGAAATGTATAGTGTATATTCTGGCAGAAATGTTGACGATTGAGTGGGGAGAAGTTGGCACAAGAAGCAGGCCAAACCTCAATAAAGTGTTAAAAAGCCTAGGTGGGGGCCCGGCGCGGTGGTGCAAGTGGTTAAAGTCCTCGCCTTGCACGCCCGGGATCCCATATGGGCGCCGGTTCTAATCCCGGCAGCTCCGCTTCCCTTCCAGCTCCCTGCCTGTGGCCCGGGAAAGCAGTCGAGGATGGCCCAAAACTTTGGGACCCTGCTCCTGCGTGGGAGACCCGGAAGAGGCTCCTGGCTTCGGATCGGCATAGTATCGGCCCGTTGCGCTCACTTGGGGAGTGAATCATCGGATGGAAGATCTTCCTCTCTGTCTCTCCTGTCTGTATATCCGCCTTTCCAATAAAAAAAAATAATAATAAAAATAAATCTTTTTTTAAAAAAAAGCCTAGGTGATATATGAAGAAGAATCTAATGAGTTTTAGGGGGTCTGGAGGTATTGGAAGATTTTCTGTCTGTTTTCAATTTCAAAAGGAGTTGAAAGTGTCAGCTCTGAAGGGGAATAATGCTGACTGGACAGAGAATTCAGTAAGAATGCAGATGGTGAACCCTCAGTGGTTTCTAGGCTTAAGTGGATGTCCACATCGCCTGGAGCATTTAGTGAAGCTCATCTTTAGACTCACCTACGGAGTTTCTGATTCTGCAGGCTTCGGTGGAGCCTTAAAATTTGCAAAAAAAAAATGCTGGAAAGGAGCTTTAAAGATACAGATACATGAAAGGGAATGCCAGTTGGTAGAACTGACGCTAAACTACAGCCATAATTAAACCATTTCATTGAAAAGGCAGAGACCAACAGATTTTTCTCCAGCAATCTGCTCATGATAGATCTTTTAAAGTATGTATATATTTGTATGTATCACACACATATGCACACATATATACATATATATGGGGAGAATAATAGCACAAGACACACTCTGAAACAGTAAGCATGAGACCATGGAGTGGACAGCTATATTAGTATGGCAAACACAAAGTTGAAGCAGTGGAACAGGGTTCCTGGGAAGCCAACTTCAGCCTTTTAGAGGACTGGGGGCCCCACCTTCTAATGACAGCAGATGTCTCTGGAGATATGCAAACAAGGTAGTCTCATTGAAAAAGAGCATTCTTGCATGGAGAATTGGATTAGATGACCCTTGTCTCCTTCCTGAATTTTAAAAATTTGATTGTAGTTGTTTTGTTTTTACAATAGTTGTGGTTTTCTTTTTACGATTACAAAAGCAGTCATATATTCATTTGAAAATATTTAGAAAATTTTAAAGAACCAGAAGAAAAAGTCATCTGATTCTCCATACAGAGTCTGACATAACATTTTGCTGTAGTGGCTCAGGCAGCTCTTTTTAGTTTTAAAGGATTTATATATTTGAAAAGCAGAATTACAGAAAGAGAGGGAGAGACAGAAGGGCCTTCCATCTGCTGGTTCACTCTTCAGTTGTACACAATGCCTGAGTCTGAGCCAGGCCAAAGCCAGCAGCCAGAAGCTTCTTCCAGATCTCCCACGTGATTCAGGGTTCAGTCACTTGGGTTATTTTCTGTCACTTTCCTAGGTTCATTAGTAGGGACCTGGATTGTCAATGAAGCAGCTAGACCTTGAACTATTGCACCCTTTGGATGTCTGGGTCATAAGCATCAGTTTAAGTCGGCCATAGTCAATTTTTTATATATAAAATTTTAAATGTATTTTGTTGGAGATGGGAGGGGAGAGATTTCCTCTAGATCAATACTGCTGGGAACAGGAAGCCGGAACCAGAGTGGGCCCCTGCACTGTTATATGGGGGCCTATCCTGTAGTCAACTTCTTAATTCAATTATTTAATTCAATTTTGGTAAAGCAGGGTCCTAACAGATACTGTGTCATCTAATTTCTTAAAAGCCTTTCAATTATGATTTTTTTTTACTTGTCAATAAGGTGTTTGTTTTTTTTTAAAGATATATTATTATTTTTTTAATTGGGAAGGTAGATTTACAGAGAGAAGGGGAGACAGGGAGAAAGTTCTTCCATCTGCTGGTTCACTCCTCAAATGGCCACAAGGATCAGAGCTGAGTTGATCCAAAGCCAAGAGCTTATTCTGGGACTCCCATGCAGGTGCAAAGACCCAAGGCTTTGAGCCATCTGCCAATGCTTTTCCAGGCCACAAGCAGGGAGCTGGAAGGGAAGTGGAGCAGCCAGGTTACCAACCAGTGCCCATATGGGATGCCAACATGTGCAAGGCGAGGACTTCAGCCACTAGGATATCGCACAGGACCCAAGTTTTTGTTTTTGTATTTTCTTTAATAAAGCAGAATATTTTTTTAAAGATTTATTTATTTTCATTACAAAGTCAGATATACAGAGATGAAGATCTTCCATCTGATGATTCACTCCCCAAGTGAGTGCAATGGCTGGTACTGCGCCAATCTGAAGCCTGGATCCAGGTACCTCTTCCAGGTATCCCACACGGGTGCAGGGTCCCAAAGCTTTGGGCTGTCCTCGACTGCTTTCCCAGGCCACAAGCAGAGAGCTGGATGGGAAGCGGAGCTGCTGGGGGAATTGGAACCGGGATCTATATGGGATCCTGGCACGTTCAAGGTGAGGACTTTAGCCGCTAGGCCATGCTGCCGGTCCCTAAAGCAGAATTTTTAAAATGTGTGTGTATTTAGAGACTTATTTTATTTGAAAAGCAACATTACAGAGAAAGAGAAGGAGAGGAAAAGCGATACCTTCCATCTCCCAAGATGGTCGGAATGGTCAGGGCTGGGCAGGGTCAACACTAAGAACCAGGACCTTTCTCCAGCTCCCCCACGTGAGTGCAGGGTTCAAGGGCTTAAGTCCCCTTCCCCTGCTTTTCTGGGCCCTCAGTGGGTGGGTGAATGGTGGGGCTGAAATGGAAGTAGAGCAATCCAGAGTTGAACCAGCTGCTATGTAGGCTGCCAGTTGCCCCAGGCAGAGTCTTAGCTTGATATGTAAAGCTGGTCTTGTAAAGTAGGATTTAGGAATTTAGGAATCTGTTGTAAGAATTCCAAACAATAATCTTTCTCAGCTTTTCTAATAAATCTTGCTTTAAAACTTAAAAAAAAAAAAAGAAGAAGAATTCCAAACAATAGAGGACTATCTAATTCCATGCTTTGTTTCTCAAGAAATCTGTGTAGTATTAGCAGCCATTACATATGAAGGATAAGCCACGGATAAGTGACCTTTTTAGTGTGTATGATAGATGAATGATGATCAGTAAAGGATCTGGAGGAAGGATGAGTTGGAGTTAGTACCGATGGGAATGGTTGTGCTTCTGCTGACCTCACAATAATTAGGGGTCAGTGGCTGGCCTTGGCCCATTTCTCAGGTTGACCCTTTGTTTCCATCCTTTGTCTTCATCCTTTGCCTAGTTGTTTAAAATGAAATTTCATGATCTTCATTTTATTGTGAGATTTGTTGTTTTGAAAGATTTATTCACTGGGGCTGGCATACCCATATTGATGCCAGTTTGAGACTGGATGCTCCTTATCTAACGTAGTTCCCTGCTAATGTGCCTGGGAAAGCAGAAGGTGGTCGCCCAAGTCCTGGGACCTCTGTACCCTTGTGGGGGACCGAGAAGAAGCTCCTGATTCTGAATTTCTTGCTCCTGGCTTCAGCCTGGCACAGTCCTGACCATTGCAGGCATTTGAAGAGTGAACCAGCAGATGGAAGATCAGTCGCTCTTGCTCCTTCTTTGTCTTTCTGCGACTTAGCTTTTTTGAGTAAATACATCTTAAGAAAAAAAAAATTTATTAATTTGAGATGCAGGGAAACACATACATGTACGTCTTCCATTTTCACTTCCTAATGGTTCTGCAGCTGTGTGTGCGAGCCAGAAAAAAGCTAGGAACCAAGTCCTCCACATTGGTGACAGGGGCACATTGGGCCAGTATTTGCTGCTGTGCCAGGAAAAGACCCAGATCAGAAATAGAGAAGCTGAGTCCCAAATTAATACTCCAGTATATGCAGTGCTGCTGTTGGAGGTGGCGGCTTAATTCCATGTTCCATGATGTAACCCCCATTGTTTGTCTTCTTACATTCTACCCTCATGTTTTTACTATGCATACACAGGTTGACTTTTGCTATGCAAACAGTTTGGAAGGCCATTTTAAGGGGGTTTATTGCTGATCATTGATATTGAAAAATGACCTAAGACATAGAACCCATCTTGACCAACTAGATTAGTAAGCACCCTTTGGATTCTGCCTTCTACATGTATTCCCAATAACAAGTCTGATTGGTAATAACTTCCCTAGGTCTTGCTGATCCCTTCCTTAAGAGAGAGAGACATTATCTACAAGCCCTATGGAAAAAAATGCCATGTGCAGCCCCAAGTAGTAGCTGAGGCTGGATGAGTTTTTTCCTCAGATCTTGGGTATATATGCAGGAAAAAAAAAGATTGTACAGGTAGCTGAATTGTCCAGACAAACAGATTGATGTCTCTAAAATTCCACGAGAGAAGGGAGGCACTGGTATCACAAAGAAGTCAAACTTCTGTTGATCCAGGAATGTTGGCTGTGTTCGTGGGAGAAAGCTTTGAAGAAGAACCAGTGTGTCAGGAGGAATGGCTGGTTCCAGGACTGGGGTCAAGCAAATTGAGATGTGCTCAAGACACAGAAGGATGGGGTTCTCAAAGCATGAGGAAGCAGCCTGAAAGAGCTCCAGTAACCAAGAGTAGAGTAGTTGGACAATGAAATTAATCATGTGGTATTGGATTGTAACCAGAAATTCAAAATAAACACTCATGTGGCCATTTTGAAATAAATAAATGATTAAATCAGTAAACAAATGGAAGAAGAAGCAAATCTTCCCTTCCCCAAAAGAATATAAAAATGGGTAGGTGGACTTTATCACTCTGTAAGGGAGAGGTGCTGCATTAATTCTCTTCCTTGCTTTCAAGGGAAAAAATCATATCAGACAAACCCAAACCCATAGAGGGAAACATTGTTTTTTAAGAATTTACTTATTTTTATTGAGAAGGCAGATTTAGAGAGAGAAAGTGATGCAGAAAGTTCTTCCATCTGCTGGTTCACTCCTCAAATGGCCACAAGGATCAGAGCTGAGTTGATCCAAAGCCAAGAGCTTATTCTAGGTCTCCCATGCAGGTGCAAGGACCAAGGCTTTGAGCCATCTGCCAATGCTTTTCCAGGCCACAAGCAGGGAGTTGGAAGGGAAGAGTAGCAGCCTTGACACAAACTGGTGCCTATATGGGATCCTGGTGCATGCAAGGTGAGAATTAGCCAGTGGAGCCATTCATTGCACTGGGCCTAGAGGGAAACATTCTTCAGAATATCTAGGCAGAATTCTTTTGGCCTGTCAATGGCATGATAAATAGATTGAGGAACTCTCACAGGTACGGTGCAATGTATGTCACCCTGGGTTGGCTCTTGGAACAGAAAAAGCCCATTAATGGACAACTGGTGAAATCAAAATGCACTTTGTGTTAGTTATTTAAAACAATGGAAGAGTTCTAGGTCATACGATATGACGATACTTTACACGCAGCTAATTCTCGCAACCTGGTTCTTTACCGTGAGCTGAAAACACCAGACGCAACGACATATCTTAGGAAGTTTATTCCAGCGGGGCAGGAATAGGGGAAGGGGAAGGGGAAGCGGGGGGAGCAAGGAAGAAGAGAGAGAGAAAGAGAGAGAGAGAGAGAACCCAGTGGGGCGGGAACAGGGAAGGGGAGGGAAGGGAGGTAAGAAGGATAGAGAGAGGAAGAGCAGGGGAGAGGAACCAAGGAGAGCAAGAGCAAGAGAGAGAGAACCGCACCTGGGGGCCTTTTGTCTGCCAGGTGTGGGGGGTGGGGATTCGGAGAGATTGAGGTCAAGGCCCCAGGGGATTGGTGCCTGCAGGTGAATGCCTGGGGATGATTGGTGAGTGGGCGGGGTTGGGGAAGGGGCTGGGAGATTGGGGGTGGGATTCTCAGGTGGAATGCCAGGTTACATCTGATTGGTGGATGGCTGGACTGGCGCGAATTCTGTGAGCTGTGAGGAAGAAGGAATGGCGCAGGGTCCAGGGTGGGATATTGGAATAAGTCCTTACACTTTGGAATTTGAAATCACAGATGTATGCCCGTGTTACTGTTGCAGTTCTAACAACTGGTGATGTAAAAAGTAAACAAGGAAGGAACCAGCCCAGGTGTTCAGTTGGGAATCCTTTGCAACTGTTCTGAAAATAAAGTATCCTAAACTAAAAATGTTATTGTATAATACAAAAACTTTTGGAAGGAATGGGAGAAAATTGAACTTGTTTGTAGGCTAAAAATAAGGTATTTGTCTCAGTGGGCAGAATTATTGGGGCAGCTGAATGTTGCTGTCATCAGCATGTGAATAGAAGGGAATAGGAAAAGATAAGGAACATGTATGAAAAAGCTGACATTTTGCTTTGACATTCCCACAAGAATGCTAAAAACCTGCAACTAGTCCTCAAAGCAGTAGTGATATGAGATTTACTTACCAGTAAGTAAGGCGGAAGGCCTTAATATTTGGAGGTGTTCAATGAGGTTACACCAATTAGGTTTATTTTTTGTTTTAAGATTTATTCATTTTTATTGGAAAGGCAGATATACAGAGAGGAGGAGAGACAGAGAGGAAGATCTTCCCTCCACTGATTCACTCCCCAAGTGGCTGCAATGGCCAGAGGTGAACTGATCTGAAGCCAGGAGCCAGGAGCTTTTTTGTGTCTCCCACGTGGGTGCAGGGTCCCAAGGCTTTGGGCCATCTTCTACTGCTTTCTCAGGCCACCGTCAGGGAGCTGGATGGGAAGTGGGGCCACCAAGTTTAGAATCGGTGCCCATATGGTACCCTGGCACTTTCAATGTGAGGACTTCAGCTGCTAGGCTACTGTGTCAGGCCTTAGCCTTTGTTTTGTTTTTGCTTGAACTCAGGGGGCTCTCACTGTGTAGAGAACTGTTCGCTTGGGGCTTTGAAAAGTACTTAGCTGTCTGGCATTGTACCATTCTGTCTCATAGGGAAAAGGCAAGTGAGTACCGGGAGGGTTAATCCTGGTTGTTGGGAAAGGGGGAATGTGAAAAGGATCTGGATATTGTGTCACTTACCACCTTCTTTGCCACTGAACATTTTAGCAATCTCCAGGTCACTCTGGTTTGGAGACCAAGGTGGAGGGAGGCCTAAGAGGTGTGGACTAAAGCTTTGGTGGGGGCGGGGGCTAAGGAAAAGCTGGCTGCTTTTGTAGAGACCTCAGCTGCGGGGAGAGCCTATTCACGTCAAGTGGTGCTGATAAGGTGTTTTCCCTTCTGCCTCAGCCCCCTGGGGATGGCCTTTTTCCTCTGCTTTTGTCTCTCCTCCCCTTTCTTGCATCTGGTGATTTGAGACCTTTCAATGGCAATCTTGAGCATCCCTTCTTTTGGCAAAGTGATTTTAGCGGTGTCCTCAATAAAGGACATTACACTGAAATGACATAGCAGTTCTCCAGACACGGGACTTGTCTGTGTAACTTTCAGACCAAAAATAGCATAAACAAGTGGCATCTTTGAATGACAAATATCCTGCAAATGTATGACGGAGCTCTTTGAGTTCTCAGTGCACAGGCACATTTAAATGAAAATATGTTAGATTTTGCTAATTTTAAAGTTTTTTTTTTTTTTTTAAGGTTTGTGCATTTGAAAGGCTGACTTACAGTGAGAGGTGGGAGGCAGAGAGATTGCTCTGAGGGCTCAAACCTCAAACTTTCACTACAGCCAGGGCTTGTTTAAGTGAAAACCATTAGCCTGGAGCTTACTCTGAGTCTCCCTTGTGGATACAAGGGCCTCGAGCATTTGAGCCATCTTCTGCTACTTTCCTAGGTTCATTAATAGGACCTGGATAGGAAGTGGAGCTGCCAGGACTTGAATCAGTGTCCCCTAAAGTAAAATTTGAAACTATGCTCATGTATTAGGTGTGTCTATGTATTCCCAAATAAGTGAATAATTGGTTATTTTATTTTTCTCTTGGATAAGCATGGTTTGGTGCATGTTTGTGATTTTATTTAAGGTGTGTTACATATAGCTTGTTGCTTTTACGTGTGTGCAAGTTTCATTTACAAAGGTCATTAATGGTAATAAAAAGGCACTCCTGTGACTCAAGAACCCACTTCAGATAGTAATCTCACCCACTCACTTTATAAAGTTACTGTTTGCCAAGTTGCCATTTTTTGATTTTAGCACACTTAGCCATCATTGGATTAATCAATTTAGGAATTGTAGAATCTGTTGGAATATTCTCCCTACACTAGTTGACCTGTTTTTTTCTCCCTCCAGTATCATTACTGAACAAAGCTGTGGGTCAGGCACTAGGGTGTTTCCACAAACACTTGGGAAACAGCACTCGCAGTACTTCTTCATCTATGTACAGTATCCTGTTCAAGAACCATTTTTTTGTGCTTCCCCATAGTATTTTTAGATTTATTATAAAGCTAGTGTAAATCCACATCTGTTTCAAATAACCCTCCTTAATTAACATTACAATCCACATTTGAGAGCTCTGGGAATCTCAGGTGTTATTCTAATCTGGTGTTTATTCCAAGTCTCTCTTTGGGTAAATATTTACTATATTTTTTCATTTCCTCATGTTTAAATGATGTCAGAAGAATTTGCACAGTTCTAGGGCAGTGTTTTAATATCACATGTTACAGTATTACATATTATCGACCTGCGGTGAAAAAGATATTTTATGAGCAAATGATTTGAGTACATCATAGTGAGAAAAATTCAAATTATGAAAACATGTCTGGATTTCAAAAGCCTTTTTTTTAAAATAATCAAAATGAACTGTTACACTGAGAAATTTTTTGGAGTGTTTCTGTATTACAAAATCTTTTCTGTTGTTTTACAGCGTACAAGATTACAGGTGTGATAAACAAATGGGGACCATGCAGTAAAAAGCTTTTAAAGCATGGATAATTACCGTTTTGAAAGTTCCAGATTTTGGGGGGTGGGAGGTGGGGAGCAGAGTTACAGGGAGAGATGTTCCACCCACTGGTTCACACCCCAATGGCTGAGGCAGTTGAGACTGGACCTTGTGGAAGCCAGGAACCGGAACTCTTATCCAGGTCTCAAATGTGGTTGGCAGGGATCCAAGTACTTGGTACATCTTCTGAGTCTTTCCTTGGCGTGTAATCAGGGAGTTGGATCTGAAGTGGAGTAGTTGGGACTCCAACCAGTACTGTTGGGATACTGGTGTTAAAGGTAGCAGCTTAACGCACTGGGCCATGATGCTGGCCTCTGAAGGTGTGATTTCTTGGAAGGACTAGCACTAAACTTTCTTCTTGGAAGGTCTAGCACTATACTATAGTAGAATATATATATACATATATATATAAATATAATGATATTTTATTATCTGATACGTGAAAGAAAATAAAAGCTACCCAATTATAGTCTTTAAAATGATTCAGGGATCATAAACCAAAGTGAGATCAAAAAGCTCTTGACATTATTTTCTAAATGTGCATGCTTTAGATAAGTGGTTCTCCAATACAAGTAGACCACAAGTATTACCTGGAGAATCAGTTGAGAGGCACTTGCCTGGAACCTTACTATACAAAGATTCTGACTTAGTGCTTCTGGAATCTGTTTTGACACCTGCCCCCAGTGATCTGCCCATTTCTTGCTAGAATGATACAGGTGTTCTGTCGCTGTCCTGCAGCGATGAGTCGACTTGGTGCAAGGAGCCAATAACAGCACGCGTGGACCCTGACTGAGGGTCAAAGCCGAAGTTTATTAGTGCCATCAGACTTTATACACTGAGGGTTATAGTGGTTAAGAGAGGAGGTATTGAGCTTAGCAACAAAACCCATCAACTGTTTCCATACTTTTGTTTGGAACTCCTTTTGTCTTGTATATTCTACCAAGGGTTCTCATTCACTTGCAGTCCACTCTACTGTTCTCATCCAAATGATATCCAGTCAGTTATACAAAAGGTAGCCATTCGGTTGTTCTCATGCAAATATTATCCAATCAACTGTAATCCTGTGCTTGCTGACCCTCTAGGGTCACAATGTCCTCCTACAGTGTTCCATGGTTATATGGCATTATCTAGAATAATCCTTTATAGGGAACTGCATTGTGGTGCATGGGGTTAAAGCTGCCTTCTGCAGTGCCCATATCCTATATGAATCCCAGATGTTCCACTTCCAATCCAGCTCCCTGCTAATGTGCCTTCTAAGAAAGCATCACAAGATGGGCCACATGCCCGGGCCTCTGTCTGTCACAGGCCTGCTTATTGTGGGACAGTTGGGCCAGTGAGCCAGCCATCCTAGGAAATCATCTCTTAGAAGACTTGTAATTAATTGGAAATTAATATGTAAATTGTTGCATTGTTAAGAGAACAATGACAAGAAAAGTCTGTTAACTATAGATAAAACATTTTTTTTCAGTCCTTTGATTCTTAGTGTGGTTGAAGCCAGTGATTAACTTATGGTTTTGGAGAGCTGATTGTATTTAACATATATATATGTGTGTGCATATATATGTATATATGATTATTATTTTAAAGATTTATTTTTTTTTTGGAAAGTCAGATATACAGAAAGGAGGAGAGAGAGAGAGGAAAATCTTCCGTCTGATGGTTCACTCCCCAAGCGGCCACAACAGTTGGAGCTGAGCCAATCCGAAGCCAGGAGCCAGGAGCCTCTTCCGGGTCTCCCATGCAGGTGCAGGGTCCCAAGGCTTTGGGCTGTCCTCAACTGCTTTCCAAGGCCACAAGAAAAGAGCTGGATGGGAAATGGGGCCGCTGGAATTAGAACTGGTGCCCACATGGGATCCCAGTGCGTGCAAGATGAGGAATTTAACCACTACGGTATTGCGCCAGGCTCTGTATACATGATTATTTTAAAGAGTTCAATATGTATGGGGGTATTTCTTTCCACCTCCTGCCACTGTGGCAGGAAGTATGGGTCTTTTCTGTCTCCTCCCCGCCCCCTGTCACTCCTTTTCTCAGCTTTTCTAATAAATCTTGCTTTCAAACTTAAAAAAAAAAAAAAGTTCAATGTATGTTAACATCAGTAGCATCTATTTTAAAGGCATTTTCCAAATTTAAGACTAGTGATATGGGTGGCATTATTTTACATTTTTTAAATCTATGGTTAGCTTCCTGCTCCCCATGGACACTTTTATTTGAAAAAAAAAAGAATTCACACAGAACGGGGAGAACTTTTTTTTTAATATTGATTAGATAGAGTCAGCAAACTCCAATTTTCTAGTGCATTCCCTAAATGCTCACTACAGCCAGGGCGGGACCAAACTGAAATCCAGAGTTGCCACTGGTGGGAGGAGCCAGCCCTGTGCTTCTCAGGCCTGCATTATGGGGAGGCCAGTGTCAAAGCCAGATAGGGTAATGGGGGCGGGGTGGGGAGGGACTCAGCCATTGTGGTAAAGCACCTGCTCTATTCAGAGTATTGAATGTCTTTAATATTAAATACCCAAACTCCACAAATTGTAATTTTAGGAAGGTTATTTGCACTGTAGACTCTGAAGTGAATTATCCTAGTTTTAAGATTTTGATGCCTTAAAATCCACTCATCTGTCTTGTACTTTTATATCTTTTTTTTCCCTCCTATGCACAATTTTGTGCCATCGTACACTGGTCCGCTGGACACTGAAGGTTAGGAAGTGACACTCCTCATTTTCACCTCTGAGCACTTAGCTCTTAGCTTCCCAGCGATGAGGGTGAATTTTCCAACATGTTTGAAAGCCCAGATTTGGTTGGTCTTTGGCAACAAATGCTGTCACTTGTTTTCTTGAAGAAGCATTCACTTTGTTCATTTTTGGAAAAATGACTGCCAAAAATGCAAGGCAGAAAAAGTTTGTGAATCATTCTTTCAAGTAAAAATGTTTGTCCATGGGAGGAAAAAACAAAACAAAACAAAACTGTGAAACCCAGCCAGTCCAGCTTGCAACAGTTGCCCCAGTGCTTGTCTTCCCGACAGTCCTTGTGCTCTGGGATACAGCAGGGTGCTTCATGTGGACTGCCCCTTTCCTAGCATAAATATTGAAAAGAGCAGGGCTAAAGTCTCAAAATGTAAAGAAAGTCACAATTCTGACTCGTGGCTTCATTAAAGGGACACTGTACAGGAAAGAAGCTGTCTTTCTCGGTTTGTAAGTTGCACTTGTGTGGTAGTGCCCACTGCTTTCATTTGCTGCCACTGCTTTGATGAACTCGGAGGCGCCAGCAGTTTCCCCACACTTGCTTTTGTACCAAAAGTGCTCCTGTCAGCACAGTCAAAAGACGAATCATGCCTTCCTGTTATGCTAAAAATAGTTGGAACCTCGAAGAAGGAGTTGGGAACTCCCTGAGAACAGCATTTGGTGAACCCCTGGTAGACCTACCCCTGGTCACCTTCATGGCACTGTGGATGTTAAGAGCAGAAGTTAGCGTTTCTGTATTCCCTGACTTGTTGGTCATGTGGAGTGAGATGAGCAGGGGCCTTGTTAGCAGAAGCAGTCCTCTAGATGGGCCTCCTTCTAGCATTCTTTTGGAGACTGCGGCTCCTACAGCCTGCCTCCATGTCCGTTCCACTTAGAGAATGCCTCAAGTGCCTTCCCTAGTCCCGGCTGGGGTGCCATTTCGTTTGTACTTCTCACAATGCTTACTACTGCATTGCTGGATTGCGTTCTTTCTCTCTCTTATGTCAATCCCATAATTACTTAAAGACCTCAAAATGAGTTATTGCTTTCTTTGGAATCTATGTGTTTAGAAAAGGGGAGGTGGAGTGGAGGGGGCGTTTTGTAAATAGTTGTCATAATGTAATGAAGTCAAAACTGAAAGCAGAGTATAAGAAATGTGCGTCGGTTGCCCGTTTCCTGAGTGCAAGCCTCGGAAGGATCCTAAGTAGCGAACGTGGTTTTCTGTTTACTTGTGCGGTTTTGTTGCCTGCAGCCTCTTGGGCTCCCAGCGTCAACAGATAATCACGTCGGGGCTGGAGTTCCGAGCTGGGCCAGGACGGTCTGTTCTGGCTGTGTGTGAACAGGGTGAAAAGCTGGCAGAGCGTCCGCCCGGAGCCTGCAGGCGGGGCTGGGCCCGGGACGCGCGGGGCTGCGAGTGCGCTCCAGCCCGGCGCCCCGCCCGGTCCTCTCGGCGCCTCGGGCTCCGGCCGAGCGCTCTGCCCTTTTAAGGAGGCGGGCCGTACCACCAGAACTTTCTTGACAGGGGGGTATCGCGCAAACCTCGGACAACTTGGAGAGAGCCTAGAGGCGATTTCCTGGTTCTCCAGTCGCCTGCCAGAGTCGAGCCGCCGCTCGACCGGCGCCGAGTGTCCGCCGCCGCCGGGCGTGGGATCGTCCGCCGACCCTTCTGGGAAATCGTCCCCCCCCCCTCCCCGGGGCTCCTGCCGTCCCGCACTCCGGACCCCGCGTTCCCCGGGCTTGTCTGGAGTGGAGTTCGCCTGCGGAGGCCCCAGTGCCCGGATGTCCATCAGGATTAGCGCGAGCCAATACGGTCAGCGCCCGAGGGAGGCTGAGCAGGACGCCCCGGGCTCGGGGAGCAGGTAGTCCCGCCACCTCGGGGCGCCGCGCCGGGGGGCCCGGCCCCGCCCGGCCAATGGTGAGCGCGGCGCTGGCAGCTCGGCCCGCGGGGTGAAGGCGCTCATGGGCAGCGGACCCTGGGCTCTGCGGACCGAATGATGGCAGCCCAGTCCAGGTAAGGCAGGCACCCAGGGAAACTTTGTGCGCGTCTCGGTGGCTAGGGGATTTGAAGGTTGCGGGGGAGGGCAGGAAGCAGCTTTGTCATCGCGCGCTCTGCGTTCCCGATGCTGTGGCTCGTGACCGAGTGTCAGATGGAAAACCGGAGGACGCGCTAGAAGGTTGCTGCGCGGAGAGAGGCGGGATCGGGCTCCGGTTAGGGCGAAAGTGAAGTAGCCTCCCTCTGGCAAAAGTAACTGATTTTACGGGAAATGAAGTTGATTTCACTTGTCCGCCTCCGTTTGCATTTTTCCTTTGGGCTGTTAGTGCATCCACCCTCGGGGTTCCTGGGATCGGCGGGGTGCCCGACTGGTGTCTTGAGGGGGGAGTTTTCGAAATTGGTCCTTGATGTGAAAAGATACAGTTGGCCACCCGAGAGGGTGGGTCAGGAGGTGCCTGCTTCCACAGAAAACGGCACGGCTGGTGTCAATTTGCTGAGTAGGCGCAGCCCGGGAATGCGCGGAGTCGAGGGCGAGCGGCTGCAGTGGCTGTCGGAGGAGCGCTGCGGGGAGAGGCTCGCTGCCCCGCCGGCCCTCCTGCTCCTGCAGCGGGCTTGGAGGCCGCAACGCGGCGGCCCCGAGCGCCAGCCGCCCAGTGCCGTTGTACCGGTGTTAGGATTGCGGTTGGTAGGCTCGTTCTTTGGAAACTTTCGGTTGTGCTAGAGAGTAGTTGGCACTCGGGAATTTAAAATAATAGGATTCCTCGAACTGATAACTGGATGTAGGCAGGTGATTTGGGGATGTCAGATGCAATATCAGGAAACTGAGAACATGGAGAGCCGATAAATGCATCAGTGTTGAAGCTGGACCCCTGAGATGTTGAGAAATTTCTCCAAGAAAGGACTTTGTAGCAAGAACTTACTGCTGTGTGATACCTGGCTTCTTAGCTTAATCCTCTCAGCTGGGAGGATTGTGCTGCTCATAGATTTTATTGCCCTAGGGAAGGGGCTGTTAAACCCGGGATAAGTAGGACTCATCAAGAAGCAGCCTAATTTTTTCTGTCCACTGAAATTTAGCTTTTGTTGCAGTACAAATGTAGACAAAAACTAAAGTACCAGTGTACGTGGTGTTGCCAGAAACACAAGCCACAGATTTTCCTCATGTTATTACAATGCTTGTACATCCTTTTAACATGTCTTTTACACTTACCACCTCTGAAATGAAGGTGCTGTTGTATCTTATTTAATTTGATAACAAAAAATACTGTCTCCTCAATCTTTCAGATGTATGTTACTTTGTAGTTTTTCCTTTGTGTATTTTACCTTATGTGTTTTACAGTGTTTCCTGCAATGTTACAAACATTCTGTATTTAAAACATTATTCAGCAAATTGTCATATGGATCTATGGCCAAAGCCTTAGATTAAGATAACTTGAACTAAAAAAAAAAATTAAACAATTGCTCTCTGATGGTTCAGTAATCCAGATGCGGTACTGAAATTTGAACCGAGGTGTGACTGATTCCGAAGTCAGGGCCCTTAAGCAGTTGTTAAAATTACAGTGAGATAAAAGCTAATTGGACTGCTGATGCCAGGCACAGTGCTAGGCAGGTTTCGTGCTGTGTGTCATCCACAAAGGTAGACGTTGGATCATTCACATTCGGTAGTGAAGGAAACTGTGAGGCCCGCCCCAGAGTTCTCACAGGTGGAGCAGGGCCTGACTTCAGAAGGCTGTTTTGCAGCACTTCCTCACATGCATGCGACCTCTTTAATGCTGAGCTGAGAAGTTAAAAGGGCTGCATAGCAATTTCTGCTGAATTGCTTTGCACCAAGATGTGCTGGTCTGAGTTAATCATTGTGGTGGTCCAGTTTGCCAACAGTTAAATGACAATGTACTATCTCACAAGTTTTGTAAATTTAAAAATATTATGAAAGGCAATGATTTAAAAAAAAAATTGGAGGGCTATACTGTATTTATTGCTGATCCCCTGCTTTGCCTCAGACATCCCCCAACCTAGGCACAGAGAGCCATCAGGCTGTTGTGTCTTGTTTCTTAGGCTGCATATTGGGAGGGAATATTGCTCACATGTAGTAAATATCCATTTTGTTCAGTTATGCAAGGATGTGTTCATGCTTCTCCAAAACTTGTGCTTTACCCTCAGGTTGATGATCTCTGAGATCGTATGTGGAGAGGTGTCAAGAAATTTTGGATTTCAGGGACACCCTAAACTTGGGCCACATTGTTCTGAGAAGCGCTTAGAGAAACAGAAGTACTGCCTTGTGTTGTATGTAACAGCTTGACCATTTTCCACACACAGTTTTCCTCAGACAGTTAATTTAGATTATTGGACTCATTGGCCTTACAGTTTCATAGCTTAGTGTTTAATCACAGTAGATTCTGACTTATGAAATCGAGTCATGGAGTGTGAGGGCAACCAGCGGCACTTGGTTTCATCACTTGGCACTGTGATGGCAGGTCATTCTTGATTGGTATTGCTTGATGGTGTATAAGTACTTTTCCATGTGAATACACAAGGGTAGACTCTGCCATTCTCTCATCAGCTCCATGAGGCTATAATTCTGTCCCTCTTTTTAAGTATTTCCTACATAAGTCAGAAGCAGTTTGAATGACAGAGGGATTAGCTAAGCATTTCTTTTGTAAATTGAGATTATTTGTTCCTGTACTTAATTTCAGGACTTCCAAGTAGGAAATTAGATTTGTTTTTATAGTTGATTTTAAAAATGTGAATTGTCCCATCTTTTCAAAGAGGGCCAGTATTTTGAGAACAATGTTATTTTTTTATGGCTGTTGAAAAAGATACAGAGTCACTTAGAAATGCAGCATTGGTTACTGCACGACTGTGCCATGGCTTGGCTTTGAGAGGGACAAGTGTGTGCTTTTTTTTTTTTTTTTTTTTTGAACTTGTGAATGTAGTTGATACATTGACTCTGCTTCCTTGTCAGAATTGTAACAGACTTGCTTCCTTTATCGTGAAATGGTTACAGTTCATTTCATGACTTTTCAGGATTCTAGGCTAATGGGCAGCAAGGCTGTTTTTGCTTTTTTTTTTTTTTTACAGAAATAAAAACAATCCTATTCCTGCAAAACTGTATAAAATAAGTAAATAAATCAAACCCAGACATTCCTGGGGCATGGTGTTGTGGCTCAGTTGGCTAAGCTTAGCCTGTCATTCTGGCATCCCATAAGGGTGAGATTTCTCCCCCACTCCGTGTTTCTTTAGGGCGTTCTTTTTTTTCTTTCTTTCTTTCTTTTTTTTTGAGAATTAGTCAGCTGTCCTTTTATTCAGACCAGCTTGCTTTATGCCGAGGAGTGATACTGATGGATAGATTAAAAAGGAGTGCTTTGTTTGAGTCCCCTTCTCCGCCAGCCTCCTCAGTGAAGTCTTAGAAATAAATACATGCATACCTCCAGCTACCACCAGGGATTAACCCATTTTTAGAAAGCACCTTGTGCTGCCTGGGAAGATGTGGCTCATCTCAGCCTCAGTGGAGGCAGGGTGTTGGTAGGACTGTGGGAAGTTGAACTTGCTTTCTGGTAGAGTGTTCTCTGGTGACAGAGCTCCTATGGTCTCCACGCCACTGCCCCCCAAAAAATACAACCTGAAAAGGGAAATTATCCTTAGTGTACTCTCCTACAGTTTTGACTTTGTATTTTCATTAATTGCAATGTCAGTGAAGCTTAAAAAAAGATCAATAGAGAAGCAGAGTCAGATTGTTCCCAAGATTAATATGGAACTGGTTTTTGGTGGCTCTGTGGCCCTGCAATGCAAAGTTTTCCATTACTGAAGGTGGTGCTCTTAAACTGATACAGAACCAACTTTACCCCACCCTGTGCCCCCACCTCTGATTTATGAGCTACTGATTGACCTTGGAAGAAAATTCTTGAATACTAAGCAGTGCAGATTAAATATGAGCCAACATGAAAGAAGAAAGCTGCAGCTTGTAAAGAGCAGCTCAAGGAAGAGATTTGGAGAGGAAAATAATTTAATGCAGTGTTTTGACCAATGACTGTCCTCATTTTTTCCTTTATGACACCTCTGTAAACAGTGTCCTTGACAGAAGAGGAACACAAACAGATCTCCTAAGCGATTTCTTCCTCCTCTTTCCTGAGAGCCCAGCTGAGCCTCCTGACTCACAGTCTGCAGCTCCTTCCATGATAGAGACAGAGGAGCCATGAGTCATAGTTTTCTTTTTGAGTCATCTGGTTTATGGGGAATGTTGTTGTTTGGCAAAATTCATGCGAATTATCTCTCCAGAGATTCTATACCATTATCCTAAGAAGGTATTCAACAGTTAGACCTATACTTTATGAAAAAAGGAATTTAATTAAGATTGTATTTAAAAATGTTGAATTTCAATATATTCAGCAATGAAAAAAATGCTGTCTTAATTGTACATGGTAGAGAAAAAGTGCATCATCTTGATCCTGTCATTTACTTGTTTTAAGCAACCAGGTCTATGTGCATATTACCTAATAGCTATAAAACAGGAATTATAAGGCAGATTACCTTCACTAGATCTTTCAGGTGTGACATAAAACTGGATTGCTTCTAATTATGTAAATGTACCTTTCTGTTGGGAAACCCCCACATCCTTTCTTTTCTAATTTAGACAAACATTCTACTTCTGTATGCCAGACGGAGTGGAAATGTAGTTTGCATCTATAGGGAAGCGGGCTTGGCCATTGTCTCTGTTCTGGTTCAAGTTACATTCTGCTGATATGGTGAGTGTGTAAGTTTTTCCCAGGTTAAGTGCTTATCTATTTTTTTCTCTTCTACGTGTATACTGAAATGAGAAACATTTGAAGGAGAGCAGGATGGTGTTCTACGTTCCTTGAGTCATTAATTCATTTTATTGTGAATATAACACATTCATTTGCCTAGAATATAACAAGTAGAATGTACAGTGAGGTCTTCATATGCCACGTGAAGTTTAGAATTACAGCTTAGGAGAAAAAGATACATAGACTTGGAGGCTACTGCCCTAGGGAACCAAAAGTAAAGATTAACTTGCAAAGCATTCAGGTGCTGCCTTTCCTGTGTAGGGTTGGGTGTCCTTCCTTATGTAAGCCCCTCCCTTTTCCTGTCTGTCCACCAGTGAGTTAATGCCTAACCTGATGGCCACCAAAGTGGCTGCCTTGCTCTGCTCAAGTTTTCTTGTTTTCTAGCTTTGGTTTATTGGATCTTTTAAATTTTTCTTATACTTGTTTATTTTATTTGAAAGGCAGAAAGACAAAGAAATCAAAATCTGCTGTCTTCTGTTTTGGTTTTTTTTCCCCCCTCAAATGGCCACCACACATAGGAATGAGTCAGGCTGAAACCAGAAGCCTGGTCCCTAATCTGGGTCTTCCACATGGGAAGCAGAAACCTAAGCACTTAAGCTGTTGCTTGCTGGCTTTCAGTGTGCCCATTAGCAGAAAGCTGGAGTTGGATGCTAAATCAAGATTCCAACACAGAAGCTCCAATATGGGATGCAGGAGTTCTAAGTGTCCACCCCTGTTCATGCTCTAAATTTAACCAGATTAAACTCATCAGCTATACTCATTTGAATTTTATAATTAGTTTCTTTTTAAAGAGATTCAATGTAATTTATAGATACAATTATAAAAACATAGATATTGCTTTCCCTCCTTATTAAATTCTTAACAAATATTTATTTATATTGGAAAGGCAGATTTCTAGAAAGAGGGAAAGACAAAAATTCTTCAAGTCCTCTGGTTCACTCCCCAAGTATTTACAATGGCCAGGGTTGAGCTGATCTGGAGCTAGGAGCCAGGAGCTTCTTCCAGGTCTCCCACATGGGTGCAGGGTCCCAAGGCTTTGGGCCATTCTTCACTGCTTTCCTGGGCTGCAAGCAGGGAGTTGGATGAGAAGTGGAGCAGCCTTGATACAAGTCAGTGCCTATCTGATGGAATTCTGGCATGTGCAAGGCAAGGATTTAGCCACTGAGCCATGATGCAGGGCATTTATTTAATATTTAAGGGAGTCACTCGGTGTCCAGCTGAATGAATTAAAAGGAAATTTCAGTGTTGTCATTGTCTTGTTTATTTAAAATATTTATTTATTTTTATTGCAAAGTCAGATATACAGAGAGGAGGAAAGACAGAGAGGAAGATCTTCTGTATGATGAATCACTCCCCAAGTGGCCGCAATGGCCAGAACTGCGCCGATCAAAAACCAAGAGCCAGGAGCTTCTTCCTGGTCTCCCACACAGGTGCAGGGTCCCGAGGCTTTGGACCATCCTTGACTGTTTTCCTAGGTCACAAGCAAAGAGCTGGATGGGAAGCTGGCTGCTGGGATTAGAACTCGTGCTCATATGGGATCCTGATGCATTCAAGGCGAGCATTTTAGCTGCTAGGCCACTGTGCCAGACTCCTTATTTATTTTCTTCTTTCTCTCCTTTTTAACTATTTTCTGCATCTTTGTCTTTTTCCTCTTCTTGTTCTTTTTTCTTGTTAGTATTTCATTTACCTGAAGACAGATTCAAAGAGATACACAAAGAGGTCTTCCATCTGCTGGTCCGGGCCATAGCTGGTCTCCTGAAACTCCATTGGATCTCTGGGTTTTAGGGAGCCCTAGTACTGAGGACGTCTGATACTTCATTCCCAACTGTATTAGCATTGAGTTAGATAGGAACTGGAGCAACCATTATGCCCACAGTGCAGCATTGCAGTCAGCAGCTTAGCCCACTGCAACACAGGGCTGGCCCTAAGTCAAGAATTGCTTTCCTGGGCTTGGTGCCGTGGCCTTGCAGTAAAGTCCTCACCTTGAACATGCCAGGATCCCCTATGGATGCCGGTTCTAATGCCCCAGCAGCTCTACTTCTATCCAGCTCCCTGCTTGTGGTCTGGGAAAGCAGTCGAGGATGGCCCAAAGCCTTGGGACCCTGCACCCACGTGGGAGACTTGGAAGAAATTCCTGGATGCTGGCTTCAGATTGGTGCAGCAGTGACTGTTGTGGTCACTTGGGGAGTGAATCATCAGATGGAAGATCTTCCTCTCTGTCTCTCCTCCTCTCTGTATATCTGACTTTGTAATAAAAATAAATAAATCTTTTAAAAAAAATTGCTTTCCTCCATTAAGTGTCCTGTGATGACTGCTTGGAGACATGTAGATGAGCCTAAATCTCCTAGGGTTGTGATTCTTAGTTACTTAGTTGGCTCTATTTTTTTAAGCCTTATTTACTTTTATTAGGAAGTCAGATTTACAGAGAGGAGAAACAGAGAGAAAGATCTCTGTCCACTGATCCCCCAAATGGCCTTAGCAGCTGGAGCTGAGCCAGTCCAAAGCCAGGAGCCTGGAGCCTGGAGCCTCTTCCGGGTCTCCCACAAGGGTGCAGGATCCCAAGGCTTTGGGCTGTGCTGTTCTCAACTGCTTTCGCAGGCCACAAGCAGGGAGCTGGATGGCAAACAGGATCGCTGGGATTAGAACCAGCGCCCATATGGGTTCCCGGTGCATACAAGACGAGGACTTCAGCCGCTATGCCACCTTAGTGGGTCTGATTTCCTGTTTCCTAACAAAAGCAGTAAGAGTTAGGTGCACTGTTGTTGAACAAATAATGTTCAACAAGAAATTTTAAATGTAACTCCTGCTAGGAAGTCAATGTTAAAATTATAGCAGATGTCACTTCCTGTAACAAAATTCAGGAAACACTCTGGTATGTGGGTGTTGTAACTTTTTTCAATTCTTGTAACTTTCCTTCAGGAAACTGCCCTGTCCAAAGCAAAGCAGTCAGATACGGAGCATAAGTCAAGTTGTGTAGTTCAGTGTAATTAAATTTTGATTTCGTACATATGGTTTTGTGGTCAAGACATACCTGAGATTCCCACATGACTCACTCTGGGTGATGTGTGTCTGGATAACTTGTTAAGATTTTCTCTCCCCTCACACTGCCCCTCACCCCTGCCCCTTTCTCCTGGCTTTAAAACAAAACAAAACAAATACAGGTGTAACTAATTGACCCTGGAGGGGAATTTATGGAAAAAGCTATAAAAACTAAGAAACCTGTTGATACCCAGATTGGTAGAGATTGTATATTTGTGTTTCTCTGTCAGCTTATTTTTGCATTAACTGTTTATGTTAGAAGTTTCTAGATAATATGACCTATCTAGCAAGTTAGTAGTTTTGAGCTACCAAAGTACTGATAAGAAATTGAGGTCAGTGTTGTCATTTTGAAGTTTTTCTGTTAAACAGTTCATGTCACTGTGTTAATATATTCTGAGTTTTAAATAGCTTTCTTGAAATTAATTTAAAAAATATATGTACTAGGAACTGGTGCGATAGCGTAGTGGTTAAAGTCCTCGCCTTGAATGTGCCAGGATCCCATATGGGCGCCAGTTCGTATCCCAGCAGCTCCACTTCCCATCCAGCTTCCTGCTTGTGGCCTGGGAAAGCAGTTGAGGATGGCCCAAAGCTTTGGGACCCTGCACCTGTGTGGGATACCCGGAAGAAGCTCCTGGCTCCTGACTTTGGATTAGCTCAGCTCTGGCCATTGCAGTTGCTTGGGGAGTGAACCATTGGATGGAAGATCTTCCTCTCTGTCTCTTCTCCTCTCTGTATACCTGCCTTTCCAATAAAAATAAATAAATATTTTTAAAAAATGTATACGTGTATACTAAAAAGTTTACTGAGGCTCTGTTATTTTATGTTTTTAATACAGTTGTACTTGCAGGAATTAAGTTTTCCTGTTACTTCCTGTATGGCTCTCCTTCCACTTTAAGCACTTATAAATTTAAAGCACACAAACTCCATTTTTATAAAAACTGCATAAATACAAACTTTGTACCACCTAGGTTGTAATGACTAACATTAGAATAGTAAATGATAAAACAAAACATTGTGTAATGTGTTAATATAAAGTTAAAATTCTGGGGTGGTAATTGTGGTTAGGCTCGTTAAGCCTCTGCTTAGAACACCTGCACCCTACTTCGAGTACCTGTGTTCAAGTCTCTGCTCTGGTTAGGATTCACGCTTCCTGCTGATGCACACCCTGGGAAGCAGCAGGTGATGTTGGGTGCAAATGCTTGGATCCCAGCCTCTCGCTTGTCATATCCAGAGTGGGTCCCTGGCTTCTGTCTTCCACCTGACCCAGACCTGGCTATTGTTGTGGATCGACCATGAAATGGAAGATCTTTCTCTCTGTGCCTTTTAAATTAAAAAAAAAAAAAAATTGTGTTAAGAGTGAAATAGAAGCAAGCTAAATGCCTGAAAGGGAGGAAAAGAGTGTGTCTAATCAAGGCACAGCCAGTGTTACCCAGAGCTTTGAGCTCTCATGTTACTGCTTACTCTACAAGTGATTGCTAATTTTTTTTAAAGAAAATGTTAATTAAGAAATCTTTTCATGCAAATGCCACAAATTTCGAGAGTACAACTCAGTGGTTTTTAGTTACATGACTGAGTGTTACAACCATAAAATGTAAATCTGGTTCAGAAGATTGCATCTCCTCCAATGAGATCCCATAGACAGTTAATCCCTGCTCCCAGCCCCATGAAATCATCACCCTACTTTGTCTGTAAACTTGCCTTTTCTGGGTATTTTACATGTGTGGAATCATAGGTGGAGTCTGACTTTCTTCACTCAAATAATTTTTTAAAATATTCTTTGGTGTATTATATGTCAGAGGTTCTGTCCTTTTAATTGTTGAGTAGTGTTCTATCTTGTAGAGGTAATGGACAAATTACTTTCCCTTTGGGGTGAGGCCGTTGTGTGTGAGGAACAATGGTGCTGTGAATGTCTTGCCTGCAAGGCTTGCTTGAACATGCTCTTTTTTGTTAGATACATGTAGCTGCAGTTTCTGGATCTTGTGATTGGTGTTTAACTTCTTGTCAAACTGTATGCCCACTTGGCCCACATTTGAATTGATACAATTTAGCCTGTTTCTTGCTATCTCTACAGCTTCTGGAACTGTGAGATTTAGAGGTCTGATTAGTTTTGCATTTGATTATTGGAAGACAGTATATTAAATTTATTTATGAATTAAAAACACAATGGTTAAAAAAATTTTTAATTTTTATTGGAAAGTCAGATGTATAGAGAAGAGACAGAGGAAATCTTCCCTCTGTTGATTCACTCCCCAAATGGCCACAACAGCTGGAGCTGAGCCAATCTGAAGCCAGGAACCTGGAGCCTCTTTTGTGTCTCCCATGCGGGTGCAGGATCCCTAGGCTTGTGGCCATCCTTGACTGCTTTCCCAGGCCACAAGCAGGGAGCTGGATGAGAAGTGGGACTGCTGGGATACGAACCGGTACCCATATGGGATCCTGGTGTGTGCAAGGTAAGGACTTTGGTGCTAGGCTACTGCAGCGGGCCTACAAATTCTTCATAGTAATCTCTAAGTTGACTTGGCCCTAATTTTAATTTCATTTGAAAGGCAAAGAGACGAAGTTGGATCTTTTAAGCAAAATGCCCACAATAGCCATGACTAGACCAGTGCCAAGCCAGGAAGCCAGACTCAATCCTATTTTGTCATATGCATGGCAAGAATCCAAGTATATGAAGCATCATCTGCTACCTTCTAGGGTATGTGTTAGAAGGAAACTGGAATCAGAGATTGAGCTAGGTGCTCTTGTGTGAATCAAGTAGTGCGTTCTTGACCAAGTACCCACCCTGAACGATGAACTGTAGGTCTGCCTAGTGCGTGGCAGTCTTCACTACTGCCTCCCTGGGTCGGCTTTAGCAGGTGCTGCAGTCCAGGAGCCAGAGGCAGTAATGTCACTAGTATTTGGTGTGGGTTTCTTAACTGCTAAACCCCATTCAGGTTGGACTTTGTAATTCAGAAACACAAATCAAGGAATGCTAAAGCAAACAAAATAATGTTTAACAATGCATGCTAGCTGGTTTCAGAATAACAAAGGAAACTTTTAATTCACAACTCTTAAGCATCTTAAATAGACTTTTAATGTAATATTAAATATAAGTTTTATAATTACAAGGTGAGTTTAGACTTTTTTTTGAAAAATGAGCAGTTCTCATTCATTAGAGAGATATGCTATTTAAGTGAAGCTTCTGGAAATTATTGCTAAAACTTGGGTCTTGCCTCGGGACCTTCAGAAAGAGATCTGCTTCACAACAAAAGTATTTCATCCAGTGCTCTGAAAGTATCTTCTCAGTGCTTGTGTGGTGATAGTGAAAGCAAATCATCTTGCTAGAGCATCTCAGTTATTGTGTGAAAAGCAAACAAGAAATACTGTGATGCTGTGTGGTTTGGGGTCTCTTTGTGAAACTGTTCCTGTGTTTTGACTTTTAAGTGTCTCACTGCACTATGATATGTTATTGAAGCTTACTGCTTCTGAATACTAATGTACCTGCTTTCAGGATATTAGCTTTAACAGCTTTCATGAGGCCAGTTTGAATACATTATCAGTACTTTGTATTTATCTTGATTGCAAGTCTTAGGAGCCACTAAGAGCCAGCTGTGTGTGTACAATGTGTAGGCCTCAAAGCTGGGTAAGAGACCTAGAGTTTAGTCAGAAAGACCAACAAAAAACAGGCAAGCAAATTGACAAAACAAAATATAAACTGGGCTAAGTCCTGTGGCAGAGAACATCAGATTTGGGGATTGAGCATGGTACCAAGCCAGGAGAATCTCTGAGGAGGGAGAGTTGAGGAGGAGGAGGAGGAGGAAGAAAGGAAGATGGGCTCATTCCTGTTGTCCAGGCTGGCTTTATGACAGCTGACAAAGCTGCGTCCTTGGACATCAGCACTCCATACATGGCTCTGATTTGTGTCCTGGCTGCTCCATTTCCAGCCCAGCTCCTTGCTAACTGCCTCAGGAAAGTAGCAGGAGATGGCCCAAGTGCTTGGGCCCCTAATGGCTGTGTTGAACATTTGGAATAAGGTCCTGGGTTGTGTCTTTGACCTGACCTAGTGTTGGCCTGTTGTTGTCGTCTGAAAGTGGACCAGTAAATGAAAGATCTCTCTTTTTCCTCCCCTCTGTAATGCTAATTTAAAAAAATCTTAAAAGAATTTTTTCCCTTAAAACCTTTGCTTCTTAAAAAATAAATTAAAAAAAAAAAGATTATTGCCCTTTCAGAAACTACCTGGAAATGCATAAATATAGTAGGAAGGATGGCATGGCCATTTAAACGGCATGTAGTGTCAGGAAATAAGTGGCAGTTCCTTTTTTTTGTTTGTTTGTTTGTTTAAACAAAGGCCAAATGTGCACCATAACGACAGCACATGAATTTTAGAAACAGAGACTTTAGATTTCAAAAGTCAGCTTGAATTTGTCCCTAAATATAAACATAGAAATGAGCAGGGACATTGTAAGTTTGTGAGCCATCGGGGATGTGGTAGAATAGAAGTTCCAACTCTGTAATCTTAAGGAAGTGAAAATGTAGACTGCGCAGAAGGACACTTAGTCAAGCTATTAAAGAGAAAGGGTAATTTACAAAATAACCTTTTGTGTTTGTAAAGGACTGTTATGGGAATCCTGGTGAAGGACTCCTGTATTTCTGCCAAGAACAGATCTTGAAGAGATAACTTGCGTAAGATAAGTTAAGACAAAGCCGAGGACCAAATTTCTCTTTAGAATAAAAATGTGGAAGTGTTTTTTGAAGACTTGTGTGTTTAGAAATAGAAAAGAGAGACCTTTCTACCTTGGATATTTCAGGAAGGAGCAGATGGTTAAAGCACCTTTTTCTCAAGGGATTTTGTGGCTTCTTGAAAAACATGTGATTGTTAACAAAATTCTGTCAGAACTGCCAGTCCTCATCCTGTGGGAACGTCACAGCCCTCATTATCTTCGCTCCTTTAATCCTCTGCTTTGCAGTTATTTTCAAGTAAATGAATTTAATTGTGGTTTTTCTTTTTTGATATAACATGACCATTTTTATGAATGCTTCATCAACAAATGAAAATGAAATGTCTTCTTTATTTTCATGGCCCTGAGTTTAGGGTGGATTTAGACCTGTCTCTCTCATTTCTTTCTGTCCATTTGAACTCTGGATGAGAGGTAAATGAAAGTCAGTGGGCTCTGTTTCCGGTCATTTTTTTTCAGCTTTGCAAATGTTGGTGCTGTACTTTCGGTGAACACATATCCATAATTGTTATGTTTTTAGTTTTTGTTTTAATTTTATTGTGAAAGGCAAAGTGAGTAACAGAGAAAGAGAGATCTTCCACCTGTTGATTCACTTCCCCAAATGCCTGCTTCACCTGACGCCAGGAGATTTTAGAACTTAGTTCTGATCTTACACATGAGGGTCAGTGACTGAAGTACTTGAGTCATCATTTGCTACCTTCCAGGATGTGCGTAATAAGTAAACTGGAATCTAGAACCAGAGCCTGAAGTCAAAACCCTAACTGGCTGATGTTGCCATTGGCATTCCAGCTGGCTGCTGACCGAAAGCCTGCCCCTGGGTGTTAGTTTTAAGATAATGCTTTCATATGGGGTGCTTTTTGTTTTTGTAGAAATATGTGTCATTAAAATTCTTCATCTGTATGACTATTATTATATTTAAAATTTTTAAAAAGATTATTGTTATTTTTATTGGAAAGGCAGATATACAGAGAGGAGGAGAGACAGATAGGAAGATCTTCCGTCCAATGGTTCACTCTCCAAGGGGCCGCAACATCTGGGGCTGAGCCAATCCGAAGCCAGGCTTCGAGAACTTCTTCCATGTATCCCATGTGAGTACAGGGTCCCAAGTCTTTGGGCCATCCTCAACTGTTCTCCCAGGCCACAGGCAGGGAGCTGGGTGGGAAGCAGAGCCACCCATATGGGACCCTGGCACATTCAAGGTGGGGACTTTAGCCACTAGGCTATGCTATTACGCCGAGCCCTGTATAACTATTTTAAGTAGGGAAAATTTTAGAACACTTATTTTAATTGCCACGCTCATCCCGTCCCCAAACTAGCCATTCTGTTCTCTCAAGAGCTATCATTGAATACTCTTATTTTTATGTGCATTTAATATATGGTAAATCCGATCTTATTCTTCTGAACTAAAATTTTGGACCATTCATGGATTAAAAAAAAAAAAGATTTATTTTTATTGGAAAGGCACACTCACAGGGAGAAGAGAGAAAGATGTTCCATTCACTAATTGACTCCTCAAATGGCTGCAAAGATGATAGCTGAAATGATCTGAAGTCAGGAGCCAGGAACCTCTTCTGGGTTTTTCACATGGATGGAGGGTCCCAAGACTTTCTTTGGACCACCCTTGACTGCTTTCCCAGGCCACAAGTAGGGAGATGGATGGGAAGTGGAGCAGCCAGGACATGAACTGGACCCTATATGGGATCCTGGTGCCTGCAAGGAAATGATCAGCCTGGTGACCCATCCTGCCAGGTCCGGATTTTTTTTTAATGTATATTTTTCTAGGTGAACTTTAGTGTTTTCTCTGAAACATTTTACTAGGTTGTCTTGCTAACAAAGTTATAAAACCTCATCCTGTTTTTCAGAATATTAAAGTTTTAAACAGGATTACTATGTTCTTTGTAGATTGTTGTGGAATGGAAAAGACTAAGTTAGAGTGCCAGGGATTCCTGAATCACTAGCCAGACACCACTCATCTGTCTTGGAGACATTTCGGAAATCCTGTTTGCCGGTTTCTCCAGAAAGAAGTAAAAATTGTCATTAGCTCTTGTCACAAGTGAACGTATTATTATAACAGCTCTCTAAAAGTGGAATTGTTTTTTTGTGAGTGATTTTACACTTGGGGTTTGCCGGAGAGGATTTTCTCAGTCACATTGTTGTTGAAGATGTTTCCTTTCCTGGCTGACTTTGTTATTCCAGCATTCTGCCCTGACAGCAATAGACGTAATTTAGGTGCTTTGGACTCCTGGTGTGCAGTAAAACAAACAAGAAATGGAACTGAAGCATCTTAATCTGATAAAACTCATTCAGACAATTTTGTTTCATGTTTAGCTTTGTGTTTGAATATTCAGTCCTTTCACGTTGGTGAATCATTCTTTATGCATGTTTGGATAAGTGAGTTACACACTCACACACACACACACAGTTTTAGAGAGAGAGAAAGAGAGAAGTTGGGATTATTTCAGACTGTTGCGATTAAGGGGATTGTCATTTTGTCTTTGAAGAGGAAAAGATAAGTCAGATCTGTAATTGTTAGGAGTGTCATACTAAAAATACTATTTTAAGAGACAAAATAACCCAGTTAACAGTGACTGAAAAAAAGATGTCATTTTACACACTGTGTTGAGAGCTCAGGTGGTTTGGAGGTGTCTGCACCCTGGTGCTTGTTAAACTGGTGCTGAAAGCTACACTGGACAGTGTTTATGAGCTTGATTTATTCAGTTATTAATAATATAGTTGATTATAATTATAGTTGAAGAACTACAGATCAAGTCCACCAAAACCCCACAAATGAGGATCCTCTTACTTTCTTAGTCACACATGCAGGTATGTGTACATTCATATGCTAATGTGAAACCCAAATAGTGCCTTGATGGAATGGCTGAGGATCATATTATGTAGAATGTCAGCATTTTTAATTGCACTTTTGTTTTAACAAAAAAGTTTTCTTTCACCATGTTTTTATAGGTAAAGTAGTCAAAGGTCAGTTACTTCTATAAGTGTTGGGAAATGTAAAAAGAAAAAAAAAATGTGGATGGTTCCCAGTGCACTGCTAACTGCTTTTTCTTCCAAGAAAAAAAAAAAAAACTAAACAAAACAAAACAGAACTTTCTGGGGCACAGAAAATATTTTGCAGAAGCAGCAGTGAAAATCATGTGATGAAGGCTAGGCCCTGGGCTGGAGCAGAATGTTTCTCAACTTGTGCCAAAATGTCCAACATTTGGAACAAAATGGAACATGGTGCAGTTGATGAAACAAAGCACACAAAATCTTGCTTCAGCAAGAAGGTTCATTCTCCACTTGTTAGTGGTTTTCTGGTTGATGGAGGAGGGAGGGTGGCTTGAGTGGTCTTTTAAGTTTAATTGGAGGATAATGTGGATTCTTGGGGAGGAATGTTTCTGTTTGTGAACTTGTATACTTTGTGAAGTTTTTAATGTAATTGTGAAAGATGGCAACACTAGTCTTTTATTGGGCGTTGTGTTTTGCTCTCAGCAGCGAGCTTGGAGCTTTGCATGCACAGACTGAACTGCATTTCATCTACAAGGCAGAGATCATGCAGGTTAAGAAGCTGAGGTTTGGGATGATTCCTTGACTTGGCCAACGTCAAACAGCTGATGCACAGCCATTACTGCTCCATAGACTTCCATGTAAACATCTGGTTCCGTCCGTGGCCAGTGTCCTGTGGTTTACTAGTGCAGCAAAGAAAAGACAGGGAATGGAATATTGATTTGAACAGGGATTTGTATTCCTGGGAACTCAGTTGTGAATGTGGAATAGGAAAGAGAGATGAGATTGGGGTAGCAGGGTGTGTGTTCAGTTCTTTTGGGGTAAAGAAATGTGAAGTCAGTGATTTCTGATGCTGTCCACTGGTGTCTTCTCCATTTCATAGGAACTCTTGGGGAAATTTGGAGAGAGGTGATGCATCTATTTGTAGTTGTAGGGTAACTCGGGGAACTTCAGTTATATTCTCAAAGGAGTATATATAGTGTGTGGGACATGTGGAATTCTTGCCTCATTTTCCCTCCAAATCCTCTTCTATTGAAATAGTAGATTTTAGAATGAAGCAGATATCCTTCTCCTCCTTCACCTGTAGTGTTTGTATCCCTTTTCTCTGATGTTAGACCCCCCTGTTTCACATATCCTTGGCTTCTTCTTTTCTTACATTTCCCTTATTCTCTATAAGTTGTCTGCCCTAGGAGTGTTGTGTTTACTGTGGAGTTGTCCTTACTTTCTTTGTAAACATGAAGTACTTGAGAGTAGCATAGAAAGAAAGGAGCAAGGGAGACCCAAGCTTGTGCCTCTGCCTAGTACTTGCAGGTCAGCTGTGCATGTTTATTAACAACTCAGGCTTATCACTGTGTTTATATTGGTGACTTTAATTCTTTTTTTTTTTTTATTGCAAAGTCAGATATACAGAGAGGGGGGAGAGAGAGAGAGAGAGAGAGAGAGAGAGAGAGAGAGAGAGAGAGAGAGAGAGAGAGAGAGAGAGAGGAAGATCTTCCATCTGCTGATTCACACCCTAAGTGGCCACAATGGCTGCAGCTGAGCTAATCTGACGCTAGGAGGCAGGAACCTCTTCCAGGTCTCCCACGCGGGTGCAGGGTCCCAAGGCTTCGGGCTGTCCTCAATTGCTTTCCCAGGCCACAGGCAGGGAGCTGGTGGGAACCAGAGCCATCGGGATTAGAACTGGCACCCATATGGGATCCCGGGCAGTCAAGGCGAGGACTTTAACCGCCATGTTATCTCACCGGGCCCAGTGAAGTTAATTCTTAATATTGGCCCTAAACCTTTAAGCATAATTATCACCTTCTTTTAAAGAAGAGGAAACTGAGGCTTAGAGAGTATGATTTGTTTTGTTTGTTTTTCTCTGTTAGTGACTGACTCACCAAAGTGCCTTTTGCAAATGCAGCTCCAGGGACAGACTTCCCATGTCCTTTCTGTTCTTCCTGCACTGTTGTGGAGCCATTGTCCCAGTGGGAAAGTAGCTCAGTGACTTTGGGACTATTTCTTATTCTGTTCAGCAGTAGGTCTCAGTAGAGAAATTTTATCACCACCCCCCTGCTTTAAAGATATTTTGCTACGTCTTGAAATATTTTTGGCTGTTATACAACTGGAAATGAAGAGAGAGAGAGAGAGAGAGAGAGAGAGAGAGAGAGAGAGAGAGGCCTGAGCTACTGCCAACACTCCACAATGCCCAGCACAGCCCTACCACAGAAAGGTCATCTGGCCACAGATGTCAGCAGTGCTGTGGTTGAGAACACTTGCCTCCCTTCCTGCATGTGTGTGGGGACATTTGTGCTTCAGAAACTACCATGCATCAGCATTAAACCCTCCGTCATGCAGGTGCAGGTGACACTGAGACTGCCTTTATTTAGTACACGGTGTTTGCGAGATGCTGCTGGGTGCCATGGGGGTTACAGCCCTACGGAAGGGGAAGAAGTGGTCAGACTTCTCAACAGATGTTCAGAAAAATGCAAGCAGGAAAGGACTCTTTTAAGCAAGAGATGTGGGGTGGCTATGCCTTGCCTGGAGGTTGAGGGGAATAGATGGAGCTACATACTCTAATTTGGGAATAGTGACACCCTCCTGGGATCTGCGTGCTTCAGAGCCCATAGTTTTCAGTGTTTTTTTTTTTTCCAGGACAGTTAATGTGTGTGTGTAATTCCTTTTGTAGTCATCAGCCACGTAGGTTTTTTGTTTGTTTTTTCAGTGTACAAAGAAACATTTATTAAATACATTGAAGATGGAAACATTTTGCCTCAGCACAGGGTGGGGGAGGGTTTCAAGGAAGACTGTAGGCCACTTAGTTCTGATGTTCAACTTATGGAGTGGCTGCTGTTACTGTGCCTGCCCCCTCCCTATTCATGGCTGGTGTAAATGATTTGCACAGAGAACCACAGCCAGGCAGTGGCAGAGCCCAAAGGCCATGTCTTGTGCTGTGCTGTACTGCTGTACCTCCTCTGTTGATTCCCACTTATCCACTAAGGCCATAGTGAGCATTAAGCTGCTCAGGAGCCAAGTGATGCAGAAGCAGGGTTTGAGCTGAGAAACAAAGTCAACTGCGGGCGGGGTCAGATGCCTCAGTAAGTCCACAGTGAAGACACTGGCAGCAGCCACACTCTGAATGGGCTCAAGGGAGAAGTGATGCTCCAGAAAAGTTTATTTGTTCTATGTAAGTTCACCACACAACCTATGCTCGTGTAAATGCTTATTGAAAATTGGAATGTTTGTGTTTTATATATCAGATATAACTCCAACCAGATAAAATGGAAGCGTGGAATCTATCCCACTTTAAAGTCCAGGGCTTTCAGCTGTGGTCATTGTGTGGGGAAGTACTTGGTGGGGGAAGTACATTGAAACATAAAGAAAGAAATGGGGTTCTAGTGATTCCTTTTTAGGAATATGTCAGTGCAAAAAGAAATACATAAGACAAAAACTAGACCAGATTAGTTTTCTGAAACCCCACAAGCAACCCAATTCCCAAGAAGGGAAAAATAATGATTCTTCAGAGAACAGACAGAGGGGGAAATTGGGAAGGTGAGTTAAGTCTTCACAATGACTGCTGAGGTTGCCAGGAGAGCTTTCCTGGTGGAATTTGAGATACTTCTGCAAGTGTGTCTCTACTGGATCGTTACACGGTTTCCCAGACAGCCCAAAGCTGAAGCTTTGTGTGCTTGTGAGCGTGCCAGGTTAGGGCTCTGAGTTCACCTGTCTTGCGCATCAGACCGTTTCAAGTGGACTGACAAGTGGTGACACTGTCCACAGCTCAAACCCTGGCTATTATTTCTTTTTCTTTTAAAGGTGGTCTATTCTGTTTGATAAATTAGTTTGTACTTCCAGATAACTTCTCGAAATGTAACCAAAGCTCCCCGTCTGTATCACAGAAGAATGTCTGATGGAAATACACAGTACACCAAGTTGGGTAGCCTCATGGATCCTACAGCGGAGCCCTGATTAAATATAATACTTCATCCTGGTGGTTATTTTCCTGGCATTATATTATGAACACTTTCAAGCATGTAATAAAAGTTGAATAAATTTCAGAAGGAAAAGTCATATTCCCAAATTATCATGGATTGCTATGCTGGAGCCATCACCTACTGCTTTCCCATGTGCTTTACTGGGGAGTTGGATAGGAAGTGCTGCAGCTGAGGCTCAAACCAGCACTTCTAAGGGATGCCTGCTTTGCAAGCCACAGCTTAAGTTGTTGTGCCACGACAAAGGCCCAAGGGCATTTAAAAAATATATGTAGGAGACCAATTTTTAAAAATACATATTTAAGAAAAATACATAGGGATGATTACAAGATGAGTAAACATATACACATCTGTTCCAGTTTTCTTTCAAGATGTCACTTCCGTTTTTTAAAAACTGGCAGATTAATCTTGTGTTTGATAACACTTTATAAATAATTTTTAGTTGATTAAGATGCATTTTTCTTTATCTAGGTTGTCTGTTGCTGAGACTTACCAACTATTTTGAGTTTGTATGATTCTTGACTTTCCAAAGATAGCTTAAAACAGTCTTGAAACATGATGGCTTCCCTTAATTTCATAACCTAAGACTTCTTAAGTTTCTATGATTTTGGGGGTTGATGTTAGGACTATTTTCTATAAAGTAAGCATTGTCTGCATCAGACTTATTAATTACTAACTAAGATAAATTTTTAGAAGTTAGCATCCCATCTTGAAGAAGATATTTTGTCTGGGAGGATAGGGACCTCTGCCTGTTCTTTCTGATCTCTTCATAATTAAGTCACAGGGAAATGCATGTGACAGAATGTAATGAAACTACCTTCTGCCACTTCCAGAGTGCATTGGAGAAAAGCCAGGGTAATTGGAGTGTTTTGTTCCCAGTGCTGTTGAAGTTGTTTCTCCTCAAGGAGGTGGCCTTGGTTGGCATTACTCACTCCACGTATTCTGGCCAGTGTTCTGGGCCAGAATAAGTGCAATGTGGGGCTACTGAATGTCTTCCCAGGCAACCTGGTAGCAGACCCATTGACCACTGGCCTCTGCCTGCATTGTCAAGTGTTCAGCAAGTTGAAGTCTGTTGTGTGTTATCATCCAGGTTTTGATAAAGTCTAGTATGAGGGCCTGGCGCGATAACCTTGTGGCTAAAGTCTGTGCTTTACATACCCCCAGGATCCCATATGGGCACCAGTTTGTATCCTGGCTGACCTGTTTCCCATCCATGTCCCTGCTTGTGGCTTGGGAGAGCCGTAGAGTGCGGCCCAAAGCCTTGGCACTCTGCTCCTGTGTGGGAGACCTGGAAGGATCCTCCTTGATTCCTGACTTGGGATTGGCTCAGCTCTGACCATTGCAGCTATTTGGGGAGTGAATCAGCAGATGAAGATCTTCCTCTCTGTCTCTCCTCCCCTCTGTATTTCTGACTTTCTAATAACAATAAATAAATCTTTAAAAAAAAATGAAAACAGGGAGTTGCTCAAAGAAAGTTTTTTTTTGTGTTTGTTTTGTTTTTTAATCTAGTATGAATAGTTGACTAAGTTAGCTACTTGTAGTGGAAGGGGATATTTGCGAGTCTGAGGTTGGGCTCCTGGAAGAGAAGTAGGGTCCCTGTAAGGTAGGGGTCAGCATTCTTTGTGAATGTGAGAATCCAAGGAGGTTTTAAATCTAAAAGAATTGGCAACGAAGATATAGAGGGTCTGGCAGAGGTTAAGACACCTGCTTCTCCAGTTGAGTGTTCCTGGCTAAGATTCCTGACTCCAGCTCCGAACCAGTGCAGACCTTCATGGTAGTGATGATGGTTCAAAAGGGCCCCTCCCTGCCTCGCACACAGGCTTGGGACTCTGGGATCGTATTCAGGCTCCTTCCTCTACTCTAATGCGGCCTGATCCTAACTGTTGTGCACGTTTGAAGTATACATCTTGAGATGGGGAGTGTTTTCTGCGTCTCACAAGCTAATAACATAAAAGAAAAAAGGAGTGGGGGAATATGTGAGAGGGTTCGTTTCCGTTTGAAGGCTGTCAGCCTGTTTCCTCCTTAGACCATCAACTGATAGATGCCCTTCTCTTTAAATAGAAACATTCAAATCTGCGGTGTGGTCTCTCATCAGACTTAAAAATCAGCACATTTGAAGAACAGTGAGTTCTGAATTAAAATAATAGTGATTGGTTTAATTTTGCCCATTTTCTGAAGACCCCACCCATGTGCTAGAAGAAGTTGGATGGACTTACTGTGGCTTGGGAGATTTTTTTAATCCCAGAGCTGCTTCTAGCGCTTTCTTCTGTTGTGCCATATCCTGTCTCTTCCATTTGTTTCATGGAAAAATTTCAATGACTTTTAGTGTAAAGTACATTATTCCATTTAAGGTACAGCCAGAATCAGCAACTGGAATAATAAAATACTTTGGATATGTCCCCCACTTCTGTTGCCACACTCCTCACTCCTGCATGGAACCTGGGGTTATCAGGCCAGGTGAAGTTGTGCAGGAGTAAGTGGAGCAGTAAATGGCCACCAGCTTGACATTCTTGGCATCACACTGTGCTCATCTTTTGGGATAAGAAGGTATGCCATTTAATTGGGGCAATTAGAGATAAGAAAGGAGAGCTTTGTCTTTCTCAGGTCAGGAAAGCGTGATAAGGGGAAATTGGTGTTGTTGAAGGACTATATATTCCCAGAGAAATTACCTGCAGAGCAGTCTGTCTCCTCAATATGAACCTGTGAAGAAACCACTCCCCCCCCCCTTTTTTTTTTTGTTAATAACTTAGGACCAAGAACAGGAGTCAGGCAGTCTATTAATTCCCAAAGTAGTGATTATTTTCTACCTTGCACCCTGTGAAGTCTGTGTGCAGTTGCTCGGCTCTCCTGTGGCAGGACCAAAGCAGTCATAAGCAAAATATAAGCAAACGGGCAGGTCTGCATTTCAGTAAATCTTTATTAAAAAAAAAAAAAAAACACCTGGGTTATATTTGCCAAGCCCTGGTCTAGTCTTCATTTCTTCTTGATTTTTTTTGTAATGTACATTTTGGAATTTAAGTGTTGATAAATATTAAATACAAATGTTTGTAAAAATTTTCATCCCTTTGCCACTAGTAGTCTTTTTCCCCAGTAACTAATTTTACTCAAAAATCAGAAGGTTCTAGTCTGAACCAGTCAGAAAACTAAGGTACTGTTTGGGGATGGAAATATTTAGTTAAATGTTCGTGTAAAGTACTCTGGGAATGGCTCTCTGCCCTACTGGTTAACATAGTTGTATCCGTCCCACTGGAAAGCTTGAGTTCTGTGCCTGCTCCTGATTCCTGTTTCCTGCTAATGCAGACCCTGGCAAGACAGAGGTGTTGACTTAGGGTATTGCTAACCTATACCTTGTAGGAGACTTGGGTTATGGAATTGTAAATGCTAGTTGAGCGAACAAAATAGTACATGGAGATCATGAAATCATTTGAGTTAGGATATCAGGTCAGACTTTGTAGCCAGCCTGGGTAAGAGATGTTCCATTTCTCTCTGACGCTCACTGGTGACATAGTCTCTTTGGAACATGTGCCAAAGAGCCAGGGAATAGTAATCAGTTGTAGGTGTTGTTAGGGACCTCCATCAGATCCATTGCGTTTCTGCTCTGACGTCCACACTCCCATTTCCTACAGTCCATGGTTTTGCAAATGCACAGTAATTAAAGAAAAAAAAAACAGTTTTAAAAGATTTATTGGGGCCAGCATTGTGACTGCTCCGCTTCCAATTCAGCTCACTTCTAATTGCCTGGGAAAGCAGTGGAAAACTGTGCTTGCAGCCCTGCCGCCCTGCCTCCATGTGAGAGACCTGGGAGAAGCTTCTGGCAGCAGGCCAGCCCAGCTGTGGCCATTGTGGTGATTAGGAGAACGAACCAGCAAATGGAAAACCTATCTGTCCCTCTCTCTTTGTCTTTCAAATAAATCTTTAAAAAAATGTATATGAAGGGACATTACGGCAGAGATCAGGTTTCCATTTGCTAATTCAAATGCCCATAACATCTGGGGCTGGGCTATGATGAAGCCTGGAGCCATTAGCTCCATTTTGGTTTACTGTGTGCATGGCAAGGACACAAATGCTTGGTGGTGAGGGGGCATCATCTACTGTCTCCCAGGTGCAGTAGCAGGAACCTGCATGGGAAGGAAATAGCAAGGACATGGACAGTGTTCTGTTGTAGGATGTGCACCACTCCGGCAAAGGTTTATCCTGTACATTAATTTGAGATCATTATTTCAGGATAAAAAAAGCCCACAGGCCATTGTAGGGGATCTGGGGGGGATTGCTGCTCTGTAAGATCCTGAGCCACTGCAGCTTGTCTGTAGGAAGCTATCATCTCTGCAGATTACCAGGGCGTGCCTTGCGCCCATTCTCTGAGAAATTTGGATGAGGAATTGGTGAAGTGGGTGCAAACATGCCATGGTGGGTTATCACTCCTGCTCAACTTAAGGGAAGGCATGGAGGCCCCCTCCCCTCTTAGAAAATTCTGCTCACCCTCAAGACGGCCCAGATGTCATGCAAGTAATTAAGTCACCCAGGACTTTTATGTTTAGAGTTCCTGTTTTTCTCTTTAGTACTTGAACACTGTAACCAACCTCTACCATCACACATAGTGCTGTTTGTGTGTTTCCTCTCTGGATTGCGGAATCTCTTACCCCAACATTTAGCGTAAGGAATCAGTATTTACTGAAAAGAATTGGATCATCTTTCCTCATTTGTGAAGCTCAATTCTTTTGAGTTAGGCTACAGAAAACCATAGAAAAGTGCATTTGGGCTGTTAATTTAATTGACACATTCAAAATATGATTCAGATTGAAGAAATCATTTTGTAATGCCTGTCTTACAAATTTGTCACAATGGATTTGGCAAGTTTGAATGTCTGCTTGCTTACAACAGATTTATTAACCTTTGATTTTCACAAAGAGTGAAACATTTAGACTTAAGCTCTAAAAACGATCTTTACTTCTATCCCTTTTATAGTTAATTGAAGTCTCAAATTATGATTTTCTAACATTGAAGAAGGTAGAGGAAGGGTGTATTAAGTGTGATAAATACCCTTTGTTTTATGCAGTTGAATTGCCTGTTGGTAGTCATGAGGAAAAGATGATACATTCTGCATATAAATGTTGATGCCTGGGCTAAAATCCAGCCCAAAGAATCCTGACAAGCATTGTAAGACTCACAACACCGCTTAGCAGAGGTCAAATGAAGGGAGACTTCTTCAGAACAACAATAACTTACTGTTTAGCTTTAAGGAGATGCCAATTATAGCAGAGAGTAGGAGGTAAGCCTGGGTTATGATGAAAATGAGGATACTTAAAAACATGTAATTGTTGCTTGTTGCCATATAAAATACCAATACATGTTTGCAGCTTTTTTTTTTTTCCTCTTATAATAATCTCCCTGTTCTTCCTACTTGAAATGTTTGTGTAATGAAATGGAATAGAAACTGCTTCTCGTTTTTATGACATTAAGCTTTCTCTCTGTGGAAACAAGTGTGGCATGTGTAATTAAATAACCAAAGGGAAGATAAATATAAGTCACAATGTAAAGAAAATAAATGCTGATTAAAGACATTTATGTAGACAATTTATTCTCCCATCTTTGTCATCTGTTTTATGTACTATGCAAATAAGGTTAAGTATCTGCTTTGTGTTACAGCTGTGTGTTTGCTAGGAGCCTGGAAAAAACTCCTAGAAAGTTTCTTTGTCTGAGTGTATCCCCAGCTGTCTGTTTAACTAGTTTGAATATACAGTCCTAAGTGGCTTCTGCTGTGAAGACCTGTGTGTTGATCGGTGGCTGGAGGAGCCTTGAATTTAGTCTTGGGCTCTCCCATGATGCAGGATTGACCATTAAGTGGAGACAGTAACAACTCTGCTAGTCTGTTGGATTATTCCATAATTGAAAATTATGTTGATGAGTTTGTGTGAATTCATTTAAAGAATGAATGATACAGTTTTATCCTTTAGGGAAATACATTGCATCTTACCGGTTTCTTTCTTATCCCATTGTTCCCTCACTGCTCTTATCAATACACAGACATTGCTTTTCCTTCCATTTTCCAAGTGTAGGCCTTTTCCTGTTGCTTTTGCCGTTGGTTAGCTAGTCTAAATACTGAGCATTTGTTCTGGCGGAAACTGTACAGGGTGCATTGGTACATTTCAAACGGTTCTCCTCATTGTATGTAGTGCAGTTGGCGCTCTGGAATGTGTGTGTTAGAAGTTCAGTCACTGGGAGGGACTTTTCCTTTTGGAATGATCATTCCTGTGCCATTTCTAAGCTGTTTTTCTGTAGACTGCACCCTGTTGACTTAAGTGCTGCAACTGCTAGAAAAATATCTCATGGATATGGAATCAGTTATTTTTCCTTAAAAGCAAAACCTTGCTCCTGAATAATTATTTGAATGAAGGTTTACTTTTCGTTTCGTTTTGATTTAATCACATGTAGTCGATTTTTTTGTTTGTTTGTTTATTTTTCTTGGAAAGGCAGATACACAGAGAAGGAGACCAAGAGAAAGATCTCCCATCTGCTGATTCACTCCCCAAGTTTACACAGTGGTTTGAGCTGAGTCTATCTAAAGCAGGAGCCCAGGAGCTTTTTCCAAGACTCCTTCATGGGTGCAGGGTCCCAGGGCTTTGGATTGTCCTCTACTGCTTCCCCCAGGTCATCAGCAGGGAGCTGGATGGGGACTGGAGCAGCTGGGATTAGAACTGGTGCTCATGTGGGATCCCGGCAAAAGCAAAGTGAGGATTTAGCCACTAGGCTATCATGCCAGGCCCTTTTTGTGGGACATTGCAGTAATCTTAAGAGACACTAGATGAATCTGGGATATGTTTTTTTCTTGCTTTCTATGTGATACTTTAAATTCTGTTGATGCATTTATTGGTTACTTAGTGCCGTTCATAACCATGTAGCACAAAATGATCATTTTAAGAAAATACTGAACTTCAGAAACTGTTTTTGTGGCTTTAAAAAATATTGAAGAAACTGTCACTGGGAGTTCATCATCTACATGCAAAATTCCATGCATCCAGCCAGCCTTGTGGAACCTAATGGGTCTGTGCTGGGTAAATAGCAAGGGGGGCACTGAGCCTGACCTTTAACAGCTTGGGATTTTCCTGTGGATTTGGGTGGGAGAGCCAGACGGTAATTAAACAGGTAATGAGCAGACAGCTAACTTTAGATAGTGACAGAGGAATGCTGAAGAGCACCTGCTGCCAGGGTAAACTTCCCACAGAGACAGATCTGGGCTCAGGCTCTGAGATATTCGTGGCCAGAGGGCACCTATTGTCCTCTGCTCTCCAGGCACAGAGTGTCCAGGCAGAGGCTAGCAATGCTTGGCTTGACCATTCAAGATGAGAGAAAGTAGGGGAAGGATGAGGCATCTGGGAGGTGGCAGTTAAGCTAGCAGATTTCCCCTTAGGCCTTGTAAGATAACCTTCCAGAGTTTACTTCCGAATACTGTGGGAGGCCTTTGGAGGACTTGCACCATTGGAAAGAACCACTTATCTTCATGTGCATTTTAAAGTAATTTCCCTGAATCTGATTTTTCCCCTTTTCTTTCTTTCTCGTGATGCATTTAAAACAAGATAGAGAAGGATCGTCTCTTCATGAGATTCTTGTCAAATTTTTTTTTCTGGATAGATTGATTTGAAATTAGATGTGTATTTGCTATAAATGTTACAACATTGTTTCTTGTTCATGTGTGCGATGCAGTGCATTTCATATTTTATTACCAGTAAGGATAGTAAACTACAGAATAAAGCCTTCAACGTTAACCAGTAAACATGTAGAATTAACCGAGGCTGCTTTCCCTGCTGCCCTAGGAAAGGGTGGTAACAGTTTGGTTCTAGGTTTGAGTCATTTGATTTGTAAAGAATCTGGCTGCATTAGTTTTGGGTATCAGTGAATCACATTTGGCCATCAAGTAGTAAGTTAACTGCTAAAATCTGGCAGCAAACCAGATCCCTTAGAATCTTGTTCAATATAATCATTTCAGTGAAAAATGTGTTTTAAGTATCACTTTTTGCTAAGGGCTGAGCTTTAGCAAAACAACATGGGGGGACACATAGAAAGGCATGTGGTTTTTGTTCATTCTGTGAATAGTCCATGAGTCCTGCAGACAGAGGCCATGATTTGAGGGAGACCTTCACAAGACAAGTGAGGATTTGGCAAGGGGGTTGATGTTAAAAATCTCTGTGCTTTTCAGAGACTCCCATTTCCTGGCACTCAGGCGATCAGTAGGTGAGGCAGTACTCAGAGTGATCCTAGCCGGCAGCCTGAGAGGCTAGCACAAGCCAGATGAGGAAGGGTCACGCTTAGGGTACCCACTGTGGAGCCATAATCCTAAATACCCACATATATATCTGGGGGCTCAAGAGTTTTTAGAAGGGGAGTAACAAGATCAGATTCCTGATTTTTAGAAAGGCCATGGAGGTAGCTGTGGGCAGATAAATGACCCGGAGGACAGGCCTATTGATGTTCTGCTCCAAGTGACACACAGAGAAGTCCATGCAAGTGTTTAATAGTGCTCAGATCATCTTTTTAAATTTAGGGTGTTGTGGTGAACATTTGACACAGTGGTTGAGTTACTGCTTGGGATGCTGGCATCCCATATCAGAGTGTGTAGTTCAAATCCTAGCTCTTCTGCTTCCCATCCAGGTTTCTGTTACTGCATATCCTGGGAAACAGTACGTGATGGCTCAGTACCTAAAATCCATGTGGGAGACCCAGATGGAGTTCCTGGTTGCTAGCTTGGGCCTGGCCCAACCCCAGCCCCAGCTATTAAGATCATTTGAAGAGTGAACCAGCAGACGGAAGACTGTTCTCTTTCTTTAATAAAAATGGATAAATAATAACAAAAAGTTTCAGGGGTGGATTAAAAGACGTAAACTTTTTTTTTTCCCCAAGATTTGTTTATTTTTGTTAAAAAGGCAGATTTAGAGAGAAAATGAGAGATGCAGAGAAAGATCTTCTGTAAAGTAGCCCATGGTGGCCAAAGCTGGAGCTTCTTCCTCTGGGTCTCCCACAGGGCTGCAGGGTCCCAAGGCTTTGGGCCATCTTCCACTAGTTTCCCAGTCCATAAGCAGGCAGCTGTATGAGAGGGAAGTAGAGTAGCTAGGACACGCACTGGGCTCATAAACCATTTTTTTAAAAAATAAACAGCTTGTTTGTTTTATTATTTTTTTAATCTAGAAGTTTTAAATTTGTTACTGTAATCAAACTGTATAGCCTTGCTATTTTGTAGGTATATGATATGGCACTTCATAGTTGCACGTGTGTTAAATGAATGAGAGGCATGGCGTTGACGGTGAGGCCAGTGCCCTGCTTAGTCCAAGCACAGCCCAGACTTTCAGGGAAGGTGCAGCAGTTTCTGCATACCATGCTGACTGGTGTCAAAAGAGCAGCCTTCTACTAAGGCAGGAAGGTAGGCAGAGGTGGCTCTCCCCACCAGAGACCTTGCACTTAGGTAGTGGAGAATAAATGGCCAGGTGACAGGTTTTCTCTCAAGTGAGTCTGTTGCCATCATAGGGGGTGATTTGTGTTAATTTGCAGTTGGCTATAGATTGAATTTTTTGAAACTTGGTGTTGGTGTTAGTGTATTCACAAGGCATGTAACATCAGATGTGCATTTTACTAACCACCAGCAGTAGTTTGTTGACTTTTTTTCACTAGCGTATATTGTGTAAGTGTTCTGCTTGCATGATGACCTTGATTTCAGAAGTAGTTTTTATTTTTAAAATGTGCGGAAGGAAAAAACTTGATGCATTGTGTGATGCTGCATTATCTCATCTGGCTCCTTGCTCCTTATCCTGCTTTTCTGCTGGAGTTGTCTGTTTCACCCTCAGTGTCCTCCATACCCTCTTTAAAACAGGTCAGTGAGAAAGACAAGTGTTTGTATTATTTCAGCCATAGGATTTTTTAAAAATGCATTTTAAAAGTAAATTGGCAGGCCTGGCGCTATGGCATAGTGGCTAAATCTTTGCCTTGCATCTGCCGGGATCCCATATGAGCTCTGGTTCAATCTTGGCAGCCCCGCTTCCCATCCAGCTCTATGCTTGTGGCCTGAGAAAACAGTAGAGGATGGCCCAAACAAAGGCTTAGGACCCTGCACCTGCTTGGGAGACTCAGTTGCTCATTCCTAACTTCCATTGTGGCCACTTTGGGAGTGGACTAGTGGATGGAGAATCTTTCTTTCTGTCTCTTCTTCTCTCTGTAAATCTGCCTTTCCAATAAAAATAAATATATCTTAAAAAAACTAAACTGATTAGTTACATTGATGCTCAATGAAGATGTCCACTGGAGTTGTAGTGCAGTAGATGAAGCTGTAGCTTTTTTTCACTGCCCTCCCTTCCTGGTATATGTGTTTGAATTCTGCCTAATGTATGCTGCTGCTGCTGCTTCTTTGTAAGATTTATTTATTTTTATTGGAAAGTCAGATATACAGAGTGGAGGAGAGACAGAGGAAGATCTTCCGTTCTCTGATTCACTCCCCAATGGCTGCAATGGCCAGAGCTAAGTCAATCCGAAGCCAGGAGCCTGAAGCTTCCTCCAGCTCTCCCTCTCCTATGTGGGTGCAGGGTCCCGGGGCTTTGGGGCGTCCTTGACTGCTTTCCCAGGCCACAAGCATGGAGCTGGATGGGAAGTAGGACCACTGGTACACAAACTGGCACCTATATGGGATCCCGGCACATGCAAGGCAAGGACTTCAGCCACTAGGCTACTGTGCCAGGCTGCTGATGCATGCTTCTACTTCAGCTCTTTAATAATGCACCCTGGGAGGCGGTAAGTAGTATGCGTTCTTTCAGACCTTTGCTGCCCTTTAATGTGTGTGCAGAAGTAGCTCACAGATTCACCTTGATACGTAAGTGACTATGATGTTTCATATAACAGTCTGGTTTATTTTATTCAAGTTAGCTCAGGTAGAGTCATCTAGATTGAGAACTTAGAGAATACTTTCAAGATATGTGAAGTATCTCAAGGGTTTCGTGAGAGTAAATGATGGGTAAGAAGAATGAATTTTACTATTGTGAATTACCCTCTCAGAGACTGTGTTGACCAGAAGTGATCTTGGCCAAAGGCGATGTTATCCAGATTGTTGAAATTTTACAGAATGGTGTCATATGTAGCTAGTTACTGAGCTGTTACGATTAAATGAGGATGAGCCTTCTGTGTTAAGCAGGGGTAAGTAGCAGAGAGCCCAATACATTGAGCTTATCCTTTGGGAGCCCCTCCAGGAAAACAAGTGATGTAATGCTCTTTTATTACTGTAATTGCTGATGTTTTTGATAAAAAGAAAAACTGGATTGGAAGCATTGGATTCTTGATTTTATGTTTATTGTGCCTGTTAGATTAGGAGCTGTGGGGAGGGAGATATTGATAATGAAACCTTAGATTTAGTTGAGTGATTTCCTGTTTTTTTTTTTTTTAAATTTTGAAAAAGTCTATTTTTCTCTCTCCCCTTTCACATTCAGAAGAAATTCTCTTCTCTGAAGCAGCATTTATTCTGCTTTCAGATTGGGAGTTACATTGATTTCTTATGTTTCAGTTATACTTGGGAGTTGTACAGTTTTGAAGCAGAATAGTTTTTAATGTTTTGTTTTGATAAAGGCAAGTTGTGAAAAGCATTTCCTGCATGTCACATGGTAGAAGTAGAGAGACGGGGAAGCAAAGAGCCAGACAGCAGACTTAAACAGCGAGCAGGCTTCCAGAAACTTGTCGTGCAGCCAGTAAGCACCCAGACAGCCTGCCGTGTTCGCCTCTGCTTCGTAGGGACACACATCATTATTCTCTAATCCTGAGTTGTACAACTTCTGTAAATATCATGTAAATATCATAATATTATATTTCTCTACCTTTTGTGCATCCAAATCACAATGGAATACTGATTCTAAAAAAATGAGAAGACCTGCTTCCTCATCTATACAGCCCTCACCACTGGGACAAAGGTGTGCTACTGAGTCTAGGATTTTTCCCTTTCTTCTTTCCAGCTGTCTCTGCCCTGTGGTGATGGACATAGCAGAGAAACTACACTATCTCCTATGCTGTATCCCTCCAAGGATAAGTACATTTCACTTGTGAATTCTGGAGAGTTGGTGACATCTCTGAGGGAAGGCCCAGTGAAATGACTAGTCAAGGGTGATAAATGGGCAGTCAGCTGTGTTCAGTCAGCCCTGTGGGCCAGGAGTTGCCATGGAAACATTGAATGACACTTGGAGCCTCTGCATGGACTAACCTAGTTTAGCAGCAGCAGGGCCAGTGGGCTCCAGCCTAGAAGAAGGTGCTTAGGCCAGATGATCCCAGAGCCAGCTGGCTGCCCGTAATCTTTAGCCCAGCTTAGATCTGTCTGCTACTCTCTTTCTGTCATTCACATGTGCTATTTACTTTTTCAGTGGGAGCAAGAGAGGAAAAGGAGTCACTGTTACTTATCTTTATAGATTTATATTTTAACACATCCATGACATGTTCCATACCTGTAAGAAGAAACGTTTGAGTAAATGTGCCCTGACAGGCACCACCATGGGGTAGACTAAATGGCTATTCTGGTGAAGAGGAAGTAGCTCTGAATTCCTCAGGTTTTTTTTTTTTTCCACCAGCTATGTGAAAGTGGGGGCATCCTTATCCTTGCACAGGGCAGAGTTCCAAAGCTTCACTCAGAGAACTCTGTCCTTTGAAACATCTGCTGCTCAGCCCAGCTCAGTTGGCTTGTGTGTTTCTGTGCTGCCTGGTTAAGATTTCACATGTGACTGCTCTCTCACCAGGAAATTGAAGCATGTGACTTCTTCCTTTGGTCTTTCTAGTTGTTCAGTTAACTGAAAACAACAAACAAAAAAACCACGTGTTGAGCCTGGAAGGTGTCACATAGTAGTATTTGAAAGTGAGAGCATGACTACTGGAAATTTTTTTCCCCAGAAAATATTTTTTCAGACTTAGATTTTCTGTAGGGCGGTAAGATTTTATGTTTTGTTTTTCAAAGGTATTTCAGTATGTGGACTTGTTTTGTATTGTCAGTTGCTTCCAGAGAGGGACTTGATACTGTTGCCTCCCAAGTAGTGACTGCTGGGCTGAGCAGAAATGCTGTAGGAACATCAGCTGCTACAAGTTTGTGGGAGTAGAACCTGAGTTTGTGGGTATTATGGGTTCTTTGATGAAAGTTTACTTACAGCTTGTGCTTGAAAGACATTCACATGAAAGAGTTCCTTAGCAGGTTAGAAGTGGCTTTTGAATCCAGATGTTATTGTGGGACAAATGGCCTTGGCTGAATACATTTTAAAAGACTCTAAAATAGAAATTGTAGCATAGTTCTTATTCCTTAAAGAGTAACTTTGTACTCTTTGCCATCCCTTTCTCAGAGGGTTATTAAAGGACAAGTCTGTGATGATAGATTTAACCCAACATATTTTGTGATTTGGAGATTGCTCTTGTAGCAGGAATAAAATACCTGAAGTGACAACATGTACCTTTTTTTTAGACTGAGAAATTATGAGTGACCATTAAAAAAAAAGTGTTAGTACACTTTAGTTAGTACATCATCTTTGTCAACATATTCCTGTTGAACACAGGATTGAAAACAAGCAGTATTTCCAGACATTTGAATTTTCACATCTATCACTGAATAGCAAGTCCTTCTCAGAGGCTTACTGTTATTATTAGAAAAATGGGGCTGATAATCCCACTCTCACAGGTAGTTGAGAAAATTAGCAGAGGCCGGCATTGTACAGCTCGTTAAGTTGTTGCCATCTTCTGTTGGAGTCTTTGCTGTTCTAATTTCAATCCAGCTTCCCAATAACGTGCCTGAGAAACTGGAGAAAGATGGCTTGAGTGCTTAGGCCCCTGTCACCCACGTGGGACACCTGGAAAAAGCTCCTGGCTCCTGGCTCCTGGCTTTGGCCTGCCCCAGTTGTGGTCATTAGAGGAGCAAATCGGTGAATGGAGGATATTTTTTTCTCTCTGTGTAAATCTTCCAAATAAATACATAAAATTTCATAATAATTTGAGGCAGTAGACAAATCTGATCACGTGCCTAAATGTGTGCTGAGGAATCAGTACCAAGTGGGGCCTGTCCATGGCTGGTAAACCTTTTGAGCTGCTTTGAAAATCAGGCTCTCTAGCCTGACTGTGGTGTGTTTTATGTTGTTATCCAGGAGGTTTTGAGGCCTATTCAAGTTAGGCAGCGTCTGGCCTAGTGCAGAGTGTCATATAAGAATGAACTTAGGAGTGCTTATAGGAAGGAACTGCAAAGAGTCTGTGGAATAATAGAGTTAAAACATGTATAACCAAAGAAATTGAAATATTTGCATAGCTTTTTCCACAATGCGCATTTATCAGGAATTTTTTTTAATGAACTGCACCTCACTACCTGGAAAAAAATTCTGCATGGACCAATAAGAACATCTGACCATGCTTATATTTTGGGATGGAGTTTTCTTATACATTTGTGCAAAAAATGGTCACCTTTAAAGTGATAGTTAACTTATAATTATTCAAAAATAATTACAAAGTCTGTAAATCAGAGAGGACTTTTACCATTTCCTAAAACCCCTTCATTTAAAAGTTCTTCCACCCAGACTCCTTGCTTATACCTTGGTTTGAAAACAGTGACATGCATAGTCTAAACAAACGATTACTCATGTTATGAATTGTATTTTTAATTTTTAAATGTTCATTTCTTCTGCATTCAAAATAGCCCAAGAAAAAGTATTGCTAACAGATTTTGTCTGGGAACCTTTACCAGACCACTCTCTAAGCCATTGCGAAGTGGAAATAAAGGCTAAGTCAACCTGTTAGCTGCAAGGAGGAAGAGTGATAACCTGAAGCATAAGTTCATGGCCCACCCTGTGCATTTCTGCTAACTTCCTGTCCCTTTCACCTTCTTCTGCCGGCTTAGAGCCTTGGTCCTGGATGTCCAAGAGAGTTGTCCCATACCAAGTGTGGAGTCTCTCAACAGCTCTTTTAGTGATATTTGTGATTTCTCATGGAAGCTCACTACTTTCATTTTGCTGGAAAAGTGGTGATGAACAGAATAGTAAACATTCATGGGTTGTCCTCAACTTGGGACAGTATTAGTTATACCTGCAGTTAATTTTTTGAAGCTAATGCGGCAAAAACCTTAGTTACCCAAAGTCCTTAATAGAGTTTTCTCTTCTCTGAGAGATACTATGATTTTAGAATGGGTGTGTAATAAGTCAGTGCTGAGAATTTAGGAAAGAATGACATAATAACTAATGGTTAGTTCTATAGCAGTTTTCACTGGTTTTGAATGATATTAAACTGATGCTAAGGTTAGTTTGATAAAATGCTGAGCTGATTGATTCAGTAATATTGTCGTAATTTTAGACCAGTGTGAAGTGAAGGATAATTAGTTGTGAGGATTTGTTGGGAAATTGAAGAGTGGCCACTGGGTAGTCTGATACTGAGGGGAAGCCCCCTTTTTCTGTCTTGGACTGAGAAACTTGGCTTTTGGGGTTCGCTTTTCCCTAGTCGTGGGTAGCAGTTTATTCACAACTGGGAGAATTCTGCCTTGTCAAGTGGAGCCAGAGGTGAGCAGTGAAGGTGCAGAACTTAGTGTTGTTAACTGATAGCATCATAAAGCAGGGGTCCCCAGCTAAACTGCCTTGGGCAAACTCCATCTACTCCTGAAGGCATGTACATGCCATGTAGTTTCTAGGCAAAGAATGTTTGAAGCTCACCTTAGGGTGTGGATATCCCTATGCCCATCTTTCCATGCAAACCTGTTGCAAAATGGGTGTAAAATCAGTTGGAGGGCAACAAAAAGTTGCTTCTTGATGAATCCTTACTTGCCCTCTAATGGTGTTTTTTTGATATCGACAAGAGGGGATTGACTATACCATAAAAGAACTGAAAGGAATTCCTGAGTGGCCATTGAACCTATGGTCCTACCATGCCTGGAAGAACGGTTGATGCAGAGTCATACTGTATCAGAGAAGGCACCACAGGCAGTTTCTGGTTTAGTGTCTTTTTGTTTTCACCATGTTCATGAGCATGCATTTTGATTTCATTTTTATAAGTGTTCTCTTAAAATCAGTTACTGCCTTATCCACCATTTGTGAACAGTTACTGACCGCATGATCTAAATGGTGAATGTTAGCACAAGAGGCCTTCCCTTCCCATAGTGTGCTTGAGGAAACGTGCAGAACTGAATAGAATGCACACGGAAGTTCTATAGATGGCCAGAACCATGATTTCCAGTTCAGATCTGTACGAGATAATGGGAACTTTCAATGCTAAAGCAAGGAATTTGATTTTATTCTGCAATAGTAAAATGCCATGAAATGCTTGTTATTTTAAAATATGGATAGTGACCTAAAGCCCAGGGCCTTAAATCAGGTTTGTAAATTAAAGAGCTCAGAGATGGAAAGGCTGGGATAGCAGTAGGCTCTTGTCAGAGGAAATGAAAAGTTATGAGAAAAAATAGTCAGGAAAAAGGGTTGGAGAAGATGCCTTCTTTGAGACTTCGCTAGACAGTATCTGTTCTCACTTGTTCAGAGGGCATTGGGAAAGTAGAATTGGTAATTGCCTAGGAGCATTTTTGTTGTTTGCTGTACTTTTCCGTGAGGTTCACTAGGCATGGCCTGTCTCTGGCTGATAGTGAAGTCAGCTCTCTTGTGGTTTGAGTCCAGCTTTAACTGTACCTCTGTCAGGCTTCATTGTCTGTGAGTTGTTTCTCAGTGTATGCATTTTAACCCATTTGGTGCCAAGGCTGGTAATTTGGGATAAATTTTTATAAGGTTTTGTTAGCAGGGCAATCAGACATTTTCAGTAAGTAGAACTGACATTGAAAATTGGATTTATCCAATGCTGAGATGTGAAATGATGAAGAAATCATCTTTTTGGGTTTACATGCCAAAACACTCATAGTGTAGGCACAGAATAAAGTAAATACTGTTTTGGGTGCCTGGTAATCTTTTAATTATGAAATAAACCTTTTGATTTTGATCTTTAATAATGTATAATGCTGATCCAGGAAAACGGCCTCTTTAAAGTTCACATCCTGCTGAGTCCTCCAGATGAAAAGCTTCTACCTATGCCCCGTATTTTTCAAGCTGAATGTTAAAATATGATTATCTCTGTCTCTGTTCCACTGCTGCGTATGAAAGACTGTTCCATTTGGAGTCAGTCCTCAGCCAAGATGGAAATTGTAGCCCAGTGTGAATGATTCCAGTGCCAGAACTTGGATTTGGGAAGTCTTAGCCCATGGACCACAGCCTCAGGCCAGGGGCAGTTAAGGGACTTGTGCTTCCTTTGCCATCTCTTCTGTCCAGACCCGCTCGTGCTTCTGTATGCTGTGGAATGTGGATTCTGATAAGGTTTATCATTTTTGTTCTTTTGTGGCATCTGAAACAGCTTGTACAATGAAGACAGAAACCTGCTTCGAATTAGAGAAAAGGAGAGGCGCAATCAGGAAGTTCACCAAGATAAAGAGGCACTTCCGGAAAAGATTCCCCTTTTTGGAGAGCCCTATAAGGTATTTACTGTAGGCTAGAAGGTGAAAGTCCGATTTATCACAGAATTGAACCCTGTATATGATGAAACTGTTTAACTTTGTTGGAATGAGGGTCCTAGTTGTGAAAATAACTTAAAGAGTGTTTTTGAAAACAAAATATGAAAATTCTTGACTCTTGTAGAATTGCCAAACGTTGTGGCTTTCTTTTGCAACATTTTCCTTGTCTAATCAGTAATGTGTGTCCACCAAAGGCTTCTCAGGAGGGGAACTCAATTAAAACAGAAGTGTGTTTTTCTTAAAGATTTACTTATTTGAAAAAGAGAGATACAAGGGGAGAGGCAGGGTTATTCCATCCCCAGACAGCCACGATGGCCATAATTGGGCCAATCCGAAGCCAGCAGCTTTGTTGGGTTTTCACATGGGTGCAGCAGCCCAAGTTCTAGGGCTTTGCTCACCTGCTTTTTCAGACACATTAGCAGGGAACTGGATTGAAAGTGGAGCTGCCAGAACTTTAGATGGCACTCATATTGAATGCTTGCACCAAAGGCAGTAGCTTAACATGCTACCCTACAGTGCTGACCCCTAGAGCTTTTTCTTTAATGGTTCATGTAAAATAGTTTTTACAATGATTGCTGTCCTTAGATTCTTTTTTCCAGTGTCTAACTCTGCTGTCCTTTCTTTTCTTTGCAGACAGCAAAAGGTGATGAGCTTTCTAGTCGAATACAGAACATGTTAGGAGACTATGAAGAAATGCAGGAATTCCTTAGTAGTAAGTCCCATTCTCAGCACTTGGATGCTTCTCAGAATAGGTTTGAAAAGTTGAAACATCCTTTATTTCTTGACAAGGGGAGCAGCGTTCCATCTAACTCCTTCCACAGTATTGTTCACCACCAGCCCAGTCACACTTCCGCCTCTGGACCACTTCCTGTTGGTAACAGCAGTCACAACCCAAAGATGGCACAGCCAAGAACGGAACCAATGCCAAGCGTCCATGACAGAAGTTTTTGCCTGCTGGAAAATCAGCACCTGATCCGGGATCACCCTGGTCAGGAAGGGTATAGCTCCAGTCATTACAAAAAAGGGGACCATAGGGTTGCTGGAGAACATTGTACTTTGATGATGGCCTCGGCTGCAGGGAGGGAGCTTTCTCCTTTAATCTCTTTGCCTTCCCCAATACCCCCTTTGTCACCTCTACATTCCAACCAGCAGAGTCTTCTCAGGACACAAGGAAGTAGCAAGGTTCATAGTAGTAACAACAGTAAAGGCTACTGCCTGGACAAATCTCCCAAGGACCCAGTGGTGAAAGTCCATGAAAAAGAGACCCCTCAAGACAGCTTGGTGACAGTTGCCAGCATTGGGGCAGCCCCTCCCCAACCACCTTCTCAGACATTTCCACCCACTTCCCTCCCCTCAAAAACCTTTGCCATGCAACAGAAGCCCACAGCTTATGTCCGGCCGATGGATGGTCAAGATCAGGCTCCTAGTGAGTCTCCTGAACTGAAACCACCACCGGAAGACTACCGACAGCAGACCTTTGAAAAAACGGACTTAAAAGTGCCTGCCAAAGTCAAACTCACAAAGCTGAAGATGCCTCTTCAATCAGCTGAGGTGAGTGAAATTTCTCACCTGGGCAAAGACAGTTTGAGACCTAATTGGAAATGCAGGTTTCTGGAGGGTGGAAATGCATATGTCAGTCCCTGACCTTTGGGCATAGAGATTTCTTTGTGATTTTAGGATCTTGCTAACCCATGCAAAACCTAGCTTTGAGTGTGAGTATGATGATACTGAAATGTATTTTGTAGAGATGTTGATAATACCATTTTAATTGAACCATGATTTACAATACTATAAGAATCAGAGATTATAAGAATACAGTTTATGGTTTCTTATTTATAATATTTATTTTAATTTTTAAAAACATTTATTTGTTGGACCCAGTATGGTAGCCTAACAGCTAAAGCCCTCACCTTGCACATACCAGGATACTGGTATGGGTACTGGTTCGTGTCCCAGTGGACCTGCTTCCCATCTGGCTCCCTGCTTGTGGCCTAGGAAAGCAGTCAAGGATGGCCCAAAGCTTTGGGACCCTGTACCCATGTAGAAGATCTGGAGAAAGTTCCTGGCTCCTGGCTTCAGATTGGCTCAGTTCCAACCATTGTGACTGCCTGGGGAGTGAATCAGCAGATGGAAGATCTTGCTCTCTGTCTCTCCTCCTCTCTGTATATCTGACTTTCCATTGAAGAGCAGAGATGTAATGAGGAAGAGAGACAGAGGTCTTCCATCTGTTAGATCAAGCCAAAGCCAGGAGCCAGGTCTCTCCCATGGTGCAGGGTTCCAAGGACTTGAGCCATCTTCTGCTGCTTTCCCAAGCATGTTAGGAGGGAGCTGGATTGGAAGTGGAGCACTTGGGTCTGAAACTAGCATTCATATTGAATGCTGTTATTTCAGGGAGTGGCTTAACAGCTAGACCACAGCACCCCATCCATATGTGTTTTATTTTGTTCCCTTTCTGTGAAAGAGATGGAGAGCTCCCATCTGTTAGTATACTCCCCAGTTGCATGCTACAACTGGAGTTGGTAAGGCCAAAGCCAGGAGGCAAGAACTCAGTCTAGGTCAGCTTTGTGGGCTTTGTTGGTTCTAGCTGTCTGAGTCATTACTTGCTATCTCCCATGGTGAATGTTAATACGAAATGTAAATCCTTAGTGGCACCAGCATTCTCATATGGAACATAGATGTCTTGACCACTGTACCAAAGGCTCACACCTGGATTTTTGCTTTTAAAAATGTGTTTGCCTGCATGTCATACAACCTGGTCAAGGGAGAGAGCATTTCTGTTAGCGGAAAGTGTCAGGCATGTTTTGAGCTGTCTTGTTCGTTAACAAAGTGAAGCAAATTTTTTTTTAAACTAATACGCTCTCACACCCAGTCAGGACTTTCCTGAAAGGTAAATCATGAAAAAGTAGACACAAAACAAATTTTAAAGCAAAGCCTTTTATTTTTGTTACTTTAAAGGATCTGTTCAATGTAAATTATAAGGAATTTTGAAACCAAAAGTCTGTTCCAGTGGTTTTTATTTACCACCCAAAAAAGAAGTGTGGGTGTATGGTGACATCTCATTTGAGAATGAGTTACAGCTATCATACAGAATGTTATTCAACTATGAGATTTTGAAAGTAACAATAATATTTTTTACGTCTAGAAATTCCCTTTTCTGCTCCTTTGAAAAATGGCAGCATTTTGTTGAAACAAGGAGAATCAGAGCTCATGCTGTGGCACTAGAGTTTATAATGCCAGTGACTCCAAATTAAGACTAATCAAACAGGGTGAAATGTTTGAAGTTAATTTTAAAGCTTATCTATTAATATAAAGTCTGTGGTTTCCGCACTTCTATTATATAATGACTCTAATTTACATATCCATCGCTCAGACATTTGAGCAATCTTTACTTTCTCACATAAAGGCAGAAAGTAAAATTCCTTCAGGTTTAAAAAGAAGATGATTGGGGAGCAGCTCTACCTAGAGAGGGAGCAAAGCTTCCAGGGTGAAAATCTACTCCTTTGTGCTAGGAATCACCTTTTAGGTTGCAAGCCATACATTCTGTTGACTATCATATCACTGTGATTTCACAATGTGACTGATTTGGGAGCTGAGAAAGGGAAAGTAAAACGAATGGCTAGAAATGACCAAGGTGGCCAGAATGTATCTCTGCTTTTGAAGTTCAACACAATGAGACATTGAGCCTTTTATGCTTTCCAGGAGGTGTAAAAGGCAGAATAAAGCAAGATGCTCGCTCAAATGGTTACTCGGCCTACCTTATAATTTAGACAGTAAATAACTTAATTTTATTTTTCATCTTTGCTTTATTTCTCATAGTATTGTCAGTTTAGAAAGACCATGATTTTATTCTTAAGAGTAGTAAACAACTGAAAAATTGCCATAGAACTGTTTAAAGACAAACTATCCAGTCTTTGTCTTGACTACCAAATACTCTCCTATATGCTGAAATGCAGGGGTAGAGAATGCCAATGCAGTATTGGTGTCTGCCCTACAAGAAACCTCAGTCTACTAGGGAACAAAGAACTGAGTACAAATATCTCATGTAAGCTGCTTGAGAAAGTTTCAACTTTCAGCTCCTACGGCAGGAAGTCCCCTTCATATACTCTGAATTCACCCCCAGATGAATTTAGCCAGTGGGTTTCCCAGCAGATTTTTCATGAACAACTTGATTTACTGCTTTCTAAAGAGTGAAGGAAGAAAACGTTGAATGGAGATATCTTCCAGGTCTAAAGTCCATAGGTGAGATTTTCAGAGTTCATGGAAAATGCATGTATTGTGAAGAACAGGGCATGGATTTTGAATGTTGTTTTGCATTAATATAAACATTTTCCACGTATTTTTAAATGCCTTCCTGAGACTCTTTTAGGTGGCCTGTGCGTGTTTGTTTTTCAAAGGAGTCAAAACATTTGAAATGAATAAAATCTTCCATAACTTTGGTTTTTGGAGAATGATGTTTTCTTGGCACAGATATGTGTGCTGTCATCAGTGGAGTAGCTGTCCACTTTTCATCTGTGGCCTCTGTCTGCAGTCAGCATTCCTTTTAATATGATGCGTCCCTCCAGTCTCTGCCAGAGTCCTCATGTCAGTGGTATGTGTGGTTCCAGTTGCCAGGGCACTCTGAAGCTGCAGGGCTGGGACAGACGGAGGGTTCTGGGTGGCACATGAGTGGGAGTTAGTAGTCAGAAACTTGTAGGGATGGGGTTGTGTGTCTGAGAAGCTGGGGTATTAGTGCTGTGCGTCTAAGTTTGGGGTTTGAGATAGTTCCTTTAATGTGACAGCATTTTCTGAAGCTTTACACTCAACAAGACTCGTGTTGTTTGTTTGTTTATTTATTTATTTATTTATTTATTTATTTATTTATTTATTATTTTTAAAAATAAATCAAGATTGAATTGAAAACCTCCAATCTTATTATTCTGGTGAATTGAATGACAGTATAGATGAGGAACCAGAAAAGCCAGGGAATCGTCCACTGAGTGTGAGTTTAATTGCAGAACTAGAATCTAAGCCATATCCTGGGTTATTCTTGGCCTTGGGGAAGAAGAGGAAGTTGGCTGTTGGTGGAACTGAGAGAAGGGGGATGGAGGTAGTTAGTGGTTTTCCTTGATTTGCTTAATTGGTCCTAGGCAAGTTGGAGATTTCCTCTTCCTGGCTGCCAAGTTGATGATGGTTGGGTTTCATGGTTTGTTTCGTTAACTCCCTGTGACCTCCTCACTGCTTCCATGCAATGGCATTTGTAAAACAATCAACCCCGGTAGGCTGATCTTCTTGTCTTTTTGGAATTTTTTTTATTCTTAAATTGGATAAATGAGAATTTGTCAAAGTCCTGTCTGTCAGTTCTCATGGGAAATACTTGTCTTTATATTTGTGTTCCTAAAAACTTATCCTTTTTTTTGGAGAGATAAGATATTCTCAGCTAAAATTTAGTGCTTCCTATGAGCCTTAAGGAAAAAGAATTACCAAAAGATCAGTGTACTTGTTTTTCAAATATTTATTTTAAAATAAATATGTATTTATATGAGAGGTAGAATTAGAGGGAGAAACAGAAAGATATTGTCCATTCCCTGGTTCACACCCAAATGGCTACAACAGTTGAGATGGGCTAGGCTGAAACCAGGATCTAGAAGCTTCTCCCAGGTCTCCCTTATGAGTGCAAGGTCCCAAGCTATTGGCCACTGTCATTGCTTTCCCAGATGCATTAGCAGAGTAGGAAGCTGGATCAGAAGTGGAGCAGCCAAATCTCTATCTGGTCACCTGTGTGAGTTGTCAGGTAGCTGCTTAACCCACTACCCATCTACCTTAAAGTGCTGAGACCTGTTTTCCCTGGAAGTATCAGATTTTTATTTTTATTTTATTAATTTATTTGTTCAAATGGGAGATGGCTAGTGGTATGGAAGGACTGAAAGGGGAGGGCCTGGCCTTGGTGACCTCACTTAGAGATTAGATATTACAGTTCGGGTTGCCACATCAGAGACTTGCCAGTTAGAAAGTTGAGACTTCTTTCTATTCTGTTTTGCCTGGAGATGATGACAACAATAAGCCTTGTGGAATGTGGAAAATGTATCAAATTATGTACTAAAGGTAGATAACCAGAATTTTAAAGTAAACACACCCCCTTCATTTTGCAAGCAAATTCTAAGAGTTCTAAGGGACTAAAGTTTCATTTAAGTAAAAGCTAGTGTCAGAGCTGCTTGAGCCTGAATTCCTGATTTTCTGCCCCCAGTGTGTGTGTGTGTGTGACAGCAGTGGTGGCAACATGGAGTTTGTGCCATAACTTTGAAATGAAGACGGTTCCTGAGTGGGTGTTGTGATGCTGTATGTCGGTTAGGCATGCTGCCTGGACACCCATATTCCATATCAGAGTGTGAATTTGAGTACCAGCTACATTGCTTCCCATTTAATTCTTTGGTAATATGCCTTGGAAAGTCAGGTAGATGATGACCTAAATGCTTGGCTCCCAGTCTCCTGTTTGGGAGATCAGGATGGAATTTCTGGCTCCTGGTGTTGGCCTGTCCTTGTCCTGGCTTACGCAGCCATTTTGGGGGGTAAACTAAAGGGATGCAACATCCTTCCTCTCTCATACTTTCTCCCTTCCAGTGGATTGTGTTGAGCCCTGACAGACACTAGGAGCCAGGAAATAAATCCAGGTCCCATGTGATTAGAAGGAAACCCAGTCATGTAGCCCAGCAAGTCTAGAGCAGAGCTGGGAATCAAATCTAGGCACTCCTTTTTTTTTCTTCTTTCTTCTTTTTTCGCTTCCTTCTTTTAAAAAAGATGTGCTTATTTTTTAAAGGCAGATTTTCAGAGAGAGAGGCTGGCTCACTGCCCAACTGACTGCAACAGCAGATGCTGAGGCAGTCTAAAACCAGGAGCTTCTTCCCGTGTCTCCTATACTTGAGCCGTCCTCTGCTGTTTTCTCAGACGCATTAGCAGGCACTTGGACTGGTGCCACAGTGCTGACCTCCAGATACAGGCATTCTTACATGGGACAGGCATCCCAACTGCTACTTAACTTCTAGGACCTGCCACATGACCCCAGTATTTTTAAATTTTTGAATATTCTAATACAATCTTAATATAGCCTTTCAGATCATTTCTCAAAATGACTTATTTTTCTTACTTTTTAAAAAGGATTTGTTCATTTATTTGAAAAGCAGAGTTTTGGTTAGGGGTGGAAGTGGGGTATGCAATTCCATCACCTGGTTCACTTTGAAATGTACGACAGCCGGGCTGAAGCTAGTAACCTGGAAGTATATGTAGGTTGCAAGGACACAAGCACTTGGCTATCTTCACCGGACACTTTAGCATGGACATTAGCAGGGAGCCGGACCAAAAGTGGAGCAGCCAGGACTACTATTGGTGCTAATGTGATGCAGGCATCTCAGGTAGTGACTTAATCCCATTTACCACAATGCAGGCCTCTATAAAAATATTTTTGTTATAGCAACTCTATTACAGGTTGAGCATCCCCAAATAACAAATCCCAAATCCTAAACATTCCAAACACAGATATATGACGAGAAGGAAGTTCCGTGTCTGACTGCGTTTGATGGTTTAGAATCAAAATGCAGGTACACAAAAAGATACCATAGAAAAAACTTCCAATCAGTGTGCTTACATGCTAAACTGAAGTACATGGGTTTGATGCCTGTCTTCTGGGGGCACCCTTGGAGGCAGTAATGATGGCTGTGGTCGTTTGATGGACCCTTGGTACCCACATGGAACTTCTAGATTGAATTCCTGGCTCTTGGCTTTTTTCCCAGTCATTGTAGACATCTGGAGTGTAAACCAGCAGACTTGACTTCTGTCTCTACCTCTTAAATAATACTTTAAAATTACCTTCAAGCTATGTTTATAAGATTTGTGTGAAACAAATGAGTTCAGTGTTTACTCTAAGGTTCCAGCCCTAAGATATTTCATTACATAATATGTGCAAATAGCCCAAATTCCAAAGCACTGCTGGCCCTAAGCACTTTATATTCAACTTGCATAGCAAATGTAGATTTGATTTGATGAGCTTGAGCTTGTTTAACGTGGACAGACCTATATGACCTCAACTCTTTGTGTTAGAAAACTGATGAATAGCAAAACAAGAGGGTTATCATGCAGAATTCCATGATGCTGCTGCTTGCCAAAGCTTGTGCAGGACAGAATGAAGGGTAAGTAACCTGTATTTGTTTAGAGAGTGGCTTTTAGACCTGAAAATAGCTAAATATAGAACATTAAAAATAGTAGCCAGTGACTGATAGATCTTTTAGGACAGAAGCCACTAGCAGCTCAAAGGCTGGATTGGACCTGCAGGATATTTTGTTTCATGTACTTTTTTTTTTTTTTTTTGGACACAGTATCAACTGTAAATTCAGGTTTAAAAAAATAAGATTTTCAGCTTTATCTGAAGCTGCTACCACCTTTTATTTATAGAACCTAGAAATTCCTCACAAAAAAATACTTCAAGCTCTAGAGGAAACAATTGAAATAATGTAGACAGAATATTTTTTGAAAGCTCTAAAATTTTTAGAAATGAGTTAATGCAAAGAAGATGATTTCTGGTAGTAGCCTGAGAGGGAAACAAAATTCAAAGTGCAAAATCATTGTGAGTGGGATTAGTTGGAAATCTTTTTGTTGTGCATCTTCTTTTCTATTCCTTCTTACAGTGCCAGAAGTACATTTGGTACCAGTATAAGAAATCTCTGCTCCTGATTGTTGTTTCCACACTTGAGATGTTTGTGGCTGGTTACTGGATCCCCTCTGGAGTCTGTGCAGTTGGGATTATGCCAAGCTGTAGACATGGCATTCTTCTCGAGTCTTCTCAGACTTTGTATTCTCCAAGGCTTTCAAAGAGCCACCCTGAATCATTTTAAACTCTAGATTAGTTTTGTTTTTATTTCATGCTCTATGATAGTCTTCAGGTACAAAAAAACCCCCAGATTTCTAAGGAGAGCCCTGTTGATGAGTGAGCTAGTGGTTTCAGTTTTTACTGTGTTGCTAGGATAACCAAAACTCATGGGATGCTTATGCAGAATTCCTCCCACAAGAGGATACTGAGTCATGTTAGCATAACAGACGTAGTTTTTGACCTTAGTATTCCTCGTTGCCAAAAGCTATTTGAAAGTTACTAATTTCTAGGACCAACGAATTAGCTTAGCAAGATAATCCTCTGGCAGCAGTGCCAGCATTTAACATGAGCACCAGTTCTAGTCCTGGCTGATTCACTTCGGATCCAGGACCCTGCACCCACCTGGAAGATCTAGAAGAAACTCCTGGTTCATGGCTTTTGATTGCCTCAGCTCGCTGTTTTGGCCATTTGAGGAGTAAATCAGTGGACAGATGCCCTCTTTCGCTCTCTGTCTTGCCTTCTGTCTGTAAATCTGCCTTTCAAATGTAATAAAATAAATATTTAGAAAGTGTCATTAATTTCCAGGGTTAACATTGTTGCATGCTCACATATTCCAGGAACTCTGTATGTAGCTATTTAGGTTCTTTACTTATTAAAATGTCTAGATTGACAATGTTCCTATTGCTTCTTTGCATTTTGACTAAGCTTAAGCATGGACTGATATATTCCTGCACAGAGTTTCAGAGGCCATACTATTAGTTTTCTCTTGCACTTCATTTCATTTTCTATTGAAGCTTGCCCTACTTTGTGTTTGTATTTTCGCCCCTAACCCTGTGGTAATTTGTCAAGTCCATTCTAAGCTCCTTAATCCTGTGGTTGAAGGATTTTGTAGTTTAATGTCTTAATCTAGGGGCTTCAATATTAAGTAATTAGAGGTCCTATTTCTATATCCTGCCTTTAGATAAATCATCTTTGGCTTTTTACTCCATTCTACAAATTCATATTAGGTAAGAATTTGGAGCTTTAAGTTAACTTACATGAATTAGGAATGGATTCTGTGTCATATTTTTTCCAGTCATTCTTCTGGCTTAATTTTTGAAATACTCCAAAGCAAATGATTTGCTGTTACAGCTTATAGAATCCTGTGGTATATACTTTCTCATTCTTCATAACATGTGAATTGTGTAAGATTTTTTTTCTATTAGCAAATATTTTAGCTATTCTTACCAAAATCTTTAGTTTTTTAAAAAGATTTATTTTATTTTATTGGAAAGTCAGATATACAGAGAGGAGAAGAGACAGAGAGGAAGATCTTCTGTCTGATGACTCACTCCCCAAGTGACTGCATCAGCCAGAGCTGAGCCAATCTGAAACCAGGAGCCAGGAGCTTCTTCCAGGTGTCCCACATGGGTGCAGGAAGCTGAATGAGAGGTGGGGCTGTTGGGGTTAGAACCAGTACCCATATGGGATCCCAGTGCGTTCAAGGCAAGGACTTTAGCAGTTAGACCACAACACTAGGTTGCAGATCTTTTTAAGTTTTTTTCAGCAACAATTTCATCATAGAATCACACCAATTTTTCCATTCTAATTTCAATCAGTAGTTTTAACACACACTAGATGGAATGAAGGGAAATACAGATGTATATTAGAATATAGCATGAAATGCCAAGTATCATCAATATGGAAAGGGTAATTTGGAACTCTTATTACTATAATGCTGGCACTGTTCTTTTGTTTGCTTTATAATGGGCACTTTTACATGTGCTTTAAGTACTAACTCATAAATCTCCAGAGTGATCCCACCCTGTGGGAATTATTGTCTTCTAGTTTACTAGAAGTCTGACAGAGCATTCAGGGATCCATTTGCACAAGCTTTTTTCAGTGCCTTAAGTGCTAGTTCTGTAATCCAGACCCAAGGACTCATTAGCTGTTGCAAGTATGTTTGGTTGTCCTTGAAAGAAAGAATTTTACATTTGGTTAGAGTTGACTTGTGAAGCACTTTGGGTCTTTGTGAAAGTACATTTCAGCATGTATGCTTCGGCAAAGGAAGACATTTTGAATAAGATCTGGTGAAGAGTCCAGGAGGTACATCTTGACCTTCAGTACCAGGAGGTTGGGTTCAGAGCAGGGATATGAATCATCATGGTGAGATTGGTCCGTTTTTTAAAAAGACTGTTTGCATTGTTGAGAGGGCTACACACCCATGTGTATCTCCAGTGGGGAGGTTCAAGGAGGAAGGAGGGTGGGACAGATGTTTCAATTTTTTTCCTATGCAGTGGGGAAAGGAAAAAGAGGGGGCTGCCCCTTGCTGCCAAATTGCATCAGCACCTGGGGATAGGGGACAGACCTTTGATGATGCCTGACAGACCCTGAAGTGAGGAAGAGTGTTCTGAGGGTGTTACCTTGAATGGTTTTGATAGTTCTAGACATTATCAACTTCATTGCTCCAGGATTAAGAAAAACTCTCCCAAGGTCTGTTGGCTGACCAAGTCCATGTTAGTGCATCCACAGGAACATGTTGCAAAGCTTAGCCAGGAGAGTGATCCCTCAATTGTTCTGCCTTCTGTCCTCTGAAGAGGCAGTTGATGTCCTCTGCTGGCCTAGCTGAGCTGGCTGTCGTGTCCCCTGTGTGCATCTGGACACACTCTGCACTGCACAGGCATCAGCAGCTGAGAAGGCCCAGTCCCATTACATGTACTTTAAGGTCAGACCACATATGTTATAATTTTCCCTGTGGCTGAGGTTTGAGTCCAGCGATCTAGTAGAGGAGTCTGCGAAGAAACCTCATCTGGTGTGACCTCAGATTTCACTCCTGTGTGCACCAATTAGTGTATGGTCAGGTTCTGTCCTACACCTGCACTGGTCAGTGCCCATACTGGTGGATGCAGCTACCTGATCATTTTAGCCCCTCTCCCCATCTCTCATATGAAGTGATGGGTGCTGAGGCCTAGCCCAGCCTAACCGGCCACAGGCCCAGTCTTCATGCACAGCAGTGGGTACCACAATCTGGTTGGGGCAACTCCCAATAATCTTTACTAAGTCCACTCCCAGGCCTGGTTTTGGCATGTGCTGTGGTCTAGCTTGATGTGCCCTGCATCCCATCTGGTTCTTGTGCACACCCATGGGTGTTGCTGCTTACGGTCCCTACCTCCCAACTCCCCAATGTGGTTCACACATAGGCTGATGTGTTCTGTTGCCTTGACCAGCCTTGGCTCTCATGATCATCAGCAGGCAGCCTAGCATTAACTGTCAATTTCTGAAGTTCTTTACTAATTGACTAACTTAGAAGATGATGTTTGTTTCATGGCAGACAGTACAGCATTGTAACTCTGAAAAACCTTAGGAAGGATTTTATACCTTGGCATGTTGCCAGTTTATTCCTCAGTCAGATGGGTTTGTTAGACTGAGTTATCCCTGTGAGGTACCAAGAGCTGTAACTTGTGCATGTTAAGAGTGAGGTAGATGGCAGTAGTGGGAGTAAAGTTGAAATTTAAAGTGGATTATAGAAGGGAGACAGAATGTGGGCAGTGTTCCTGATGAGTATATTGCTAAACCATATGTTGGTGTATCTGGTAGAAATGTAAGGTACATTTAGATGAGGGAGACCCCAGAATTGCAGTGATGATGCTCTAGGCTTATACAAAGCAGAGATGTGTGTTTGTGGTTATAGATTGTGGTTATTGAAATGCCAGAACGTACCCTCACATTAAACTTTCAAAAAATAATGAAATAAACTAAAAAAACTCACCCTCCTCCCCCCTTGTTTTGAGTTTAAAGTAACAAAAATAAGCAATGGAGAGCCTAGGCAAGGAAGGATAACATTTGCTTAGGGATTATCAAAATATTAATTTTGTGTGAGCCAAGGTCCTTCCCACCTGGCCTGCTGGCTTTGGGGAGCTAGACAGGCTTGCTCCCAAACAGCAGCCTTCTGGTGGCTTTGCCTGCCTGTCCTTGGGGTTTCAGTGTGTAAAAAGGTAAATGATTTGAAATATTTTAGTGCCATGTCCCTTTAATTTTTAGCATAGTTACTTATTTGTTTCATTTACAACTGTCACAGAAATATTGTGAATTAGATTAGGCAATTATCATGAGTCCCCACTGAATGTGCCATGGAACTAAGTCTTACAGAAGTTGCTGCTCTGAGTGCCAGTGCTCTCTACTACAGAATATGATTTCTGTGGAATTAAGGACAATTGTCTTACACTTTTATTTAATGGATTGATTCTCTGACTTTTTCTATAGTGTGATCTTCATGTTGGCACCTGGTCATCCGGTGTGAGGTATAACATTTGTTTCAGACCAGAGGGAGGGTAAATCAGGTTTGATCTGGATGGAAGGTAGCTTGCTCTGAGCCCATACATTTTTGCTTCTCTTCAGAGAGAAAGCCAGCAGATGAGAGTTCTTCAGTTCTTGTTGTCTATAATGGTTCCCTGTACCAGTCAATTGACTGCCATCATTGCCCTCTTTGCCTTCAATCTCGGAGATCTGTTTCTTTGCTCTGCACTTTGAATGCCCACCCCTACTTTTTTTTTTTTTTATTACATTTGCTCTCATCATTCACCTATTTCCTAATAATTTAGACTTAAAATTATGGCATTTCCCAGCCTAACCACCAGAATACCATTTTTTTCATTAGAGTAGTCTTAACTCTCGTGACTACTTTCTTTTTCCCTTCCTAGTCACATCTTTGGAAACAGAAGTAGGTAAATTACTCCCTGCCTTTCTCCTGCCCAAACCATTGCCTCCTCTGTCTCCAAAAGACGCCCACAGTCCTCACACCTAATGGATGAATTCAAGGAATGCTCTTGAGACCTCATACTGCCTTTTATCTGTGATAATGACTGTTTATGTTGTTCACTTTCACCTTCAACTCTCTCCTCGTTGATTACCTGGGATTTCTCCTCTTTGGTCCTGTCTTAGCCTCCTGTGGAAGCTGCCTTTCCTGCCTCTTTATTGGGCTCTGTCCTCAGCTGCCTTATTATTATTATTATTACTTGATTTATTTATTCTTCATTAGAAAGACTTACAGAGAGAAAGAGAGACAGAGACAAAGATTTTCTTTGATTTACCCAGTGAAAATGTGATCAAATCATTATCCATTAAGAACTTTCAGGATACCAACCAGCATATCTGACTGCTGCTTTGCAGCCATTCTGCTGACAGTGCCCTCTTTTCCCACTGGCCTTTTTGGGATCATTTTTTTCCTTGTTACTCCTGTCACTCTGGACTGTAGTCTTCACACTTCTCCCAGTATCGTAGTGTCTTTCTTCCTCTAGGCAGTAAACATTTTGAGGGTATAAACCACTTGTGTCTCATTTGTTTGTTCTTTGTGTTTAGCACAAATAGAGAATGAGACTCGGGCAGAATTGTCATATTATGCTAAGATTGAGTCTGTGTTTTTTGATTTGGAGTCTGAAAGATAATCTGAGTGTCTGGCTAAGCAAAAAAAAAAAAAAGATATGGAATTAATTTCCTATTTAGGACACTTGGCTGGCAAACACACTGCATATTCAACATTTTTTAAGGGAAATTGTTTTACCAGTTTGAACCACTCAGTGTTTCGTAATTCGTTTTAGGCTTTCTTACATGTGGATTAAAAAAAATAAGCAGCTTAATTTATTCACAAGGAATTCTTAGTTGAATTCCATCTTTGTAATTGCTAGATTTTTTAGTATTGAGTTTAGAGATTAATCAAATGATTTCATGCACCATAAAACTTGGAAAGGAATAATTTTTATGTATCTGTTTATAAATTTCGGTTCTCTGCATTGAATAAAATACTAGGTTCCCTTTCGTGTATTTTTTTTTAACATGATACATGTGTTAAAATTTCTGGTCATCTTAAAAAGGGTTCTTAGGTATTTTGCCATCGAATTAATCCTTTTTTGGGTGTGAGCCAACCAAGTTGAATGGGTCATTTACTCTTTTGGACTACAAGCATATCGTTAACTGGTATCCTGGTAACTTAAGAATTACTGACCCTGAAAATTCCTGCCTAGCAAACTGAGCTTAATTTTCTCATAAAATTAACGATCTTGCAGTGGAAGTTAAAACAAAGCATTGGGTCCTTTGTCTCTGCTATAGATTCTAGTGTAAGGGAAAACACTGGTGTGTTGTAGACAGAGTTGAGTCTTTTATTACATATAAACCACCTGTGTTCATAGATTTGTTTCACGCAAGTCATATAAAATAACTAGATTGTGGGTTGTGTTGCCTGTTTGGTTCATGTTTGTTGTGTTCCATCAGGCTGAATATGCTAATCTACTGACACAGGCTCTGGCAGAAATTTGTGCAGCAGATAGGACACCTTGACAAGGAAGTGACAAAGTCACTTCATAAACTGTGTCTCCCCTCCAAACCTCTCCAGAGGGCGTGTTGGGAATCTCTGTGAGGGAACTGAAGCTGTCTCTAATGTGTGTGTTATATAAAGCTGCTGCTATGTTTAGAATACAAAGAGATTATTTTAAAAATGAGTGCATTTCCCAATCTGTTGTTTTTCCATTCTGCCTTTTGTGAGGGTAAGAAGCTTTAACAGCAGTCTTGGAATGGTGTCACCCACAGAGGGCACCATCTTGAGCGATATACAGAGTTACCAAGCTCTAAAAATTAGTACTAGAGAACTAGTACAGTTTATGGGGAAAGGGAATACAAGGTTATTTTGATACAAGTGAAATTGTTAGATTTATTTATTTGATTGAAATGTGGAATGACAGAGAGAGAAAAAACTATGCATTTTCCATGAACCTTTTTGCAAATCCATTTTTCAGACTTGATATTAAAATCTGTTTTGTTTCTCTTCTCTCATTAATAAAAAAGAGGCATAACAGTCTTGTAAAACAACAGTTGGATTAGGACAGGTCACACTTATTAAGGCCCTGGTTCTCAACTGGCCCTCTTACTGCTTGGTTGTTCCTTAGAAATAATGGTGGTTTCACCAGTGAATAAAAATAGTTCATGTGATTGGTTCTCCCCTTAGGTAGACCCAAGGTATGAGAACTGACATTAAATGAACACATTTTTGGAAAGTCTAGTAATGAAATGTTATCTAAAAAAGTATGATTAATTTTAAAATTTTTGAAATTATATGGCACCAACCTACTTTGCTGCTTTTGACCCTGTGTCAAACTGCAAAAATTATTTTCTTACAAGCTATCATGTATATGAATCAGGTGGTTACTCATATTTTAATTAAAGAAAAAAAATGTAAAAATAGTGACAATGTCAGCCTGTTTTACAAATGAAAGCTGTATAACATGGAGTCTTATTCGCAAAGTGGAATTCTGCTTCTTGCATGTGTAATGAGAAAATGGGTGCTGTATCATCACCTTGGGGTTTATGTTGCAGTGTGTGAGGTACACAGAAAGTGCATAGTGCAGGTGCTGGCTTGGTATCGTAGCAAGCTTATCATCCACCTGTGGCACTGACATCCCGTATCGGCTCTGGTTCAAGTCCCAGCTGCTCCACTTCGGAGCCATGATAATGACCTGGGAAAGCAGCAGAGAATGGCTCAAATCCTTAGGCCTCTGCTCCCGCATGAGAGACTTGAAGAAGCTCCCGGCTTGTGATTTTGGACTGGCTCAGCTTTGGCCATGGCAGCCATTTGGGAAATTAACCTGTGGATGGCAGATCTCTGTCTCTTTCTCTCTGTAATTCTGACTTTCAAATAAAAATCAATGAATCTTTTTAAAATCTTTTAAAAGGGCATAGTATAAAAGAATATCAATTCCAGAATTCTTTTGCATCAAAACAATCTTCTGATTTCATTTTTCCTTGAATGTTTTCAAATATCTTTTTAAAAAAGATTTTTTTTTTTATTGCAAAATCAGATATACAGAGAGGAGGAAAGACAAAGAGGAAGGTCTTCTGTTTGATGATTCATTCCCCAAGCGGCCATAACAGCTGGAGCTGAGCCAGTCTGGAACCAGGAGCCTGGAGCTTCTTCAGAGTCTCACATGCATGTGCTGGGTCCCAAGGCTTTGGGCCATCCTCAACTGCTTTCCCAGGCCACAAGCAGGGAGCTGGATGGGAAGCAGGGTGGGATTAGAAATGGCACCCGTGTGGGATCCTGGTGTGTTCAAGGCGAGGACTTTAGCAGCTAGACTTCCACACCGGGCCCTCATGTATCTTAAATTACTTAACTTGTTAATCCGTTCTGTGTCTGTAAAATAGAAATAGTAATCTTATTTGAGTAAGAAAATGTATGTGGAAACTTTAGATAATGTATGGATGGCATATGGCTATTGGATCTGCATCAGACTTGTCAGAATTATTTTAAATTGTCTAAATGTTTAAGTGTAAACCATTGACTTCTTTCCCTTAGACTCTGAAATTTTGGTACTGATTGACATTATTGGATAAGAGCATGCTATTCATCCTGAAGAATAATTATTGTGTCAAAAGCCTTAGAATGGAATAGGTTTCAGTGCCCCAGTGCATTGGTTAGGAAACCATAGTGTTTGATTTTCTGGTGGAGTATCATTGTCCTTACTTTACCCCTGTCCCTAGCACTGATACTTTTCATAGAAGAAGCTTTTGTCCCCTTGTTTTTCTTTGTGAAGTAAATAGTTTAACTTGTGAGTTGTCTTGCAAGTGTTCTGAACCCAGTCCTCAAGGGTTATCAGCACTTTCCTAGTGGACAGCGCCACTACTCTTCCCTATTCCTTTTATACCCCTTTCCCTATAGCCCAGGATCCCAGTTTCTATTGTGTGTCCATATTCATTAATACAGAATTTCTTGTAGACATAATGCATGCACAGCTGTCATGTAGCTGATGACTTTTTTTTAATAGCCCAAAAGACTGGAACTGTTTAAATTTGCCATGGGAGGTTAGTGTTAAAAAGTGGGACCAGTAGAATGGATTAAAGAAAAGGCAAACTGAGGATTTTGTGGCATGATAAGATATTATAGTGATACAAGTCTTATGTTTTGTATTAAAATGTGCTGTGTTTATAGACACTGTAGTTAAACTGTTTCCATGCAGTGAGCCTACTAATTGACACCTGATATAGCCATAGATTGGACCTTGTATGTCTGATACAGATTCTTGCTCAAGAACACTGTCCTATGTGTTCAGAACCACTTTGGCTGAGCTCAAATAATTTTGAGATTTTCCCCGTTTGCAAAATTTACCCAAGTTTCTCCCTTCTACTGTAAGAAAACGTAATTTCATAAGAATCACTGTGTATGGCAAGTATTAAGTGGTGAATTTGAATAAAAAGTGGATTCTGGCATGTTGAATTTTCCAGGTAGCTGAGTAAGTCCAGAAATTCACACATGTTACAGAGTTTACTGGGTGTTATTAAGCACAGAATCTGAGACTGACTGAATGTATTTGTAATGGCAGTAAATAGATGATACTGCCTTTTCTATTGAGGCAGAGACTTGATGAGAGGAAAAAGGTCAGCCTACCTATTGTAGCTGGTACTGAGTTCCTGTTAAAATTTGTTTAAAGACATATGTTTGTAATATGTTAAAATTGATTTGACTTACACTAAAAAAACTATAGCCTGATTTGTTTAAAAGTTTGTGTGACAGAATGCATAGAACATGATTCAGTTCTTAGTACACTTTTAACTTCTTTATTACTCTGATTTTTGTTTCTCTATCAATGTACAGATAAAAGGAAATATGATTTGCAGAACTAGAATGCTGCACATAGTTTTATTCTTTCATATTTTTCCTTATGTGTAACATTATAGAATTATCGGCTACTTAAATGCTAATCAGTAACCTCAATATAATACTATGATGACATATGAGGATATATATAGCCAGTAATTTTAGGAAATTTAGGATTATCTATTTCCATCCATACTAGAAATTCTTACCTGATTGTTCTTTTTTTAGATTCTAAAATTCTTTTTTCCACTGGTGTGTGTGTGTGTATTTTTGTTCCCGAGGCTGGGCTGTATAATAAGAGTATGAAAATTACTGCATTTCTCCATGAGTTATCTGTGATGCATAATGCTAATTATATGTGTGCTTATATTTCATATACATAATTCTGATGTACACATATATATCAGTATGATAAGATAAAGATATTTTTTATATATGTATTAAACATGCTCTGCGATGGAATTCCTTCTGAAGGACATAGGTAGCTGAATCAGAGTTTTATTTCAAGGTTATACTGAAGTATAATTGTATAGACAGACTACTTAACAGTTAAAGTACTACTTAGATATTTTCTTGCATGCAGTTAGTTGCCTTATATCCTATAGATTTTTCTTCTTGCCTTGAAAGGTAAGATGAAGCCATTTTGAGATCTTCACACCCCTGGTTTTGTGAGGAGGTGGGAGGAGTGGACGGATTGCCCATTTTATATTGCCATATGTTTTTAAACCTTGCATACGGTACTTTGCACAAGTCAAAACTGCCAAAGGGACAGATGTTGCCAATTTGAAATGTACAGGGGGAAGGGAAATATTGCTAAGCAACGGTGTACTTGAGAGAGCCTTTTTAGGAGCAGAGCCAGGGGAGTTGTTCCTATAAGCACTCCTGCTTTAGGCTCAGAGGGAAGAGAATCAAAGTTCTTTCCTGTCAGGGCTGCCATTCCAGCCACCAGCACAAAACACAGTTACCTAGTGCCACAGGTGAGGCTGGCAAGGGGATGTGCGAACACAGGAAAGCTTTTTTTGCCATGCGGAAAAGTAGTAAGCCATGTTCATGGAACTAAATGCCCCACAGTGCACAGCCATCCCGCAGTGAGTACTGAGCCTGAGGTTCAGGTGTGGATGATGCAGGGAAGGGGAACTAGGCTAGAGTGCAAGGTCTCCTTTTCCCTCCACCCCCCCTTTAGGGTTCAACATCACAGAGGAGAGGTTTAGTGTTGCTGCGTGCCTGACCTTATAAACAACGTAAATAAGCCTTGCAGCCACAGGTATTCAGCTCCTTCCTTGTCCCCTCCCCTTGTATACACTTGGTAGGCAACAGACAGGTGTGATGTAGTGTGGCTTTTTTCTTGGGCTACCACTAGAGACTTAGAATGCTTCTTGAGGTTTTTCTGATTGGTTGAATCCTGAATCCTTTCCCTCTTTCTTGAAATAGTGGGAGTAACAGTAATGAAATTATTATGTCACCATTTTGTGCATATGGAAGATGATGATGTATTTCTTTTCCATAATATATTTTTGACAAAATATTTTGAAGACATTAACAACATAAACGTTAAATAAACGACTCGTTACAACTCAAGACCTGTGCTTTCATCTTTCAGTCTTTGGTCATAAATTTCTTAATCACTCTGAAAATGTTGATGGCTGCTTTTATTTTTCTGCCTTGAAGTTGCAAATGAAACATATTTACATTTTAAAAGCCAGAGAGAGAAACATGAATGAATACTCCAGCATATGCAACATGTATCAGTGCACATGTACTTGTATCAAAGTAATTTTGTCTTGGTTTATGGCAGAGCTACTTAATTTTAGTCCAATTTTTAAAAATAGGGATGCTGCTACCCATGTTTTAACATACAAATATTGATTTTTGCTAGCTTAGGAAATTTTTGAAGTAATCTTACTTTCAGTAAGGCAGCTTGTAATAGAGAATGTCAGTGCACATATAGCTTTATGTTTCTCATTAATTTATTCAGCATAATTTGTAATCACCTAGCTTGTATAAGTCTAGAGTGTAAATTTATATGATGATAACCCAGTTTAAGAGAAGATGGCATTTTTTCCCCTCTAAGGATAGAATTTCCTTACTTTTCAGCTGAACCCTCTTCTGTCAACCACAAGACAGCTTAGAAATTGGCCAAAAGCAAGGAGAGAGAACACCTCCAAGTTGTTAAATAGTTCAAATGCTTCCTTAATTTATTTGCCTACAGTTAGTAACTTTTTGGCTTCTTTTCCTAGGAATTATGTCAGGAAATGAGTAAGAGGATCTGTGTATCCCTAGACTTTGAATGCAACAAGTACTTTTTAAATAAACAACAACAACAAAAATAAACAAGTACTTTTTTCCCCTGAAGATCAGATCCTACTTAAGTCCAGAAAAGCACTAATGTTGTTGTACTCTACAAAGAGATTTTCAGAGATTATTGCTGAGAACACTGTTTGACATTAAGATGCCTCTCCTGGGTTTACGTAAGAAGTTATAGACCAGGCTTACTTTCTCAGGATCCTATCTAAATCTTTACAGGTTCATTTATTCATACCAGTGCACATGGTAGGCAGCATTATTGTGACTTTATAATAATATTGCCTTTTTATTGGAGGATGTTGTTATATACCAATCAAGTTGAAGGGACCTTAACAGTTTTTGTTTTTTTTTCGTTTGTTGCCGGCACCTGTTCGCTACCTGTCCCCCAAGCTGGCAATGTGATTGTGCTATTAAGGAAGGAGCACGAATGGGCTCCAGGAGCCTTTTCCCACGGGCTGTTTGCCAGGTGTACGTAATAGGAGGGCCACAGTTGGATTATTGTACAACTGAGATATCTTATGCTTCTGCTTTGCCCCTCCTGTATCATAAGGACAATTTTCCAAGGATTTGCCTTTGTTGTTAGAATTGTGGCCTTCTTGTATTCCCCCTTCTCTGGCACATAAAGTCAGTGTTTGGAAAAGTGTAGGAAGGAAGAAAGCAGAAAGGTCTGCGAGAAGATTGAGGTTTGTGATGAGTGTGGTTGGGTTACATTGTACCTTAAACACTTGGAAGGTTGAAAGGCTGGGAATAGTCCAGCTTAAAGCCCAGAGCCCAGAACTCCTCTGGCTCTTTTGAATGGGAGCAGGGCCCAAGGACTTGGAACTGTCTTTCACTGCTTTACTCAGCACATTCTAGTAAGCTGGATTTGAAGCAAAGCAGCCTGGACTCGAACTGATGCTCCAATACAGGATCCTGGCATTGTAGACAGTAGCTTAGATTGTTACACTACAAAGCCTGCCCCAGTAAATCAGTTTATTGAATGAATTTTGCTGAAGTTTAATGTCATTTGGGTATATTTCAGGCCAAAGTTATATCGAAAAATAATGCAGTACAAGATGATGATTACCTGAGATTTGATGGGATTGCTAGTCTTATTTTTTTACCCCTACATTATGACTCAATCTGCATTTTGATAAGTTTTGAGAAGCAAAATAGTGTCTTAAATTTTAGTGTTATGTGATAGTATTAAATATTTACAGTCATTCATAGTGTCCTGATGATAGATGAATTGTACAATTCCAGGTTGGTTTATTTCTGTTTGGCTGTTACTTAGCAATAATGTGACTGGGAGAGAAAAAAAGAGGGACTTGCTTTTCAGAATAAGAATGTGAAGGGCAGGCTCATATATGTTTGCCTTCTCTGTTTAGTGTTTTTTTCCAGTATCATAAATCCCTGGGGTAGCTTCCTCGGAGTCCTTTTTTTCTTTTCCATGCCCTTCTCCTCCCTTTCTTGCCCCTAGTTTGTGTTTTTTAATAATCAGTGCCAGAGACAGTCAACTAAGACCTAGCCCAGAGGATACTGTTGAGATTACTGCTGGAATAAATCCAGGGAAAAAAAAATCTTTATTACTTTTCAGAAAAAGCATGGATTAAATGGTTTACCTTATTCCTATGATTTTTAGTTTTTTTCAACTTCATCCAATAACTGGTGGAAAGATTTTTATTGATTGATTGATTTTTGGTCCTAATGCCTCTGTTAGCTTATGCTCAACCATTAAAATGTGTAGACATTCTGAGACACATGGAAGGAGACTGCATAGTTCTTGAGCGTTAGTGCCACTGATGTCTGATAGATGTGTTTTCTTAGGGAGCAGCAAGGCAGGTCTGAAATCCTGTCCTGGTAGACAAGGCAGTTTAAAGCTTGTTTACTTTCTTAATCATTCCTTCATATGAAATTTGAGATCGTGTGTGTGTGTGTGTGTGTGGGATGGGGAGCAGGAAGGTGATTGAAATGTGTAGTGACAGCATTGCCACACTGTAGTTTCGCACCTCTCCTGCATTGATATATTCTAGTTGAAAGGCTGCTCCTGCTATGCAAATTGAGGTGCCCGCTCAGAAAAGAAAAGTTTGATTTCCTCAAAAAATGTATGTTTTGATAACTAGAATTAGTTATGGAAGACTTGAGACTTGAAAGAACTTGTCAGTTTATTATCACTGTAATGGAACCAGCATCTAGATAACTTTTTTTTTTTTTAAATGGTGCAGTTTTTTAAGTAGTACCTTTTAAGCCATTCTTTTTTTCTTTGTTATATTTTTATTTTGAACTTTTGAAAGGCCATTCCTGCTAAAGCATTCATAACCATTCTGCCCACAGTGAGTTTGATGAGGTCTCATGCAGTCTTCTTAAAGGCACAGTTTTTTAGAATTTTTTTAAAATTGAGGCCATTGAGGACTTTCTGTTGAATGGTAATGGATCACAGCCAGCAGTTAGGAAGGTGGTGAATAACAGATTAGATATACTTACTGTCAAATATTAAGTTTTTTAGCATTCAGCTAGATACTTTGTTTTTAAGTGATGTTTAAGTCCATTCCAGTTGGGCTTAACATATTTGCCCTGAGGATGTATTTAACATATTATCAAAAACAATATAGAGCCCGGTGCAATAGGCTAGTGGCTAAAGTCCTCAGCTTGCACACACCGGGATCCCATGTGGGTGCCAATTTGAATCCTGGCAGCCCCACTTCCCATCCAGCTCCCTGCTTGTTGCCTGGGAAAGCAGTCAAGGACAACACAAAGCCTTGGGACCCTGCACCTGTGCAGGAGACTCAGTAGAAGCTCCTGGCTCCTGGCTTCAGATCAGCTCAGCTCTGGCCATTGTGGCTACTTGGGGAGTGAACCATCTGATGAAAGATCTTCCTCTCTGTCTCTCCTCCTCTCTGTGTATCTAACTTTCCAATAAAAATAAAATCGTTTTTAAAAACCCAAATAATTTATACTGAAAACGTTACTGCACATAGTGTGTTAAATTTGTTTTAATAGGTATTGCTTTATATATGGAAACCTTGAAAACATACTAAAAATTACAAAGCCATATATGATCTTAAGATATTTAGTAATAATAAAATCAATGAAGCAACACTTTTGTTATTGGCTTGCATATTTGTATGAGGTGTGTATAATTACCACTTTGCCTCTCCTTTTGTCTTTCTTCCCCTCTATAATTCTAACTTTAAAATTAGATAATTTTGTTTCAAATACAAGAAGTAAGAAGAGAATTTTAAAAATAAAAATCTTGCCTATTCTTTATTCCCTTGCTGCTTAGTTTTCCTCCCTGGAATTGATGGGGTTTTTTTTGTTTGTTTGTTTTGTTTTGTTTTTTACCATTTATCCAATGGTATTTTAGGCACAATATAAGTAATTCTACATACATGTGCTTTTCTCATTGGGACTTCTCCATACAAACACTGACATAAATACTTTTTCCCCCCTACGTAATAACATTTCACCCCTCAAATGGTAGCAAAGGAACTGGGCTGATCTGGAGCTTGGAAGCCAGGAGGCTGTTCAAGGTTTCCTGCATGGTTGCAGCGGCCCAAAACCTTGGGCCATCCACTGCTACTTCTCAGGCCATTAACAGGTGGATGTATTGAAGTGGAGTAGCTGGAACTAGAAGCCCATGGGGTTCCATCACTGCACCTGGGCGATTGGATGGCCACACCACTGTGCCAGCCCCAGCAGTTAAAAAAAATTTTTATTTGAAAGAAGAATAAACAGAAAAATATTGCACCAATTGGTTCATTCCCCAAAAGCCACAGTAGCCAAGGCTGGGCCAAGCCAAAGCCAGGAGCTTCTTCTGGATCTCCCTTGTAGGTGTAGGAGTCCAAGCACTTGGACCACTTGTACTACTTTGTCAGCAAGTTAGTAGGTAGATGCTGTACCGCACACTGGCTCATGTTGGCTAAATAGCTGATGTTCTAACGCAGGTGAGAGAGAGGGGAAAGGGTTCCAGGGAGTGTCAAGAAAAGTGTGATTGCTCTCACTCGCAGGAGTAAATGAATAGTAAGTATGCACCGAAGACTGTAGTAGTGCCACAAAGTAATGTGTTTGAGAAAGCGTACTGTAATATTTCTTGTACTAATGCAACTTTAAATGGAGAACCTACTGGAATGTCTTTGAATGCTATCTCACTATTTAAGAATACTTTGGTAATGTTACCATTGTGTGTGTCTTTATCACTGTCTTTTGACAGTTTTTAAAATCCCATGTTTTCACATTTGACCTTTGTACCACCCCAGTGAAAAGGATAGCTTTGTTAATATTATCTCCTGTTACAATAAGGTTGACTCTTTTCCAAGATTATAGAAGTGGTCTTAAGCAGGACCCAGCCCTGAGATCCTCCTTAAGCTGCATTTGTGCTCCTGGATTTCCTGGCTAGTGATAACTAAGCATTTTAGAAGCCAAGCATTGTTATAAAAATGCTGCTCTGTTGAAACATGAGAGACAAAAAACATAATTTCAAGAGCCTCCCTGTCTCAGGGGAGGGGAGGTTATATTTCCTTCATCCAACTCTTCTCAGCTTATTAAAACAAACTGTTTCATGCCTAGAAGACATTTACTAGCATTTTATTTCGATTTCAGTGCATTTCCTTATGATTACACAACGTCATTCTAGACAAGTGAGAAATCAGTCTGAGGCCAGCGCTGCTGCCTTTTCTGGTCTGAACCACATGTAGTAGAAAAAGGCATTTAAATCTGAATCCCAAAATGTTTCTCTATAAAAACAAAAAGGAAATACTGTTCTTTAGAACATGACTTTGGTCATATCCATAGCAACTAGAATCACATTATTTCCTGAAATATATTTGTCCTTGTATAAATTTTGAAGTTTTTGGAATGTCAGTATGACAGTTTTGCTAAGGTGTCTCAGCCACTGATAATGCTTACTGTGACCTTGAGCATGGAGCTTAATTTCTGTAGGTTTCTCTTTTTGTAAAGAAGGATGATATCTACCGATCTTAATATGAGAATTAAGTATATCATACTGCATAATTCTTTTAGGCAGTTTGATTTCAATTCTATGTTTGTTTTAATAGGGATGTATCTTATAGTTGATACATATACTTAGTGTAACTTCCACCTCAACCCTCAAGCTGATGACTGATATTGCAATCAATGAAATCAAATTGAGGGAACAATAATAGGTGAGGAATTCAATGCAATGTCAAGTATGGCATGCATTCAGTTAGTAGCTGCTCTCATTTATTTTAATTTAGTTGAATTAGATTCTTCTGTTAAGGGCAAACCCCTGTGCGCAAGTGAGATCTTTGCTGGGGTATTCCTCTAAATATAGAAAACCAAGTGTCTGAAGTGTCTGCATATAGGTGGGAGGGAGGTACTGATCTCTGGGAACCCAGCTGATGAAGTTGGGAGACAAGTTGAGATCCGTGGTCATGAGTGTCTGCCTGACTGAGGGAGAACTGGACTGGGAAGGACTTGGAGAGTAGGTATCAATTTTTGCAACTGTCATAGATTATTTTTTAAATTATCTCTTCTTTTTTAAAAATTTATTTATGTTATATTAATTACATTGCATTATGTGACGCCGTTACATAGGCTCTGGGATTTCCCGCACCCCTCTCCGTACCCTCCCCCCATGGTGGATTCCTCCACCTTGTTGCAGTATTATGGTTCAAATTCAGTGAAGATTCTTTCATTGCAACCATATACCAGGCATAGAGTCCAGCGTCCTTCTTTTTAAAATTTCAATAATTGTTACAAAAGTGAGCAGGTTGCAGACCAGTGTGAGCCTCGGATTACAATTGAGAGGGTTGGTGTGGGGCGGGGGAGGGAACAAGTTGGGGGATGAGTTCAGTGTTTCAGTTTTCCTTCTTATGTCTGCAGGTGGGGGCAGTGGGGAGGAAGGGAGGTGCACCACTCCATGCTCTAAGTCTGTGTCAGCTCCTGGATACAGAGATGGTCATTTGATGTCACTTTAGAGAACACAATGAGAAGAAGGAATGTTCTGAGGGTGTCTCTGAGTGGCCTTGATTGTTCTGAAAAGTCTTAGGCTTGGTTCAACCAGAGGTACAAGATTCTTTTCAGGATCAGGTGGATGCCCTGTGTGTCCACAGACCCAGGTAGATGCTGTAAAACCTCCCCTGGAGTGTTGTTCAACCCATCCTTCTTTTCATCCTTGAGAAAGTACTTGAGGCCTTCTATTGGCTTAGTTGAGCTGACTGTTTTGTATTTTGTCTGCTGTGGGTATGTTCTCCATTGCACACACATCAGTAATTGAGGTGGTCCAGTCCTGCAACATGTACTACAGGATCAGACCTATGTATCTGATTCCCTGAGATCAGGGATTGACCACAGCAGTATAGTTGTTGGGGAGCCCCCAAGAACCCTCGCCTGGGAAATTCTCAGATCTGGTTCTCAAATGCACCAGCTGGTGCAGGGTCAAGCTCAGCCTACTCCTGTGCCAGTCAATGCACATATCCAGTGGGTGCAGCTGGGTGGCCAGTCCCACCTCACAGCTCCGACTCTCATGGAAACTGGCAGGTCTACATCTGTCAACAGGTGTTGTAGCCTAGCTCAGCTAACCCCCAGTGTTGGGTGTCTCGTGTGCCCGTAGGTACTGCAGCCTAGCATGGGTCTCCCCAAAGTCTCCCTACTTAGCCTACCCCCATTTGTGGTTCTTCCACTTGGTCGGCAGGAACTGCAACCTAACCCAGATCAGACTGCCTCCAAGCTCGGCTTTCATCTGAGCCAGTGGGTATTGTAGCCTGGCATAGCACTTCCCAACCATTTTCCCAGTTCTCATGTGCACTGGTGGATGCTACAGCCTAGCCCAGTGTGGGTTGTCCTCTGTCCCAGTTATAGCTGACAGATGTTGCAGCCTAGGCCATCCCATCCCATCCCATCCCTCAGTTCTCCAGCAGACCAGTTGATGCTGTGGCCTAGTATGGGCAATTCCAAATAACCCCTACCAGGCCCACCCCCAATCCCAGTTCTTGAACATTGTGGCAGGTGCTATGGTTCAGCCAGGCATGGCCTACCTCCAGCCCCAGTTTTGTGTATGCTGGTAGGTCTGTGACCTAGTTCAACCTGTCTCACCTTCAGTCTGGCTCTTGCCAGTGGGTCCTGCAGCCTATCCCAATATGACCTGATCTGTGTGCCCCTCTCCTTGCTTTTATGTGTGCACTAGTGAGTGTCTGCTCTCAGCCCTGGCTCTGTGTACCTTGGTCTGATCCAGAGAAGCCTCCTGATTTGCCCCATCCAATCAATCTACCTGATGCCATATCCTCCAGATTGCTTGCCAGTGCAGTAGCTTGGGTCCATGGAAACCCCCAGTAAAAACACCCAGTAAATACATGTCAAACAAGTCCCTGGGGTCCCCATTCCTATATATGCACAGACTCCCCGGCCTGGGCAATGCACAGCCCCACCATGAGCCCTGTGCCTGCTGGGCTTGAAGGCGGCCCCATTCAGTATAACTTAATCCCTTGTTCTTTAAGAGAAATCTTATTTATCTCAGCTGGTTTCAGAGGCTTGGCCAGGACTGTTTGTTCAAGAAGGACCCTGTCTGTATTCAGTAGCAGTAGCTGTACTCAGCAGGATCCCTGTGGGGAGTGTTAAATTTAAAGGAAGGGATTAGGACTGGGATGGATTCTTCAGCTACCACTCCCCTTTTGGAAAGTTTCCTTCCAGGGACAGACTTGAAGGTGCCAAGTTATGCTTTACAAAACAAGTCAGCTTGTCCTTACAGATCTTTCTCTGTAAAGACCTCTAGGCTGTCCAACTTGTCTAACATTGGAGACAGGAATCTCAGTGAAGTAGAAAATACAATAAGATCACACTGTCTTGCACTATGTTCCTCTTTTGAAAATGTAGGTATGTGATTGTGACTTGGTATACACAGTGGCACTTAAACATAAAGAGGTGTTAACTCTTTCTAGCTTATGCTCAGAGTTCAAAGTGTATGTGGTAGATATGTGTGGAAAAGGAACATGGAAAGCAAATATGGGAAATGCTGACATTTGGGAAATTTGGGTGAAAGGTTTATGAGCATTCTTTTTACTATGTTTACAGGGTTTGGGTTTTCTTTTTTGGATATGTGTAAGTTTAAAGTTCTTTCTGAAGAAAGGGTTAAATCTTTGCATGCAAGCACAAGAATATAGAAAATAGAATGAGAAGTTTAATTTGTCACATATCCCTATGAAAGATCTTCAAGAGTGACAAAATGTGTATTATAAAATAAATATTTATGAACTTAACATTTTTGTGCACAAGCAACCCTTTTAATTACGTTTTCCCACAGATTGTTTAAAAATTTCTATCATATTTATTAATTCTGAATAACATACTGTTGTACAGATAAACTGTAAAGGTATTTAACTAGACTTCCGTTGCTGGGTATCTGATAATTCCCACCATATCTTCATGATTTGGGGTTTTTTTTTTTTTTTAGATTTTATTATTTTATTTTTATTTTTATTTATTTATTTCTTTTATTGGAAAGGCAGATATACAGAGAAGAGAGACAGAGAGGAAGATCTTCCGTCTGATGATTCACTCCCCAAGTGAGCGCAATGGCTGATGCTATGCCGGTCTGAAGCCAGGAACCTCTTCTGGGTCTCCCACACGGGTGCAGGGTCCCAAAGCTTTGGGCCATCCTGGACTGCTTTCCCGGGCCACAGGCAGGGAGCTGGATAGGAAGCGGGGCTGCCGGGATTAGAACCGGCACCCATATGGGATCCCGGGCGTGCAAGGCAAGGACCTTAGCCACTAGGCCAATCGCGCCGGGTCCAGTCTTCATGATTTGGAAATGGAATTCTTGTTCCCTGTTGAAACAACCACATTTCCATAATGGACCTTGTAGGAAAAAAAATCTCAATAAACTAAGAAACTAGGACCTTATCGAAATGGCTTACATATGGCTGTTTAGTAGTTACTAACTGATAATAAGCCTTCAAAAAATGTCTTCAGTTAGTCTTTGGTTCATCCCATGTAATAAAACTGTTGTAAGGCAGTGAATGTTTTGGTAGCATGAAACATCTGCTGCAGTGTCGGCTGCTTGCGTGATTAAGGATCTTAAAGTGTCTCGAAGGCAGAGCTCTCTGACCTCATTCTGTTGGAAATAGCAAGCTGATCCTTTTTGCCTCAGATATGTTTCACTATTCATTTTGCATATTTTCACTGGATTCTCATTTGTTTTCTAACAACAGATAGGACAAAAGGAACATTTGGGTAGTTTTGATTTGTCTCCAAATTTTATTTTTTTTCTAATGAAATGTGTAATAAATAAAATTTTTCTTTTACATAAAAATGGCAAGTCATTTCTGGGTCTGACGTTTGTAATAAAATAGGGTATTAATCTTTGGTCTGGATTTTAAACATTCTTTAACAATTTGAAGAAGTTAAAATTAGGTCTGGTTGTTTACATGCGTAATTTAAGTTTGGACTCCAGTGGGCCCAGCAGATATGAGGGATATCCTGGATTTTCTTCAGTTATACTTCCAAAAATGCTGGTCCCAGCTCAGCAAAAACAAACTGCAAATATTTCAATGAAACCATTTCCAGGACGTTTTACCTGTTTAACAGATAGGTCTAGGAAGTTAAAATCACATTTGAATTTTGCCATATCCTTTAGATCGAGTTACAGGGTGGGTGGTGTGACTGTCATATGCTTGTTACTTTCCTTCTTCCTAAAAGTGTACTGGGATGAGAGACAGGCTAGGTTTATAAACCCCAGCCATGAAATAGCAGCCAATGCTGTATCAAATGTTGCTCTTAAGTTAGCTGGGCAAAGACTCCTATTTCATCTATTCTAGCTGCGAGGTAGGCTCTATTCAAGTGCAAGGAAGAGGAGTGCTTTTGGCTGGCTGTGGCAACAATGTGGAAGGTTGTACAGTGCTTGCTGTGCTATTTTCAGGCCCCTGGCTCATGCATTGACACAACAACAAGCATTACTTTTCCATTGAAAACCACAAAGTCATGCATATAGTCCAGGAAAGGTATTTTAGTGTGTTTAACTTTACTGGTTTTGTTTGTTTGTTTATTGGTTTGAGCTCCAAGGTACATAGACTAAGAAATGACAGTCACTAGGCCCTGATACTAGTGATAAAACCAACAGCAACTTTACTTGCTTGCGAGGATAAAAAAAGAGAGTGTTTTTTCTTTTTTTCCTCCAAGACATGAAATAATTAGATTGCTGTCCCTGAGAGTCTTGCTCATGGAAGATTTTGCATACACGTGTAATACAGTTGACTGAAGATAGACTTATAGACATCTGTAAAATGAATTTGGAGAGGTTAGACTATTTGAAAAACAGAAGGTTATCCCTGATTGAACTTTGACCTGATAGTGGACCCTTTGAAGTGTTTGATGATGACTTTGCCTCACTGTTCATTTCAGTTGGCTCATTACTCAGACATTGTGGCTTTGAGGTAGCTGACTGTAACACATATTTTAATCTCTGCTTTGTTCTGTTGTTGCTACATATTGTTTCCTTACATTTGCTGATTTTCTCATTTTTAAAAAAATTGCTATTAAAAAAATTATTTTGAAAGGCTGAGTTACAGAGAGATTGATCTTCCATCCTCTGGCTCACTACCCCAAAGGGCTGCAACAACCAGAGCTGGGCCAGTCCAAAGCCAGGGATCATAAACAGCTGCTGGGTCTCCCTTGTGGGTGCAGAGACCCAAGCACTTGGGTTATTGTCCACTACTTTCCTCAGCTATTTACAGGGAGCTGAATCAGAAGTGGAGCAGCCAAGACGAAAACCAGTGCCCATATAGGATGTTGGTGCTGCAGGTGAAGGTTTAGCTTATTAATAGGGGCCCCTAACTTTTATTTATTTGAAAGATAAAAAGTGACAGAGAAATGGGTCCAGCTTTGTGATCATAGTGAGTTAAGCTGCCACCTGCAGTGCCCACCTCCTATATGAATGCCCGTTCATGTCCCAGCCACCCCACTTCTAATCCAGTTTCCTGATAGTGGCCTGAGAAAGCAGCAAAAAAATGGACCAACTGGTTAGGCTCTTGCCACCCACTTGGAGACTGAAGAAACTCCTGTCTTCAGCTTTTCCCAACCATGGCTGTTGCAGTGATTTGAGGAATAAACTGACAGATGAGAAAACTCTTCCCTCTCTATAATTCTACCTTTCAAATAAATAGATAAATAAATCTTATAGAGAGAAATTTCCCAGTTGCTGGATCACTGCACAGAGAGCCTACTGTTGCTGGAGCTGGACCGAATGAAGACAATGGCTAGGAACTCAGTACTGGTCTCCCGCATGGGCGGCAGGGACCCAAGCACATGAGCCATCACTACTGTCTTCCAGTTTGTATGTTAACAGGAAGCTGAAACTATAAGCAGAGCTGGGACTTAGATCTAGCACTCCAATGTGGAATGCAGGCCTGCTAAGTGGTATCTTAGCCACTGTGCCAAGCATCCACACCCAATATTCTGTGACATATGTACTTTGAAAATTTTCTGTTTGAAGAACACAATCTGCCACTGTTGGCAGCATTGCTATTTCCTTCCAATATTGTCAGGCTGATCCCTTTGCTCCTATTTATCTATAATGGAACATTCTAACACTTAGCTGGTAAAGTTAGACCCAGAGGTGAGCCCACCTATGAGAATGTTGTGCCATCTTTGACCTGTTGTTCTGTACTAATATTTTTTTGCTTTTCATTTTCAGCAGACTTATTCCAATGAAGCCCATTGTGTTGAAGAAATTCTGAAGGTGAGTTCATTGTTAACTATTTTTCATTTGAAATAGTTTTTAGTGAGACAGGCCTATGTCCATTTACACTCATTCTGCCATTTCCACCACGTTTAAATTCCCCTCAGCCTGCCTCGCCCCCCCCCCCTCCCGCCCCCGTCACTCCTCATACGCACATATAAACTTCCAGGAGCAAAATAAAACAAATAATAGCAAATGGAGACTTGAAGCATTATTCAGTTTTCTAACAGATTGTATTGATTAAAGTGGATTGTACAGACTGTCAGCCTCTTGGATCAGGATTTTATGACATCCCAACTTTTTCTGGCTGTCCACAGACACTGGAAAGTTGCTTGCTTCCCAGAGAGGCAACCCCTGCATTGATGTGGCAGGGAAAACACAAGCTATTAAATCACACTTGATTGATATATCATGCTGTTTTATAGATGATGCCTTGTCTGGGTGGCCAATGAAGCCATGAAACTTAAAGGTATAAAAATAGTGGGAAGTAAATGGACATCTTTAGAGGGTTTATTTGTTTCTGAGTATTAAGACTGTGTCATGAGCATTTGTGCTCCTTCAGATATGTCGTTGAGTATGTTACCAATTTGTTCAGCGTTTCTTGCACAAGGATGACAGATTCCTTCTAGAATTCATCTTGGTGCTTGGGGCAGTGTATAAACTCTCTTGATTTGGCTTTTCCTTTTATCAGAAAAGGATTAGATAAACTATGTGTTTCTTATTTTGGTTTTAATTCCTAGGAGATCAAACTTCCTTTTAATGCGCACACACAATCATTGTAATAATTGAGGATTTTGTGTATTTGTTTTGTATTCTTTCTGTATGATTTTAATTTGCTTCCATGTCAACTTAGTTTATTTATTAATTGAAAGAGTTAGACTCTTCCGTTTCTTGTTTTGCTCTCCAGATGGCTGCAATGGCCAGTGCTGAACCAGGCTAAAGCCAGGAGCAGGGAACTTCTTCCAAGTCTCCCATGTGGACCATCAGGGAGCTGGATCAGAAATGGAGCAATGGGGACACAACCCGTTGCTCATATGGGACATTATTTATTGCATGTGGCAGTTTAATTCATTGAGCCACAACTCTGGTCCTATTGTGTTTTTTATAAGGCTTCTAATTTGTTTTCATTTTTTCCCCTTGAATACAGTAAGAGAGATGACACGTGTGTATCAACTGGAATTTCTTCTGTTGCTTTTTTCCTTCAAAATATACATAGATTCATTTTCTTTCAGTTTTTATTTGAAGTATCAGTTGATGGTAGTGCCGAGTTATCTTGTCCATTATATTGATTATCTTCTCACATGTGATATTTTTTATAGTTAGAATTTTCTGAAAGAGCCCTCTAAGGAATCATGGCTTGAGGTACTGAAAAAGAATTTTACTCCAAAGTGGGGCATGTATACCTGAACTAGGGCATTAACAGCTAGGCTAACTGTTCCAGATGAACATTGTTTTAATTCAGTGAACCCATCTCTCTAGTCCTGTTCTTCATATATAATGTCTCGATAATTAATTTTTGCTTACTTGCAAACACTTGAGAAAAAGTAAGCAAGGAATGTGTTTTCACTTGAAAGTCACACATTATTGGGAAAATAAACAGAAAGAAGGCTATTTGGGACTGAAGAGTCTATTACTTTTCTTCATAGAAATTGAATGTCTATCTCCTTCTTTCCTCTGTGACCACTGCTAGGGCATCTGTTCTACTTGGATCTTGGTTTTCTCATGATTAGCTGAAGGTTCTGGGCTGTAGCTGATCATTAGAGCCCATGCCAGGTTGTTCCATCTGGTGTTTGTCCTGATATTTGCTCCTGCATTGTGGTTCCCTTTCTTGTCATCTACCAGCAGTTCGGAAGCTTGCCAGGAATAGAAACAGGATTCTTTCTGATGGTGATAGAGGCAATACATAGCAGATATTGGTTCTCTAGGGGCAGTATTTAGGCTGAAAGCACTCAAGAAAGGAAGTGGTAGCTTGTAACTCCTACTGGCTGATGGGGAATGATGATAGCAGACAGGCACTGCTAGTATCCTGGGAAGGGTCATGCATGAGGAGCCAAAGAAGACAGTGTGCCTCAGAGGGCATGTGGAAATTGTTCGATATTCTGCTTATTATTGCTGTGGCCTTGATAGCTACCTGAGGAACCAAAATGATTCTAGGTGGCATTGCCTTTGCAGCATCCCAGAGATGCTGGTACAGTGAGTGGAAACATTCAGCTTTTTTTTTTTTTTTCCTTTCAATCACTGATCCAGAAAATATTTGTTAAGTCTCCAGATACTTTTCTAGGACCTATGATGCTATGGTGAAGAATATAAGTTAGATTCCTTGTCACAAAGATTAGGGTGGGAAGAATAACTACACATTATAATGTTTGGATATTGGTATGGCGCTGTGAATCATGAAGCATGGCAATGAACAGTGCTTCAAGGATGGAATAAATTAGTTTTATAAAAGAACCTTCTAGAACTTGATATTGTGATCAAAAAGAAGACAGCTGCAGTGGGACCTAGAATGGCTTTGCCAAGGCAGATGTCAAATGCTTTGTCTCCAACCACATGGTAAGTCATTGTTAAGACAGTGCAAAACCATAGCTTGAGGACTCTGGGCAGCCTTTTCTCAATAGTAATGACCCCAATTTCCCAAAGCCTAAATTTCTCAGGCAAATTAGGCATTTAAGGAAGTGTATAAATTCTTTCAGCCTACTAGTGAGCCACTTAAGAACTGAAAGACTTTATGCACTTTCCAACTGCCCAATTTAATAACTGGGACAGCCTTACATACTGAGAACACAATGGATATTGCTTGAGAATAATTAGTGACTAAAAAGTCCATTGAGAACATTGGAAATCTAAAAAATTCTTGAAAACCATAGGTGATGCTTTCAAGGGCATTCTCAATGAGCTGTTATTTTTATGTTGTTGCATTATGATGGTTGCATACCTTAAAGCATTGACAAACAGCAGGAAGCTTTCTTTGGTGTGATTTTGAAATGTTTTTAAAATTAGAATTTTAACTAAGAGATATAGCACTTTTATTAAACGGATTTCCTGTGTACCATGTGTCTAAATCGCTACATAAAATACCTCTGAAATATAAGTGGTCCCAGTCTCCTCTTTTTAAAAAAAATATTTGAGATTCAGAGAGACAGACAGATGAAGGAAGGAGGCTCTCATGCTGGTTCACTTTCCAAATGACCATGATGACTGGAACTCAACAGATCAAGGCCAGTGCAGAAAGCTGAAGTCGGAAGCCAGAGCCAGAGTTGAACCCAGCCTCTCTGACATGGAGCACAGGCATCCTAATCCCATTGTCCACTTCTCAGAATTGAAACTCAAAGTTCAGCCAATTTATTTGGCTGAAACTGCTGCTTCAGGCCAGAGTTAGCACTCCAGTCAGTGTCTCTGACTTTAGGATTATTACTCTTTCTAGTACATTTTAGTGCACAATTCCCATTCTATCCCAAACAAATAGGTGACTTGTTAATGGATGAGGCAATGATTTCACTTTTGTAAAAATTCCGTAATTGTGGCCAGCATTGGGGCAGGTGAAACAACCATGTGGGATATACCATCCATATTATAGTTCAAGTTCTAGCTGCTCCACTCCAAATCCAGCAACCTGATAATGTGCCTTGGGAAAGCAGTGGAAAATGACCCAAGTACTTGAGCCCCTGCCATCCCTGTAGGAGACTTAGCTTAAGTTTTTTTTTTTTTTTTTTTAAGATTTATTTTATTTTTATTGCAAAGTCAGGTATGCAGAGAGGAGAAGAGATAGAGAGGAAGATCTTCTGTCCGGTGATTCACTGCCCAAGTGACCACAATGGCCAGAGCTGTGCCGATCTGAAGCCAGGAATCAGGAACTTCTAGGTCTCCCATGCGGATGCAAGATCCCAATGCTTTGAGCCATCCTCGATTGCTTTCCCAGGACATAAGCAGGGAGCTGAATGGGAAGCGGGGTTGTGGGATTAGAACCCATGACCACATGGGATCCCAGTGCATGCAAAGTGAGAATTTTAGTCGCTAGGCCACCGTGCTGGACCCTTAGCTAAAATTTTAAATTGGTGACTGGCCTGAACCACTGTGACCTCTTGGGGGTGAACTGCCACATGAAAGATGTCTTTCTCTGTGCTGTCCTTCCCCATCACTCTCCCATTCAAACTAAGTGCCACAACTCTGTGGCACTTTTTAAGATAAATCTTAAAAGGTAAAAATGAAAAAGCTCAGTTACTTTCATTAGTTTCAGATGATTTCTGAGAGGAAGAGGAGAGAGAATGCACATGTGTGAAAGGTTGATTTTTCATCTACTAGTTTCCCAAATGCCTGTAGCATTTAGGTCTGTGCCAACTGTAGCTAGGATCCCAGAACTCAGTCTACATCTCTAATGGGCATCAGAGACCCAAGCTTTCAAGCCATCATCTACTCTTTGCTTGGCTGTGCACTGGCAGAGGTTCTGGGACTCAAACTAGGCATTCCATATGGGATGAAGGTATCTTAGCCATTCATTCAAATACCTGCCCCTAATTTTACTCTTTAGCAGTATCAGGTTGCTTGTCACTGTGCAGGATCACTTTTGCCTGTGCCAGGACTCTAACCTGCAGAATAGCAGTAGGGAAGGCAAAGGAAGTGGTAAGTCCATCTCCAGCTATTGTAACAGCTGATGATACTCTTATGGAAATATGCTAGCCAGAACCTTGCCGAGTGAGATGATACCACATGCTCTGGAATCACTTACTCACTAGGAGAAGTTGCCTATTAGTCATTATACTGCCTTGCCAGCAAGGTCTGACATGTGTGGGAAGCAGCTTTTTTCTTAGATCCACAGGGTCAAGGAGCTTCTAAACTGTGCTCTTATCAAACTTTGGCCTTAGCACCATTATTTGGGATTTCATTTTTCTTATCTGTAAAATATTGCATTTGGAGCAAATGATCTCAATGCCATTTTAGCCCCTTTAAAAAGGGAGTATACAACATGCATGTATTTATGATTATTAGCTGACAATGTATTTTAAAATTTTATTTAAAGGGAACAGTTTCTTGCATTTAATAGATACGGGTTTAGAAGCATGATAAGACTCCCCACCCTACCCTCACTCCCTCAGATATAATCCATTTTCTACAACTATTCTGCAAGGCAAAATAAATTTCATGAATGGGTTTGAGAAAACTCAGTTAACATAAATACTTGTATGTTAAAATGTAAGTTTTAGAAATAGTACTCTCAACCAGAAAAAAAAAAGAAAAAACAACAAAATTAAACTTTTCTTGATGAACAGAAAAGTAATTTTTAAAGGCCCTTCTCCTGTGCCAGTAGTGTATATCAGAGAAGGGTCAAATCCATTAAAACTCTTCCAAGTGCAACAAGTGACCTGAATTACTTGTTTGCTTAAGTCAAACAGGAAAGGTCTTCTTCCTTTGAACTTAAATAATTCCAGGAAATGCAATAAAGAAGCTGAGGGAGAAAGACTTCATTGAGTTGAGATTGCTTTTCCAGCACAACATGTCATTTAAGTCTTCATGGTTACATAAGCTCTAGCAATTCTGACTACGGTTTATGTCCTCTGCTATGTTCACAGTGTGAAATCCGTACATGCATTGTTTCTTCAGCCTAATCCTTTCCCGTTTTGAATGTTGGAAATCTTCAGTTTTTGAACACAGCCCATTAAAACAGGCGTTCAACTTCTAAAGCAGGCTACGTTTTTCGTTTACTGTCACTCCATTCTACATTAAGTTTAAAAAGTTAACTTAAGTAGCTGTTGATGTTTGATATAATTTATTTTTTTTCTTCCCTTTCCAAATTTCTTTCCAGGAAATGACCCATTCATGGCCTCCTCCTTTGACAGCAATACATACGCCTAGTACAGCTGAGCCTTCCAAATTTCCTTTCCCCACAAAGGTAATTCCTTACAAGACTTGCAGGCACTGCATCCCCCACAGTCTGAGATATTGCTGTGAGCCAGATGGATGAAGTATTACTTGTTAAAATCATTGGAGCGAAGGTTAAAATTATGATTAATTTAGTCTCTGCTGTACTTCATGGTGCTTTAAGCTCTTTACTCTCCAACCTTTGTGAATAAGACTATCTTATCTTAGATTTGTTGAGGGCTTCGTAACTTGTAAAAGCATTCAAAATAAAAACCTTCCTGTACGTTTCTCATTTGATAATTTCTACTTTCGAGACAGAAAATGGAAATACGTGAAGTACACTGAGTCAGATATATACACTCACTCCTTACACTTAATGCAGTTGGTTTAATATTACCAACTGCATTAGAGCTGGGTTATATAACAATCCAAGAGACTGCCAACCTTTTTGTTTCTCTTAAAATATTGTGAACAATGTGTTAGAACTCTGCCATTTTCCCTATTGTTGGTTTTTACTTTTATTTAGCCTTGAGAATGTAGAAATAACCCCTTCAGATCTTGTGCTCTGTCCAGGCTGGTATGCATGTACGTGGTTTTGTATACAAAAATACATATATGTAGGTATGTACCATGTGCATATTTATAAATATTCCTATCCCTGTTACTGCTGTAGAAAATGTTTTATCCACATAAAGCCCAAATTTGATATAAGGTAGATATTTTACCTATTTCCCAATGAAAGCTGTTGCGCTTTTTTAGGATGATTCATTGCTATTGGTTTCTAACTAAAGCATCAAACTCTCTTAAATTATTTTTGCTTACCCCCAAGGGAAAAAATAAAGTCTGGGTAAGAACAGTGATAATAAAACCATTCATGTAAAGTTGGACTGAATCAGTGTTGCAGCCTGTGCATCAAAAAGTGATAAGGAGTACATAGGGAAGTGTGAATTATAAAATCTGTGTGGCAGGTAGTATAAAGGGAATAGTCTCTGCATATTTAATATACATGTGAAAGTTTTATGAAATTTCAGTATTGAAGCATCTACGGTTTTTCCTTACATTTATGTACCATAATGTGTTTATGACATTTTTCTCTCTAGGATTCTCAACACATCACTTCTGCAACCCAAAACCAAAGTAAGTAATTATCTGAAACACCAGGCATATGTTTTCCTATTTAGAAGGTATTGTAGCAAATCAGTTTGTCATTACCTGACTGATACTGTTGTAACTGTAGAATTATATACAATATTGGTTTGAAGTGTTTTGTGTGGTTCTTGTATTTTTTTCCTTAAAATTTCTTAAAATTACACATTTCTGTAAGAAACTCAGCACACATCTTGTGCAGCTATATTTTTATTTACGTTTGCCTAGCGATTATTTCTTATCTCTCTTTATGAATTGTGTATACCTGAAAATTCAAGGGGAGATACAAAGAGTTAACAGAATCCAGCTTTTCTTTGCAATAATAACCCTTTAAATCAATAAATTCTATGTGACTTCACCATGAGATAATGTGTCAAGCCTTAGAAAATGCCTAGGATATTTATATTCATTCAGTTCATCAAAATACAGCAGCAGGAATAAGCCACTTGCATACATGAAGCTAGCTGTGCTGAGGGCCAGCTGGCTAAGTGAAATGTATGGCATGAATGTGCATGTCGTAAAGGATGTGCAGATATTCACCTAGAGGTGACTTTTTTTTGCATCTTCCCCATCTCCTCTTCCTCTCTCACTTTTCCCCCTTTGATTACTTCATTGTTTGAATTGAAGGGTATGAGAAGAAAAAGATTAGGAAAAGAAAAAAAAATAAAGCACCTGTTCTATAGAACAAGGAATGGAGATGAGTGAGAGCCTGAGGGTGGCACCTGCGCTGCAACTCAAGGTTTTGTAAATAACATTGTATTGGGATCGCAGCTTGCCCATTTTCTGAACAAAGTGTAGCACACAAAACATGAGATATTTGCTCTCTGACCTCTGTAGAAAAGTTTAGCGGGTTTGCTCCTGTTGAGATCCTGAGTAAGGTCGTGCAGAGCACTCCTAGCTAAATTTTCCCCAACGGAGAGAAATAACCCTGGCTACATTGCTTCAGTATTATGTAAATAGCAAGGTGAAATGAACTGAAATTGATGGCAGTTTAGAGATTGGGAAATCGTTTTACTCAACATCTTGGCAGCTAACCCAAGGACAGATGGCCGGTTAAGTGGCACAGGTTGGAAGGAGACGCTAACTGGCCTGAGAACAGAGTTGCTGTGTGTGTGTCCCTTTGCCTCATGCTTTCCCTCTTCCTGCCTCTGCTAGGGCCTGCCAGTCATACAGATTATATGCCTTCTGTCAGATTCTTGATGCCTTGTGTGATTGCAAGCTGATTCCTCATTTTTGTGATGAGAATTCTGACAGTGGCCGGTCCCCTGTTTGTGTTGGCTCAACAGCACCCCATCTTGGGATCTTTTGTGCTTGCTGCCATTTTGTTGGTTTTCTGGTTTATGGTATTCTGGTTGATTGTTTATCTTTGTGAGACTATGATCTTTGGGATCTGATTGCAAGAGGTATAACTGTGTTTGGGGTGTGGATCGATAGAGCTCTGGTCCTATGGTGCACATTATTTTGAAAATTTGAGAGGGAAGTGGTAGAGATTTTACTTGTATGCCTCTCTATTTATGCCCACATTTGCAAAACATGTGTTCCTAGACTTACCCAGAACCTGTGGACTTTAGAACCTAGCAAGATGACAATGTGGGAGGCCTGTGCATGGTCAAAAAAGTGACTTGACTCCGCTAATTTGTATCTCTGTTCCCCACTTTTTAATGTGAGGGAAATGGAATTTGAAGTTATCTGTAAGAACTGCTGCCACCGTGAGGTTCAAACAATTCATTGCAAATATGTAACAATCTCCATTGGCTCTTCATGAGCCAAAGCAGTCATCCTTGGCTAAAAGGCACCCCTCTATTTTCCTTCTCATTTCCAGTTCTGTTTTGGTCCTCATTACCTCATGTCTAGACAACTAGAGCCACCTTCAGACTGGATTGTCAACTATTGCCTCCATAGTTACCATTGCCTACTCTAAGTAGATCAGGAAGTACCCCTGGATGAATTTTCCTGAGGAACCACTGTATCATGTCTTGTTAGAGCACTGAGAATTCCAGAGCCCAACAAGAAGCCCCAGCTTCCTATCCTGGCATTCAGAGCTCTCTGCAGTCTGTGTTCTGCCTGCCTTACAGTCTTCTCCACCACAGTTTTGCGCTGGGCATTACCCTTCCCAGATCTACAGTTGAATTCTTCCGACTTTACTTTTGGTCATGCTTTATCTCCTTCCTAATGTAGGCCTTACCCATTTTCCTGCAGGCACCTGTCAGAATTTTATCCATCTTTAGTGACAGCTTTATTCTTTTTCTAATTTGTCATCTTTTGGTCATTACCAACTCATTAAGTGACCTTTTGACCCCCCTCCCAGTAGAATGAGTTTATGGAATTGACTTGTGTACTTAAATCACACTGCCCAAAGCAGTAGACACTTGGTACAAATCTTTCATGTTCGTCAGTCAACTGTCGCTTCACTGAAGACAGAGCCGAAGGACTTTCACTTATTGGCATATACAAAGAGAGTCTGTTAATAGGTATGATGTGAATGAGTTGAGGGTGCATGAAAAGGATTGTCTAATGAAACTGCCACTAGAAAGGAAACCAGGCTCAGCCAGGGACAGAGGAGTGACATCAAACCACTCCTAGATGCTAGCAGTCCTTCCAGCTCTGAGCTGGGAGCCCCTATCAGTTGTCATCGACAGTCAAGTCTCTCAGGCATACTGCAAGCACTGTTTTTCAAGGTATTTTTGAAGCCTTTATTAAGAGGTTTTTTGTTTGTTTAATTCTGCCAAAGCCTTCATAGAAGGAGTGAAAGTTTTGTCTGCCGTGGAAAGACTGCCCCAGGGGTAGTATTCTGGCCTGATTGACAGCACTGTGGTCAACAAGCTTCACACCAAGTGTTTATGTAAAGTGGAAAGATACAAAGAGAACTTGAATGCCAGTTTCCTAGATAGCTGTCATTGTGCAGCTCTGATCGTGTTTCTCTCCTCCACAGAGCAGTATGAGACATCTTCCAAAACCCACCTTACTTCTCAGCAGGGGACATCGTAAGTAAAATGATTCTGTTTGTTCCGAGTTTCTAACATGACATTGGAAATGCAATTTCTGTATGTAAATGTGTTGTTCACAGTTAGGTTTTCTGCTTTCAAGTTGACATTCTGCAACTGCTGCTGCAGTATAAATGGAGGAATCGACCTACATTTATACATATCCAGACTAAGTTCTCGGATTGAAGGCTTATGCACTCCAATTTGTTAAGTGTTTTGTGAAAAGAAAAGTTTTTGAGTCATTGTTTCTATAATAATTGTGGGAAACAGAAGGCTTTCTTTGCCTTTTAAATGTTTAGTCCTAAATAGCCTTAGTGTTAAACAAGTTTGGGGGAATGTACACAAATTTTTTTTTTCTTGTTCTATGAAAAAAGAGCAAGGCCTGTTGCTCTAGATATTCTTTATTAAAGCCAAGGAAGTCTAGATACATTTCTGGTTATTGCAAAACTTTAGACTGCATGTTAAAGGCCTTCAAAATAGCACTTTGGCCCAGTTTGTCATTTCTTGATGGTATTGAATGACTGTTTCTATCCTTTTCTACAAGTGGATGTGGTGGTTGGAGGGCAGAGTTAGGAAGTTGTGCCCTCCGGCAGCATCTGGTCACTGGGCAGCGCTGCCAGGTGCTGTTCTTGGGCTTCCAGAGTCCTCGTTCTAGCCTGCCTCTCCTTTCAGGCACAGTGTTCGTGGACTGCGTGGCTTGTGTGAAAACCGTATAGCTGGTCTGAAGAAGTTAGTTACCTTCTTACAGTGGCTGAAGAGGTGGTTGGCTTATAGAAATGTCAAATAGGTAGTCACAGGACGTGGTTAAGAACTTGCATTTTCTAACATATCAGTCACTCAATACCATGTCAGTTAACTCCATAATGTTGTAAACTGCTGTTGATGTTATGTTGTGGCTTTTACTTGGTGGGGACGATATTCTGCCAGCTCTGCTTTCAGACCAGAGATGGTCTCCCCAAGAAACTGTTGAATTGAACTGGACAATAAGATGCTGGACTCTATGCATGGTACATGCTTGCAATGAAAGAATCATGACTGGATTTGAACTGTAATACTGCAATAAGGTGGAGGAATCTACCATGGGGGGAGGGTACAGGGAGGGGTTGGGGGAACCCCAGAGCCCATGAAACGGTGTCATAAAATGAAACGTAATAAAAAAAAAGGCATTGTTCTCTGAGGCTAGCTCCTGATACAGTTTGCTGTCATCATCACCGCACTCCCTCCACCCTGAATAGCAAAATGAGGGAAAGCATAATATAGTGAATTTTTCTAAAGATGAATTTAAGAATGGCTTTTTTGAGATACTAATGTATACTGGTAGATGAGGAGTTTCGGCTTTTAACTTTTTTTTTTTAACTAGAAAAAAGCATGTAAACGTATATCAGTTTCCCTCTTTTTTTTTTTTTTTTTTTTTACCTATCTCTTTAAAGACTTACTTTATTCATTTGAAAATCACAGTTGATAGGGGCTGGGGATTGGCAGAGAGAGACAGAGAGAAATCAATCTCCGATCTGCAGGTTCATTTTCCAAAAGACCACAGCAGCCAGCAGGAGCTTCCTCTGAATCTCACCCGAGTGGCAGAGACAAAAACATGTGAGCTCCTTTTCCCAAGTCGTTAACAGGGAGCTGAATCTTAAATGGAGCAGTTACTGGGACTCAAACTGTCCCTCATGTGGGATGCTGACGTCACAGATAGTGGCTTTACCTACCATGGCACAATGTCAGCCCTTTGCTTTTTCTCCTTTCACTGGCCCTTAAATTCTAAGAGCCCAGGATATAGTGGCTTAGATTACATTGAAGTACCAGAAGTTTTCTGTGGATCCCTGGATCATACCTTTAGGAATTCTGTGTAACCTCTAAGATTTCCCCAAGATTTTTTTTTTTTTTGAAGATTTATTTATTTTTTTTGGAAAGTCAGATATACAGAGAAGAAGATCTTCCATCTGATGGTTCACTCCCCCAGTGATTGCAACGACTGCTGCTGCGCTGATTCAAAGCCAGGAGCCTCTTCCAGGTCTCCCATGCAGGTGCAGGGTCCCAAAGATTTGGGCCATCCTCGACTGCTTTCCCGGGCCACAGGCAGGGAGCTGGAAGGGAAGCGGGGCCACCGGGATTAGAACCAGCTCCCATATGGGATCCTGGCTTGTTCAAGGAGAGGACTTTAACCACTACGCTATCATGCCGGGCCCTTCCCCAAGATATTATATTTGGTACGTCTTTGTAAAGATCGACAAGCAGGTCCTGAGGACATAAGACGTCCTGGAAGTTGTCCTTGGGGCACGCACAAAGGTGAAACGGAGGTAGTAGCATTCCATTTGGCTGTCAGAGTAGAGGCAGAGAGCTTTCTGTTCAGGAACAGAGTAAATGGAGCAGCTGAAGTAAGGGAAGGAAGTGACTGGGTCTGCTCAAAGTTCCAGAAGCAGCTCCACACTGAGAAGGCCAAAGTCAGGCCTTCACTAGCCTTTCATCTGGCTTTAATGTTTGCTTCAGTGGGGACTCAGCCATGACTTTGCTACTCAGTGAAATGGATGTTCCCCTGAACAAGTGAGTAGAATCACCAAAATCGGAAGTTAAGTGTATGAAGAGTGACTCAAACGATATATGGAATGGCTGGCATTGTGGCATGCTGTGTAAAGCAAGTATCTATGCTGTCACCACCCCACAAGGGCCATGGTTCATGTCCCGGATGCTTCACTTCCAATGCAGGTCTCTGGTAAGTGGTCTGTGAAAAGTAGTAGAAGGTGACCCAGATGCTTGGACCCCTACCATCCACACGGGCAAACAGATGAAGCTCCTGGATCTTGGCTTTGTTATGGTCCAGCCCTGGCCATTGTGTCCATTTGGAAAGTGAGTCAGGTTAAAAGATCTGTTTCCTTCTCTATAACTGTCTTTCTTCTCTTTCTTTCCTTCCTTCCTCCTCTTTTCTTTTCCTTTCTTTTTCTTTCTCTCTTCCTTCTTCCTTCCTTTTTCTTTTTTCTTTTCTTTCTCCTCTCCTGTCCTCCCTCCTCACCCTCCCTTCCTCCCTCTCTCTTCTTTCTTTCTTTCTTCCTTTCTTTCTTTCTCTCTCTCTCGCTCTCTCTCTGTTTCTCTCCCCTTCCCTCTCCCTCCCCCTTTCTGCTTCCCTTCCTTCCTTCCTTTTCTCTTACTTACTTGAAAGGCAGAATTATAGACGGAAGAAGAGAGCAGTCTTCCATTTGCTGGTTCACTCCTCAAATGCCTGCCACAGCTAGAACTCAACTGATCTAGAGCCAGGAGCCTCTTCTGGGTCTCCCACATGCATGCAGGGGCCCAAGGCCTTGAACCATCCTCTACTGCTTTCCCAGGCCATGGGCAGGGAGCTAGATCAGAGGTGGGGCAGGTGGCTAGCACCACAAGTGGAGGATTAGCATGCTATGCCATGATATTAGCCCCTGAAATTCTGCCTTTCAAATAAACCAAATAACTCTTTAAAAGGAAAATATAAAAAAGACACACAGCTCTCGTTCAGGTTTTCTCTTTGGAAAAAAAAAGTTCATGAAAAATGCCAAATCCATGTTTTCATGAACTTATCAAGGCCCTCTTTTTATTTTGTAGTGTTTTCTTTATAATAACTTTTAATGCAGTTTGTATAAATTTATCTAGGAAAGAGTATTTGCACTGATAAAACATTTAACCAATGGGTGAGGGTGGGGTGGAGGTCAGGAGGAGAAGCGTGGCAGGATGGAAAATAATACTGAAGCTGGTGGATGGATTTAGCAGTTGTGTGAGGATGGAACTAGTGTAAGTGCCAAAATGAAATGGACGTCTGGGAAAAGGAAATCACTTTCATGAACTTACTTTTAATGGAGATTGGAAGAAAGTGATGTACCAATTAATTTGTGAAGTGCAGTCTTTATTTCAGATTTAGTATGACAGAGTTCTTAGTGTTCATAGGCTAATTTGATCTAATGTCAGCCTTGGCGTTCTTTGACATGTAGTTAAGCTATTTGAGCGGTGCATGCAGTGCCAGCGAGATAGTCTAATGCACTTTGAATGTCAGAGCAAATTGTTAATTACAGGGTCATTTATACTTTGGTTTGAAAAAAATCAATCTAGGTCTTAATACGGTTTCTCTCAGAGTTGCTAGTGCTTCGGGTTCTTGTATAAGTGAAATAGAACGTGTGCAAGGTTAAAAGAAGGGTCCAGCAGTAAGGAGTCTGTTTGTGAGCAGTGTTGTTTCTCACATCCGTCAGAGACGGGTTGAGGAGCCAGCTAAGGAAGAAGAATGTAGCAGTGAAATAAATGCATGCAGTACTCATTGCTTTTTATCTTTGCCATTTAAACTCTGGTTATATGTCATATGAGTTCCTTCTTCAATAGTCTGGCAGGTAACTAATTAACCAGGAAGTTATTGTTGTACCCTTAATTTTAGGGAGGATGTGTTATTTCAGGACTTCTGCTTTGGAGTTCTCTTTTCTAAGGTCTGTGTCTGGTGTTCTTAGGGCAAAGTACAGAGGATTTTCTTTTGCTATGCAGTTATTGTGTCCTTTATATAGTTTTGGAGAATTCTTTCTGTTCTAATTCTGTTTATTGGTATCAGTGCATTTTTTTAGCCCGTCAAAAGGGAAGATGTGTTAGTATTTTGTGCTCAGTTATGCACTTTAGTTTTACTAGCATGCCAGCTTCTTCATTCCCCATCCCAAAATTAAGTTGTTAGATAAAGGTCCCTTCCATATTTATTTTTTGTCTCTGGAATCATTAGCACATGCTTAGAATAAAAGATAGAAATTATTATATAGCAAATTTGAAATTATTATTAGTTACGATTAAGGGCTCCTTTTTGTAGTTGCTGTTAAGATTTCTTTATTTACTGATTTGAAAGGCGAGAGAGAGACATTTCTTCCAGTCACTGGTTCACTCCCCAGATGGCAGCAATGGCTGGATTGGGCCAGGTTGAGGTTGGGATCCAGGAATTCAGTCCTGACGTCCCACACATCGGGGACAGGAGCGTGAGAGGTTGGACCATCTTCTGCTGTTTTCCCAGGCACATTAACAGGGAACTGGATTGGCAATTGAACAACAGGCCTCAAACCAGTGCCCACTTGGGATGCTGTTACTCGTAGGGGCCTCACCCACTGTGTCAGAGTACCAGACTTTGGTTTGTTTTGAAATGTGTGGAGTATCTGGATGTGAAGATTGGAATAAGAATTGTCTGGAGGTGGGTGAGAAGAAATGATACAATGTTAATAAAGGTTAAAGGAGGGAATATCTCATACGTTTGATGAATCTAAGTTTTCAACTTTGTCTTGAATCATTATTAATTTTTAAATACTTTGGTAAAGAACCAAAGAGGACCATTTTTGTCATCACATCAGGCCATATGTATTGGTTAAATTGTCCTGCAGTTATGACTGAAGAAATGATTTACTCATGACAATTGATCATATTTTGCCTAACGAAAGCTGCCGCTCATTTTAAAATATTAGTTTAATCTATTTGGATGTGTTTTATCTGGATTTTTTTTCAATGCATTATTAACTTGAGGTACTATTTGTTGATAAATATTGTGGAGGAAATCACCTGCATACGTACCACAAATTGTCATTAACATCTTACGCCATCCTTGTTCACAGTTACCTTGAAAACAAGACACACATATATGCAGATCTACACCCTAGAACATTCTCAGTGCTGAAAGCCTGGCACTGTCGGAAAAGGAGATGTCCCCCCCCCCCATCAGTGTATTCAATTTCGGTGTTAGGAATCCAGGGTTATAGTTGTGTATCATTATTTTAATAATATAGATATTGGAAAAACTGTATTTTCATGAAGCAAGCAGAGATAAAATGAAGGAATAGAACTTGTTTTTTCTTTTTTAAAAATTAGTTTATGTTAGCTATGCTAAGGAGAAATGTGAATTTTTGAGTAGAATTATAATCTTTTTGATTAGACAGTTTAACTATGATGTTAGTACCTACTCTGCCTTTAGTACATAATATCCAACAATCTCTTACAGGGCAGTCTTTGTCCTTGCATTTTATATAAGTTCATACTGGAACTTCTTTGAAGGGAAATACATTTCAACGCATGTTTTGCCAAAGAAAAATTATCCTCAATGCTCTTTAACACACATACAACCCAAATTATAGACGTAATCTCTGGTTTTGGTTCTAGGAGTTTGGTGCAATCACAGAGAGTTGCCTGCACGCCTCCTTTTCAAGTCTAACTATGGAAGATGCACTGGGGACTTGGTGGTGTTTTAGGTACTTAGGGAAGCAGTTATCAACAAGGATATGTGCTTGCCTTCCACGATTTGGACCTAAGTGCAGGTTGCCTGGGGTATAGAATAAGTTGTGATAGTGATAGGGTTGGGGTTGGAGTTTTGGGGCGTGCAGCTAGGAAAGTTCTCAGCATTTGACATGGAACCTGAATACTGGGAAGGCATGGGTTCCTTGTTACCCTTACAGCTTCTAGAAGTGTGCAGCAGACTCTTGAGTTCAGGCATTGGAAAACCACCAGGAGTCATTCCTGTGAGTCAGCTGCCTTGAAGGAGTTCATTTGCATATGTAAAACCTGGTGTTAGTGGTTCTCCTAGGAATCCTTTTAAGCCTCATTTTAAAGCTTGGAGCTGCTAGTTTACTACAGTTAAGTGATTCAAGACTAATTTAATGACTGAATAGGATGGTTTAATTCACCAAGAATCCGTTTGCCCTAAGGGCAGATTATACATTTTGTCCATCCTGGGATGTTGGATTATTAAACTAGCAAGGTGTGGTCTGCTTACAATATTCATACTCCTGTACCACCCCTCCTGCCCCCACCCCACCAGGACCCCTAGGACCTTTTTTTCCCCCCACAAACCCAAGACACTGGATACAGCAAGTGTCCACACAAAAGGTCTTTATTTCAGTGATGGTGGTAGCGTTGGGTAGGGAGAAGGTGAGAACAGAGCAAACAAAGAGAGACAGAGCAAAGCAGAGGACAAGGAGAAGAGCAGAGACAGTACAAGGAGAGAAAGAAGAGAGAACAAAAGGGAAGGTCATCTTTAATGGCCTCGGGGTAGGGATATAAGGAATGTGGGAGTGGGGATTGGCAGATGCGGCTGTAGGCTGTAAGGTGGACACCAGAGTACATGCCTCAAGGGACTGGTGGAGTGCGCAATTCAAACCTGAAAGTCACTAAGCTTGATTAGCTAAGTGGGATTTAAGGGGATAAGAACTTGGAGGTTACTAGTACTGGGTAACCAAGTATTCAAGAGAACAGAGACCTGTTTGAGGCAGCACTGGGTTAGCAGGCATCCTAGGTGGTATTGAGTCCAGGACTGTGGGGTCAGTCTCCTTACAATAACTCTTTTCCCCTACCGTTCCTTTTTCATCCCTTCCTTTGTGGTCACTTTGGTCTCTCTCCTGATCTCCATACCCTGATCACTCCCCATAACATTTGTGTAACACACAACCCTCCACTCTCCATCCTTTTACCTGAGCCTGGGCTTGTGCATTGTTGAGGAAGTTATTGGAGTTTATTCCCTGCCTTTGTAATAGAAAGCATCACAGGCTGGGATTTTTAGTTTTCTGCTTCAGCTTGATTCCCAGGCAGTCTACAACAGTGCATGCGCATGGTAAGTTCACAGAATAAATGTGGAAGACTTGATTGAACACCTACAGACTGGATGGAACACCTACAGGCTCTATTTATAGATGTGATTTTATGTAATAAGTTTTCTGGACTTTATTTCTGTTTCAAGAAGTGTCACCTTTGCACTATATCTTATTTGCCGTCCTGATCAATTTTATTTATTTAACTTTGGGTTATCCCTCATGTATACCTGTATGGTTGTTCTCATTTACCCTATCACCCATTAACTTATTTAACTAAGGTAAATCATGTTAGTGAGTCAGTTTCCTCTGTGTTGTTAGCTATATCTCCCATAGACAGTCTCTCCATTAATTTGACGACAGAGGATTTGAAGAATTGCCCTTATGTTACTTAACAGATATGTCTTCACTTTTCTTTATTGTATAGAGAGCCTCATTCATGATCTGGAAGCTCCTATCATCTCTTATGTAGCATTTTACTCCTTATTGTGCCATGTGTCAAAAAAGACACTTGATAGAATGGCTAATCTGATGCCCACCCCCCTGCACTTTATCACCCATCCCATTCCTAAGTTAGTTTCCAAGTTGGGAACATTGTGTTTTACAGGTTTGGTAAAGATTTCTGAAATGGATTGCCTTTCTTAACATTTTAAACACACCTAATTCCATGGTAGTGGTTATCAATTGCAAATAACTACTGTGGTCTCGCCTTTGCTTGCTTGTTTTCAAAATGATTACATTAAAATGTTATGCAAAAAGCACATTTTGTTGTTGTTGTTGTTTTTGTTTTGTAATTATTTGAGGGTCTTGGATTGAGGTGTTGCAGAATATTGACACTGAAAGCTTTGGTCAAGTCCCGTACTTAGATGTGAAAAGTCCAGTACTTAGATGTGAAAAGTCCCGTACTTAGATGTGAAAAGTTCCGTACTTAGATGTGAAAAGAAGTGAAGACTTGCCTTGCTGTCTTCACACAGTAACAGTTGCACTGACTCACTGAGAAATACCTGCTGGAACCTGTACTTGGCTCTCTGAGCTGTACTACCCCAGCTGCTTAAAGAATGCACTGGTACAAAGGATTGGCAGATTGTTTAACCTTTAGGTAAAAAGTTTACCTAACCAATAATGTAACATGTGGTTAAACCTACATCATGGTTCAAAGAAGCAATTTAGCTTCCTTTGAACAGTGCCAAAGGTGGTCATATGCTTTGAAATAACTATTTTGCTTTGGAGTTTTGAAATAAAATTAGTTGCCTGACCACGTAAAGTAAGATTTAAAGTAGGTTTATTTTCATAAAGTGAAAAAAAAAAGACAAAACAAAACAAAAAAACAAACGAACAAAAAAATCCCAGGATATTTGTGGGTGTTTTTGTTTGTTTCCAGTAGTATGGTTATTGTTTTATTTTAAATCCAGGTCTTGCTCTTGCTGAGTTCTGGGACTTGGATGTAATTCTATCAGTTAAATATTCTCACTGTTGTGACTCATATTGGCTAGAGCAAAGACATCTCCTATAACATGGAACAAATTTTGCATTCTGGCTCCTTGATGATCTTAAACATCTGCACCCTGAACAAACACACCAGAAGGCTTCAGTTTCAAGCGGAGAATCTGGCATTCCCCATGTTAATCTCATCAGCAACCCAAAAGAAGATGCATATTGGGAAATACACTGGTTGGTTCCTATTGTTCTGGTTGCTGGTTGGCTTTGGCACCATTTAAGGACTCTGGGATCTCTACATCTCTGTTCCTTCATCAAAACTCAACAAAATGGAGGGTGAAGATGGGGCTTTGGCTTTTTGCTTGTTTGCTTGTTTTGGAATTCTCATCCATTTGCACATTTACTTTGGATCTCTCCATTAAATGTTTTGTTTCCTGGGTAAAGATAATAGGATTTCTGGTCTACGTGACACTGTGAGGTTGTCTAAGTCCAAAATTTAGTGCTCTTTAACGCCTAGCTGGTTGATATGCTCAAGCAGAATGGCACTGTCAGAATAAAGCTGGTCTATCTAACCTTTACCACACAGGTCTCTCATACCCTTAGCCTTAACGCATGCTAGCAGTTTTCTCCTTCTCCTGGCAAATTTGCAGAAGTAACCACTGCCTTTTTCCCCGGAACCGAATCACAGTAATTACTTTCTCAAGTCAATGTCTCATAATTCTCTTGGTTCTGTCATACATATTCTGGCCTCAAATTATTGTGTCACGTAAAACATGTACAAAGAAGGAAGACATGCTTTTCAGCAGAATCAGAGGGGTAAGGGCAGTGTCCAGAGAAGGAAGTGGGGATGTGAACCATCCAGGCCCCTACCAGAACATGAAGATAACTTCAGAAGTTCCCAACCACCAGAATTTGTCCCAGAAGAGGCTTGAAACCTGAACATCTGCCTCACCAAACCAACTGAAGGAACCTCGAAGCCTAAGAGCTTAAAAATTAGATGCATGGCCTTTTCCCTGTTTTCGTGAAAGTCATTCATGTGGCATGCTAAATACATTATTGTTATATTTATTTTTTAAAACTTGATTTTCATGATTTTTTTTTCCCATTTTATTTTTTTCTTCATGGAATCCATGACTTGGATCAGAAATTTCTGTCAGTTACACTGGCTAAATGTGGATACTATTGATATTTGCAGAGATGAATCTGACATTTGCAAACTTCATTTTGAGAGCAGATTGGGAGTTACTTTACTTGTTCTTGTTTGCTTGTATTTTGCTACATTTTTTTTTTCTGTCGGTGTGCCTTCACTCTTAGAAATGTATAATACTGGGCCCAGTACAGTAGCCTAGTGGCTAAAGTCCTCACCTTGCACATGCCGTGAGCTCCTATGGCACAGGTTCTTATCCCAGTGGCCGGCCTCCTGTCCAGCTCCCTGCTTGTGGCCTGGGAAAGCAGTCGAGGAAGCCCCAAGCCTTGGGACCCTGCGCCTGTGTGGGAGACCCAGAGGAGGCTTCTGTCTCCTGGCTTTGGATTGGCTCAGCTGTGGCCATAGCAACCACTTGGGAAGTGAAGCAGCAGACAGACGCTCTTTTCCCTGTCTCTCATCCTCTCTGTGTATCTGACTTTCCAATAAAAATAAATAAGTGCTAAAAAAAATGATTTTTAAAAATGTACAATACTAACTAGAAATTTCTGGAGCTTCCCCTGTCCCCGCTTGAATCATAATTTTATTAGAGAAATATCTCCATCATTATTTTCTTATATAACAGCTACTGTAATTTTGTGGACAGGATGGTTTTTATTGGGCACTTAAGAAGATAGAACTTGTTTTATGTATCAGTCTCCCCCACTTTTTTTTTTCCTTTATAGATTTATTTCTTATAGTTTTAAGTCAGATTTGCAGAAATAAGAGACAGAGAGATCCTCTATCTGTCGATTTACTTCCCAAAAGGCCACAATGGCTGGAGCTGAGCCAATCCCACGCCAGGAGCCTGGGGCTTCCTTCTGGGTCTCCCACGTGGGTGCAGGGACCCAGGGACTTGAGCTATCCTCCGCTGCTTTCCTAGGAAGATTAGCCTGTTCCACCACCACGCTGGCCTAATCAGTTCTCCTCATACTCTAGTTCTGGTGTAGTTCCATATTGTATGTGCGCACAGGACCAGCTGGAAGGCTTATGGCTTTGGTAACATTTTGTTTACTATAGAACAGAATTCAAGGATTAGCAATATCATTGAAAATACACCTGGTTTTTTTCTCATTAGTCGCTGACCCCTGCGCCTGTTGTATCTGAACAGTTCTGAGCGAGTTGTCAGCAGGCTCCAGGCCATGAGTGCAGAGGGCCAGAAGCCAAGTCCCTGTGCTCACCAACAGCTGATTTCTTAAATGCATTTTCTTAGCTCTCACAATCCCTCAGATGCCATCAAGCTACATTTTCCTCAATCATAGGTAGAATTTTTAAAAAGTTAATCACATTCATGACTAATTTTCAGTATTAGCAAAACTTGATTATGGATTTTAAATAACTTTTATAAAGCATTGTAGATGTAATACTTTTTATGAAAAAAGTTAAGAAAAATACCTCCTCTTGCACCAATACCGTGTTGCCTTATATTACGTCATACCTGGTAATGTCAAAAACCCAGGTTTCTGGAAGGTTCTGTTATCCTTCCCCTAGTCAGAAAACACTGGTGACTGTGTTAAATTCCAGTACATTTTTTTAAAGATTTATTTTATTTTTATTGCAAAATCAGGTATGGAGAGAGGAGGAGGGACAGAGGAAGATCATTCTGTCCGATGATTCACTTCCCTAGTGGCCGCAACGGATGGAGCTGAGCCAATCCAAAGCCAGGAACAAGGAACTTCTTCCGGGCCTCCTCCACAGATGCAGGGTCCCAAGGCTTGGGGCTATCCTCCATCGCTTTCCCAGGCCACAAATAGGGAGCTGGATGGGAAGCAGGGTCGCCAGCATTAGAACTGGCACCTATAGGGCATCCCAGCATATGGGCACGTGCAAGGAGAGGACCTTAGCCATTAGGCTACCATGCCAGGCACCCCCCCTTTTTTTTTTTTAAAGAAAGCAGGGGCTGGTAATGGGACTCCGTGGGCAAAGCCATTGTTCTTAGCTCTGACAGCACACGCAACTGTCAGCTGGAGTCCTGGGGCCTCTGCCACCATGTAGGAGACGCAGGTGGAGTTCCAGGTTCCCAGGTTTGGCCTGGGTGTTTAGGAAGTAACCCAGTAGAGTGAAATACTTTCTTACTCTATAACTTTGCCCTTCAACGAAATAACTCTGGGAGACCCTGAAGAAGCTCCTGGCTCTCAGCTTCAGATCACCTCAGCTCTGGTAATGCAGCCATTTGGGAAGTAAACCAGTGGGTAGAAGACATTCTCTATTCTTTTCTCTCTGTAATTTGCCAAGGAACTACTGAACTACTTTTACCAACAAACATACTAAAACAAATCTTTGATAAGTTTCTAAATAAATTCAAAAGTGTTGGCTACTCTGTAAATATAGCTACTTAAAAACAGCTATGTTTTGGGCACAGCACGATGCCGTGTGTGTGTGAGAGTGATGCTGTCTTCACTGGTTAGTAGATGGAAACTGGTCTTGTGTGGAATCAGTTGTCTGTTCAATAATAGTTTTGCTTCGTTATTCATACCGTGTGAAAGATTGAGTTTTGAACTGGTAAAGGATTTGGACTGAAATAGTTCTTGTTTTATAACTGTAAAATTTGTATTTGCAGAAAAGTAAAACACTTGATGCAAATCTGAAGCTTTCACATACCCTGTGCTTCTTTTTGAATCATTGAACATATCCCATTTTAATGCTTTTAAAAGCTAATAGAAATTATTCCAGGCCTTACGTTGTATCTGTCCCTGTCCATTTCAGCATGCTTGAGGACGACCTTCAGCTCAGTGACAGTGAGGACAGTGACAATGATGAACAAGTAAGCTTTGTGTACCGCATCTTTCCCAGGAATCTGTTTCAATCCATCTGGTGTATCTGAGCTGTTTATCCTAACGTATGCTTTGTTCTTTCCTTTGTCCTCCTCCCACTTACTGTGAACATCTAGACCCCAGAGAAGCCACCTTCTTCAGCTGCACCTCCAAGGTAATGTGGGCTGGTTTCCTTTGATCTGTATAGAATATTTGCATTGTTTTAACAACCAGATGTAAAAAAATGCCTTGGTACTCTCATAGTTTCTTCATGGGACAGTACCTAGAGGATCACAGTTAAAGGAGAGTACCAGTTTGATAAGTCAACTGGAGAGAACTTGTTAAAACTCTGTAAAACTGTCATTGTCCATACGCACCTGCTTTGCTAGTTTGGGTGTTCCATTTTAAGAGTTAAAAAGTGAGCTTAAAACTTTGTTTTGTTATCCATGCAATGTGACCAGTATTTGAACAGTTTTAATCAAGTTGACAGAGTTATTCTGTGTCTATGTTGTGTTTTAAGATTTATTTATTTGAAAGGGCAGAGTAAGCAAAATAGAGAGAGGAATCTTCCATTCTCTGATTCACTCCCCAGATTCTGCTGTCAGATCTGGGCAATTTGCTGTTTTAAGACTTATTTGCAAGAGTTAGGGAGGAAGAGAGAAATCTTTCTTCTGCTGGTTCATTCCCCAAATAGCTACATAGCCAGGGCTCACCAACCTGATTTTAAACATTGAGCTAAATTGTTTCTAAAACTTGTTTTTATATTACAGTTTGTTTTTTTAAGAGTTACAGAAAATTTAAAATTATTTCAACTGCTTTTTGACCCAGCAGCCTGTGATGGAAAATGGCAGGTTTTTCTTTGTAAACAAGCCAGCGTCCTTTAGGAAATGTGATGCTGCAGTGTTAGGAAGTGAGAAAGGTTTGAGCTATTATTTTCCTGCTGAATTTAATTGTTTAGTATCCTAAATACCTGCCTGTCATAAGCATGGCTAAACTATTTTGTTCGCTTAATGCGTGCTCATTTCTTCAGAGACAGTATCAACAGTAAAAACCTGGAGATTTTATATCAAAAGTGTTCTGGTTAACTTGAAAGGATCCTCTGACATAATGAAAAGCTTATGGACTCAGAAGATTGGCTTGTAAATTTTAATGACTTTTTTTAGGAATTTCTGGTGGGTCATGACTATTGATAAAATATTTAAAAAACAAAGGAAAACACAAGGTCAAGGTAAATCAAGGCAGGAGTAGCATTGAAAACATGTCCCATGCGGATCCTCTCTGGCTTTGACTCAGTCACAGCAGGGACAAGCTCACAAACTTGAACAGGCATTTTTTTCCTGAGGAAATTATGCAATGGTTTTAGTGTGCTTGTTTTAAAATTACTTCAACTTCTGATTACTATTTAATTTTATTCTAATATTACACTATTGTGTTATTGAATTTATTTTGGCAATATTGTTGGTAGATTTGGGTGCTTTCAGTGCTATGGTTAATGATTTACTGCTTTAGTTAATACTGTTTGGGGCAAGATTTTAATCATGTATGTTTTGAAATTCCATGTATGTCCAGAAGTGTTAACAATGTGTATTTTATTTATTTATTTTTATTGGAAAGTCAGATATACAGAGAGAGAAAGATCTTTCATCTGCTGATTAACTCTCTTTAGTGGCTACAACAGCCATAGCTGAGCCGATCCAAAGCCAGGAGCCTCTTCTGGGTTTCCCATGTGGGTGCAGGGTCCCAAGGCTTTGGACCATCCTTGGCTACTTTCCCAGGCTCCCAGCAGGGAGCTTGATGGGAATGGGGCCATCAGAACATGAACTGGCACCCATTTGAGATTCTGGTACATGCCAGATGAGGGCTTTAGCTACTAGGCCACTATGCTGGACCCTTGCCCTATTCTTAAAGCTTGGAGTGGTTATCTCTATTTTGGTTGGTATTGTAGGACGATCCTTAAGCCACTCATGAAGAATGACCTATTTTGTAATTCTGCCCAAAAGATGTGGATGAGTCACTTTGGAGTTCACAGAAGGAGTACTATTAATAGTTAGTGGTCTTTGGATATTGTACAACTAAATCTAATGTAGAGGCTCTAAGGAGGTTTTATTTTGATGGTTTTCCTTTTATAAATCAATTTTTATAGGTCATGAATAGCAAGGATCAACAAACATAAAAACACTAAGTTGTAAATATCTTGCACCTTTTGATCCATCCAAGTTGCAACTTCCTTATTCTGCTTTACAGTTAATAAAAGCAGACACAGTACGTGTGAGAATAGATGTGTTCTAATGAAGCTATTTAGAAAAACAGTTCCCCCGCCCCCACGTTTTACCAGCCTAGAACATAAAGCACTCAGCATCTACTTACATTTATACTTTGCACAGAACTTGGATTGTCCTTCACAGTGAGATTGCACAGCTTCTCTTATGCAGTTACCCGTTTTAAAAAGTGTTGTATGTTATACATGTTTTCGTAAAATACTGTAGGCCTCTCTCATGCGGCTGATACAATTTATGTTAGATAATACTTGCCCTGCTCTTCCAAATAGCAAGAAAATAGGCAGGGACTAAAAAGGGCAGAGGTCCACTTTGCAGAGTGTCTGATTTGATCTCTTGGTTGCTTTGCAGTGCACCCCAGTCGCTTCCACAACCAGTGGCATCAGCACATTCCAGCAGTGCCGAGTCAGAGAGCACCAGTGACTCAGACAGCTCCTCAGACTCGGAGAGCGAGAGCAGTTCAAGTGACAGTGATGATAACGAGCCCCTAGAAACCCGGGCTCCAGAGGTACTGTGTCTGCCTTGGGAAGGCTGTCCAAGGGCGGCAGCATTCTGTCTTCGGGGCTAGTGTCTCTGCTGTGGGCCAGGATCCACAGCATCCTGACCTGAGTCTGACCATGCAGCAGGACTCCCTGCCCCTTTGTTGGGCAGAGGCACATGTCTCTACTTACCAGATCCTTGGCCTTGGCCGTGGAGGTTCAGGAGAGGTAACTCCACCATTTGAAATGATAGATTCTACTCCCTTTGGAAGAGCAGCATCTTGAGACTGTCTGCACATCATTTTTTCTTCCTATCTTTTGAGAAAAAAAAAACCTGTGTTCAGCAGTCTGGTGTTTGAATATTAATGAGATGGGGGGGTTGATACTCAGGAGTGCATGAATTAAAGTAAAAGGGAAGCACACCTGATTTAGCAAAGGTCAGGAACACAAACTCAAAATCAGTCATCAGAGTTCTATTTTTGAGTCAGTAAAAGCCATGCTTTATATCGAAGGCAAAGTGATTTTTTGCCAGGGCTCTGAATCTTCTTGCCCTATATGGAACAGGGATACCTGTGTTTCCATTCTGTGAATAGGAACAAACCCTTGAGACTGAACATCTCATGCCCTAAATTTTATCTACAGAATTTAACACTATTTAATGAATTATCAAGAACAAGGCATTGTTAGTAATTACTAGCAGGGTTACCAAATAGACTCAAAATTTGTGATATCAGTGTAAAAATTATACAGGGTAAGAAAATGACTAAACAGGAAAGGGTTTTCTTTCTTTTTCTTTTTCCTTTTTTTTTTTTTTTTTTAAGATTTAGCTATTTTACTTCTAAGTCAGAGTTGGGGTGGGGGATAGTGAGGAGAAAGTGTCTACCATCTGCTGGTTCACTCCCAGATGCTCAGAGATCCCAAGGCTGGGCCAGGCTAAAGCCAGGCTCCAGGAGCTTCTTCAGGGTCTCCTGCATGGATGCAGAGGCTCAAGGGCTTGGGCCATCTTCCACTGCTTTCCCAGGACATCAACACGGAACTGGATCAGAAATGGAGCAGCCAGGACTTCAACCAGCGCCTATATGGCATACTGGCACCATGCGCAGAGAATTAGCCTGATATACTGGCCACAAGAAAAGGCATTCTTTTTTTTGTAAGCGAGATCAGGTTGCATAAAGGACATTATCCTGCATGTTTTGGAATGCCAGGAATTTGAGGCTTTCTGATATTAAAAGCCTCAGAGAAAAGTCTGTCTCTGCTGCTGAGAAAACAAGGCAGTTCTAGTAGAGCCTTAACTGACTGTATCTGGAGAGTCATGTGGGGAGTTATAAGGACCTTGAATGCACGACAGACTGAGAAAACAAGTGGGTGTCATTTCTCGTTAGATGTATCTCTATATTTGGCACATATAAGTGCCTGATAGTTTTTGGAATGAATCAGAATGGCTGCATGTTAAATGCAAAGTGCCTTCTGCATTTTAGAAACCACTCTGTTCCCTGGGCTCCGTGCTTCATGGTACTACCTGCAAATGAAAACATTTTACCATGCCTTGGGAAGGTGAGGGGGCAGTTTGCTATGTGCACAAATAGTGTGATGTTCCCTGTTACCAAGACCTCTACTTTTCATTTGACATTAGTCAATAAGAAACCAGTTGCCATGAATTCCACTTCATTGTTTATTTTATGATATGAATAAAAGTGTAAGTTTCAGATTTTCAGAATATGTAGGATACACAGCTTTTTGCTGCTAAAGTATAACTTGAAAAGCATTATTCTATTCTTGGTTATTTAAAAATCTGCTTAGTTTTCTAATCTTTTTATTGCCTAATCCTTTGATACCAAACTGGCTTATATTGATTGCATAACTGTTCATAGAACTCTTTTGTAAGTTATTTTATTTATCTCCCACCAACTGTACACAATTGATAACTTTATTTTGACATTAAAGAAGTAGCAGTACCACTTAAAATTAATTAATTTATTTATTCATTTATCTATTTAAAACGCAGAGTTAGAAAGAGGATGGACAGAGCAAGAGATTTTCCATTTACCAGTCCACTCTCCACATGTTTGTAAGGACTGGGACTGAACCAGGCTAAAGCCAAGAACCAGGAGTTTCTTCTGGTTCTCCTAGAAGGATGTAAGAACTAGGGATTTAGGCATCTTCTGCCGCTTTTCCAGCATCATGGAACAGCCAGGACTTGAGCTGGTGCCCGTATGGGACACTAGTGCTACAGGCTTGCAACTCAACTTGCTCCACAATGCCAGACCCTTAAATTGAAACTTTTAACCATTTACATCTGGCAGTTGTATTATGTTGTTATTGTTCTCTAGCTACACTCTTCCCAACTACTGGTCATCCCTACATTAATAATAAATAAATAAATAAATAAATAAATAAGATTTAAAAAATGTTTATTTGAAAGGCAGATTTGCAGAGAGAGAGAAGGATAGAGAATGTCTTCCATCTACTGGTTTACTTCCCAAATGGCTGCATTACCAGAACTGAGGTGATCTGAAGCTGAGAGCCAGGAGCTTCTTCAGGGTCTCCCAGAGTTATTTCGTTGAAGGGCAAAGTTATAGAGTAAGAAAGTATTTCACTCTACTGGGTTACTTCCTAAACACCCAGGCCAAACCTGGGAACCTGGAACTCCACCTGCGTCTCCTACATGGTGGCAAAGACCCAGGACTCCAGCTGACAGTTGTGTGTGCTGTCAGAGTTAAGAACAATGGCTTTGCCCACGGAGTCCCATCACCAGCCCCTGCTTTCTTTAAAAAAAAGGGGGGGGGGTGCCTGGCATGGTAGCCTCATGGCTAAGGTCCTCTCCTTGCACGTGCCCATATGCTGGGATGCCCTATAGGTGCCAGTTCTAATGCTGACGACCCTGCTTCCCATCCAGCTCCCTATTTGTGGCCTGGGAAAGCGATGGAGGATAGCCCCAAGCCTTGGGACCCTGCATCCGTGGAGGAGGCCCGGAAGAAGTTCCTTGTTCCTGGCTTTGGATTGGCTCAGCTCCGTCCGTTGCAGCCAGTAGGGGGTAAATCATCGGACGGAATGTCTCTCTTCCACTGTGTATATCTGCCTTGCAATTAAAATAATAAATAAATCTTTTTAACAAGTTTTTTACAATCACTCCCTACAACTAACCATAAAGCTTTTTAAAAAAAAAAAAAAACACAGCTGTATGATGCCTATAACTCACAAGTTCTTATTCATGGCCATACTTCATTCTAAAATACACTAACTTCTGCTGGTTTTATAGAACTGGAGAAATAGAGGGACATAAGGATAAACATGTATTAAAGTACTTATGAATTTTTTTCTACTTTAAATTTTTAATAATGCTTGAGAAGCCCTCATCCCAAAGCCTGAAATGTTCATATGTCAAACTTTTTTGAACACCTACATGACGCCTGCTGTGATAGATAATACTCAAAACAAAGGCATTGTCACACTCTGGCCTTTTGGCTGAGATGATAATAGTATCTGTTCTTATCAGTTTAATATCTGATACGTCCTCTATTCCAAGGATAATATATTAAATGCGCTTTTGGAGCTTTGAGTTGGAGTAACAGCTTGTTATTTCCACTCTGCATCAACCTGGTATTGCGGTTCATTTACAAATGGTGCGCTCTCCCTATTAAAAAAATATAAATATATATATAGGCACTGTATAATCATTTTATAAAGTTACTTTTCATTTTGTTTGTGAGGTTCATGTGCAACATGAAGCATAAATGAACTTAGTGTTCATTTGAGTCCAGCCTTCAAATACCATTATGTATATCTGACTATTCCAAAAAAAATTTTTTTTTAAATATGAGATACAGTTGTCCTAAGCACTTGAATTACATCAAGCTGCCCCTATGGCAGTATAGGGGGAATGAAAAAAGTCAGAAACATCCCGTGCCTAAATTTAATATGGTACATATCTACTTAAAATAATTTTAAAATCTAATGAACACTAGGATCGATGTGATGGTTTGGTGGCTAAATCCTTGCGTTGCATATACTGGGATACCATATATATGCTGGTTCATGTCCCGGCTAACCCACTTCCCATCCAGCCCCTGCTTGTGGCCTGAGAAAACAATGGAGGTTGGCGCACGATCTTGGGACATTGTACTCATGCTGGAGACCTGGAAGAGGTTCCTGGCTCCTGGCTTCGGGTCAGCTCGGCTCCGGCCATTGTGACCACTTAGGGAGTGAACCAGCAGACTGAAGATCTTTCTCCCTGTTTCTCCTCCTCTCTGTAAATCTGTCTTACTAATAAAAATAAATAAATCTATTTTAAAAATCTGTTTAACCCAAGTGTACAAAATCTATTTAACTGGTTTTACAAGTACTACCTGAATTGTGTCTGACCTTCAAGGAATCTTGACCATTTTACAACCTTAGTTGGATTCACAAAAATATTGCCATGCCTTTTCTGCCTCATTGAGCTCACTATCTCAGCTTTATCCTGAAATTGGGCCATGGACCTCTGTTCTGGACATTATTAGGACCACAGAAGTCAATCTTTTATTTCTGTAACCAGGACATTTCTTTAGGGATTACTAAATGTATCTCTCAATAGTGCCCTGCTTGTGTGGGTTACTGATACCAGGAGTGACTTCCCATTTTGGTTCACCCAGAAATACATTTTTAAAGAACATTATAGAGATTGGGTGCAGCCTAACCTTTCTTGTAGAAAGACTGTGAGATTGAGTCCCTAACACTGTTGGCTGGTGATCCATCTTATTGCCTTGTTCCATCATCATATCACTAGTACACCACAGTTTTGTGTCTTGGCAGGAAATCCTATTTGGCAAGTATGTATTATTTGCTCATCTTTTCTCTGCCCTTATCCTGTTTGGAGTATTGAATACAGATTTCAGAGCACATATGACAAAATGCCCAGCATATAATAGTGGTTTTCTTCCCTCTCTTCTGCTCTGAAGGTGTGTAAGAGCTTGGATGTATAGTTGGGAACATTTAGGAAGCTAGCATGGATACATTGTCATAAGATAAAGGAATCCTGTAGCTACCTTTTTGTCCAAAGTTATGTTTCTACCTAGTTTCTTAAGGTTCTTCCTAACCGCATTGTGTGACCGTCACACTATGCCCATACAACCTATTTTATCATTTTATTACCCATTGTTTTTCTGACCAAAAAAAGCCTTTATATCCTAGTCACTTATTTTACATTGTTAGTATTGCATGTGCTCATAAGAATTGCTGGGATATATTACTTGGAAAACTTCTTAGCCATTCTCCCCTTGAAAGTCCATAACTACTTAAGTGATTTCTTTGCCTGTAATCAGTTATGTCCCATATGGAGTTTCTTTCAGTAAACTTCCTAGTGCAGTGTAGATATGTTTAGTCATTCATATAAACCACCTGTCAGAATGGAACTTAAGCAGTAAGCAATCAGTGATATGTAGCACTTAAAAGCATAGTTATTATTTACAGTATTGGACACTGATATTTTTCTCTGAGATCACATTCATGGAGATAGCAGTATACCCACAGGGATGCTCAGATGTCTTGTATGCCACTGTGAGCAAGACTCAACAGTGGATCTTAAATAACAGTTAAGAGGAGAAGTTAGGAACTTCTGTTTACTTGTGGAACTCTTTGTACAGGTAGTCAGTGTAATCGCATTGTGGTCATCAGCTGTTCTGGAAGGGCTCTTTGTGTCATAGAAACACAAGTGGTTTCAGGCCAGGTTGTCCACAACAAGACACTTAATGTCTGACTTTCAAAGATTCGAAATGTGGTTGATTAATGTGTCCTCACTTGACACCTCTCTCTCTCTTTTTTAATTAAGTGGTAAAATTTGAAAGTCAGTATATATACATAACAAGGAGGAGTGTATTCAGAGTGGATTGTTACAAAATAGAGAGCATGTGCTCACACCCTCTGGTTCACTTGCCATTTGGGCAAGAGATGGAGGCTAGACCATCCGGAAGGCCAGGAACCCCATTCCAGTCTTCCTTGTGGGTGGCATGGGCTCAAGTACTTGGGTGATGTTCTGGTTTCCCTGGTGCATTAGCAGAGTTGAATTAATTGAGGAGCAGCCAGGACTTTAATCGGTGCTGAAAGGGATATCCCTGTCCTTGTTTCAGGCAGTAGCTTACAAGCTGGCCACAAAGCTGGCCCTGGAAGCGGAATTACTGGGTTTGAAACAATTATTTTCTATTTAAGACAATTCTGTATAACTGAATCACTAAAAAAAATAATTTCTCATTATTGTTGAGTTAATGTTTCCATTTTCGTTTTTTTAGCCAGAGCCTCCAACAACCAACAAATGGCAGCTGGACAACTGGCTAACCAAAGTCAGCCAGCCAGCGGTGCTCCCCGAAGGCCTGGGGAGCTCGGAGCCTGCTCAGCGGCGACAGGAAGGCAAGGGCAGCAATGACAGTGACACCACAGGGCAGGAGCATGCTGACCCCAAAGAGCCTACCCCCAAGAACTCCAGCAAATCCCCCCGAATCCCTCCCGAAGTCCCCCACCCTGGAAAGAGAAGCTGCCAGAAGTCGCCTGCTCCCCAGGAACCCCCAGCCCGGCAAACCGTGGGAACCAAACAGCCCAAAAAGCCTGCCAAGGTCACTACCCAGGCCCCCTCACAAACTGGCCTGAAGGTGGAAAGTGAGCCAGGACTGGCCAAGGGCTCAGGAGACCAGACTTCCAAAGACAAGCCTAAGGTGAAGACGAAAGGAAGGCCTCGTGCTGGGGCAGGGATGGGCCGAGAGCCCAAGTCCACAGTGCCTGCACCCAGTGAACGGAGGAAACACAAGAGCCCCCCACGGGCCCCCTGCAAGGTGCCCGCCAGCCGGGAGCCCACAAAAGAGCCCGTGGAGACCCAGAGCTCTGAACCCTTGGCGCTTGTTCCCCTGGCACAGAGCCAGGGTGCACCCTCCAGTGGTGGCGTTAGGACTAGTGGCTGCCGGCAGGCCGTGCTCGTCCAGGAAGACAGCCGCAGAGACCGACTCCCGGTGCCTGTGAAAGACACCAAGTTGCTCTCGCCACTCAGGGACCCTCCTGCCCCCAAAAGCTTAGTGGTAAAGATCACCCTCGACCTCCTCACTCGTATACCCCACCCACCAGGCAAAAGCAGCTGCCAGAAAAAACCCAAGGACAAACAGCTGTCCTCTGGGAGGAAGCAGGATTCCGAAAAGAGAAGCTCAGACTCCTCCTCCAAGTTGGCCAAAAAGAGGAAGGTGAGTGTGGGGAGACTGGCCTCCTGCTGCCAGGCCAGAGGGCTGCCACTTGGGCTTCACACTGTCCGTGCTTGGTCCTTGGCTCAAAGCCCTCTCAGAGGCTGGGAATCTCTGCTTGACTGGGATGTGGTTGCTCCTCCTCCTCTAGTGACTGTGTAGAGCTGGATGCCCCCCATTCTGCAGATGGAGGATTGCAGAGCTCCGGGTCCCTCTTCTGTCTGCCATCTGGGCAACTTGACACAGTCTTTGGAAAGAGGAACTGCTCCAGGGATAGTGTCACTGATAGAGTAGTTTTTCTTTAGTTTTTATTGTTTTGGTTTTTTTTTAAGTAAAATTCATTTTGTTTTGATGATGTTTGCATAGTTGAGAGGGATGCATGCCCATGTGCAATTAGGGTGGGGAGGGTTGAGGAATGGGGGAAGGTGGATGAGACAGCTGCATCCATCCAATCTCCTTTTTCCTTCCTGTATCTGGGGAGAGTAGGGAGAGAAGGTGAGAGAACCCTTGCTAGTAGCTCAGCCACATCAGTACCCGGGAATAGGGGATGGCTGCCTAATGTCATCCCCGGTATGGCAATCCCACAGGGGTGAGCCCACAATCCCCCCTAGAGTCTGCTCTCAGACCCAGTTCGCTTGGGAGCTGCTTAGTGTCATGTCTCAGCCTAACATGGCCCACTCTACCCTGACATTCACTGGTGGGTACTGTGATCGAGCCCTACCAGGCAGGCGCCCCCTGCCCCTGCTATAGTTTTTGTGTGTGCTAGTAGGCAGTGGTTGATAGCTAACTAGCCCAGTTCAGGTCTCCCATGTGGGTGGGTGTATTGGTTTGGCCTCAGAGTGTCCTCTGGTTCTCCTCCTTTAAATTATCCAGCCTCAGCCCCATTGTTTACTTACAGGTGCAATAACCCAATCGGTGGAAGTGCCCAGAAGTCACTCCTCACCTGTCCTGTTCTCCCTTCCCACACATATCCAGACCTGTTTCCCTGAGCAGTCCAGAGCCCCCCATGCCCACTGGCACACAGATCCCCCAAACTGGTTCTCTACTGGTGTGCTTTGCCAGCCTGGGGCCCTGCCTGCCTACCTAGGGCTTACGTATGCTCGTGCACAGGTCCCCAGACCCTGGCTGCTGGCATGCAGTCACCCCCATATATCTTAAAAAAAAAAATAGGCAACTATGCTAACACGCTTGTATAGTTAACACAGATTTGGCGTCAACTGTGCCCAGGATGCCTGTCAAGTATTAGCTGCTTTTCTCCCAGCAATGTGTTCTTGCTTAGGTATAAGGCAACCTAGAGAGTTGCCTACAACTAGGGTTATTGTTTTTGTTTTTAAGATTCATTTTACTTACTTTAGTTTGCAAGAGTTGCAGAGAGAGAGGGTGGTGGTAACATAGAGGATCTTTCCTCTGCGGGCTCACTCCCCCAAGTAGCCTAAAGACCTGGAGCTGAGCAGACCTGAACTGGGAGCCAGGAGCTTCTTCCAGGTCTCTTAGGCCATCTCTTGCTTTTCCAGACCATTAACAGGAGGCTAGATGGAAAGTAGAGCAGTCCAGGAGCAGTCAAGACTTGAACTGATACCTATATGAGGTGCTGGTGCTGCGGGTGGAAGATTGGCTTATTATACCACCATGACTGCCCCTTGGGTACAGTTTTATGGATACTGATAACATTAATATTAACTACTTATCCTGTAGGATGTTTCCCTAAAAGTCTTGCATTGATTGAAGTGCTAATCTGATTTAGTGAATAAACTGCTCTATGCAAGTTTCACTCCCATAGTATCATCTTTCCAGTAGTACTGTTGGTTCCATATTTTATTTTATGGCCATGTAGCACATCACTAGAGCTACAAAAAGTATGCTGGCATAGTTTGTAAATGATACAGAGTGGGATAATCCATTGCATGTGTTGAACTTCTGTCATTACAATTTTTTTTGGAAGTTTCACTACAGTAAGGAAGAAAAAAATGTATTATTGAGACTTGGATGTCTTTGAACAGTTTTTTCCTACCTTTATTCTGAAACATGGAGCTGTTTGTTGATCTGTTTTTTGCTTCTTCGTGAAGATGAAGGATTAGTGAGTTTTTCCTCAATGGCGTTTCCAATCCAGCATGCCCGTGATTCAAAGACAACACACATAGCTAATTCTCTGCTACTAAGAAGGAATACGTTTTTTAACACTGAGTGTATGAAAAGCTTCTTATGCAGCTGTGAAAGTTAAACTCAAAATACCAAAGGAAAAACGATCCTGAATTCTGTCAAGTCTGAGGTATAATGTAGCTTTACCAAGACTGAAGGTGACCACTCTCTCCAGAGCCTTGTTGCAGGAAGGTGCATATTGGCACACTTCTGCAGCAGGCAAGCTGAGGGATGGTGTTATTAAGTGAGAAAGGAGAAAGTATATTTTCATCCCAGAAAATTCTTAGAATGTATATGAATGTGTGTGTGTGTGTGTGTGTGTGTGTGTGTATAGAGAACAAAACTTTATGGATAAAACTGTGATAGATCTGATTAGGAAACAGTCGCCTGCATCTAACATCTGAGGAAATGTCAGGCTGACACACACACTCACTGCCACCTCCTGGAAATCTGCTGTCTCCTAGCTGCCAGTCTTAGGGGACCTCCAGGGCTAGCCTCCTGCAGTCGCTGGAAAGGGCTTGCTTCTGACATACTAACTCACCACATAGAATCTTTCAGAAACAGAAGCTCTGGAGAGTTCAAAACCCCATCCCTACCCCTGTACAAGCATCCAAACATTGATTGTGGCTCTAGAGTGCTAAGACTTTTTGCTCTCTCCCTGTTGACTCTCAGAACCGAATCCTCTAAAAGCCATTCTCAAGTTTTGAGCTCTCCCTGGGCAGCTGTTTCTGTTGATAGCACTGAGAAATAGTGCTCCCCTCCCCTTAGTAGAGTGTATGATTTTGTCAAAGTTCTAGTAAACAGCTGGGCTGTCTGGCCCAGGTGGCAGTCTGCTGAAGTGGTGCTGATGGGATTGGGGTATGGCTTTAGGTTCCAAATCTTTACTGTGTTATGGTTACCTGGGGAGCTTTAACACTAATGGCAGGATATACTTGTGCCACACCCAGTCACCCCACCGTGGTAGTTTTAAAATTCCTTAGGTGATCATGTAAAGTGTGGCAGGGCTGGGGATCACTGGGGACCACTGGAGAAGAACCTCACCACAGGGTGGGATTGTGCAAGGCTAGTTCTGGGGTGGGGATAATCCAGAAATTCCTCATGTGTGCTGTATTCAGACACCATGCATCTAGGCTGCTACCAATTCCTCTTCCGAATCACACCTTTAATTAACACTTTTCCTTAGAAACTTCCAAATAAATACAAAGACCCGTCAATTACATGCTAGTTCCAAGAGCAGAGATTCATGTATTCCTGCCGTGCCCCACCCCCACTTCCTGCTGGATTCCAAGTAAGAAGCAAGGAGCCTTGATTGCAAGCCCTTCCCTGTGTGGGGAGCAGGTTGTGTGCCTTGTTGCTTATTCAGGGCTTCGCACTCCAGCCCCGTGACAGGTATGATGGATCCAGGCATGGCACAGGCAGGACTATGATCTTCTCGAACCTTCAGTGCTTTCCCTAAGATGTTAATAGTGAAGATTCTTTCCCTTCATTCTGAGTGTGGACAGAGTTCTCTCAGTTGGAGACCTTGAAGGATGTGCTTGCTCCTTTATATTAATCGAATTTTAGCGTTTTCACTTAGGCCTTATAGCCTTGTCCCTCTTGTGGTACAAAACTTAGCAAGTATTTACAGATGATTTACAAGTCCTTGGAGTCATTTTGTACTTAAAAAGTGTATACTAAAAACTGCTGCGATGAGTAGTCTTGAACTCATGTAGTGTTCCAGTCACTGGATTGCATCATCTGATTGGAATTTAAAACTCCCACTTTATGTATGTTGTCTTTAAATAATCCTTACTGTTACTATTTCCAAATTTGAAACATTGAAATTGAGGATCACAATGTAGTACTCAGACTGGTGCCACTTGAAAGCATTCTAAAAACACCCTTGATAAGCCCCAGCTGCGCTATAGCCTTCTAGACACCATTGAACTTAATACCTCATTTAATCATCCTTCTTATACATTACATTTCAAATAAATGAAAGCCATTTGGATGAATAACCAAACAAGAAGGTACATTCCAATCTTTTGGTTTTCCAGGTTACTGACCGAGACACTTGAATGTTTTTAAAGAATTTCAGTGCCCTTGCTTCTATGTGTGTAAGAAGTGAGAAGGAAAGTCATCGGCAGCCTAGAAAAATATTCTTTCCTGCCGAGGGGTGCTGGCTTCCATCTTTCCCTTAACATCCATGACCCCACAAACTTTCTTCTTCTTCTTCTGGGTTGGTTTCAGCAGAGCAAAAGCCCCAGTTATCCTATCACAAGTTCCTTATGATTTACTAGGCCTGTTGGTTCTGGAGGAAGGGCATCGTAGCTATGTACTCGCTGTGGCTAGGTTGATTCCTGAGCGTTCCCTCACCCAGGAGGATTAACACAGAGTCATTGTCCCTTTGAACACATCCTGTCTTCCTAGGAGTGCCTGTCCCTGCTCCCAGTGTGAGCTTGGACTGGGAATCCCGCGTGTCTGGTTCTCATTAAGCTTCTTACCTGGCATAGCGCAGGGATGTACTTGACTTTCTCAGAAGGCTGCTTCCTCAGTTTTCCTGTGCTGCAGGTGTGACCAAACTCATTGCTTTCTCTTTATGAAAAAACAGTAAAGACACTCATTGTAAGACTGAAGGGGAGAACAGAGAGGAGCGGAGCAAACTTGGGGGAGCGGGAAGGGAGGCCCTAGCACCAACTAAACTATTAAAAAAACAATTTAAAGAAAAAGAGCCTCAAGCTATGTTAAAAGAGTCTCAGGCATTGGAGGTTCAGCCATTGCCTTTTATGTATTTATAGGTTTTTTTTAATTGGAAAGTCAGATTTACAGAGAGAAGGAGATACAAAGAGAAAGATCTTCCATCCAATCGTTCATTTCCCAAGTGGTTGCAATGGCTGGAGCTGAACCAATCCAAAGCCAGGAGTCAGGAGCTTCTTCTGTGACTCCCAAATGGGTGCAGAGTCCCAAGGCTTTGGACTGTACTTAACTGCTTTCTCAGGCCACAAGCAGGGAGCTGGATGGGAAGTAGAGCAGCCGGGATTAGAATCGGCGCCCATATGAGATCCCAGCACATGCAAGGTGAGGACTTTAGCCACTAGGTTATCACACCAGGCCCAGACACTGCCTTTTATAGACGAGATCCAGAAGGGCACTGATATCACTTGGTTTCTGAATATTTGCACATGCTCTTCTCATACAAGCACCTACTGGGTACTCAAGCAAGACAGAAGATCAGAGTTCAAGATCAGTGTTTTGACTGGCAGTTGCAGTGTCCTTCCTGGTCAGTCCCCACACCTCCCCCCACCTCCGACAGTGCTATCCTGATATCTCTACCAACTCCCTCTGCCCTCGGCCACCCTGCTGCCTGCATCATGGAGATCCTGGGTGAGGATACCTTTCTGTCAGTTAGAAACTCTCTCCTAAAATAAGTTTCAGTTGTGGAAGAAGCCACCTTCATTTTCCCCTACTGTCTACAAGCAGCTACGTGGTGAGCTGGGGCGGGTCCCAGTCTGTCCCTGCAAGAGCAACTAGGCCTAGTGCAGGTCCCTCTCTTCCTTTTATGGTCTTTGTTCCTGCCGTCTGGGCTGTGTAGGTGAAGCAGCGTTTGGCAGATGGTCTGTAGCTGCTTGACCCAACAGGTTAAGAAAAGCAAACAAGTTGGTTACACCCAGATCCTCAGCCAGCAGCCTCATTTGTGGTCGATGCAGGTACCACTGAAGTTTATCCTTATGGAAAAAGGATTGCTAACGCCCAGGTTTCAGGCTCGAGTCCTTGAGATGGGAGTGATCTGGGGGTAACCACAAAACCTCACAAGGAAAAGGTGTATGGCTCTCACGGGATTTTCCCATGGCTTGCCAATCACTGTTCCTCCGTGTTTTCAGGAGCCAGGTTCCTGGAGTTCAAATCTGCCTTTCCTGTCTCTCAGTACTATGTGACTTTCGCTTTTATGGCTGTGTCCTAAGGCCATCTTGGGCCCTCAAGTGCTAAGATTAATTTCTGTGCCAACGGACAGAGCCAGAGGGCCTGCCCTGGGGAAGCCTCGGTGATTGTTCCAGACAATGACAGGGTTCCAAATGCACAGTGTGCAGAAAGCGTCCTGCCCTCCGGCCCACAAGGCCTGACCCCACAGTGACGAGTCATCAACAGAAGGGCATGTTTGCTGTATTGAGTTTCATCGTTTCCTTTTTACTAGCTTATAGAATATCATCTGCCCTAAGTGATTAAGTGTCAGCAAAAAGCATGTTGCTTCTGCCAAGGGCCAATCCCGTTGTTAAAAGCTGGGGTAGAAGTTAATGTCTGGTGGTTTCTGTTTGTTGGCTGTTCCCTCGCTGATTGGCACAAGCCAGTCATAACCAGTTTGCGAGGACTGACTCATTGGGAATCCTCTTTGCATGTGTGGTCTACAAGGTCGGCCACTTGGATTTATGAGCATATCCTAAGCAACATGAACCGCAGAAACAGAAATGAACTCTCATTCTGCCTGTGAACTCTGCTGCTTTCCAGACAAAGTGGACACACAGGTGATCTCTCCTCGGTTTTGCCTTGAGGCCCACTTGATCTCATGAACTACCTGCAAACTACCTGTTGAAAATCTTATTTTGCTAACTACCTTGTGTACAAGTTCATATTTATATGGCAGATTGTGATTTTCCTGAAAGACAAATGTTCCATCCTCTAGCATTGTTTGCCAGTTTTTTATCAAAAACTTCAGAGAAATTTCTGAGCACTGGAGTGACAAGCTAGCCCAGCACAGTTAGGTACTTAATTTGCAAGGGGTTTACCATGGCAGAAGTAGGATTCTTGTGGAATCCTGTCATTTTTAATTGATGCGTTTTCTGTCCCTCACCATTGACCTCCGTGTTAGACCAGCAGCAGAAGGTTGCGTGCAGGGCAGAGCGCCTCCTGCAGGCAACTCCCAGCATGTCCCCACACCTTTCACTTCTGGATTAGGGTCTCATAGAAACTGCTGTTTGTAATTTCCTGTTATATTTTGTTTCCTATGAGAGGCTCCATTTGTGAATAGCTGGATTGTTTTTTTCTTATCCACTTATGTATTCCATTTTTGCATTGGGTAAGTGGAATTTCAGAGTTTAATTGGTAGATCATTCTAAAGTGCGGAGGACAGACTTTGATAGGAATACAATGTGAGCTGCTAAAATAATTGTGAATGTTATAGGGAAAGAATAACTTAATGATAATTATTTTTAGAAGCAGTTTTATTTAATATCTAAAATATCTTCAATCAGAGTCTTTGGTTTCAATGAATAGATTCCAGCTTCCTGCTAAAATACCTCCTAAGAGGCAATTCAAGTACTTGGGTCCTTGCCATTCACATGGGGGCCAAGGTTGAGTTCCTGGTTCCTACCCTCTACATGGTCCAGACCCAACTAGAGTTGGCATTGGAGAATGGCAGAAGATCTGTATTTGTCTCAGTCTGTCTCTTCTTATATCTGTTTCACTTCAGCATTTAGTCAGAATATTAAATTTGGGCATTTAACCTAAGTGAATAAGAATTCAGCTTCCTGGGCCTGATGCGGTAGCCTAGCAGCTAACGCCCTTGCCTTGAACATGCTAGGATCCCATATGGGCACTGGAATCCCGGCAGCCCTGCTTCCCATCCAGCTCCCTGCTTGTAGCCTGGGAAAGCAGTCCAGGATGGCCCAAAGCCTTGGGACCCTACACCCACATGGGAGAGCTGGCTTCAGATTGGCTCAGCTCCAGCCGTTGCAGCCGCTCGAGAAGTAATTCAGCATATTGAAGATCTTCCTCTCTGTCTCTTCTCTCTGAATATCTGACTTTGCAATAAAAATGTGTTTAAAAAAAAATGAGTTCAGTTTCCTGCTTTGCAGACCCTGGACAACAGCAGGTAGTGGCTCAGGTAATTAGGTTCCTGTCATCCACTTGGGAGACTAAGTTTCTGGCTACTGATTGTGACCCAATCCCAACTATTGTGAGGGTGAGCCAGTAGCTGAGTGCTGTTTTATTTATTTCCATAAAAGAGTGTGAGGAGGAGAGATGATCGGCTGTGTCGATCTGCAACAGCCAGGCAACAGCCAGGCAACAGCCAGGGCGGTGTCGGGCTCCTCCCAGCCCTGCCACCTGGGGAGCAGGGGCCCCAGCACTTGAGCTGTGTGTTCCAGCAGAGGCTGGAATCCAGGCGGGCTGCTGTCCAGGCATGCTGGTTTGCGATGCAGTTGCTGCACTGCAGCCCAGGCCCAACCCTTCACACCTTCATTTAGTTTGTTTCCTTGCAGAAATGCAGGGGGAGAGGAGGACGCAGTGAAATCTGGGACTTTCCACCATCCGTAAGTTTGAAGACTGAGTTTTGCTTTTACAGATTACATGAGGCTTTCCGATTTGTCAGGGATTGTCCTAGATTTCTTGGCGGTGTCCCAGATTTCTAACGTGGTGAACTCTCAGACTGCGCTCCTGTTCTAAATGTGTGGGAAAGCTCATTGAAGGCCTGCCCCCCTACCCCCTTGCTCTCTGCCCGAGAACGGGGGCTCCTTCTTCCAGGACCCAGACCTTAGAAACAGGTCTGTTTCTTATAGTGTTGCAGTGTGGTAAACATGCAAAAGACTTTTGCCTTGAAGAAAATTCTTTGTTCTTTTAATTATTAAATGCATTTATTTAGGACTGGAATTGAAATAACTAGATGCTTTTGAGGTGCTAAGTCCTGTTGTTGCAGATTTCCTACTAAAATCACATTTCCAGTCCTTTCATTGGTTATGCGGTAGTTTGAAAGGTAAAGTTAAGTGATTCTGTATACGTGGAGAGACACATGAAGACCGTAACTGGGAGGAAAGGGGAAGTCCCTGAGCATCTATTTTCATCTTCTGTGATTTTGCAGACTTTTCTCTAAGATGCTCAGAGGATTTGAGGGCCTTTTTCTTTGCCAGGAATATTCTTACTTCTAATAAAAATAAGCCGTAAGTTGTGTGCTATGAATATGATTCAAACAAATTAGTAGGTGGAATTGCATGGCTGTTTGAAAGAAGCAAAGGGTGACCTCATGCTGTCACCCTCAAGTTACTTGAAAAGAATCTCTGTGTTATTGGTTGCTTTGCATGTAGAAGACCGTCAGTGCTGTCTTTCAGAACCTGCATCCTCTTGCTGGCTGTAACTTTAGATGGCTCCTGTGCTGGGCACAGGCAAGTCTTCCCGTGCAGACCATCTGTCCCCTGCCCCCCTCGGCCCCCAGGGCGAGGGGGCGGTGTGGCACTAGTAATAAGGCTGCTGCGTGTGCACGGACACCTCCAGAAGCCGGGTCACTCTCTTTACCTTTTCAGTTATTTTCTATTACGTTTTTAACACTCTTTTCTTGCAATATGACAATAATAGGGTGAAGCAGAAAAAGACTATGATAACAAGAGAATCAGACTGGAGAAAGAAGTCAAATCCCAGTCCTCTTCATCCTCATCCTCCCAGAAAGAGTCTTCTAAAACAAAGTGAGTATCACAGTGCAGAGTCGTCCTGAAAGGCCCTGGTCATCTCGGGTCTCAGCACGGGAATGTTCTGCTGCAGCGAAGTCTGTAGCTTGGTAAATTAGTGCTGGCCTGTCTTGTGGTTAAGTGCATTTCATGTTGTTTTCATTCATGAGGACCTCATGGAAATTCATTCAGCATAGCATTTAGATTTCTTAGAAGCATTTGCACTATGAAACATTTGTTAGCATCTGGGATTATTTTCTCCTAAAAGAAATTAAAGGCGGTGTGTGGCCTGCTTTGAAGACTTGGAGGAAATAGAGGTACAGAGAGAAAATGTCTTGTCCAAGGTCACGGGGCCTTGCTGAGTGCTGGAGTCATCAGCCCCCACAGGAGCCTGGGTCAGCACTTGCTGTTTCAAGGGACGAATGAGGCTTGACAAGTACTCGGTGCTGCTGGGCCGAGGGGTGGCTGTCACTTACTGGCCATGTTTGTTTGGAAAATTACTTCACAAGATGTTTTGGCAAAAACAAAAGCATAATGTTACCATGTGGGAGCCAACGGCGATGAGGGAGAGAGAGAGATGAACTGTCAGGGGTAGAGCTGTCGGCTCAGCCTGCATGCTTGTTAGAGGACAGCGTGCTTGGGGGCAGCAGAGGCAAGCGTTGAGGACGCTGACGGCCAGTGGTGGACCCTGCAGGCTCAGTGTGGGTCCGGCAGCATTGTTGGTTGCTGACAAGCAGGGCTACATTTGTATAAGGTATTAGACGTCCCTGAAATTGGGGCTTGTAGCAGCACAGTTTTGTGCTGTGTGGCCTCAACAGCTTTTTGTGCCAGCAGTCGTATTGTCCTTTTGTAACTAGACACTGCCCCCTGCCAGCTGTGAGATTTGTATTCTGTCTCACCTTAGCTTTATGTAATGTTTTACTCCAGGTTACCCCGGCCCTCACCCTCTTCAGAGTCTTCAAGAAAGGAGATGCCTCCTCCTCCACCTGTGTCCTCCTCCACTTCCTCCTCCTCCCAGAAGCCAACAAAGCCTGCACACAAGAGGTCCCGTCAGGAAGCAGACGTCTGTGGCCTGGACCCTCCCAAAAGTGCCAGTAGTAGTAGCAAGAGCAACCATAAAGACTCTTCCGTCCTCAAGCACAGAAAAGTCCCGGGGAAGGGTTGTGGAGGCTCTGCTGAGCACAGAGTAAGCAGCGACTGCCCTGCCCAGGCATCCCTTGGCCTGTGTGCTTAGGTCTGGCTGAGCGTTGGTTGGTTTGAACTGTAAGCACTCAAGTAAGATGGGCTCCTAATGATACCAGCGGACTCTTCATCCCTTTGAATGAGGCAGGAATGAATTGTTTGTGTTCAAAAGTTCTAATTTTTTGGAGGAAAAGTTAGAGTTCCTATTGCTTAAAAAATTGAGATCATTTCTTAAAATGATTTAGAGGTAATAAGTTGGGATAGATTTTTGTTCTCATCTCTCATATGTTGTGCAATAAGAAATGGTTACCCTGGTACTTGATTTTCTCAACATTTTTCATATCAGTTATAATGGAAACAAACCAGTTTCTCAAATAGAAGAAATTCCTCTCTCTGTTAATTGGGGCTGAGAGACCGGGGTACTGCCTGAGAGAATGTTCCATGCCTGTGGGCATTCCCTTCTCTATGGGACATTCTTGACATCCTGTCTTTCTGAGTCCCCAATACAATGAGAGTGGAGCTGCATCTGGTTTGGCTGGGAAAGTGTTTCACTGAGCTATACCGCAATGCCTGGTCCACTGCTTGTTGGACTCCTGTGTTGGGCTCCCAGGGATGGTACTTTCAGAATGGTGATCTCATAGGTCAGACTGTAATCTGAGGAATGGTTTTTCACAGGGAACTTCTGGGGATGCTGCAAATCCTTTCCCCGTGCCTTCTTTGCCAAATGGTAACTCTAAACCAGGGAAACTTCAAGTGAAGCGTAGCAGGTACGGCTGCAGCCACTTCATTTTCTCCTTTCGCTGCATGAGCTCGTCTCCTGCCACTGCCCCTCCCCGCACAATCTCTTTCGCTTCCCTTTTCATTGAGCCTCTCTGCCCTCCCACCCCTTAAGTCTTCTTTGCATGACTTGCCTGGGTCTAAGTAATTTCAGTCCCATCCTTCATTTTTCCTTCTTTTTCAGGCAAGCAGCTGATTTTCACTTGAAGGAGGCCAAAAAGTTGAAGGACAAAGCAGAGACAATGGTCAGTCTTGGCTCCTTCTCCTGCTGGTAGAATGTTTTCTGATTGAAATTTGGGGACTACAGTTTAATGAACTGGACAGTCAGGAGATTAATGATTGTCTGTAGAGCAAACATGAGGTCTTTTTGGAGTTACTTTCTTTCTTTCTTTCTTTTTTTTTAAATTTATTTTCATTGGAAAGGCAGAAATTCAGAGAGTCAGAGATATAGAAAGATCTTCCATCTGCTGGTTCACTCCCCAAATGACTACAACATAGCTGAGCTGATGTGAAGCCAGGAGCTTCTTCTGGGTCTCCCACACAGGTGCAGGGTCCCAAGGCTTTGGGTCCATCCTCCACTGCTTTCCCAGGCCACAGGCCAGAGAGCTGGATGAGAAGTGGAGCAGCCAGGATTAGAACTGGTACCCATGTGGGATCCCAACATATGAGCACATGCAAGGCAAAGATTTAGCTGCTAAGCTATCGTGCCAGGCCCAGTGGGGTTACTTTCTTAGGTCCCATTGGTTTTCTGGCCACGGGTAAATCTGTCAAGCCTGGACATAACTTTTTTATCTACACATGTGAAAGGTAATCCACATGGTGGTGATTTTATATATGCGTACATTTTGTGTCATTGCATTTTTTGGATGTGGCAGTGAGTCCTTCTCATTGAGGCAATTTGTCTTTGACCTGAAACATTTCACAAATGAAGGAAACCTGTTTGCATTCCAAAATTATCAAAGACTTTGAGAGACTTACGTGTAAAGGCTTTTGTTCATTGAAGCTGATGTTTGTACTTGTTGGTAAACATGCTTTTAGAACACAGCCTCTCTGCCTGTCAGTTTTTGGACTTTCTGGAAGATGATGGGATTTTTCTTACTGATTGCAGACATAAATAATGCGTTTACATCTCTCCTGTAGTGTGAGATAACGTTCACCCTTTGTCATAGTCAGGCATTCAAGATGCTGGGACTGTTATTTACTGAGTATATTCCCCACATCATGCCCCTGCAGATGCACCATACTCCCTGGAAAGCCGTGTTGAACTTTGGTCCCACAGGAGAAAGGTCGCAGTAGCCTTTATCCTTCCAGAAGTGCTATGTGGAGATCCTGGCCGCTCTGCAGTGATTGCATCTGTTTTCACACAGGCTAGGGAGGGGACAACTGAGATTCCTCAGGTCCCCATTCATTGCACAAACGGCTTATTGGAGCTTACCAGGCTGGACACTAAAAGGAATTCAAACATCAGCTGTTCTAGGCTGCCCCTTAAAGCTACCCTGTACCGCAAGCCAGGGCACACTTACCCACCACCTACCTCCATGGTGAGTGTGCAAGATGTTGCTGTATCTCCGAGTCTTTGCTCTTTGGGAAAGAGTACACATGTAGCACCATCAGTTGTCAAAGATTTTGACATTGGACTTTAAGCACTAGAGACCCTCATTATTTAATTTAAAAAAAAAAAGATTAGATTCCAGGGAACTTTGTTTTATTTTCATAATATTCTCCTTCATTGTATAATGTTTCCAGAGGCTGTCCACTTTGGGTTTCAGATGTACACTACCAAGAATACAAGAATGCATTTTAGATTATGTTTATTGTGGAGTTAGAGACATTAAAACTCTACTGCTTTTGACACTATTTCATTAGATGTTCAGTTAACCACAGGAATCATTGGTAGCTTCACAAAATCCATGTTATAGCTCTCGTTAGGAAGTGTATATTGACGTATTGCTGTGTTACATTGTAGTTTCTTTTGTTTTCTGCCTGACAATCTGTGTTCACTTTGAAAAGCTTTGACAAATGAGATGGTTATAGATAAGCACATTTCTAGAATTAGATTCTCATTAATGAAGTAGTCCAGTTGTGCACTATACCACTTATTGAGGCATGTTAATTTGATTTTTATTCTTTCTGTCACTAATTTTTTGAGCCTCAGTTCTCTAGGGGAAAAAATTAAGTTACTTAAGGGCAGGAGTTTGGCAGTGTAGGTGGGATACTGCGTGGTCCAGCCGTACCCTGCATCAGAATGCCTGGGTTGGGATCTGGCTCCGTTCCCGTCTGCCTGCTAATGTGCGCTCTGGATTCACTTCCAGGCTCTGCTCATTGGGGAGTGAACCAGCCAGGGGGAGGTCTTGCTTTGTCTCTGTCTCTTGGCCTCTTAAGCAAAGCAAGAACTTTTTAAAATGGTTATTAAAAACTTAAAAATTTAGAGTAATAAGATTGAGTAAATGTATTAAAAGATCCATTTATTTCATTGTGAAGTACTTTATATTTATAAATACACATAAAGCACATTTCTGTGAACTTTTGGAAAGTGTTTCAAATACATGCGCATGGATATGTGTTTGTACATCAGCCCTGCTTACCCCCTTCCTTGAAACACAGAAGCACAGTGAACGCCCGTGATTGTAGTCCACTTGCCTGACGGAAGAGACTTATTTTTTTTTTTTGCCTCGGTTTTCCAGACAGATGGCAGCCTCAGCATGTCTTACTGGCCTGTCACTATTTGCTTATATTCGACTTAACTTCTTCACTGTTTTCCTCCTTTTTGAATACATCAAATGAAGTATCAGCAAGAAGAGCAAGCTTGTGTGTTTCTGTGTTAATCAGTTGCTCTATTTGGTGTGGTACAAGTATCACATGTCAAAACTGAGTCGCACATTACGGTCTGTCTCTGCACTGGCTGCGTGCCTTCAGAGAGGGAGCAGTCAGTGGTGAAATGTGTATTCAGGTTTAGGATGACAAACTAGTGTCTGATTGCACTGGAATTATATCCCTGTTGACCCGGGGAGATAGCCTTAACTAAACCTGGGCACCACAGGAGATGAAGCTGTGGGCTCTAAAGTGCCTTCAGAAGAAGGTTGTTGGATCTTGTATCTAAGATGCTCACACAGTGTAACTGCTCTAGATGCGTAGAACAACCTCTTTCTCAAGAAAGTTACATTGTGAGTGAATTCGTGGAACCAGGAGAGTCTGTTTAATCACTGCCTTATCTTCATAAGATTCTGAGAGAGTAGTCTTAGTACAGGAGTTTTTCTTTTTAGCAACCGAGTTCTTGCTGAAAGAAATGTTTGATCAGGACAGAGCTGACGGCTTTGGGTATTTCTCATTTTGCATTAGTTAATTCTCACACTTCTCTCTCAATATAATTGAAATAAGTACGTTTAGGGAGGTGACAGTGAACAATATGGGAGAAAAAAACTGGAAGAGCCTCACTGAGGCCTGACACTGCTGTGTTCTTCTCCTGCAGACGGACAAGGTTGGCAAGGCTTTTAAGTACCTGGAAGCCGTCTTGTCCTTTATTGAAGGTGGGATTGCCACGGAGTCCGAGAGCCCGGCGTCCAAGTCTGCCTACTCCGTATACTTGGAAGCAGTCGATCTTGTTAAGTAAGCATCGAATCCGTTCCTCTCCCCTGGCTCTAGGGCCTCCCTCCTCGCCTTTCTGGCAATATTCTGTTTTCCCCCCAGGACAGTTCAGTAACTCATAGTTGTTGTTCCCTAAAATTATACTGCCAAAGAGGTGCCAACTCAAAATAACTAGGTCCGGTTATGTTCTTCTGCCAAGTGTCTGAGCAAAGCCGGGCTTCCCGAGGTGGCTTTCTCCTCAGATGCCCTCACAGCTCAGTTTCAGCCACCTTGTTATTTGCCTCCGTTTCCCCAGGGAACTCGGGAGGGACCACGCTCTGTGTGCCTCAGGAGGTGGACACAGGCCACAGAGGGGACCGCCCTCGCCTCCTTCCCGAGCAGCCCGGGCTCTTCCCTGTCTTAATCTCACATCTTCACATGTGCAGTTTCACTGTGGAACTAAGACAAACATAGGAAGGTGCATTGGTGGCTGGGATTTTCTAACTATGCATGTGTAAGCAAATGTTACTTTCATGTTTTCCTGTAGGTTCATAATGTCATTAAAATCCTTTTCAAGTGCCACATCCCAGGAGAAAATATTTGCTGTTTTATGGTGCGTAACTTTCCTTTACCTAAATAGTATTCCATTTGTCTTTGTATTTTTGTGTCTTCTGATGAAATGTGTTTTTGTGATGTGGAAATTATGAAAGGCAAGTCACCCCCTTGGTCAAGGGGTTAATGGCGCTGAGAGTTAAAGATTCTGAGGTCATCTCTCCTGCCATGTCACTGATGATTTGATTAGTAAATACCTGGGTCCAAATTAAAAAAAAAAAAGTTCCTGGGTCTCGTGGTTTAAATGAAACCTTTATGTACTTGGGTTTTTCCTCTAGCATTTATGTGTCTGAGTAGTGCAGCAAGATTCTTGCAATATACTTCCTTGTGTAAATGAGGAAAATTCAGTGTATTCAGTAGGCTGCGAAGGGTTAGATGACCGTGGCTAATAAGGACTTTGTTTCAACTTCTGTTTTTGCTCATAGCCTACGATGCCAGTCTGTTTTGAATATGGCGATGTTTCGATGTAAAAAAGACATAGCAATAAAGTATTCTCGAACTCTTAATGAACACTTTGGCGTCAGTTCCTCCAAAGTTGCCCAGGCACCTTCTCCATGCATCGCAAGGTAAGTAAATCTAGATAATTTCCAAAATCGAGTGTGTTTTTTATTTCTTGCTTTTGCAGTCACTTGTATAAATGAAGGATAGATGAGGGCACTCAAAAAGTTCATAGAAAATTGGATTGGAAGACAAGTATGGGTTAGGCATTGTGGCACAGCTATTGCTTGAGATGCCCACATCACATATAAGAGTGTCTGGTTCAAGTCTGGATACACCATGTGTTTTAGCCAGTTTCCTCTGAATATGCCTGGGAGATAACTACCAAAGGCCCCATGACTTGGGGTCCAGATGGAGATCCTGGCTCCTGAGGTCAGTCTGGCCTAGCCCTGGTTCTTGCGGGCATCAGGAAATGAAATGAATCTTCCAATGGATAGAAGATTAGTATCTGTAGTTTTACCTTTTAGAAAAATAAAAAGTATTAAAGGTTCGTTGCTGCAAAAGACATTTAGAAGTCCATGCATTGGATCTGTAATATGTCATGAAATATGCGTTTTCCATGAGCTTTCTGAAGACCCCTTGTGTATATAACTTTAACTTTGAAAAATTACTTGCTACATTTATGTGTGTACTTATTTGTTGTTTGAACTTGAATCCTTAGTATATGTTTTTCTTTTTTGAGAAGTGGCTATAAATTGGAGATTTTGCTCATTGGATTATATTAAGCAATGAATAAGAATCTATATTTGAGAGCTTTGGAGATCTTTAGTTAATGCTTACGGCCCACAAAGCAGCTAGATGCCTAGCCGACAGCACCAGGGCCAGTCTTTGTCTCTCCGTATGACATGTCTTCTCGGCCTTTCAGTAAACAAGCACTTTCCGTAACTGCCTGCCCCCTACCTCCAGAAACCATACCAGTCACACCACAATGAATACAGTTGTCTCCAGCAAAAATGCTTTCTACACTTTGTGAACCAAAGTTGTTCGCTCGCTATTATGGAAGATGTTATAAAACATAATCCACATCCAAGCATATTTAAAAACGAAGCTGGAGTTTTCTTCCCTATAGTGCCTGCCTTGTGTTTTCTTTAATTTGGCCATACTCCCTCTGAAGTTACCAGTTCAGATAGATTTTGCTATTTTGAGAATATCACTTAGAAGACTGTCCCATTTCTTGCACATTTAAAAGAGGAGACTCCCATATTGCCTCTCAAAAATGGAAAACCCCCAGTGGAGAAGTGCCTTCTACCTCTGAGCATTTTTCCGGCTCCTGCTTCTCAGATCATATGCAAAGCCAGGTGAGAGGCTGTTAGTCACATTTTTAGACAGCTCCTTTGCCAGTGCATACACACGTCAGGCACCCCTCTGTGCCGTCAGCACTGTTCTAGGTACCAGGGCTGTGGCAGGAAGCAATGCAAGCAGGAATCACTGCCCTTGTGACACTTTTCTCTCTAGGTCTTGACAGTGTATTCTCCTGGGCATGTGGCCTGGAGCGGGTGGCACATCAGTTGACTGCTGCCAGCTCACCCCTCCATCTCCAGTCCACTTTTTTTTTTAATCCATTTTTTTAAACACTTAGGTGACTTCACTTGTCTTTCTTAATCAGTCCACATTGAGACACTAATATTTTTCTCATGTTGTGATATACTGAGCCTAGAGGACAGATGATGTTGAATTTCTAAGGTGCTAAGTACCAGGGGTGCCAGGATTAATATGACATGGTCTCTGCCTTCAATGGCTATGACCCAGAAGGAGGACTAGAAGATAAATACAAGAACTAAGTTCTTGTGGTGGTAGGAGGGAAGCTGTAATAAATGCACAGTGCCCACAAGAGTGCCAGGGCCTGAGTCAGTATCCAGCCAGTCAACAGTGAGTGGATGAGGGCGTGAACTTCAGTATGGAGTAAACTTTTACTGGAGTAAGTTGGAATGGGGTATGGTAAGGGGGAAGTGTCCAGCAGAGGTAGTTGACTGCAGATGACATCGCACAGTATGGGTATGAATTAACCTGTTAGGATATCTCGTGAGCTTGTAGAAATGACTTCAGCATTGTCTGCCATTTGGGGATTACACTGAGACTTTTCTAACTTGGACTGTGGTTCTAGAGACCCAAAATATGTGGTCTGTGTGTCTAGGCTATTAACCAGTTCTCTTCCACCTTCCAGAAGCACAGGCACACCATCCCCTCTCTCCCCAATGCCTTCTCCTGCCACCTGTCTTGGGTCCCAGTCAAGTGCTGGCAGTGTGGGGAGCAGCGGGATGCCTGCCACCATCAGTACTCCTGTCACCATCCAGAACATGACATCTTCTTATGTCAGTATCACCTCCCACGTCCTTACCGCCTTTGACCTTTGGGAACAGGCCGATGCCCTCGCAAGAAGGAATAAAGGTAAATGGGGTGTATGGTGGTGGTCACTGGGATATGAGGACCAGGAGGGAATATTACCATTGGTTTGTATTTTATGTCCTATTTCTTAAAGGAAAAGAGATGCATAGCTGTCTGTTCTTGAGCTTCTGACTCATAACATAATTGTGATTTTTCTGTGAGCTCTGTAGCGTGGGGCTGGAATTATGCACCTTGATCTCAACAAGAGCAAATGAAAGGCACCTTGAGCCTCTGGCCCCTCCCAAGGCCAAGTGCCCTTACTTCAGCCTGAAATGCTGGCCACAGACAAGGCCAACACAAGGAAAGGGCCAGTGCATGGGCTCAACACACTTGAAGTGTGAAATAGCCTAACACCAATACTAAGTTTGCTCGGCTTGTTTTCTGAGTATATGTGAAGGGAGATGGTTGGCTGCAGTGTGAGAAACTCAGTACAGTGAATATTCTTGAGAATTGTTTTGAGGAAACGTCCCATGGAAGCTCCAAGCTCTAGAAGAAGTAGAGCATATAGTTCAAGAAACTGCTCGGTGGCACTGCCCAAGGCCACAAGGCTGTTGCACGTGGATGCCAGCCTAGCTGACCACTGTGTAGTTGTTCCTTGTTGCCAGTAAGGCTGCCGGCCACTGGCTGCAGGCACCTAATCTCCCACAACCTCACAGAGCTTCGTCTCTCAGCAAGCTAGCATTGTTTTTTTTTTTTTTTACATGTTTTTACTTTTTTATTCACACATTGATTGGTCCAAAAGGATGTGTGAAGCATTTCTAAGTGCTAATCATTGTGCTGCCATTATGGATTCAACTCCAAGCCCGATTCCCACCTTTCCAGTTTACGCAGGAGATGTGAAGAACTGACAGGCAGTGTCAGTGGTGTGTGGGATGTGGGATTTTCTTTATTTTTGGCTGTGATAGTTGAAATAGGGGATTTATGGGGACCCGGTTTCTGGAACCTGGATTTTTGTTTCCATTTTTATCCCTGTATGTACAAGTCTATTGACATGGTTTTGGTTTGGTTTTCTTTGTAGACTTTTTTACTCAGCTCAGCACAAATGTGGGCCCCTTGGCCCTCAACAGCAGTTTGGTGGATTTGGTGCACTATACAAGACAGGGGTTTCAGCGGCTCAAACAAATAACCAAAACACCTTAATGGAGGCCCAAATTGTTTCGATGCCTTGGAACCTTTTTTTGCACATTGGAAGCCTCCGATCCAGTCTGGACATCTGTCTCTTCAGGACTCCGAACTTGAGCACCATGAGATGGCCAGGACATTTGTCCACTTAAATTCTCAAGACCTGTGTGATCATTGCTGGGACGTATGGTTATGCAGAAGCAGAGATGAGAAGGGCAGTCAGCCGCAGAGATGATCTTGCCTTTCCTGACTGAGGAACAGAAGTGCAATGCAGCCGATCGGGCACACGAATGGTCTGGAAACATTTCTGTGTGTGTGTTTTTTTAAAAAAAGAAGAAAAAAAAAAACCAGCAGGATGCAAATTGTAAATGAAGTGAGAAGCAGCAATTTCAGCTCTGAAAAATTCACATCATCTCAGTAGCCATTACTAGTCCATTCCCAGAAGAAAAAAAAAATTTTAGATAATGAATTTTGGTGAAGGGTTTTCTGGATGATTTTTAAAAAACATTTTGTGAGGAATATTTGTGTAATACATTCTGATTGCCGACTGTAAAGCATAAGGTTGTAAAGGACTCCACTCTGTCCCGCTTTCTGCCAACAAATAGTGGTTTTGATAATACCTGGTATTGTCGTATGACATTGAAGGTGGCCTTCCTTGCATATTCCCCTGGCTCTGATTTCTTGTTGACTGTGCCACCTTGAGGGGCACCATCTCGGGATCACCCAGGACATGAAGGACATGGTTCTTCCATTCCCAGGGTGTGCAGAAACATCTCTTCTCCCTCCCTGACTTCAGTAAAGCAGTTGTCATTGGCCACGTTCTAAATTTCCAACCTTGGCAAAGAAGGCAGTCGACATTTAGATCTGATGAGATGGATGGAATGCTGGAATTTGAGGTGCTGTGTGGTCTACAGTTAACATGGTAACTCTAATGTGTCTAACCAACCAACTCAGTGTTTTGGTAGTGAACAAAGGAAAAAAGTCTACTTCTTAGAGAGGCTATATTTTTCTGCTATAATTTGTTTTATATTTATAGCAAAACTAGACCTTCTAAGCCCCTCATTGTCTAGGAAAATTAATTCCCTGAGAGGATATGGAGATTTGGGGGGATCAACTAGACTTTTAAAAAGTTGTCACCACATGCCTTCACTCCAGAATGTTCTTGGTCAACTAGATTTGATTGTGTTCAAGAATTATGGCCTTCCCGTTAGGTGTTGCCATACTATGTTTATTAGACCAAGGTCGTTCTGAATGACATGGAATGAAAGAACAGAATTAGAATTTCCTTGTGCCCATCAGCAGATTTTCTTTTTCATCAAAACTTTGAAGGTTGTTAACTTTGAATGCATTTTTTTCTGACAACCAGTTATTTTTATCCCTTCTAGAGAGTAGAATTTGCACATGTATTAAAAATGAGGAGTGTGTATTGTCTAAGTGGTTAGTGTCTCCCGGCCCCCTCCCCCCCTTGTGACCCTCTCCATGTTATTTTCCACCAAGCATGTTTCACACTTTGATGTTTATTTATTATAAAGAAGGGAGAACATCTGTATTTATGCTGGAGACATCTGAGGTTCCTATAATGAATGTAAGAGCATTCTTGATAGTTTGATGATGATATAAAGAGGACGGGGCACTGTATGTTTGTCACAGTGAGAATTGGTTGTGTGGAGCCCTTCAGTCTCTTCTCCAGCTAAGCGTAATACCTTGGTATGTGACCCTGATGGCCTCATATCATTTACTGATGCTCTCAAGCAAAGCAATATTCTTTTTCAATGTATTAGCCTAAAAAAAAAAAAAAAACAAAAAAAACCCTCTAGTTTCAAGAACAATAATTGCCTGACAGGTGGCGTGCTTATAGCATTGTGTGTTCGTCTGTGCACGTAGGGGGCAAGGCACCAGAATCAGGGCTGTGTGATTGTTCTAGCATCTTCCTTTCTCCTTCCTCTCGGGGCTCTTCCCTCCTCCTTGGCTGTTGCCACTCCTAAAAACAGATACCTGCCGGCCATTAAGACTTAGGTTGGTTCCCTAGCCAGGCTTTCATCTATGCAGATCGCGCACACAAGCCTGTGTTCAAGGCACCACAGTGCTCCCAGACTACAGCTATTATCAAGTAGATCTCTCAGCTCGTTCTAAAAGAACAAATCATGTTTTCCATGGCCTTATTTTTCATTCTTTCTGAGCTCTGTTTTAAAATTTCATTTGTCCCTTTAAAAACTAACCAATTCAGACAGGTCAGTCTGTACTGTTTTGTGATTGGACATTTCTTACTCTTATGGCCATACTCAGTGTACCTGAAAGAGTTTCTAGTGTCTGCCTTTCGAACAGTCTGCAAAAGGTAGTGCCTGCTAAAGCCTCAGTGTTTAAAAGTCTTTGTTTGTTTGTTTGTTTTACAGTTATATATAGAAACCTTAAGGACTTTTTAAATCATTTGCACTTTCCACTTCAGGCTTAAAATTTCCAAAGGTAAATTTTATATACCGAGGTAGATAGTTTGAAAGGATTAGAAAATTATACCATGTTATAGATGAAAATCTTGTCAATATTAACAGTGCACACTTTCACAGACAAATACAAAATATCTTAAAGAATGTGAATAGTGTAAGTCTTGTTACTCGCACTATAGGAGTGTTCGTGTGTGTGTGTGCCTTTTAAAAGTGCTGACACTTTGTGTCTTTCCTCAAGATAATTATTAAATTTGTGAAATTGTGAATTTAAAAATCCCTGCTAAGTAATGAAACACATTGTTGAAATTTACTACATGTTGCTGGGTTAAGATCGTAAAAACCCAGGAATTGTGTTGGTCAAGAGCCAAGGGGTCCAGCAAGTAGTTTGCAGGACTCAATTACAGTAGTAGAAGAATTTGACTACCAATTGGGCAAAACGTCTGATTTTTTTTTTAAACACGTAGATTTTTTTTTCTTATAGATTTGTTTTAGCCACAATTTGTAGCTATTTCTCCTAGACAAGATGGAGCATATGTTGTTCCCTTGTTCCATATTCTTTCATTATAAATCTCAGGATGTTTATACACCAACAGCCTCTACCCCCTTCTGGCAGAAACTTGCCTTACTTTGATACCTTATATATTAATGATAGAAAAGTCAGGAGTTTAAAATTATGATTTTGTTACGTAACTTTTGGAAGGAAAAAAACCCCATTTTGTCTTCCATAATGAACAAAACATATGCCTGATATATAAGAGGAAACACACATACACACACACTTACACAGTTCCTAGAAATTAAACTGGATTTATTTTTTGTGCCTTTATTGAGCAAACCCAGTTTTGAAATAATGCATGTGCATTTTTCCATCGCTTCAGTTGGTACGATGCTGGTCTTGCATCTCCTCGTCTTCTTTATGTGCATCTTACAGGGACTGAACCAAAAGTTGGATTGAGGTTGGACATTCTGAAAATGTGTTTTTAAAAATCCACTTGCCTCTTACTACAGATCCTCCATCCTTTTTCCTCAATGATTTTTTTCTCAAACACTACAAGACATCTCAGAAAAACTTTGCCACTTCATCCGTCATACTCTGAGCAGTGATGAGCAGTGTTGAAATCTTGAGAGAACATTCTGGACTTCTTTTAGGAACACAGAGTTACTGATTCCCCACAGCAGCCGCAGAGGGAGGCCAGCATCCATTGTGCAGGAATGGTTCTCTGTCCTTGTTGTTCTGGCAGTTGCCTGTTGTTGCTTTTGGTCTCATTTAGAACAAACGGATAGGAAGTGGTTTCCTGCGCCTTTCTTTGCAGAGGGGGAGGCACGCTGGCAGAACAGGATGGCGTTGGGGATTTTCCTGCCAATGTGGCAGGTGGTGTTTCTGTGGCACACAGTCCGATTGGGATTAGTTTCTTGGTCTCTGAGAAATCCTTTCCCCTCCTGAATTGTGAACACTGGCCATGCTTTCCGGTTCTTATTTATGGTGGACTGACAAATAGCATTTACCACTTCCCTTTAGGTGACTATCGGTTGCTCCTTGTTTTGGGGGAAGCCATGCTATGCTCTGTTCTGATCTGCTTCAGACAGCACTGAGTACTAGTGTGGGTGTAATAGTGTCTATCTTTCTCTGCCTAAGAGGGAGCCTGGGAGGGCAGGAAAAGAACCCTAGAGATCACTTGAGCCAGTCTGGCAAGACATTGGCCTGGGAAGACAAGGGAAGATTCCCACTGACTGCGCGGCTGGCCACGTTGCACCATCAGGGGCATTGGCCAACCTAAGCCAGAGAACTTGTTTTGCTTCATTCGTAGTGACACTCAGCACAGGCAGTATTAACTTTGCCTTTCGTTCAGGCCATCTACATGTATTGTTAACATTACTGCACATCTGCCCTTGGATACCAAGTGCACACTCTTCATGTTGGGCTGTGCGTGTATGTGTACATGTGTCTCCCAAATCTTGGGGTTTTCTGTTTTGTTTGTATTTTTTTTCTCCTTTTTTTTTTTTTTTCTTGAATGTGATGATGTTTTGGATGATACCTGAGCAGGGTTACCTTTTTTTATTTATTACCATTATATATTATATTATATTATATATTTTTGCTTTCTTACAACATTAGAGGAAAGTTAAATCTTCATATTAATAAAATTGTTTTTAAAAAAGAAATAAATTGTCCAGTTGATAAATGAAAATCACTGGTGTATCTTTAATGAGTTTTCTTTAATGACTGTGGAATAATGTGCCAGCTCTTGTCAACACAATGATTTTGTATGTCGGATAGGAAAGCCGTGATGGTTTTAACAGGAAGCTGTGCAAGGCGGATTAATAGGGAGAACTCCCTGCAGATGTTCTCCTTCGGCAGTGAAATTTTCAACTTGGGGCTTTTGTGAATAAAATTTAGCTGCCTTGTATAATCCTTTGAAAGAGACAGGTGATCTGTGAGAGAGTTATAGTTTCTTTTTAGAAGAAAAATTTGCAAAAGATCTTTCCAAAGATAATGTGCCACAGATCTTTTGTTTGTTGTTCTCTGTAATGAAGATTAAATGCTGTTTAAAAAAAAATGGACTTGTTCATCTTGAAATTTTTCTTTCTATAAAAGGATTGAGCTGTGTAAAAAAAATAATAATAATAAAAGTTTAGAGAAATCATTGGTCTTGAATTCGTGCTTTCATGATGCCTGAGTAAAATGTGCTTAAAATTGCCAAGGAATGTTTCACATGGAATATTGTGTGCTCTTATTCATGACATGTGTATGTTGTTGAAACAGCCCTGTACCTCGGTGGTTTCATGAAATCGGAAAGGCCCCAGGTGCTGAGAGATGAGTTCCTGGATTTGAGTGCAAGTTGTTGACTGTGCTCGTCCTGGGAGCCGGCACTTGCTCTCCTTAGGTGTCTGTGCTCTTCTTGGCTTTCTACTCAGTAGGATAGCGAGGATCACATGAGCTACATGGAGGATACTTCGCTGGCTTCCTGGAAAAGGTCAGTTACCCAACCCCTGTGGCTGTGTGTACCCCCTCCTCTGCCTGCGCTGTGACATCCTGACTGCTGACCCTGTGCCTGAGCAGGGAGAGAACACTCACGGCCTGTGCCTCATCACCCCGCATCATTCACCCTTCCTGCGTCAGCTCAGGCTCCATTTGGACTGGTCCTGTTGAATAACCAGGTTTGTAGTGAAGTTAGCAGTACCTTTTGTACAGGAAGTGCAGTGGCAAGTATGGCAAAAGTATATTTCTTCTGATTGAAAATTTATAGGGAAGATACTAATTTGTAATCAGACTTGAAAGATGGGTTATCATATCTCTTCTAAATATTTAATGTTTCCTACTAAACACTTTCCATGGGCTATCTCACAACACTTTAAATGTCAGTGGTAGACTTCCAGGTAGGATTTTGTACCAATTTGTGTAGCCACCTATTAAGGAGATTTCCATGACTGTTCCTGAAACAAGATATTGGGCAAAGTGGATGAAGATATTTTCATATATATCTGCCACTTAGTGTCAACAGTGAACCCTTCAGCATGTTAATCTAATGTGTGCAACCGTGCTGAGTAGGCGGTTGCAGGTGTCTGGCTGGTTTTCTGCATCTGTGTCTCAGGACACTTCCAGTGTAGCTACCCGTTATAACATCCAAGAAAATTGCTCATTGTCTCAAGTCAAATCAAGTTTTGTGCATTACACTCGGTTGTTACATCACTTTGATCCATTGATTTGGAGCAATTCTTCCCCCAACGTTTTTTATTTTAAAAGATTCATTTACGTGAAAGAATGGTAGATGCCTACAGACTAACTTGTTCCCCAAAAGGGCCACAACAGCTAGCTCTGAGCTCAGCCAAAGGCAAGGGCTGGGAGCTCCGTCCAGGTCTCTGCCATGAGAGATTGGCTACATTAGCAAGTATTTGCCGTAAGTCAGGAGGTAGGTCCAGTTTGAGTCTTTGCTTAAGATGCGGTCACCAGATTTCTCCGTTACTATAAGCGGGCTTTCCCTTGTTGCCTGTACTCGGGCAGTTCCCAACTCATTGGGAGCCAGGGAATGGAAGGGATGTATTTTATAAGCTTTTGTTGTGAACTTGGCAATGAGAGTAGAGTCTGCCTCAAAGTATTATGCTCTGAAAAAGAAGGGGGAGGGGGAAATCCAGAGAAGTGGCTTTTCTATTTACATTTCTTCTCATCCAATGAATACTTTCTTCTCACATTTTAAGTTGCCGTTTCAGTTGCATAGGTTTCAGACCAGACAGTTCAAGCACCAGACTCGGCAGGTGAGGGGAAGCTTGTGTTCGCTTAGATCATGGAGGACAACTTCTCTAGGAAGAATGCTGTTAACGGAGGAGGGAGGGGATGCTAAGCAGCGAGGAAGAACAGGTGATCCTGGCGGGCCACAAAAGGCTTCCCTTCCCTTTAGATTTCTGTATTCCAGATAATAGCCATTTATTGTGTCACCAGTATTTCTCTTTTCCTTCTTGGCTGTGATTGTGTTTTAGTTTTACAGGAAGACATTCACCTTCCAAAGCCCTTGGGATTTCCACTCCGTTCATCACAGGTGAGTGAGGGCAATTTGCCAGATTCTGCGAGGTGAAGCATCGTCTGCCTCCGTGCTCTCTACGTCCTGGTCTGTCAGCCTGTAGTACCAGAATTGGTATTTGTTCTCCACGTTAGCGGGCTTGGGAAACATCACAACCCAGACGACTTTTAGTTAAGTCATCTGTGTGCAGCTTACAGCCTTCAAATCCACTTGAAAGCCCAGTGGGTCATCACCAGAGGCTTAGCTGCTGTCACTTTTGTTCCGATTAGATCATCGGGCTGTCTAGCCTGTTTTGTCTTGGAAAAAGGACTCCTAGTGGCTGTGGTTTCCCAGTAGACCACACTTAGCTGAAAGCAACACTTTGGTGAGACACTAAGACTCTGCTAATAGAGGCCTTTGCCCCTCTCACAGACTGGAAGGAGGGCCTTGAAATACTTTCCAGACTATTCTATTTTGGCTTTAAAAGGCTGTGTGCCTACTCATGATAAGTGCTTTAAATCACCCTTCTCTGCTCCTCGGGCCCCATCCTCACATCTCGTCCACCTTACTTCATGTGTAGGAGGAAGAAACAACCATGGGTTTGCATCTCCTAGCTGCTGGACATTCCTGACAGCTGTCCCCTGGGCAGCTACAAACCCCTTCCAGCAAAAGGCAAAAACTCGGGCCATGTGTGTGTGTCTTCCTACTGTTGAATGTGGAAAGCTAATTGACCCTCCCCTGAAATGACTGTAGGAAGATGCCTGAAGTTGACTGTGCACCTAGCTACTTTTTTGTCTGTGAAGACGCTCCTTGTTTCGTCCGATGGGGCACCTAGCATTATAGCGGAAGACTTCACCTCAAAGAAGCAAGTGACCTGCTGAGGTAGCTGATAGGTCCCCCCGCCCACATGAACTTGCAACAGTTACCTTGGTTACTGTTTTAATTTTGTTTTGAAAAAAGGGAAAGCAAAAAGCCTCCAAAAGCCCAACAGTCTGCACGGGGTCAGCTTGAATCCAGGAGCTTCCCCACATCTCCAACATGGATGCCAGGGGTCCAAGCCCTTGGGCCAAGCTCTACTGCTTTCCCATGTCCTCAGCAGGGAGCTGGATGGGAAGTGGGGCAGCTGGGAGTAGAACTGGCACCTGCATAGTATGTTATTATCTAGGTGGCAGTTTTACATTCTATACTATACCACAATGCTAGCCTCTACACTTTTAAAAATTGTTTTTAAACTGATTTTGAAACAATTGTGTGTGTTAGGGCTTGAGGGGGAACCTAAAATCTTTGAGGCAAAAAAGGGAACAATTCTACTTTGTTCTTTCTCAAATCTAACAACCATTAAGTCTGATACATCTCCTTAAACTTGTAGATCTATCCTCTATATCAATCATTTTTGTTGTAAAGTACTGTGTCATGAGATATGCTACCGTTTAAATACTATCGCATTATGGGCACAGATCCCCTCATCCAGTATTGTCATTAAAAGTCATGTTGGGGCCCGGCTCGGTAGCCTAGTGTCTGAAGTCCTCACCTTGCACACACTGGTATCCCATATGGGTGCCAGTTCTAACCCAGTGGCCACACTTCCCATCCAGCTCCCTGCCTGTGGCCTGCGAAAGCAGTCGAGGAAGGCCCCAAAGCCTTTGCACCCTGCACCCATGTGCAAGACCCAGAAGAGGCTCTGGGCTCCTGGCTTTAGATCAGCACAGCTCTAGCTGTTGCATCTGCTTGGGGAGTGAATCAGCAGATGGGAAATCTTCTACTCTGTCTTTCCTCCTCTCTATATATCTGCCTTTCCAATAAAAATAAGATAAATCCTTTTTAAAAAGAAGTAATGCCATACTAAACGAATCTTGGCACATACATCTTTGTGCATTCTGAATCTGTAGGATAAAGTCCTTAAAAGGGGGAATGTTTGGGGCAATGTACAGCTAAGTTTAAACATTTTTTATTTTACTAAACTACCTTTATTAGCAGTAGTGGATGAACTTAAATATTTTTTTAAATGGATCATTTATGGTTAAAACAATACATTCTTTCCAAGAAAAGCAATGTTATTATAGTGCAAAAGACCACCATAACTTATCTTTAACTACAACTGAGTTCCTGTTTGCCTCTCCCATCACTGGCCAGCCTCTGGTAGCCACCACATCCTTTTTTGTGGCTAAATATTGCTTTGCTGTATATGTACCAATAAGTGCTATTTAGGTCTCTTCCATTTCTTGGCTGTTGTGACTAGCATGGCAGTAAAGGTGAGAGTGTGATGTTTCCTTGAGGGAGCGATGTCATTTACCCAGGAGAATGTCTAATACTGCTCCTGCTAGACATAGGGTAGTTTTCTTTTTAGTGTTTTTAAAGAACTTGTGTACTTTACACAACAGCTGTCCTAGTTGACACTGTCTCACATCTCTGCCACCACGTACCTGGAGTGGGCATAGCTCACTGTGGCTGTGTTGCATTCCCCTGGTGATTGGTAACGCCCCACATGTTTTCATGTACCTGTTGGCCATTTGTATCTTCCTTTGAGAAGTGTGTTTACATACACCATTTTAGACGGTGGATTATTATTCTAGTGAGTTCCCACTTTTAACCCATTATATGTGTAACTTGCAAATATTTTCTTGCATTCTAGAGGTTGTTTCATCACTCCGTTGTGTTTTTCTTTTGCCATGCAGAGGCACTTTAATCCCACTTGTCTGTTTCCACTTTTCTTTCCTGTGCTCTTGGGATCATATCCAAAAACTCCTTGTCCATTCTAATGTCCTGAAGAGTTTGTTTTATTCTAGTAGTTACAAGTCTTAATGCACTTGCAGTTGATCTTTGCAAACTGTGAGCTATAAGGGTCTGTGTATACTCTCCAGTTTTCTTAAGAGATTCATCCGAGGACTCAAGGCTATTTCAACAAATACAAATAATAATCGAAAGATTGTTCTTTTCCCATTGTGTTCTCTTAGCACTTTTGTCAAAGCTCAGTGTGCTACAGAGACACCAGTTTACTTCTAGGCTTCTATTCTGTCCCACTGACCTTAGTGACCCTTTATACCAGCACCATGCCATTTTAATCATTATAGCTTCGTAATGTATCTTATAAGAAAGTGTAGTGCCCCCCTTCCCCCCTATTTGCTTAGGGTTAGTTTGGCTATTCAGTTTATTCAGAAATTCTAGTTTTGTGAAAAATGTCATTAGTATTTTGACAGATTCTAGTGAGCGTAAATCCCTTTGGATAACATAAACACACATGGCATCTAGAACACAGAATGTCTTCCATTTGCTTGTGTTCCTTTGCAATTTCTTGTGTTAATGTTTTACAGTTGTTGTTGTTTTTTTCTTTCATTGTGAAGATGTTTCTACTCTGGTTAATTTATTCCTAGGTATTTTATTTTTCCAGCTTTTAGACTGCTTTCCTGAGGTCTTTTTTCAAATACTTTATGTTGAAGAACACAACTGATTTTTGTGCATTGTCTTCGTCTCCTGAAGCTTTGCAGAACTCATTAGTTCTCACAGTGTTATGGTGAGGTTTTCCTCATTTAATACCATAAAGTGACATTTTGGCTTCTTCCTGTCCAATTTGGATGCCTTTGTTTCTCTTGTTCTTGTTCCAGCTAGGACATCCAGTATTACCTCAAATAAAAGTGCTGAATGTCTTATTCCAGATGTTGGGATCAGTATGTTAACTGTTAACTACTGGATTGTTTTACATGGTTTATTGTGTTAAATATGATCCTCTGTAACTAATTTGGATGCTGGATTTTCATCAGATGCCTTCTCTGCATCTTTGAGATAATCATGATTATACTCCTTCATTTTGTTTATGTGACATGTTACACTGAGTGAGCTGTGTATGCTGAATTCGTGTGTTCTTGAATCCCTGGGATGAATCTCAATCATGGCAAATCATCTATTTTCTGTAATTTTGAATTTGATATTTATGTTGAGAATTTGTTCATATATGTTCATCAAGAATATTGGCCCATAACCATCTTGCCCTTGTTGATTTGGCTTCAAGAAAATGCTAACTTCATAGGATGAGTCTGAATTTGCTCTTTTCCTGTTTTTTAGAATTTTAGAATTGTTATTTAAAACGTTTGGCAGAATGAGTGGTGAAGCCATCTAGCCCTTGACTTATATTTAATGAGTGGAAGACTATTAATTACTGATTCAATCTTTTTAAGATTTATTTATTTATTGGAAAGTCAGATATACAGAGAGGAAGAGAGACAGAGAGGAAGATCATCCGTCCGATGATTCACTCCCCAAGTGACCGTAACGGCTGATGCTATGCAGATCCGAAGCCAGGAGCCAGGAGCTTCTTCCGGGTCTCCCACATGGGTGCAGGGTCCCAAGGCTTTGGGCCGTCCTCGACTGCTTTCCCAGGCCACAAGCAGGGAGCTGGATGGGAAGTGGGGCTGCCAGGATTAGAACCGGCACCCATATGGGATCCTAGCACATTCCAGGCAAGGACTTTAGCCACTAGGCCATGCCGCCGGGCCCTGATTCAATCTTTTTTAGTCATTGTTGGTCTGCGTAGGGGTTGGAGTGGTGGCCCAACCAGCTAATTCCTCACCTGTAAGCGCCAGGATCCCATATGGGCACCAGTTTGGGTTCTGGCTGTTCCACATCTCATCCAGCTCCCTGCTTATGACCTGGGAAAGCAGTAGAGGATGGCTCAAAGCCTTGGGCCCTTGCACCCACGTAGGAGACCCGGAAGAAGCTCCTGGCTCATCGTTTTGTATCAGCTCAGCTCCGGCCATCCCAGTCACCTGGGAGTGACCAGCAGATGGAAATCTGTTTCTCCTTCTCTGTGAATCTGCCTTTACAATAAAAATAAATATACAGTTTTTAAATCAATTGGTCTGCTTAGGTATTCTATTCCTGATTCAGTCTCAGTAAGGTGTTTGTCCAAAAATTTGTCCATTTCTTCTAGATTATCAGATTTGTCGCCATTTATAGGAAAATCTAACAATTCCTTGGATTTCTGTGATTTAAACTGTAATTGCTTTTTTTTTTTTTTCTTAAGAATTCTAGCTTTTCTTTAATCACTGAATTTGTCTTTACAAATAATCTCCGGACACTTCAGTTACTGTCCATCAACTGAGACATGCTCTATTTTCCTGTATGTAGCAGATTGGCTGGAATAGCAAACACAACCATTTTTAAACAATAGATCACTGCATTTCTATTTACAAAAAACCATAAATAAACATGCATTTCTCCATTTCCTGGAAGGACTTTTAGATGTTTGAACATTAAGGCAGTGATGATTCTAAACCATAAATGAAATTCTACATTAAGGCTTTCTATTTTTTTCTGAAACTTAAAATTCCATAGGAAACTGTGACCAAAGCAAACTTGCACCCTTAGGTTGAGTTCATCGGTCCAGAGCATGTCACTAACCCATTACTGACAATTCTGTAGCTGAGGTAGGGGACAATGCCGCCTGATGGATGGATCGTTCTCTTGGTAGCACGAGGGAAACCACCTTTCAGCACAGCCATTACTCTGCTTACAGGTGAAATTACGGCCTAGGATGAGAAAAAGTAGAGTTCACGTTACAGCACGGGTTTCTGTAGCTCCAGGTTATTAAGGGGATTTTCCTTCTGAAAATGAACTAAGGGAAATGAGGGCTTCGTATCTGCAGCCAGTATCCAAATAGTTGGCGTTTCAACATTTCGGGATTGAACTAGAACACTGAGGTTACTAAAAGTGGATTTGGGGACCCGGTGTGATAGCCTGTTTGCTAAATTCTTAATTTGCACACCTGGGATCCCATATGGGTGCCAGTTCATGTCCCAGCAGCCATGCGTCCCATCCAGCTCCCTGCTTGTGGCCTGGGAAAGCAGTAAAGGACGTCCCAAAGCCTTGGGACCCTGCAACTGCGTGGGAGACCCGGAGGAAGCTCCTGGCTCCTGGCTTCGGATCATCCCTGGTCATTGTGGCCACTTGGGGAGTGAATCAGTAAATGGAAGATCTCTCTCTATCTATTTGTATTGCAAACTCAGATACACAGAGAGGAGGAGAGACAGAGAGAAAGATCTTCCGTCCAATGATTCATTCCCCAAGTACCACAATGACCGTGGCTATGCGGATCCGAAGCCAGGAGCCAGGAACTTCCTCCAGGTCTCCCACGCAGGTACAGGGTCCCAAGGTTTTGGGCCGTCTTCCACTGCTTTCCCAGGCCACAAGCAGGGAGCTGGATGGGAAGTGGAACTGCCAGGATTAGAACCGGCACCCATATGGGATCTCGGTACGTCCAAGGTGAGGACTTTAGCTGCTAGGCCATTGTGCCAGGCCCAAGATCTTTTTGTCTTTCCTTCTCTGTGGAAATCTTTCCAATAAAAATAAATAAATCTTTTTAAAAAGTTACAAGAAAGTGAATTTGGTAGACATGGCATGTAGGTGGTACTTGACAAAGGAAATCCTCAGAGTTTGCTGTTACCAGAAATTGTTCAAGTGACCATCACAACGGGGCATCACCCAAGTCAAGCAGCGTAAACGAGATGCACTTAGTGGTGATATCAAGAAGATGTACAGGCACTTCTCACTCTCTAACCCCTATTCACTTCCTCAAGTAAATTAGCCATGAACTCTCATGAGAACAATGACATCCCCTCAGACTCCGTAACGCATGAGTAACAAGCATTTTTGTAAACGCTTATTTTATTCATCTACAACATAAACTTAAGCAATGAGTATAATATTCCTGCAGGACAAATTTGCTCTGCCCACTCCCCAATTTGCTGCCCTTAAGAAGCTAAGCCATATGTGGTTTTTAGGGCTGCCACTGGATATGCTTGGAAAACACTGTCACTAGCAAGCATAATGGTACATACACGAGCTTTGCTTCTCCCTGTCATGACAGCAAGCTAGTATGTGAGGACACGTCACAAAGCTCATGAATTCAGAGATAAGGTTACCTTGATGGAAAAGAATTTTGAAATCTGGCCAGCTTTTTCATAATACATATTTCCCATGATTTAAAAAGACGTATCCTCGTATATGAAGCATTTCCAATCACCTTTCAGACGTACTAGGTCCTTTCTTGGCACTTCCATAAAAAATAACAACGGCAACCATGAAATTCTGTTCCAATTAGCTGTGTCTGGGCGGATCTCTGGCTAAACTTCAATGTCTCTCACAGCAAGTACAGTTATGTTATTTACATCTGTACTCTTTGTGTACTAGCTAAGACCTTGGTGAGTATTCCTAAATGAATTGTTTGCTATTTCTATAACAGTCCTCATTACATTTTTTTTTTAAATAAAGACTTATTATCTGAATGACGGTTACCGAGAGCAGGGTAGGGAGCAGGGTACAGATCATCCGTCCACTGGTTCACTTGCAAATGGCCACAGTAACTGAAGCTCTACCAGTTCGAAGGCAAGAGCCAGGACCTTCTTCCGAGTCTCCCATGTGGGTGCAGGGGCCCAATCACCTAGGCCGTCCTCTGCTGCCTTCCCAGGGTCATTAGTAGGGAGTGGATCAGAAAGTGGAACAGGTACCCGTATAGGGTGGCAGCACCACAACTGGCAATTTTACCCAATACTAATGACTAGAATTTTAAATGGGTGGGGACAGCACTGTGATGCAAAATGTGAAGCTGTTGCCTTTCACTGGGTATCTGTTACATACACACATAGAAAAGAAAAGAATTGTCCAAATACAGTAACTCAAATCTATCAGATATTTCTCTGTCAAACACGCTCAGGGACTCACAGGAACACTGTCCCTTAAAACGGGCATACTAGATGTTTCCGCACATTTGCTAGCATGCTTTAGAACAAGCCTTCAGCAGCAGATGAACAGGTGTGAGTACGTGTGGTAGCTTTCCTGAGAAAAACAGTTCACTTGCTTCCAAAAGCTAGTTTCCCAAAAACCAAAGGATAAAGATTCGTACTTAATTTCAGTATTTACCTAAGTTATTTCGGCAGTGATGGTCTAAGCCCAAACCCCCACACTGTGTTACAGCAGTATTCACTGCTGCAGCCTCTTACAGGCTCTGACGTGGTTAACCCCCAGATATGTCCATTTCCCTCCTCATGGCCAACGCTTACCATGACGTTGAATGCATTTCCTTTATACCCCTTCTGGGCTCTTTACTTTACACGGAATACAATCACTGCCTGCACAGGGTCCCGGGTGGGTCCCTTTCTCTCTCCTCGGCACTTGACTACGGTCAGGAGCGACCACAGGTTCTCCACGAGGCCACTGCTCCCCAGACCTCATGTGTGCACACAGGCCATAAAACTCATGTGTCTACCTGATCTGATACTTACAAGCCAGGACAATAAATTGCATTGTTACATAATTTAGTTTCTAAAGTTTTAGAGCTCAGGAAAATTTATTTCTTTCCACTTGTGTAACATCCTTTGAAACAAAGACTTACATGAAATTGTTAAATGTCTTGTTCTATTTCCTTAAGCCTTGACTTTTCTACTTGAAAAATGCATTTTTCTTCAGTAAATTCAAGGTTAGGTTCTTTATTTACTTCAGTTTCTTCAGGGTATGTTTTATGTGCATGGTCTCCTTTCAGCTAAGTCCTGGAAGGCAAGGGCCAGCTGAGGCCCACTGTCCTCGTGTTTTACAGCTCCCCACAGACACGTTTACAAAGTGCTACCTGAAAATACCTAGGAGCCGCCAGACATGCCATTCGTTAGAAAGGGTCTACGTTCACTCCACTAGTAAAAAATTATTTACTGTTCTGACTCTGGTTTGAAAGGATATGGTTGGTTTGAGTCAACAAAATCATCTCTGGCCTTTTTCTCCCCATGCTTCAGAGGAGTTAGCCACGGCACAGAAAGTGCAACCTATCTACGCAAAGATCTTTGTTCCTTACCCGGATGAGATCTGAAATGCAAAAATCTAAGTTATGGCTATAATGCACCTCCTAGGGTTCATTGAAAGCCATAGCCAACCAGCCCGGCGACTGAGGGTTACTCACGATGGGAATGAGGAATTTCAAATTGCACTCCTCGGGTGCGCTAAGTGACAGACCCTGAAGGACTGGCTTCCGGCTTCTCAACGCCCATTCCGAAAGGTAATGTGTGCATGTGGCCACTAGAGGGCAACGATCTCCTTTAGAAAAAGTACAGGAATTGATCCACCATGACACCACTTCACACCCAGGGGAACAGTTGTTATCAGAGAAAGACACTGCCACGTGTTGTACAGACTGAAGGGCAGCTGTAAACTTCATATTCTGATAGGAAAACATTTCGGCCATTTTGGAGAACAGGCTCACAATTTCTTAAGTTAAAATCAGGTTATCCTAAAACCCAGCGATTCTACTTGTATGAACTGATCCAAGATAAATGAAAACACATGCTCACAGTAACATGTGTCTGTGAACACTTATGGCATTTTACAAAAACAGCCCCTAACTGGAAGCTATCCAAATGACATTACTGGTGAATGGGAAAAAAGCAAACTTCAGGAAATGCATACAGTGAAATACATACTATTCAAGAGTAAAAACACAATATGAATGGGGTGAACCTCAGAGATGGTAAGACCATATATGGTTGATTTCCATGAAGTAGGGGAAGTTTACAGATAAAGCAGACAGCACTGGGGTGAGGGGAGAGAAGAGATGGAGCTGATTTGCAAAAGGGCTCAGGAGAATTTGCGGGGCAGGGGGAGTATTAAGTGATACCAGCACAACCCTATACGTTTATTACATCATCACTCAGAGTGAATTGTATAGAAAGTCTACCTTAATAAAACATACCCCTGAAGACATACTGATTAAGTATTGCGTAGGTCCTGGGAAATGAAGTGAAAATTAGCACTGCAAGCATTAGGATGTATGACGAACAGCTACTGTGTCAGTCAGTACTAAGCTCTGAATTCCAGGTGGAAAAGGGGGGAAACCAGGGGATTTATGATTGGGTAACAGTTTTACGGTGTTTGGCCAAAGGCTGTTACATTTGTTACCATAAATAGGAATATTTGTTTTTAAAAAGACTGTAAAGATTCAAGTGAAATGCAATTATTTTCTGAATCTACACTAGTACTTCAGAGTCACAGTTAGGCAGGGATTTGTAAAGCATCAGTCACTGCTGCATGAGTGACAGATCCAGAGTCACTGACACACTGAAAGCACTTAGCTTTTACAGAAATTAAATTAATGTGCACACACATAGCAAAGAGGCACTTGAAGTGACAGGCATATTCAATGCCAACGAATCTTTCATTCTCTGAATTATCCCCCTAAGATTTATTAGAAAGTCAGAATTAGGCAGGCAGAGACAGATATTCCATCTTCTGGTTCACTCCTCCGACTGTCACAACAGCAGGGCTGGCCAGGCTAAATTCAAGAAGTCTTTCCGAGTCTCCCATATGGGTGGCAGAGGCCCAAACACCTGGACTGTCTTCAGGTGCGTTAACAAGAGTTCGATCAGAAGAGCTGGTTCCCATCCTGGCTGCTCCACTTCCCATCCAGCTCCCTGCTTGTGGCCTGGGAAAGCCGTTGAGGATGGGCCAAAACCCTGGGACCCTGCACCTGCATGGGAGACCCAGAACAGCTCCTGGCTCTTGTCTCCTGGCTTTGGACCGGCTCAGCTCCAGCCACTGTGGCCATTTGGGGACTAAGCCAGTAGGTGGAAGATTTTTCTGTCTCTCCTTCTCTCTGTATAGCTGCCTTTCCAATTAAAAAAAAAATGTTTTAAAGAAATATTTAAAAATAAAATGCTCAACATTTTCAAATTACCATGTACCAATTTCACACAGATGCATGTGACTAAACCAATCATAATACAGTATTTCAGAGCATTTCTTTCTGATGGCAAATTATGGACCTGGACCACACGATTTGCTAGCCTCATATAATATACAAATATGAAAATTACACAACGGAGTATGTGCCAAGATTTAGTACCTGAACCTCTGCCTGTGGTGCTGGGTCCCATACAGGCACTGGTCAGTGTCCTAGCTGCTCCACTTCTGATCCAGTTCCTAGTTTATGGCCTGTGAAAGCATCAGAGGACAATGGCCCAAAGCTATGTGACCCTGCACCCACACGGGAGACCCAAAAGGTGAAAGATTTCTAAGATTCCTCTTTCTGTAACTCTGCCTCTTAATTAAAAAAGAAAAAAAGAAAAGAAAAAAGCCAGAGTTTTCAAAAATAAGAAAATTTCACAAGACTTAGAAAAGAATGATCAATACATTTCCAAGACATCTACTAATACAGATACCTCCAGCCAAATGAAATGAACATTTAAGTTCTGGTACTTTAAAAATATACTTCCAAACTCATGAGTCGAACTTACGATTTAGAAGTATCTCACAGGGAAAGGCTGCCTTGAGGTGCAGTGGCCTTAGCCCCCTTGCAATGCCGGCATGTGTCCTCAAGGGGGCGCTCCATGCTCAGCTTCCTCTGCTGCATTTTGGAAGCTGCACCTGTGGCCCACATAGCTGGGTTCCCACCACCCATTGGGGAAGACCCCAATGGGGTTTTCTGGCTGTTACCCAGTATATGGGAGATGTCTCCCACATTATGTCACCTCTCAAAGAAAGAATTAAAAAATTATTTTGATTATCTTTAGTTGATTAGGGCACAAAAGGTCAAGGGCTACAGGAAAGTGGAGAAGACCATTGCTTCCACATTAGCTCTTCCTCTCTCTCTCTCTCTCTCTTTTTTTTTTTTTTTCTGTATCTGGTGTAGGGGGAGATATAAAGGGAGAAGCCCCACCCAGCCTCCCACCCATCCCAGGGTCCCCAGTGTGAGGCATGCTCTGAGGACATTGGTCGGGTGGTTTTGATAGTTCAATTGTTCTGAATTGCTGCCAATCTCACCATTCCAACCACGATGAAATCTCTCCAGAATCCACTGACACAGTCCACCTTAACATCTCCGTTTGCCCAGATTTTTCACTGCCAACGCGTGGCTGGGGTATGTGATCGATTTGTTCTGTTCTCCATCCTCTGTTGTGGTAACAGCTGTCCTCTGCAGGCTTCAATGGACTGCCATATCCTCCATGTGAACCTGGATATGCTGTCCACTGCTCTGAGCCACTGAGGAGGCTCAGCTTTGACACATGGTCAGACCGTGGAACCTGCAACTCTTCATGACTGGGGTTCTGAGATCAGTAGTTCAGTTGAAGGGATCCCCAAAGAAACTTCGTCTGAGGTGATCCCAGACCTGATTCTTGTGTGTGCTTGCCAGTACAGGATCCGGCACAGTCTGTCACTCCAATCAGCTTATGTATATGCTGGCGGTCGCAATTGCTGGGTCAGTTCTGCCTCTAGCCCTGTCTTCTACATGAATCAATGGGTGTTGCAGTCCAGCCCAATCCTGCCCACCTCGCACTGGATCCTCACACAAACCAGTGGGAGCTGCAGCCTAGTCAGAGTGACCTACAATAACCAGCCCTGAACCCTGCCCTGGTTCCCATGCTTGCCCGTATGTACAGCAGAGTGGTTCAGTCTGTCCCACATCCCATTCAGCTCTCATACATGTCAATGGGCAATGAAGCCTAGTTCAACCCAACCAGCCCCACTATCCAGCCCACACGCATGCTGGTGGGTGCCATTCTGTCCAGCCATGCCAGCCCTAGTCCTGGTTCTCATGCTCTTCAGTGTGAGTGGTAACCAGGAAGGGAGGTGCCCACTGTTTCCCTTCTGGGCCCACTCCCACTCCCAGAGCATGCAATCTCCAGGTGGTTCTGCAGTTTAACTTAACAGAATTAGCCCCCAGTGCCAGCCTCTGACAGCTGATGCTGCGGCAAAGCCCAACCAACCCTCACCCACTCTGACTTAGGATTGCAGCAGTGGGAACAGTAAACCCTGCCCGGCTTTTCCCTGCTCTAGCTCACATGAGGCTCACAGGTGTTGCAGCCCTGCCCGGTCTGGTCTTAACTCATGCTCTCCAATGGGAGTGTTGGTCCAGCAGGGGAGGCCTCCACGCCCCCCCTCCCCTCCGGTCCTCACGTGTCCTGGCTGAATGCTACGGCCCAGTCTGGCTCAAAGAAAGGAATCTTAAGAGCAAAAACAAACTTACCTAAGAAAAGTCCTTTCTTTGAAATCAAAGAAATACCAAATTGATAACTAAAACTTTTCCCTCAAAAGAAAACTTTGTTTCAGAGATTTCCAGTTGTTCACATGGAAATTGTTCAAATATCAAATGCTCAAGCAAAATACTATTTTTTTAAGTTAAATTCTTCATAGATGGAAAACTCTAATTCATTACAAGACTAGTAAAACTATAAAAACAAATATGGACACTCTAAGATGAATAACAGAGCACGCTCATGCACAAGCAGATGTGACAGCCCAGAGCAAAGTATTAGCAAAGTGGAGTTACAGATATATTACAGAGCGGGGTCTGTCCAGAGCCAGGATCTAGGAGCTTCCACTGCGTCTCTCACATGGCTGCACATGCCCAAGCACTCGGGCCATCCTCTGCTGCTTTCCTAGGCATACCAACAAGGAGTGGGATCAAAGTGGAGAGCCAGGACTCAAACCAGTGGCCACAGGGTGTGCTGGCACCACAGGTGGTAGCTTTACATGCTATGCCACAGCACTGCCCCCCCCTCCCCATGTACGGGCTATGCTGTTGTCTGCCCACATGATATAACAGACAGCCACGGTTTATCTTTACTTCTCTTTAATCTCCCTTATGAGTCTTTTAACATCTTATGGGTGGTGAGAATCAAAATGGTGGAATAGGGTAGGGACACATTTAAACAGATGAAGAAACAGTAGGATGAAGCAGAGAGGGCATATTCCATGAAATAGTAGAGGACAGACTGACGGCAGAGGGGCACCTGGAGACTGATGGACACAGGAAAGCAGTGGAGACAAAGGTGTGGTGCTGCAGTGACTCAATACACGAGCAGCATTCAGCAAGTAGCAATTTGAACTGCACCGGGGCCTGACACTCTACCAGCAACCAAGTGGGAAGGGGAGTTCACTGGGAACTCAGGAGGTGAACCCAAAGAACTGCATGTCCTGCTGGTTTGTTTGATTTGACCAGGAGCAGAGACAGAGCAGCAGATCCCAAACAGGTGGTGCAGGAACAGGGGGGATTTCACAGCCCAACCCCCCACTAGAGCCATATTGTGTGCCATCTTGTGTAAGGAGGCGATGGCTATGGGACAGGACTGCGCATGAACTAAGCTGGGAGTGAATTCATTACAGCCTCAGTGAATCCAACAACGTGCCATCCTTTGGATTCCACCCAAAATAGGTCCAGGTAGCCCCCAGACCTAACGAGCAACAGATAAAGAACTCTGGTAGTGGCACATCATGCGCCATTTTGTACAATGTGGCAAAGGCTTTGAGACTGCAAGGACAACAGTGAGCTGCGCATGTGCTATCATCCTGGGAACTCTGTGAACTGGAACTGGGAGAAACATACAGACAACAGTGCTATAATTGCACAGAATCACAGCAGACGGGGTGCTGAACCAGGACCTGGGCTATGCAGACCACGGTGGAAGTCTAACATAAGAGCCCAGATCTAAAACTTGCTGGAGGGAGTGGCACAAGTGACTGCAAACAAAGAACCGTGTACCAGCCACAGTAAGTAAAACTGAACTGTAGACCTGTGGGTGACACAGCTTGAAAACCTGCCCTAAAGAGAAGAACCTGTTAACCAAAAGTACAATGACCAAGAGCAAAAGAGGAAACACAGGCATAATGAATAGTACTGAACACTCCCCTTGCAACCTCAGAGTTCACTGAGGAAGACATGGAGAAAACGAGGGATACAGAATTCAAAACACTTGTTATAAAACTTATAACTGAGAAGCACGTAATACAGGAGTTCAAGGAATTTAAGGAATATGTCAAATAGGGAATGAATCAAACAAAAGCCGATATATCAGAAATTAAGAATACAATGGAACAAATTAAAAGTACAGTGAAGAGTTTCCAAAACAGAATTAATGAAGCGGAAAAAAAAAATCTCAGAATTGGAAGATATTTCCTGACACCAGGGCAAAACAAAAAGCTAGAAGCAAAGCTGGTCAAGCTAAAAAAAAGTATTCAAGAATTGAAAGACACTATTAAACGGCCAAATATGAGTTCCAGAAAGTACAAAAAGAGAATCTGGGTTTAAAAATAAATTTAACAAAATAATAAGGGAAAGCTTCCCTAATCTGGAGAAAGAACTGAGAAACAACATCCAGGAGGGGCACAGAACTCCTAAGAGGGTTGACCAAACGCGATTTTCACCACAAAACATAATTAAGCTCTCTTCAATTGAACATAAGGAAAAGATCCTTAAATGTGCATGTGAAAAAAGTCAATTGGCAAATAGAGGAATGGCAATTAAATTCACAACTGATTTCTCACAGGAAACTCTACAGACCAGAAGAAAATGGAGCGACATATTCCAGATTCTAAAAGCAAAAAACTGTCACCCCAGAATAACATACCAAGCAAAGCTTTTGTTTTTGAAAATCAAAATTCTTCCACAATAAAGTTAAAAGAATATACCTCTTTCAAACATGCCCTACAAATGATACCTAAAGATGTTCTCTTGACAGAGAAAAGGAATTGCACCCACAAAACCAAAGGCAGATGTGAATAACATTCCAGGAAAATAACAGAAGACTAAATCAATGAACAACCCATTGGTAAATGACAGGAATAAATTACCACCTATTTATATTAAGCCTGAATGTAAATGGCTTAAACTCATCAATCAAATGTCATAGATTAGAATGGAATAAGAACACAAAGCCCATCTATTTGTTGCCTATAGGAGATATACTTCACCAGCAAAGATCCACAGAAACTATATCATGCATTGTGATGCTTTTAGCTTCATTTCTTCAAAACGTGTTTTTTCTCATTAAACTCTTTAATGACTCAGATCATAAAGTAACATCATTTTCTCCAAGAAGGTTCTTGATTTGCTTTTTCATTTCTTCAGCAATACATTAGTCATTCAGAAGCACGTTATTTACCTTTGTGGCATTATAAGTTTCTTCTTCCTGTTGATTTTGTTTCTTGGCTTTTCATTTTAAAAAATTATGATTACTAGATAATCTTTACATAGCTGATTAGAGCACAAAGGGTCAGGGCTACAGCAAAGTGGGTAAGACCATTGCTTCCACATTCACTTTTTTTTTCTGTATCTGGGGTAAGGGAGAGATAAAGGGAGAAGCCTCACCCAGGCTCCCACCCATCCAAGGGTCCGCAGTGTGGGGCATGCTCCAAGGGCACTGCTCAAGTGGTTTCGATAGTTCAACAGTTCTGAGTTGTTGCCAATCCTCCATTCCACGCATGATGAAATTTCTCCAGAATCCACTGGCTGACACAGTCCACGTTATAGTCTCCGTTTGCTCATTTTCACTGCCAACGCATGGCTGGGGTAGCTGATCAATTTATTATGTCCCCTGTCCCCTGTGTGGTACCAGGTGTCGCCTGCAGGAGGCGACTGTGCAGAGGAGACTGACACGTCCATATGTGAGGATACGGTGCAGTGTGCATCTCCACTTCCAGATTGAGGATGGACTCCCAGTGAAACTGTTGCATGTGTCTTGACAATGGGATGTTCAACTCCCTGCCATTGTCCATCCCAGCATTGATGGACTTACGACTGTCTATGGGGGGGGGGGAGACTAGGGGAAGAGATAGGGGAAATCCCTATGGAACTGTATCATAAAATTATAGTATGATAATAATCATAAAAAGAAGAAACATTCTAAATCTTTTAAAAAATCTTATGGGTGGCTACAGTACAAATATAATATGTTAGATTATCTCAATATAGAAAAACTCAGAAATGTAGTAACTTCCCCCTAAATCCTGCACATGTAAGAAAGGCATAAAATACATTAAAGATAGGAACATTTTAATAATCTTAGGAAATAAGACGTTCTGCTCCCAAATAAATACATTAGTAACCACGGCTAACCACAGTCAGGATCATGATATAAGGACTCCATCAAGCACAAGAAACAGATAGGTGGTGTCGGGGCTTGAACCTTACTCTGCACATCCAGTCCAGTAAGTTCTGTGGAATGAATTTTGTGCAATTCGCTGAAATGTGGCCATCATCACACAAGGGAACATCAGTTTACATGCAGTCATAAGTTATGAACATGCCAACAGGCTGGTTATAAAAAGCAGCATAATTTGGGAACTTCTAAATTTGCCAAACTCAATTCTCTTATTGTTTCCTCTTCTGCTTTCCCAGTTTAACACAGAGGCAATACCTTCTGTACTGGGCTTCCTGTCACACTATATTGACAAATCCAGCATCTACCATAACAAGGACTATGAGCGCTATTTTCCTCAACTTCCAGGCTGGATGGTGAGCGAAGCACTTTTCACTGCTTCGGCTTCCATGGGAATCAGACCTAACCAACAGTGAACCACCATCAATTCCGAGGGATGTGTAAAGGAGCATTTAGGAAGCTCTGAAAGAAAAGTACCAAACTACAATGGAAATGCAAAATGGGACATTTTAATATTCTTAAATAAATATTTATAAAAATACAGACATATAAAGAATAGGCCACTTATAGTGCTGGTTAAAACCATGAAGAACTTTTGAATCAGAAGGTGGACTAATATCCCAACTTCAAGTTAATGTGTAGAAATAGTTTCAACTGCATTTCAGTAAGTATACCACAGGGGATTAGATATGATGAGAAAAATAATAGTTCCAATGCTTATTTTCTCCAGTGATATGTTTTATTAATTAACATGGACTTGAATGAACTGCAGTCTATAAAGAGGTTTTCTAAAAATGCATTATTTTCTGATAAATAAATCCAGTTTCTGTACAGTGAGAAACACCAGGGATTGTGGCAAGCATGTAAGAGAAAGATAACAAATTCTGGGCTCAAAATCACTTGACCAGATGAGCTTCCAGAGCGGTCCTCTGGGAGTCCCCCACTAGGCAGTCAGGCAGTTGGCTCACTCCTTCTGCTGGGCCTCACAGGACCTCGGCTTCAGAGCCTTCTCCAACATTTCCTCTAGCTCATGCTGTGCTGATCAGGAAACAAATCCTCTTAGCAGAAAATGAGAAAACAAAACCACAGACTCAGGTGGAGGGAATGAGCAGAGCTAGGTCTCCGGGTATCTGAGCAATTCAAACTGCAACACAGCAGCTCGGACAGTCTTCCTCTGCAGTCAAGTGGCACTAGAAAGACACAACATTTTCCTATTTCTGTAAACACCAGAGAAATTGAAAATTCAACACCTAGGGGGGAAAAGGCAGAATTCCTCAGCACCAAGGAGAGATGGGAGCGGTTCCTTATGTGTTCCTGTGCTGGTGAACAACTTCCGATCGGCATCCAGAGAAAATCCTCTGCCCGAGGTTAACACCTCAGGTTAACAAAAGGAAGAAAATTTAAACTCAAAAAATCACAACATGAATCATTCAAATTAAAAGAAACCTCAGATGTTTGGTACTACGTGACACATTTTTTAGAGTAGGTCTTGTTCTGAGTTACACTGTTTTCCTTCCCTTGTTTGCTACAGCAGAAAATATTCATTACTAATAATTCTTTAGCTCTCATTCTAAAAGCTGACTTGTCTTAATATGACAGTTAACATTTAAGTAAGACTCTAGTTGTATAGTTGTAGTTAAAACCTCAAAGGTGGAAAAATCAAAACTGTTGCTCGTTTTTCATGACCAGCAGATATGATTAAATTGCTGATGCCGGGACTCAAGTTACATACAGTCAACCACGTTGCTGGAGCCATGGCCCACGTCTCGGATCTGGCTGGTTAAGCACGCACACACAGCGACGCCTGCTCCAGCTCTGCAGTGTGCCACGGAGCCCACCAGCTCCCACCTGAAACGAGGAGAAAGAATTCCATCTATTCAAAGTACTGATCCAAGACAAAATCTCCCTATTCCCTATCAGGAGACTTGTTTTGAAAGACAGCAAGCTTTCAGAGGGAGAAAAGATATTCCAAAGTCTCATGTTAACAACTGCAACCAGAAATCAGAAACAGTAGTTCACCCTTCAGCTGCACTTCAGCTCGCCAAGTTCCAGTTACTGGAAGTCAGTTACACTCTAATAATACAAAATGGGAAATTCTAGAAATCATGTTTACAAATGTTACCACCTAAGTGTGCCGAAACCTCAGGCTGTCCCACTCCAACCTGCCATGCACGTCCATCAGCCCTTGGCTGAGTGCCCGTCATTGTGTATTGTACCGGGCACTAATCATCTGGCAGCTGGCTAGGTTACCAGATGATCTAGTGAAGCAGCAGAGTGCTTGTGTTCGAGCGATCCTTATTTTACTGAATGATGGCCCCAAAGTACAAGAGAGGAGATGCTGGCCCATTTATGACAACACAGTATTCTAAGTTCTCTTTTATTAGTAGTATTGTTGTTCATCTCTTACTGTGCCTAATTTATAAATTAAACTTTACAATAGGCATGTAAGTATGGAATCAAACAGTGTATTCATAGTAGTTGATACTTTCTGTGGTTTTAAGCCATCCACTGGACAGTCTGAGAAGGTATCCGCCTGGAGAAGGGATGGCCACTATATGTTAACAGTCTGCAGTAACCTGGGATGAGAATATACCATTAAAGCATACAGAAAACATGTAAATTACCTATTCAGCACTGGATCATATGCTTCGACTGTATTTAAATATGCATTGCCGTTATGACCACCCACGGCAAAGATTTTGCCCATCACCGTGGCGATGCCCACTCCGCCTCTGGGGGTGGTAAGTGCAGCAACGTAGTCCCACTTGTTGCTTCGAGGGTCATACCGCTCAACCGAACTCAGAGGAGAATTATCATCAAAACCACCTAGACATAAAGAGAGATGTTGAAACAGCAATATGTCACAGAATTAACTACTGTATTTTAGTAACTTCCACAACCCAATTTTTAAAAATTTTAGAATGATTTAGAGAAAAACGAGAAAAAATTTCATCCAAGCACCATTATCAACCACTTCCAGAAAATGTATACAACTGAATATAATTGCTATTGTACTGCAAGAGTAAGACTAAAAATCTTGCAGTGAGAACTCTCATCCTTGCAACTAAGCACGTCATTCAGAAAAACAAAACGGAAGGCATGTGCGTGAGTCGTGCTTTGCCTCCTGCTGGCAAGCAAGACGGTACTGCGACACCCTGGATTGCATTTTTAAACAGTAAAAAGGCTTCACAAGGGAATTTGCTATACTAAATCATATGATCCTTCTAGATACATGCTGAGGTTTGCAAACTGATTTCCTCAGCATTACAGCTGACATCATGCCACAGAGATAAGGGACTACAGTCAAATGCTCACAAAGTTTTGCCAAAACCACATCTTCCTCTTACATACTCGAGAAGATGATAGTCTTTTCTATAACTCATCCCAAGAATGTACCGAGTACATTTCAAATACAGTGACCATTATTTTAACAGGGTCTTTTTTTTTTTAAGATTTGTTTATTTTTTATTAGAAACCCAGATATACAGAAAGGAGGAAAGACAGAGAGGAAGATCTTCTGGTCACTGATTTGCCCCCTAAGTGGCCACATGACCTGGAGCTAAGCCGATCTGAAGCCAGGAGCCTCTTCTGGGTCTCTCATGCAGGTGCAGGGTACCAAAGCTTTGGGCCGACCTTGACTGCTTTCCCGGGCCACAGGCAAGAAGTTGGATGGGAAGCAGGGCTGCCGGGATCGGAACCAGCGGCCATATGGGATTCCGGTGTGTGTAAGGTGAGGACTTTAGCTGCTAGGCTATTGCACTGGGCCCTTAATAGGATCTTTTAAATTTTTTATTATTTTAGGATACAGTTCCATAAGCTCTGGGATTTCTCTTCCTGTCTCCCCAAGTCCCTTCTCCTCCACTGATTTCCCCTATATTATTAAAATAGTAAAATCCTTCAAAAACAGTCATAAATTCATCATTCTGCTGTTTAAGTGAATCCTAACATTGTAGGTATGGAACAGTGCTTTTTAAAAATAAGTGTGCCTCTTTTTAAGCTTCCTCTACATCTACACAAACAGTAACTCCCCTGGGTGACTCAGGGTACTTTCCTGAGAATAGGAAGTACTGTATTATGATTAATTTATTTAAAGACAGGGTCAGCAGGGTAAGCACTGTGGTGTAGGAATTAATGCCACCACCTGCAAAGCTAGCACCCCTTTGACTGCTGATTTGTGTCCCAGCTGCTCCATTTTCAATCAAGCTCCCTGCTATTAGCCTGGGAAAAGCAGCAGAAGATGGCCCAACTACTTGGGTCCCTGCACCCATGTGGGAGACCTGGATGGAGCTCTTGGCTCAGTCCTGACCACTGTGGCCACCTGGGGAGTGAGCCAGTGGATGGAAGATCTCTCTGTCTTAGTCCTTCCCTCACTCTGTGAATCTACGTTTCAGATAATAAATAAATAAAAATTCTCTAATAAGTTAAAATTTTTTCAACTTAACTGAAGATTCACACCAATTTTATGTACAAACTGATAAAATTTGACAAATATGTACAATGTAACATCACCACATAAATGATTTAAAATACTTTTCATTACAGCAAAAGGTTTTTAATTACAGTTCATAATATAGATTAAATTTTAATAGTTATATTTTCTACAGATTTCCACCCTCTTCTGTGATTTCTTATCATTTTCCTAAATAATCCACATATATTTATTATAATAATAAAGAACCCAGAACAGAAGAACAAAAAAATGAAACACAAAGCAGTTAGGTTTTACACATGCCCATGACTTTCGATTTTTATTATTTAAATCAGCTGTAGCTGTCTCAAGTAGGACTGAGGTGGTCAAGAGCACTAAAATGTTCAACTTGGAGCCATTCTTATTTTTTCCATGCTTGCCCTAAGTATAAAGAGCCAAACAGTTTTAATACATAACAACAGTGTTGTTGACACAGGAGCCTGTGTTGGTCCCTATGCAACACTGTCACTCATGTACTCATGTGTCTAGCAGCATCTCTGACTACCTACACAGCTGTTATGATCAGGCATAAAAAAATTCAAAAGGCAGAGTTACAGAGAGAAGACAGATCTTCCATCCACAGGTTTATTCCCTCTTATTATCAAGAACTAAATAAGTTATATAAGCATAAGTAATATATGTAACATAAAAAGATTACCTCAAAGCATGTATGAAAATGGAAGCTTATTTTGGAATGAAAATTTTTCAAATCCATGCATAATTCTTTCCTAATACAAAATTTCCATGGGCTTTTTGAAAACCTTGCAGATGCTGTGCCACCCTCTAACTAGTCCCCATCCCACACCCAACCCCCTAAAGGAAGGAACTGCTAATCCTAATACAGCTACACATTTACTGGCCAACTACAACGTGTCAAACACAGTTGGAGATACTTAACACATACAAAGGTTCTTTTCAAAGCTCATAAAATAAACATGCTTATTTTGGAAAAAAAAAAACCCTAAATTTCAGTTTTGTGGCAATCAAATTAAAGTTATCTTCTAATTCTATTTTTCCACCTCAGTATTTTCACATCTTTAATTCTTAAACAATTCTGAAGGACGGGCGTTAGAACCCCTGCGTCTTGTGAAGCCTTGCTACGGAGCTGCGTCGAGCAGATGTGACACAGCAGTGACATCCTTGGGCCTCTCCCTTACGGGGAAGGTGTGTAATGAAGTTTCAGGAAGCATCACTCTGATGTTCCTTCTAACTCCACAAGTCAGTGAAATAAATATGATTAATAAAGACTGACCCAGCTTTATTTGAAGTAACAACTAGCCAACTTTACATATTCAACCTAATTTCCTTTGATATGAGGTTCAAATGAAACACAAGTCTTAGATCTTTTAAGATTTACTTTCATGGGTCCAGTCCATGGTGTAGTAGGTGCTGGCATCCCACAGAGGTACCATTTCGAGTCCTGGCTGCCCCACTTCCAATCCAGCTCCCTGTTAATGTGCCTGGGAAAGCAGCAGAAGATGGCCCAAGTCCTTGGGTCCCTGCACATAGGTGGAAAGGCCAGAAAAGCTGCTGGCTTCTGGCTTCATCCCAGGTCGGGCCATTGGGTCACCTGAGGAGAGAACCAGCAAATGGAAGACTTCTCTCTGTCTCTCCTCTCTGTAAATTCACCTTTCCAATACAAATAAATAAATCTTAAAAAAAAAAAAAAAGGATTTACTTTCACAAAACATAATTTGTACTTCCATATTTTGAAACATTTGTTATTTAAATATAAATACCTATTTTGGAGCAATCTGTCACTACTAGAGAAATGTCAAGTATAAGCTTTAAACACCAAAGATAAAAACAAAAGCAAAAAAGAATTCAAAGGCAGGGGCAGGGCACTTAGATTAGTGGTGAAGAGACCCACTGCCAACTCTGGCTCCTGACCCAGGCTTTCTGCCGGTGCAGACACCGGGAGGGGGCAGTGTGATACTCAAGACCCTGGGTTCCTTTTCAGTTGTGTTGGCTGGTTCCCAGCTTCAACCCCAGCCACTGTAAGCATCTGAGGAGTAATGCAGGGGATGGCAGCCAATTCGCTCTCCTTTCTGTGTCTAAATAAAGTAAAAAAAATTAAAACCAACTCAGCTATATCTCAGCACTGATCCCAGCAAAGGTTAAAGGTGTGTTAACATGTGTTATTTTGTGACACTTGTCATGTATCCAAAAACATCATCCACTCACCAACAACATATAAGCAACCATGAAGTTCACTAACTCCATTGCCTGCTCTTCGCTGACCCATTTCTTTAACTTCTATCCACTTGTCGAGATGTGGGTCATACCTCTCTACACTAGATAAAGAAGCCACTCCGTCATTGCCACCTACTGCATAAACATGGTTCTAAAGGAAACACAAAGAAAACACATGACATTAGATTTTGATTGGATTTATATTGCCCAAGCAGTAGGTCACTATATACAAAAAGATGTATTTCACAAAATACTGTTACACAACAGTATCTGCTTACTGGTGATATGAATGTATCAGCCCTTCATTTGATTATGGATGAAATGCAATGCAATTCCCTGGCAAGTTGCCATGTAACTTTACCACTAGAGCCACAGAGCCAACTCCTCCACGAGGTGTGTTCATTGGGGCCACTGCACTCCACTGATCCGATTCTATGTCATATCTCTCCACATCGCTGAAGCAGGTGTTATCATCCAACCCTCCAATTGCATAAATTGGGCCTCCCAAGGAGGCCAAGGCAATTCCTCGCCTGCAAAGGGAAAACAAAAATATAGCTCAACATCTCAGTCTGCCTCTGGGGAAAAAAGGTAGCAAAAACAGTTACGCTAATGCAAGTCATTTATCATTTTTCCCATAAGATGGTATGATTTGATTCTAACATTTTTATATTTATCAAAGTTTCTTAACAGTGTTGCCAAATTGTGCAATTATTTGAGGATAGTGAGGTCCGGAGTTGCATGGCCTACACAGGCTAAAGAGTAAAACTTAACAAAGTAGTATTTAAGGAGTCCCAAGTTTCAGAGCATAATGAGTTAGCACAACACAGCTGCATAATTGAAAGGTACATGAGTTGGCAGGGAATCATTTGTGGAAGTCAAAAGCTGATCTCATTTCTGAACCCAGGGATTTACACAGCCTTCCTGACAGTTTTGCTATGCTAAGCAGAGCCACCTTAATTTTGATATTATAAGCTTTATATTGCATTGCTTTGTTTCTGCAGGGCATTCATTTCTGTTATGTGAAGAGACTTAGACTCACTTCAATGCTAATTTGTTCTAATAGCAGATATAAAAAAGTTACTTCAATTTTTTTAACAGAAAGCATTGCAACAATTAAAAGTTGAACTGCATGTTTTAAAATAATCCAGGGGAAAAGCCTGGTCTCTTCAACAAATGCTGTTGGGACAACTGGATAGCAACCTGCAGTGGTAAGCAGCAAACCCCCACCTGTCACCTTATATAAAAATCAGCTCTAAATGGATCAAGGACCTAAATCTGCACCCAAAAACCATCAAATTATTAGAGGAAAACATAGGAAGCACTCTCCAAGATATGGAATTGGGAAAGACTTATTAGAAAAGACAACAAAAGCACAGGCAAAGCCAAAACAACTGGACTACATCAAATTAAGAAGCTCTGTACAACCAAAGGAATGACCAACAAAGTAAAGAAGCAAACAACAGAATGGAAGAAAATCTTTGCACACTACACAGACAGGGAACTAATACCCAGGATTTACAAAGAGCCTCAGAAACTCAATGACAGTAAAACAAACACTGTGATGAAATAGGTGAAGGAAATTAATAGACCTTTTTCATTTAATATTTATTTATTTTTATTGGAAATTCGGATATACAGAGAGGAGGAAAGATACAGAGGAAGATCTTCTGTCCATTGATTCACTCCTCAAATGATCGCAATGGTCAGAGCTGACCAGACCTGAAGTCAGGAGCCAGGAGCCTCTTCTAGGTCTCCCGTTTGAGTGCAGGGTCCCAAGGCTTTGGGCCAACCTTGACTGCTTTCCCGGGCCACAAGCAGGTTGCTAAATGGAAAGCAGGGCTGCCAGGAAGGATCAGAACTGGCACCCATATGGTGCGTGCAATGTGAGGACTTCAGCCACTAGGCTAGCACGCCAGTCCCAAAAGACATTTTTTTCAAAAGAACAATTTCAAATGGCTAATAGACATTGGAAAATACTCAGGTTCCCTAACCATCAGGGAAATACAAATACCACATTGAGGTTGTACCTAACTCCAGTAAAAGCAGTCAACATTCAGAACTCTACTACCAACACCTGCTGGTGTGCATAGAAAGGTATCCTAGTTTGGTGTTGGTGGGAGAGGAGACTAGTACAACCACTATGGAGAGTGCTGAGACAACTGAAAATTGATCTGCCGTATGACCCAGCTATCCCACTTCTGGCAATATATCAAAAGGAAATAAAATCTGCACATCAGAAAGTGACCTGTAATCCTATATTTATCGCAGCACAATCTACAGCTGCAAAGACATGGAAACAATCCAGATGCCCATCAAAAGAGGAATGGATCAAGAAACTGTGGTACGTCCACTCCCTGAAATACTACTCAGCCATAAGAAAAATTAAATCTACCATTTGCAACAAAACTCCCTACTAGAGACCATTATTCTCAGTGAAATAAGCCAATCCCTAAAGAACAAATATCATAGATCAACAGACACACAGATAATCTTGTATGTACATATATTTATCTAGAGGAACTGTGTACTGGAGACTATAGCATACCAAAGTGAAGGTTCACTGACCATGCATCTCTATTTCTTAATAAAGGATGACTACCAATGAAACTGCTAAATGTATGTCATGATACACTTAAACAGAAGAAAAATAGACTTGTGACTGTTGTTGGCGGACTACAGTGCTGTAATAACATAGGGGAAATTAGGGTGTTTGAAGGGGAGACCACTGAGACCATGGAACTGTATCATGAAAATAAGTTAATTAAAGAATTCAAGAACAAAAAAAAAAAATAAGAAAACCTACTTTATCACTAACTTCAGAACCATGAAATAGGCTTATAAACCTTTACCAGAATGCATCTTCTTCTGAAATGCAGCTGATACTAACGACTTTCTACAGGGAAAGCACTTTGAAAATGCCTGGCCCATGTTTAGTGCTGTCCAAGTACTAGATATTAACATCAAGGGAGAAATCAGTTCCTTTATTATAATTACAACTCCAAGTTTATCGTTTCATATCCCATAAAGAATTCCTAGGCAAACTATGAGGAATCTCCTTCAGCTCCTTTGGGTGTAGAGCTAGGATGCATCAAATACTTGTGGTGCTGTGGGCAAATCCCCAGCTTGCAATGTCAGGATCCCATATCCAAAGGTTTAAATCCTGACTGCTATACTTCAAACCCAGTTTCTGAATTCTGCCTTTCAAATAAATAAATAAATAAATAAATAAATAAATCCTTATTGTGAAGTCTACCAAGACTATAGGGGGTCAGTGCTATGGCACAGCAGCTGAAGCTGCTACTTGAATGCAGGCACTGCATAAGGGCACTGATAGTTTGTGTCCTGGCTGCCACACTTCCAATCCAGCTCCATGCTAATAGTCTGGGAAGACAGCCCAAGCATCGGGGCCGCAGCCACCCAGGGGTAGACCCAGATGAAGCTTCTGGGTTTGACCTGGCCCAGGTGGCCATTGCAGCTATCTAGCCAGTGAATCAAAGACCTTTCAAACAAACAGATCTTATAACAACTGCTATGCACAATTTGGGTTTAAAATTGCTCAGCTTAATAACAAGTCATTTCAAAAAATTTACAATTTATTTTTTACTTATTTGAAAGGCAGTTACAAACAGAGGAGTATTTACAGGGGTAGAGAATCTTAAATACCAACATATATTTCAATTTATTACATGTGGGAATTCAAATATTAATACTCATGATAAAATAATAAAGGAAATAGAAAATGAGAGGCATCTGGCAAATATGGTAAATCATGAAGGATCTTATGTATGAATTAAGAAAAAATTTGCACCAAAAAATTCTTTAATTCTATTTTTCCCATAAATTTTTGAACTATCCTTGTGTCTTACATATATACATGTCTTAGTTCCAAAGTCAGTATTTTAATTAATAACACAAGAGACACTTCCACTATGATTAGGAACAAGACAAAGCATATTGTATTACATTATTACAGTATCAAAGAGTCAGTAAGTACAAGAATGTGTAAGAACATGGTAAAACTGAAGGTCTACAGATTCATGGCACTGTTAGCAGTTAACACTTTGGGAAGCTATGTGTGTGGCATACAGCAAAGTTTCTAACCCCTGGCACTGCTGTCATTGGAAGAACTGCTCTGTTGTGGGCAGCCGTCCCAGTGCCCTACGGGGTGCTGTCCTCTACCCACGACGTGGTAGCAGCAAGCTTCTCCCCTCCAATGTGTGACAACCAAAAGCTCCCCAGACACTGCCTGGTGTTGTAGAAAAGGGGGGAAAAGTCAGTGCTCAGGTGTAAGGGGAACTGTGACTGCTACTATGGTAACTTAAAATAGCATTCCAGAAAACACAAGTTCCTATTTTTAATTACTAAAAAAAAAAACAAAAACCAAACAAAAAAACAAAACAGAAAGGTATAACCAATCATCATTTTGGATGTTTTAGCAAAATGTGTTTGACAAGGCATTTATTTTCCGCGTCACAAGTTCAAGAGATGGTTTCCAAGGGATCTACCTCTTTGTGTTCATTGATGCCTTCATCATCCATTTATTAGTGAGAGGATCAAACATCTCCATGCTACCTAAATGTTCATTTCCATCATGTCCGCCTACTGCATACACTTTACCTGTCAAACAGAAAAACATTTTCATTTGATTCAAAATAAATGGTAGTATTAATGTTATTTTTATATGAATGCAAAACTTAGAGGCCATCATAAGTTAGCTTCCAACAACTGCTAATGATAAATGCTATTTCAAGAGTCATAATCAATGTAATCTTCCAACATACTATTCTACATAGTTATTCAAATGCTCCCATATTACCCCCCACTCAGGTTTCCTAATTTTAATTACTTAGATTAGATGACTAGGAGTTAAAATGATAAAGGATTCTTAATATGTCAAGAAAGTGCAAGTATTATTAACACCGATGATAACACTTCTTCCATCTCGAACTAACAAAAATACATACAATGGAACATGGGAAATATTTCACACCAGAATTTTCACTGTGATTATTTCTGGGTGTTTGGGGTTACAGATGACTTTTTTTTTAAGGTATGTTTTTATGGGGCTAGTGTTGTGGCACAGGGGATTAAGGTCTGCCTTTGATGCCAACATCTCAAATCAAAGCAGCAGCTTACAAATCCTGGCTGTTCTGCTTCCAATCCAGGTCTCTGCTAAAGCCGAGGGAAGCGGAAGTTGTTCCAAGTGCTTGGCCCCCTGCCACCCACATGGGAGAGCACAGTGGTATTCTGGGCTCTTGGCTTTGGCCTGGCCCAGCCCTGATGAACCAGGGATAGAAAATGGATCTATCATTTTCTTTCTTTCTTCTCTTTTCATCTCTCTCTCTCTGCCTTTTAAGTAAATAACTTTAAGGCATGTCTTTATATTTTCCAAAATGCCTTTATACTTTACAATCAATTTTTAACATTTTCTAATAGTTTTAACATTTTTAACATTTTCTAACAGTTTATCCACACTTTCACAATTAACTCATTTTCAGTAACAAGTTTTTTTAAAATCTAATTTCAATAATAACAATTATTTACGGTTTGAGTTCAATGAATATTTTTCTTTGTTTTTCAAATACAAACGGTCTTCAGAAGTTCTGAAAAATGTGCATCTTTTAATTCCATTCATGCATGAGGTTTTTTTGGAATATTTCCTATAACTCTGGGCAATTTAACTCTGCATCTCTTTCCTTTAACACTCATCTTCACCTTATGCACCCGTAAGTATATGCAACGCTGAACATCTGTGGCCAATGCAGGTAAGTAATCACTGACCAAAGATTTTACTGACATATTAAAAAGATGATAATTCATCAATTTGCTTGAACAATGAAATTCTCAAAATCCAAATATTTAAAAAAAAATCACTATGCTGCTGGCATGGTGACTCAATAGGTCAATCCTTTATCTGCCACCACTGGCATCCTACATGGGCACCAATTCTATTGCTGGCTGCTCCACTTCAGGTCCAGCTTTCTGCTTACAGATGGAGAAAACAGCAGAGGATGGCTCAAGTCCTTTGGACCTTGTAGCCATGTAGAAGACCCAGAAAAGTCTCCTGGTTCCTGGCTTTGGATTGGCTCAGCTCCATTGCAGCATCTTGGGAGTGAACTACTGGGTGGAATATTTTTCTCTGTACTCTTCGTAAATCTGCTCTTCAAATACTATTCATTAATTAATTAAAATGAGAACAATTATTAGGCAATGTGATTTTTATACAACAGGGGACTTACCTGCCACAGAGATTACACCAACATGTCGTCTTCGGCTATTCATTTCTGGACCAAAGAACCAGCTGTTTTTGTGGATAGAGTAGCACTCAATACTACGAAAGGGGTCACCAGATCCACCTCGACCTCCTACACAAAACAGCACACCTAAAGGGAAAATCACAGAGATCAAAACCATACTGCCAATTAAAAAAAAATTAGTACAAAAAATAAGAAGTCAAAATACTGAGAAATGGGAAAAAATGAGTTAATTGGGTGGTATTCAATGTTATATTACTGGAATTTAATCTAGTACTCCTCCCCCTTAATTGACCTTTTCCAAGAACAGGGTACATTGGGAGCCAGTGCCATGACTCAAAGGACTAATCTTCTACCCTATAGTGCCTGGATCCCATATGGGCGCCAGTTTGTATCCTGGCTACTCCACTTGCAGCCCAGCTCTCTGTCTATGGCCTGGGAGAGCAGCAGAGAATGGCCCAAGTCCTTGGGACCCTTCCACTGTGTGGGATGTCTGGAGAAAGCTCCTGGCTCCTGAACAGCTCAGCTCTGCTGCTGCAGCCATATGGGGCATGAACCAGGAGACAGAAGACCTTCTCTGTCTCTCCCTCTCTCAGGAAATCTCCCTTTCAAATACAAATAAATCTTAAAGAAAAAAAGAAAGAGAAACTGAAAAAAAGCATGTCTGCTTGTCTGCTTGTAATATTCCATTAAACAATATCGTACTGCATAATCTCACCCTGCAGAACTACTCACCATAACAAATCACCTCCTAAGCCAGCTTCCTATCAAACACAGTGGATACATACTGTTTTTCTGACCAACTCCTTAGTTTCTTGATTTCTGCAAGACCAAATTTCCTTTAGTCTCTAAATTTTCATGTTTTTCAAGTTCTAATCTATTTGTTGCATATTTTATCATCAACAGGAAAAGTTCATCCCTTTGTTTTAAATTCTTTCAGTGTCATACCTTTGAATCCATATTTCTACCTGAAATTCAACATGTTCCAAAGATTCTCTTTCTTACCTACTTAAAAAAAGCCCTCATCAGTACTATAAAAACCTGTTCTCTTACTGCTTACAAATCTTTTTTGCTTTTTGATTATCAGCAATGTAAACAAACTAAAGGAGCTCTTTTAACAGCCATTACTTATAACAGAAGTTCTCAAAAACTTCACTGAAGGCTGGGACAATGTTTGGACGAATGGTTAAGATGCTGCTTGGGATATACCATGTCCCTTCTGATTCCAGCTACATAAAAATCATTAAAACTTAATACCTCAGTGAATTCCTTTAACCGGATAATAAATGACCACACAAATGATTGACTAGAACTACCTGCAGGTATCTCTCCCAATTAATTCAATATTTTGAGAGAAACAAAGTTGAAAGAGACATTAGAGATCATGCAGTTAGACAGTTTATTAATACTCTGTGGTCTTGAGATGAAGAAATGTGCTCTACACTGCTACCCTTGACAGGATGGAGGTGGGAGAACTATCATGGAGAGACATAGAACCTGAAATAGCTACAGCAAATTTATAGGAAATAATAACAATAATAAAATAAAGCCTCCCACCTCTCAATAATTTAAAAAGTAAGGAATAGGCACTTTTGTACCACTGCTTTTTAAAGATTTATTTATTATTAGAAGTGTACTTTTACAGAGAAGAGAGATAGAAAGATCTTCTATCTCTGGTTCACTTCCCACTAGGTTGCAATGGCTGGGGCTGAGTCACTCCAAAACCAGGAGCCAGGAGCTTTCTTCAGGTCTCCCACATAGGTGCAGAATCCTAAGGCTTTGGGCCATCTTCTGCTGCTTTCCAACGCCACATGCAGGGAGCTGGATTAGAAGCGGAGCAGCCAGGACAGGAGCCTGCACCCACATGGGATGCCAGCACATGAAGGCATCCTGCTTCAGACAGCCTGGCTCTGGCTGTTGTGGCCATTTGGGGAAAGAGAACCAGTCAATGAAAGATCTGTCTTTCCCTCTGTTTCTCTGTAACACTTTCAAGTAAAATAAATAAATCCTAAAAAGTAGTGACAGGAAAAAAGTGTTTATTATCATTTATATTTCATATATGTGCAATTTTTTTCAAAGAATACATTTATTTTTTTTAAGATTTATTTTTATTATTTTTTTATTGGAAAGGCGGATATACAGAGAGGAGAGACAGAGAGGAAGATCTTCCGTCCGATGATTCACTCCACAAGTGAGCGCAATGGCCGATGCTATGCCGATCCGAAGCCAGGAGCCTCTTCTGGGTCTCCCACGTGGGTGCAGGGTCCCAAAGCTTTGGGCCGTCCTCGACTGCCTTCCCGGGCCACAGGCAGGGAGCTGGAAGGGAAGCGGGGCTGCCGGGATAGAACCGGCGCCCATATGGGATCCTGGGCGTGCAAGGCGAGGACCTTAACCACTGCACCACCGTGCCAGGCCCCAAAGAATACTTTCATGGGCGTGCAAGGCGAGGACCTTAACCACTGCGCCACCGTGCCAGGCCCCAAAGAATACTTTCAATCTACAGTTGACTGAATCCCACAAGTGTGAAATTCGCTGATACAAAACCCACTGACAACAAGGGCAAAACTATTGCCTTTTGTACTTGGTAGAGTAGGCTGGCCTACAGAACTCATTACATGAGAACTCTACATCAGGAAGCAGTAAATACATTTAGAGGAAATCTCTATTCCGAGTTTCTCTTCCTGAATTTCTGGATCTCAATTTCTAATTCTCAAACAGATTACTCTGTATACAGAAAAGGGAGTTGGCCAGGAGCTAAGATGCCTGTGTGTCACCTCTGGGTGCCTACGTTCAGTCCCTGGTTTAGGCCAATGCAGGTGCTTGGAGTCAGACAGATGCCTCAAGCCCTATCACACGGGCTCCTGCCTTCTATGTGGAGAAACCTGGGTCACATTCCTGGCTCCTGGCTCCTGGCTCCTGGCTCCTGGCTCCAGGCACCAGGCTCCAGGCTCCTGGCTCCAGGCTTCAGGCTCCAGGCTCCAGGCTCCTGGCTCCAGACTCCAGACTCCAGGCTCCAGCCTGGCTCCTGCCTCAGGACATAAATGAGAAGACTGGAATTATCTCTGCTTCATAAATAAATAAATAAAATCATGTATGTGTATGCATACACACACACAATTTTCTTGTGAAAATATAGTGAAAAATGTGGCAAATAAAAGTGAAACCATAGACTCCTAAAACAGAATAGTTTTAGATTTTTTTTTAATATTTATTTATTTGCAAGGTAGAGTTACAGAGAAGGATAAGAAGAGGCAGAGAGAATCTCCCACTAGCTGGTTCACCACCAAAATGGCCACAACAGACAGGGCTGGACCAGTCCAAAACCAGGAACCACCTGTTTCACCTGGATCCCCCACATAAGTGCAGGGACCCAAGGGGGATGTTCTTTTGATTTGGAAAAATGTAAAAATGTAGGGACAGGCATTTGACCTAACACTTAAGATGCCTCCTGGAACACCTGAGTCCCATTCTGGAGTGCCTACTTCAAGCTAACACACCACACTGAGAGGCAGCTGGTGAAGGCTCAAGGACATTTGTCCGGCATGATTTCCAAGCTCCTGTTTTCTGGTGCATGCCTGGCTATTGCAGACATCTACGGATTGAACCAGTGGGTGGAAGACAATACTCTTTCAACCCTTCATGTCCATTCACAAGATTTTAAAAAAATATTTAATCATGTAATATGTATCAAGTCCCAACACTTAACAGAAATCCAAATCTAAATAATAAATCTACCTGGGTTTAAACTGTTTAAGACACATCAAGGAAGTAAACCCCAATAAAATAAAACCAATTCAAACAAACTGCTAGAAAAGCATAAATAAAACAAGTTAATCCTGTCTATAAGAATTGCGGAAAACCTCAAAGGAAGAGGTGTTTTAGTAGGCTCTTAAGAATGTGTGCGATCTGTTATGGCATTCTAAAACTCTGGCTCATCATTAAAATCATCTAAAACTCCACTGCCAACTGTTGCTTTAAAATAGATATACGCGGTGGTCCAAGTGGTTAGGGTCCTCGCCTTGCACGCCCAGGATCCCATATGGGCGCCGGTTCTATCCCGGCAGCCCCGCTTCCCTTCCAGCTCCCTGCCTGTGGCCCAGGAAAGCAGCTGAGGACGGCCCAAAGCCTTGGGACCCTGCACCCACGTGGGAGACCCAGAAGAGGCTCCTGGCTTCGGATCGGCATAGCATCGGCCATTGCGCTCACTTGTGGAGTGAATCATCGGACGGAAGATCTTCCTCTCTGTCTCTCCTCTCTGTATATCCGCCTTTCCAATAAAAAAATAATAAAAATAAATCTTAAAAAAAATAGATACTAATTCTCTTACAAGTAAATTTGGAAACTAACACTCAAACACAACAAAGATCCTTCCAGCAGAACTGATACAATGAGTAATTTAATTACCGGCAGTATGCTTCCTTGGGGTGGTCCGAATGGAGTATTCAAAGTCAGGCACTGCTCTGCTACTCAAATGAAGGTGGTAATTTCTTGCTTCATCCAATAAATCTCTACATTTTAGATTTTGCTTGACAATCTGTTCTTTTGCCACAACACCCATAAGAAAGTCAACTGGCAATAATGGCAGACGAACCTAAGATCATGAACAGTTGTGATACAAAGTCCTAAGTGGTAATACATCAGTTTATTCCTTTACTTTCACTGCAGTGTTTTTTCTTTTTAAGATACATTTATTTCATAAGGACTTTTAAACACATTAATGAAATTCAATCTGTCAATGCTAAATCAGACAATGTTATGCATATTCACCATCTTTAACTATAGCTTTAGGTTGGGGTGGGCATTTTTTCAGCAGTTGCATCACTGGTTGCAATATCTGTGTCTCATATCAGAGTGCCAGGATCTGATACTGCTCCTGGCTCCTGACTTGGACTCCCTGCTAGTGCAGACCTGGAGAGGCTTCAGTTATGGCTCAAGGAATTGCGTTCCTACCACTGGTGTGTGAAACTTGGATCGGGCTCCCCAGTCCCAGCTGTGGTGTAATCCCAGCGCTGGCCCTACTGTAGGCATTTATGGAGTGGACCAGTAGACAGAAAAGGAGACAGAAGTGCACTATCTACCACACACACACACACACACACACACACACACACACACAGATTTAAGTAGATAAAATAATTGTCTCTATTCAAATTACTCACTTTCCAAAACTGACATAATCACAAAGCCCTTTAGCTGCTAAAGCAAAGCAGCAACCAAAATAAAATTGTTCCACTTTAATCTTTTGGCTTTTTAAGCTAAGTTCGCACATATGGAAATGACATTTTTTTTCTCATAAAAACATGTTTATTTCACATATGAAATAAACATTGTTTCCTACAAAACCATGGTATTAAATGGTCATTTACAAGTGCACTTCAGAAAGTTTATGGGAAAATGGAAGTAAAAGTTCCTTTTCGTTCAACTTTTATTTATTTTAATTTTATTTGAAGCATACTGAGATAAAGATCTTTCATCCCCTGGCTCACTCTCCAGATGCCCACAAAATGTAGGGCTAAGCCAGGTCGCAGCCAGGAGGCAGGAACTGGAGGTGAGCCTTTCAGAGAGGTGGAACACATCCGAGTACCTGAGCCATCTCCTGCTGCTTCTCCAGGATGTGTGTCAGCAAGAAGCTGAACAGGAAACAGAGGAGCTGGGCTCGACCAAACACCCTGAGTGGCACGGCACAACATGCCTACCTGGATAAATTCAAGTCCAAACAATTCTAAAATCCATAGTTCCTTCATAGCATTTCCAATAACTTTTTAAAGACTCTCTAGCACCTAAAGGATGCATTTCCTCCTGCAGTGGAGGCACTCACCCTTCTTCTCTTACACACGCACTGTTTCCTGGCGGATTAAAGGAAGGATGGAGCCAGGTGGTACTGCTCTGAGTTAAAAGCACACGCACAAAAGGGCTTGAGTCTAACCTCTTTCCCCCACTACAATGGCCCACACACCTGTCCACACAATCCCCTTGAATGAATTCTGCCTATCCTAAAACAGGAAAAAAGAACATACAAGATACAGCTGTAAGATAAAGAAACTATGTTCTTGTTAACAAATTTTGCTTTGAAAGTAATTCTGAGATCCAAAAGTATTCTGAACTTTGCATAAATATTGTATATGTGCTCCAAAAAATATTAGTCTCATTAAAATCATACTTAAGCATACTTCACTCATCTACAACTATCCAGACAGAAAAGAGTGATAATTAAAAACGATTTCATTCTGGGGTAGGCACCATGGCATGGTAGGTTAAGCCTCTGCCTGGTATCCCATACAGAAAAGCAGTCTGAGTCCCAGGCGTTTCACTTCTGATCAAGCTCTCTGTTAATACACCTGGGAAAGCAGCAGAAGCTGGCCCAAGTCCTTGGGCCCCTGCAATCACATGGGAAATCTGGAAGAAGCTTCTGACTCTGAGCCAGCTCAGCTCCTGCCATCGTGCCAGCCCCAATAATCCACTTCTGATCTTCCTGCCAGGATAATGTGGCTGGGTGAACAGAAGATTGCTCAAGCATTTGGGCCTCTGCCACTCATGTGGGAGACCTGGATGGAGTTCCAGGCTCCTAGCTTTAGCCTGGCCAACCCCAGCCGCCGTGGCCACTTTAACTTATGTGTGTGTGTATGTGTGCATCTTCCTCTTTCTGTAACTCTGCTTTTCGAATAAACTTTAAAATCTTAAAAAGAAAAAAGTGAGACGGGGAAGAGAGAGGAAAGTGAAAATAAAAGACACAGACTCCAAAGTGTGTATTTACAATGCAGTTATCAAACAAGCACTGTGGGCAATAAAAAACATTAAGATAATAATACAAAAACACTTCTGATTTTCTTTTTAAAAAGTCAAACTCTGATGAGGGGATAAATGGAAAGTGGTGTCTTACACTTCTTCCTAGAATAAATCTACTTGCATTATGCATTAGCAAGCTGTACTTTCATTATCTTATCAACATACTTTTTTAAAATTTAGAAGCCCCATAAATTGATAAATACTATATTCATCTAAAGTTGCTCGGAGCCAGGTTTTGTCAGAATAATACCCATTACTACCACAATCAAAGGAATACTGCAAAGATCCAGGCTATGAAATAGACAAAATTACTAATTCAAATGGGATAAACTGAGACTAACCCCTACGTGGTGTAACAAGAACAGAAAGGAATTAAAGCCATTTTCATAAATGTATCACATCAATGACTTCCATATTCCTTTGAATGATCTCTACTTTTCATATAAATTGCTTCCACATCATTTCATTTCTGCATGCAATTTGATTTCGGCCCATACCTGTGCAAGCGTTTCATCCAACCATTTGGAATGATGCTGAGGATTGGCAAGAAGCCACTTGATGGCAGCACTGTAAACCTGCTTTTCATTCTCAATATTCAGGTCACTAGAGGACAAAAGCTTTTGAAGGTGCTGGGGTGACACACTTACAAAGTCCTCACACTCCACAACTTCAGGAAAGTGTTCACAGGCATACTGATCTGCCATGTCCATTAAGTCCATGCGGTTATGACTTTCTGCAAAGGCTCTGACTGCTAGGCAATTAGACGGATGAAAATGTAACTTCATGTACTCACAACAAGCCCTGGCCACCAGTTCAACCTGCAGAATGCAGGCTGCATATAAGAGAGGCTGGACATTGTCAACAGTCAAAGTGAGCCGGGAAGAATAGACAAACTTTACCAAGTCTTCTATTGTATCACCATCGAAATCTCTGATCTCAATCACCGTCTGCTTGGCTTCAGCCATTTCAGAGAGAAACATGGCTCTGAAATAGGGAATAACACAAGCCAACACCAGTCTGTGACAAGAGATGAGCTTTGAACCAACCTGTTAAAAACAAAAACAAAATAGGACAGTTCAGGCCAGCTACCAAAACCAAGCCATTTCCACCTTTCAAATAACTACTTCTAAAATGTATGGGAGTATTTCAAAGCTCATGGAAAAATATAATTAAAAAATGAATTCTGATGCAAAATTTTTGAAATTCATGCAGTCTTATATACACAGTTTCTATGATGTTCTTAAAGATCCCTCTATACATGGATTTCAAAAAATTTTACACTAAAGTGAACTTTATCTTTTAACTCCATTTCCCATGGACTTTTTGAAGCATCTGTATGAACAAGGAACTGCAATTTTTCTGTACTATCTCATATTTCAGGAGTATTTTATGAATTAATGAGAACAGCAACCTATATCCTTTTGTACTCACTGTATGCAGGCATTATTTTAAATAATTTCCACATCCCAACTCATTTAATAGCCCAATATTCCCAATGAATGGGTATTAGACATTGAATATCCTTTATCTCAAATGCTGGATACTAGAATTATTTCAGATTCCAGAGGTTTCCAAGATTTAACAACATGCACAGAGTTTATTGGCTGAAAGTCCTTAAACCTGAAAGCTCTAAGTCAGAAACAAAATCTTTGTGAGCACTGGAATGATGCTCAAAAGTGGCACACTGGGGGTCAGCCACTTGGCACACTAGCTAAGCTGCCACCTGGGGTAATGTGTGAATGTCTGGTTCAAGTCCTGGCTCTGCTTTCGATTCTAGCTTCCTCCTAACGCACACCGTGGGAGACAGCTCATGATGACTCAAGTGCTTGACTCCCTGCCACCCACGTAGCAGAGCCAGACTGAGGTTCTGGACTCTTGCTTAGGTCTGACCCAGGCATTTTTAGGAAAGGATCAATAGATGGAAGATCTCCTTTTATCGCTTTCTGCCTTTTAAATAAAATGATTTAATAAAAAAAAAAAAAGAAGAAGCTTTTTTTCAAGCTTCAAGATTTGGAAAATTTAGGATTTCCATGTTAGGGATGCTCAAGGTGTATTACTACCTGCAACTGATCAACTGAAAAACTGAAGCACAGCGTAAATAAACTAATATCTAGTATTTACTAAGTTTAACAAAAGTTTCCATTTTCTACTTATTTCAAAAATGATACATTTTATATAATAATGCAGAAATAATCCTGAAATCTCACCACCTTAATGAAAGCTGAAATTGTTTCCAATGGTGTGCCCTTACAAGCAATGTAGTAGTGAAGTTCTCTAATAAAGGCTGCTTCAAGGTTAGCCACAATACAGACATGGCTGCCAATCTGCCTGCTGGGGGCTATTTTTTAAAAACCTTCTTGCAGTTACTTAAACACATGTATTAACTTTTAAAAACACTTTTTTCTATCAAGTTGGGAGAGAAGCAAGACAGGGAGCAAAGGAAGAAGAGAAGTGGAAAGGGAGCAAGGAAGAAAAAGAGGGAAGGGGAAAGGAACAGAAAAAGAGAGGGAGGGAGAGAGGGAAAGAGAAAGCTGGGAAACGGAGGAAGAGAAGAGGGTTAAGGGGAGAGGGAGGACGGAGGAGAGACTGATTTCCCAAATGCCAACAGGCACGGTTGGGCCAGGCCACAGCTGAGGTACTCCAAATTCCATTCAGACCCACTGCACAGCCATTATGGATCCAAGCACCTGAGGTATGACCTGCCACTTCCCAATGTGCACGTTAGCACAAAGCTGGAATCAGAAATCGAGGTGAGAGTCAAACTGGATGTGAGTTGCCAATCAGAGGCTTAGCCCACCCACAGTGCTACAATGCCCATCTTCACAGAGCTTCCTTAGAGTATCTCTGTCAGATCCTGAGTGTTAAGAAACAGCTGCCACTGACTCATGGACCCACTGCTATATGCAAAAGCTGGCACTGGGAGAGGTTCTGATGGAGGAGCCTGGGCAACTCCTCTGGCAGGACACAGACCCAGCAGGTAACCGCAAGAAACATGATAGGAAACAGCCCAGAACAGGCCATGGAAAGTTTCCCACTGGCATACATATGGCATGGGTCGGGGAAAGACCAGGCTGAATCTGTTCACATCATCCTCTGGCAAATCCAAGTATCAGAACAGTGTGGGTCGAGCCGGGTTCGGTTGCAACAAAAACTAATGCACAACATAGAATGCCAAGGTGAGGTTGCCTGTGCCGGATGTGACCACAGCACCCAACCAGCACACGTGAGAACCAGGAAGGGAGAGGGCAGAACCGGCAGGGGAATAAGGGGTGGTTCCTTTGCTGGACAGCTACTCCCAATGGAGAGCATGAGCTGGGATGGGGCAGACCAGACTAAGCAGGCCTACACCTGTGCACCTCATGTGGACAAGAACAGGGAAAAGCCAGGCTGAGCTGATTATTCCTACTGGTACAAACAAAATTAGAGAGGGTGAGGGTTGTTTGGGCTTAGTCACAGCATCAGCTGCAAGAAGCTGGCACTGGGGACTAGTTCTGTCAAGTCAAACCACAGAACTACCTGGAGAGTGCATAATCCGTGAGTGGGAGAGGCCTGGGAAGGAAATAGTGGGCTCCTCCCTCTTGGTTACCACTTCCATGGGAGGGCACGAAACCAGGACAGGGGCTGGGGTGGAATGGGGTGTGGGACAGACTGGACTACTGTTACACATACTGGCAAACCAGGGTAGGGGACGGGCCTGGTGGGGCTTATTGCGGGTCGCTGCAACTAGGCTGCAGCTCCCACTGGTTTATGCAAGGGCCGAGTATGTGCTGGGCAGAACCAGGCTGGACTGCAACACCCATTGGTTCCAGTGGAAGTCGGGAGTGAAAACAGAACCAACCCAGCGATTGCAACCACCAGCTGATCAGGGCCATGGACTGCGCCGGGCCCTGTACTTGCTAGTACATACAAGAATCTGGTCTGAGCACACCTCAGACAAAGTTTCTTTGGAGATTTCCCCAATTGAAATGCTGGACTCAGAACCCTAACCAAGAAAAGAGAGAAGACAGAACAGGTCAATCAACCATCTCAGCTATATGTCAGCAGCAAAATACAGGGCAAACTCTATGTGAATCAGTGGATTCTTCAAAGACTTCATAGTGTTTGGAGTGGCAAGATTGGCAGCAATTCATAACTGTTGAACTATCAGAACCACTTGAGCAAGAACCTTGCCAAATACTCTACATCCAGGACCTGGGTTGGGTGGGAAACTGGGTGGGCCTTCTCCCTTAATACCCCCCTTTTAAACATGAAGGAAACAATATGGAAATGATAGTCTTACCCACTTTCCTATAGCCCTTGAACCTTTTTACCCCAAATCACCATGTAAAGATTGTAAAAAATATAAAAATTTTTAAAAAAGCTGCCAGTTTGATGAGTAGAACTATTTCATTGTGTGGTTTTTTTTTTTTGCTTTTTTTTTTTTTTGGTATAATCTGGGGTACAGGTCTTTGGTGTACTATGGATTTTTCTGGCTTATATGTAAGAACTGCCGAATCATTTAGAATATTAAATATGTGTCATGCATACTTCAAATTTCCTTTTTCTTTTACAGTTTTTCTTCCCCCATACAGAATTTTATGTAATTAATCTTTGATTCCTGGCTTAGGTAAATTGCTTAAAATAATTATTGCAAGATTCAATAAATATTTACTTTTCATATTTATTGACTACTTTAATAATTTTATGCTTTATATTTTCTTTTTTATATAGTAGTAATCAAATTTTCCAGTTACTTTAAAATTTGATTACATAATAAGAGAATTTTAATGTGAAAACTTGACAGAGATGAATGACTTTGCTTATAAATGGCTCTCGCACAGTATTTCACAAATGTAGAAGAAGAACGGCTATCACTTACTTCAGCGAGCACAGATGATCATTTCCGTCTGTTGCATCATATTAAATTTAGCAGAACTCACAAGGCAGGATTTAGATTCTACTGAGACTCAAGTTATAATGTAGACTACAGCATAAAGCTTGGCATTTTTTCAAACTCATTTCAGCCCTAAAATGGGATCTGAATTCTGATATTAAGCATCATGAACATAGCCTAAAAATGTCCTTTCAAAAATCTTTTCCGTAGTCTACCACTAGGATTCAGTTTCTATGAGTATTTGTAAAATGTATATTATAAACTTGCTCAGTCAAGTAACTTGCCAACACTCTAACACATGACAGTACTATGGAATGGGACTCTACAATTTCCATATTGACTTCTCCATCCAAGCTGTACAAACTAATGGCTAGCAAGTTAGTTTCACCATGCTTTTAATAAAACTCTGTACCTCTAAAACTATTTTACCTTCTCAGTTCAAGTAAACTAAACTGTGACATACACAGTCCCATAAAATATCCTTCTTGGACCCCTTCCCATTGCATATTAACCAGGGGATTGGGTCTATGTAAAAGGTCTACCCCAAAGCCACTCTAACTCCAGCCCAGCTGTGGTGGACCTTAATTTGGCCCTTCCAACTAGTGCCCATGCACTAGGTGCCAAGCTGTTAGGCTCTCCCTCCTGGATGCACTTCTCCAGGTTAAAGCTCACTGGATCCTGACGACAACCAAAGAGAGGACCCAAAGAGTTGGTGGAAACCACAAGCCCTGACCCCTCACCCCCCTCCTGCTTCTCACTGCCATTCCAGAGGATTCTGAAGAAGACATGTCTGCTCACAAAACTATGAGACACTCACAATGTCTGATCCTGGACGATCTTATGATCTTGTCCTGACCCTTCCTAAAAGCTGCCCTCGTTCCTATCTGGACACAACAAGTGCTTCATTTGGCTGAGGCTGACTTTGTTGATTACACTGCTGGGTGCCTGTTTAAGCTCTACTGATTTGAAAAATGATTCTCATGTTTTTTTCTGACTGTCCCCTCCTGTCCTGTCCCCATGCAGAGTTTACTGACTGCATGTCACCCAGCACATATACTTGATCTCATTTCCTCACTTCTAAGTCAGTCAGTCTCTCTCTCTCTCTCTCTCTCTCTCTCTCTCTCTCTCACACACACACACACACACACACACAGAGTTGGAGGAAGGGTAGAGCTCTTTAATCTGATAGTCTACTTCTCAAATCCCTGTAACATTTGGGGATAGGCCAGACTGAAGTCAGGAGAAGGTCTCCCACACAGTTGGCAAGGGACCCAAGAATAGAGCCATTATCTGCTCCCAACCAGTCAGCTGGGAAGTCAGACACGGGCTCCCAAGCAGGGGCTTAAACCACTGTGCCACAGGCCTGGACCCAGGACACCTTCATGTCTTAAATGCAGATTCAAGTTCTCAAGTATATCTCTTGTCTGTGCTATAAATAATCTGAATGTATCTCCATGAATGGATTCATGCTTTACACCAAGGCCAGAGGGAACGAACTTAAGCCTTTTTCACCCTTCTGCCACATTAGGACCTCACTGTCCTGTGGGAACAAGTCTCTAAGAAAAAAAAAAAAAAAGACAAAAAAACAGAGGAGCAGTTTCAAAAAACTCAGGCCAGGCCAATAATGTAAACGAGATGCACTTAGTGGTGATATCAAGAAGATGTACAGGCACTTCTCACTCTCTAACCCCTATTCACTTCCTCAAGTAAATTAGCCATGAACTCTCATGAGAACAATGACATCCCCTCAGACTCCGTAACGCATGAGTAACAAGCATTTTTGTAAACGCTTATTTTATTCATCTACAACATAAACTTAAGCAATGAGTATAATATTCCTGCAGGACAAATTTGCTCTGCCCACTCTCCAATTTGCTGCCCTTAAGAAGCTAAGCCATATGTGGTTTTTAGGGCTGCCACTGGATATGCTTGGAAAACACTGTCACTAGCAAGCATAATGGTACATACACGAGCTTTGCTTCTCCCTGTCATGACAGCAAGCTAGTATGTGAGGACACGTCACAAAGCTCATGAATTCAGAGATAAGGTTACATTGATGGAAACGAATTTTGAAATCTGGCCAGCTTTTTCATAATACATATTTCCCATGATTTAAAAAGACGTATCCTCGTATATGAAGCATTTCCAATCACCTTTCAGACGTACTAGGTCCTTTCTTGGCACTTCCATAAAAAATAACAACAGCAACCATGAAATTCTGTTCCAATTAGCTGTGTCTGGGCGGATCTCTGGCTAAACTTCAATGTCTCTCACAGCAAGTACAGTTATGTTATTTACATTTGTACTCTTTGTGTACTAGCTAAGACCTTGGTGAGTATTCCTAAATGAATTGTTTGCTATTTCTACAATAGGACCTCATTACAGAATTTAAAAATGGGCTGGTGCTGGTGCTATGGCACACTGCTGTGTGCAGTGTGGCATCAGCATCCTATATGGGAGTTCTGGCTATTCCACTTCTGCCCAGCTCTCCTTGCTACTATGCCTGGCAGAGCAACACAGGGCGGCCCAAGTGCTTGGACCCCTACACTCAGATTCCAGCTCCTGGCTTTGGGGGGCATCTGGGGAGTGATCCAGCAAATGGAAGATCGTTGTCTTTCCCCCCCTCTCTGTAATCCTGCCTTTCGAATAAAAACAAATAAATCTTTTAAAAAATAGAAAACAAAAATAGACTTATCACCTTATAATACTAGTAGTAAAATAAATTTTGTGATAAACATCTTTTGAACTCACCTAAAGAGCTGTTGGGCATGGTGGTTAGGATGCCCACACCTCTCATCAGAGCACCTGGATAAGACACCTCCTTCTGACTCTGAGCCCAGCTTCCAGCTAGCCTGGCCTCTGGGATGCAGCTGTGACAGCTTGAGTGACTGGGCTCCTGCCGCCCGTACAGAAGACTAGGACTGAGAGCAGCTCCAAGCTTTGGCCTTACCCCCGAAGCTGTTGAAGGCACTTGGGGAATAGACCACTGAACAGGGATTCTCTGTCTTTCCAGTGATTAAATTCTTGTCTTGCATCCACCAGGATTGCACAATGGTGCTAATTCATATCCTGGCTGCTCCACTTCCCTTCCAGATCCCTGCTTGTGGCCTGGGAAAGCAACTGAGGACGGCTCAAAGTCTTTTGACCCTGTATCCACACAGGAGGCTTGGAAGAAAACTCCTGGCTCCTGGCTTCAGATTGGCTCAGCTCCAGCTGCTGCAGTCACTTGGGGAGTGAATCAGCAGAAAGAAAATCTCTCTGTGTCTCTCTTTCTCTCTGTATATTTGTCTTTCCAATAAATAAAATAAAACAAATCTTTAAAAAAAAGGATTTAATTGTTCCTTTAAAAAAAAAACCTAAAAGTTGAAGAAACACTAAACCAGAATTCAAAAACCAGCAGAGCATTTAGCCTTACATTCAAGCCGCTGATTGGCACACCTGTGTCCCAGAGCCTCTGGGTTCAACCCTGACTGGGGCTCCTGGCTCCAGCTCCCTGTGAATGTGAACTGGGAGGCAGTGCTGATGGCTCAGCAGCTGGTCTAGTTTCTGGTTTGGCTGCAGACTTCAGTCCCAACTGCACACCACTGCAGGCATTTGGGAAGTGAAGCATAAGATGAAAACTTTCTATTTCTCATTTTCTCTTAAAACAAAATTCGTTTAAATTTTAAAAAATTAAGAAACAAATAGTCACAAATATGGTAAAGGAATAAATTAATTCTTTCTAAAGAATAGGAACAGACTAACAAAGAGCTATCTGATACTCTTGGAATAATATATATAATGATATTAGTGGCTGTTATTATTTAATATACACCATGCAGTGGATGCTAAACATGTGCTAAGTCAATCACACTTTACATCATTATCTCATTTACCCTTCACACAAACAACCATCATCTTCATTTCACAGGTCAGAAAATAAAAATCATGCTCAATTTCTTTAAACTAGCCCCGATGGAACAATCTCATTCCTACACAGCTTACAACATGGTAAACTGAATCCTCCCACAAAGATTCTCCTACAGTGTTCATTCCAACCCACTGCTGACACTACCCCAAAACAGTTGTAAGTCTGCTTATTACTTCACCGTCATGGGTTTATCTTTATTTTTCACTAAAGAAGTTCTACAGAATTTTTTGGTAGCTTGTAAAATTACTCTAAAATTCCATTTAAAACTTTACAAAATTTTAGAAATATTTAGAAATATTTATTTAAGTATCTTCCATGCAGTCAGTGGTTTGCTGAACTGATAATTAAATTTAAATAACCTACATTACATTATTTGGAAATATTTATTTATTTATTTTTCTTGGAAAATCAGATTCACAGAGAGAAAGAGAGACAGAGAGAAAAGACGTTCCATCTGCTGGTTTACTCCCCAAGTGGCTGCAATGGCCAGAGCTGATCCTAAGCCAGGAGCCAGGAGCCTCCACCAGGACTCCCACGTAGCTGCAGGGTTTCAAGGCCTTGGGCTGTCCTCAACTGCTTTTCCAGGCCACAAGCAGGGAGTTGGATGGGAAGCAGAGCCAACAATACAAACCGACACTCATATGGGATCCCGGTGCACGCAAGGTGAGACCTTTAACCACCAGACTATTGTGCCAGGCCCTACATTACATTTACCTTTACTTATTACACTAAATTTCACACAAGGGTTGAAAACCAGAATGAGAGCATGCATGTAAACATAATATACTACACAGATCAAAAAGCCCCCACGTTCTCCTTTATTAACATCTGCTTGTGGCTAAATTTCACACAGAGATAAATCTTGTAGAATTTTTTTTTGTCAATATTTTAGGAAGCAAATATTTAAGGCCACTTAAAATTCAAGGAAAATAACTATTGATTGATTATCCACCATGTAATACTGCACTACTAGACATTCCAGGCCTGAAATTCCTTCCATTTAAGGATTTTTTAGTATTCCCAGATACTGCTATCAGACATAGATGGCAAAATCTAAGATCTCTACGTGGCAAGTCTTATGTGGAAAATGTTGCATGGATGTGTATGAATCTCAAGAAAGAACTGTTCGAAGAGTAGGAAAGTACTTTAAACATGCAATGGAACATACATTCTTTCACAATGCTTTATTACTCTTCTAATCTTCAAACCTGTCTTTTGTAGCAGAACAATTTAATATTACAGAACACAGACTTAAAGTTCACTAATGACTTTTTCATCATATCTGAACAAACTGTCTCCCTATCAGGTAATATAAACAATCTGGCTTAAGAAATGACAGTGGAGCCAGCATTGTCACAAAACAAGTAAATACTGGCATTCTATATGGATAACAGTTTATGTCCATGCTCCGTGTCCATCCCAGCTCCCTGCTAGCTAATGCCCTGAGAAAAGCAGCGTCCAGTGGTCTGGGTGTTGGGTCCTAGCAGCCACATGGCAGACCTGGATGAAACTTCTGGCTCCTGGCTTCAGCCCTGGCCCAGTGCTGGCAATTGCAGCCATCTACGGATTGAACCAGCTGATCAAAGGTTCTCTGTCTCTGTCTCTGTCTCTCTCTCTCTCTCTCTGTAACCCTCACTTTCTAAAGAAATAGATACATCTTTAAAAAAGAGAGGAAGGAAGGATAGTGATGATTTTAGAGACTAAGTTACCAAAACTGGGACACCAGTGAGTATGCAACCAGGAATTCCTGATTTTTTAGGCTGTGACAAGGAAATACATCAAGACTTTAACTCACAAGTTACAAATTTATCTGGTTAATGGTAATAAGTTAACTAATCATGCCTATTTGTTGTTCTGTAGTTGTTTCTATAATTCTAGAATTCTTAAATAAGGAACTATGTCAACATCAAATTAGTAACTTTATCTTAGTTAACCTTTCTTCATTTCATCTTCAGTATGCCTCTTTCCCTTCAATAAAACAGGATTCGGAATAAGACCACTGTGACCATAACAAACACATAAATCACCAAAAATTATACAGAAACCCTCACTGTTCACAGTAATCAGAAGCTGGGGGAAAAGTAAGCATAGTCTAACCTTTAGTGTGACATCACAGAGTTCTCCATTTTCATAAAATCGAAGAAGCGAGCCATGAAAATCTTTCCAAGCTTCATTCGCTTCAAAGATAAAGGAGTCTTCTCCCTCGCCATCGTTCAGTGAGGATCTGTTCTTCGTTTGCTGGTGCTGCTGCCTTTTGCCCTTTGTGAAGTGACTCCTCGCTTGTTTTGCATTCACAGATTCTGAAGCCATTTGCAACACTCTTTTTAAATGCGCTTCTCTCAGACATCACATGGGTTATTTCTTAGCAGTTGGGGAGAAGGCAGCCACTAAATTTCAGGCATTTTTAAAACCATGCGTAACTGTCACTGTACAATTTGCTGAGATTGAAAAGAACACAACACACGTGAAAACAAACCAGTAGAAACATTAAACCCTACTACTAAAGACTACAAGCATAATTACCATATTGTTTATTAAATAAAAGCTTATGATTGAACACTGAAATTTTCATGCTAAATATCACATAATCCAAACTGATTATTGTACCTTACTAAAGGAGTCTTAAATTCTACTATGAAAACAACTCAACAATACCTGAGATATAGAATATTTAATTTTTTTGGAAACAGCGCTCTGAACCGCAAATCCTGCTTAGAGACTTTATCCAGCTATGCAAGGCAAAAACTGAGGGCTATTTTAATTGAATTACATTATCCTAGATTATAGAGTTACATCACAGTGCCATCACTTAGGAACTTAGCAAATGACAACCTGCTTAAATCTGTTTTCTCAACCATGTAATGGATATCACTAACAGGAATATTTTGAGGATTACACTGAGAAAAATTACACTGCCTGGCATAGAATTGCTCAACTGGTATGAAGACCTCATTTTACTTTTATTTTCACAGAGTTTATTAGTATTTACATGCAAAACCAAAGTTACTTTCATTCTCAAAGTGTATCTGATGAACATCTACATCATCAATTCTGTGTTACAAATATACCTGGAAGAGCCCAGCACTGCGGCATACCAGGTAAAGCCTTTGCCGGCATTCCATGCAAATCCTGGCTCCTGTCCTAGCTGTTCCATTCCAGCTCCTTGCCAATGGCCTCAGAAAAGCAAAGATGGCCCAAGGATCTAAGCTCCTGTCACCAGCTTGGAGTCCCTAAAGAAGATCCAGGTTGTTGCAGCCATTTGGGAAATGAATGAGTAGATGGAAGATTTCTCTTTCAAATAAATCTTTTGCAAAAAACAAAATACATATGTGTATATATATATATATATACTTAAATGTATGTGTACATGTATATATGCATGCATATAAGTATGGAAATATACATACGTATAGTTTAGACTGGAACAATTTTAAATAAAAACATCTATTCCATCATTTATACACATATGATATTTTTAAGGCTTCACTGATATTTTCAACTATCAAAAGGAATACCTATCAATCTTATGTAAAGAATTACATAAAATGTAATAATGGATTTGTAAGTACTTATGAAATTACAAGTCATTTTGCAAATATTTCCATTAGTATAGGATGCTATGCTTATTAAGCAACTTCAGAAAATTATATATATCTTAGCCAGAAAGCTAACTGAATTAGGGTCTGTATGGTTAATCCCACCATTTCCAGCTTTTGATAGGATTCAAAATGGTTAATTTAAGACTACAAATTGGGGCGGCACAGTGGCTCCTCTTCCACCTGTAGGTCTCAGCACTCCACATGGGTGCCAGTTCTTGTCTCAGCTGCTCCACTTCCCATCAGCTCCCTGCTTGTGGTCTTGGAAAGCAGTGAAACATGGCCCAAAGTCTTGGGACTCTACCCACATAGGAGAGACCCTGAGGGGACTCCTGGCTCCTGGCTTTAGATTGTCTCAACTCCAGCTGTTGCAGCCATTTGGGAAGTGAACCAGGAGATGGAAGATCGTTGTCTCTGTCTGTCTCTGCTCTGTAAAATTTAACTTTCCATTAAAAATAAAAATCTTAAAAAACATTACATATAATGGTTATCAGTATCTTCTTTAAAATTTCTGTGGTAGAAACACGCAACACTAAACACCAACAAGCCAGATCTTCAAATCCCCTGTACACAGGAGTGGCTTATGACTTGTTTTTTAACCACTAGAACACCACAAGGCAATGAAGCACCACTCTCGTAATGACTCTGCACAACACTGCATGAACACAACAGAAAAAGTGACTGAAGGTGCAGATTTTGAAGCACAGATTACCATGGAGAAGAGAACTACACGTAGAGTCCCACAACCTGAAGGAGGCTGCCACCTTATACTCAGCAAAAAGCAAGGGCTCTTAGCCCTATAAGGGTACTTTAGAAAATCTGTGGAAAATAAAGTTTAAAAATTTAAGTTTACTTTGCTGCAAAAATTTTGGCATCATGTATTTTTCATGAACTTTTTCAAGTAATTTAATTCAGCTACAAAGAAACAAAATTGTACCACTAATTCAAGTGGAAGCAGATTTCCCCATAATTGAACCGCAACATAAGAATATAACCGGTCAACATCCAGAATGCTGCCTTGTGAGATCCTAAGCAAAACACACAACTACGCTGTGCCCAGAATCCTGACCCACAGAAAATGTGAGATAATATATTTCTGTATTTTTTCTTAGTTTATTCATTTTAGACACAAAGAAACAGCAAAGAGGCCTCCCAGCTGCTGGTGGGTCTCAGGAAGGGATGTCTCATGCCTGGATCCCAGATGCCAGCCACCATGTGCACGTGATGAGCTGTCCCCGGGACTGCCTGGGCTCTAGGGGCTGCTCCTTTCATGGTGAGTACACCAAGGGGGGAGGTCTCCGTGACTGGGCAGGTCTGGGGCCCACCTGCCACCCTCATTGGGCGGTGAATGGGACTGGGGAGGGACGCGACCTTGGGCCTGGGAATTTAAACTTCCAGCAGCCTCCCGGCTGCTGGTGGGTCTCAGGACGGAGCGTCTCATGCCTGGAACCACACACCAGCCACGGAATGCCAAGGTGAGGTTGCCTGTACAAATGTGACCACAGCACCCATCCAGCACACGTGAGAACCAGGAAGGGAGGGGGCAGAATTGGCAGGGGAATAAGGGGTGGTTCCTTTGCTGGACAGCTACTCCCAATGGAGAGCATGAGCTGGGATGGGGCAGACCAGACTAAGCAGGCCTACAACACCTGTGCGCCTCATGTGGACTAGATCAGGGAAAAGCCAGGCTGAGCTGATTATTCCTACTGGTACAAACAAAATTAGAGTGGATGAGGGTTGTTTGGGCTTAGTCACAGCATCAGCTGCAAGAAGCTGGCACTGGGGACTAGTTCTGTCAAGTCAAACCACAGAACTACCTGGAGAGTGCATAATCCAGGAGTGGGAGTGGCCTAGAAGGGAAATAGTGGATTCATACCTCTTGGGTTACCATTCCCACGGGAGGGCACGAAAACCAGGACAGGGGCTGGGGTGGGATGGGGTGTGGGACAGACTGGACTACTGCTACACATACTGGCAAACCAGGGTAGGGGACGGGCCTGGTGGGAGGTTATTGCGGGTCGCTTCAACTAGGCTGCAGCTCCCACTGGTTTATGCAAGGGCCGAGTATGTGCTGGGCAGAACCAGGCTGGACTGCAACACCTATTGGTTCCAGTGGAAGTCGGGAGTGAAAACAGAACCAACCCAGCGATTGCAACCACCAGCTGATCAGGGCCATGGACTGTGCCGGGCCCTGTATTTGCTAGTACATACAAGAATCTGGTCTGAGCACACCTCAGACAAAGTTTCTTTGGAGATTTCCCCAATTGAAATGCTGGACTCAGAACCCTAACCAAGAAAAGAGAGAAGACAGAACAGGTCAATCAACCATCTCAGCTATATGTCGGCAGCAAAATACGGGGCAAACGGAGACTCTATGATGCACTATGTCAATCAGTGGATTCTTCAAAGACTTCATAGTGCTTGGAGTGGCAAGATTGGCAGCAATTCATAACTGGTGAACTATCAGAACCACTTGAGCAAGAACCTTGGAGCATACCCTACATCCGGGACCTGGGTTGGGTGGGAAACTGGGTGGGCCTTCTCCCTTAATACCCCCCTTTTAAACATGAAGGAAACAATATGGAAATAATAGTCTTACCCACTTTCCTATAGCCCTTGAACCTTTTTACCCTAATTAACCATGTAAAAATTGTAAAAAAAATATAATTAAAAAAAAGAGAGAGAGAAAAGAAGAAAGGAAGAAAGGAAAGAAAGGAAAGAAAGGAAAGAAAGGAAGAAAGGAAGAAAGAAAGAAAGAAAGAAAGAGCAAAGAGAAAGGTGGCCAGCACTCCCCTCTGCTGGCTTACTTCCCAAATGGCTACAAAGGCTAGTGCCAAGGTGGGAAGCGGGGAAATCAAGCCAGGTCTCTCGCTTGCTTAGGCAGCACATATACAAACCAGGCCTCTCCTAAGGAAGTCATCAGACGAGAAAAAGGAACCACAGGAATAATACAGGAAAAGAGCAAGTCCAGTTATCCCTAACTGCATTTGATATGACCCATTAGATACAGGAACCAAAAAACATCAAGATTACTGGCACTGGTTAGAGTTTAGGAAAGTTAAAGACTATAAATTCAACACAACAAAAAATCAACAGCCTTACTACACATATACAATGCCATTGTGAAAAAGAGCTTGTTACATCAGTCACAACAGCTACAAAAAAACTAAATACTTGGATAAATTTAACCAAGAATGTGAGAAATCTCTACAATGCAAATTACAAAACATCAAGGAAAGAAACAGAAGAGAAAAATGGAAAAATCTCCCATGTTCATGATTAGAATATCATCAAAATGTCTATATTATCCAAAATTTAGATTCAATGCAATCCCAATCAAAATATGAACATATTTTTCTGATATAGAAAGAAAAGACCTTGAACAACCAAAGCAATTCTATACAGTAAATATAAAGCTAGAGGCAGCACAATACCAGATTTCAAGATACATTACAGTTATATTGAAAACAACAGTATTGAAATTAGAACAGACATGTCCATCAATGGAACTGATGGAAGACCCAAGAAGTAACCCACACATCTACAATCAACTGACAAATGGGGTAAAATCATACTTGGGGGCCTGGAACTATGGCTTAGTGGTTAAATCCTCACCTTGCATGGTTGGGATCCCATATGGGCATCGGTTCTAATCCCAACTGCTCCACTTCCCATCCAGCTCCCTGCTTGTGGCCTGAGAAAGCAGTTGAGGACAGCCCAAAGCCTTGGAACCCTACCCTACATCTGCATCGGAAACGTGGAAGAAACTCCTGTCTCCTGGCTTCAGATTGGCTCAGCTCCAGCCATTGTGGTCACTTGTGGAGTGAACCGTGGATGGAAAATCTTTCTCTCTGTCTCTCTGTATATCTGCCTTTCCAATAAAAATAAATAAATCTTTAAAATCATTACTTGCAGAAAGGACAGATTCTTCAACAAATGGTGTTGAGATCTCCCTCTTAATGGTCTGGGAAAGTAGCAGAGGACAGCCGAAGTTGTTGGACTCGGGCACCCATGTGGGATATCTGAAAGAAGTTCACCAGCTATCAGGAAAATGAAATAAAAAAACCAAAATGAGGTATTGTTGTTCCACTTAGAATGGCTATTATCCAAAAATAAAAAAAAAAGATTAAAAAAAAATAACAAATGCTGACAAGGCTGTACAGAAAAAAATGGTGCAAAAAGTTTCCCCAACACACTTCGGTGGGAATACAAACTAGTACAACCATTTCTGAAAACAGTATGAAGAGTCCTCAGGAAAACTAAGACTAAAATCCATATGGCCCAGGTATCCTACTCCTGGGAAGATTTCCATTGAAAATGAAATCAGCATATGAAAGACATACCTGCAATCCCAATTTTATAGATGCTCAATTTACAATAGCTAAGATATAGACTCACCTAGAGGAAAGATATCTATCAACTGCTGACTGTATAAAGAAAATATGGCCTATACATACAAAGGGATATTACTCAGGTATTAAAAAAGAATGAAACCCTAAATTTTATTAAGATTTATTTATTTGAATGTCAGAAATATGGAAAGAGAGGGAGTTGGAGAGAGAATGAGATGGACAAAGAGATTGTCCATCAAAGGGTCACTTCACAAATGACTGCAACAGCCTGGGGCTGGGCTAGGTGGAAGGCAGGAGCTTCCTCCATGTCTTCCACACAGGTGGCAGGGGTCCAAACATCCAGGCTAACTTCTGAGGCTTTCCCAGGCCATGAGCAGGGAGAATGATTGCAAGTGGAGCAGCTGGGACAGAAATTAGCACACTGGTTGCTGGCATCACAGATGGTAATTTTACATGCTAAGCCACAAAGCTGGCCTCTGAAACCCTAAGATTTGCAACAAAAATACATGCAACTGGATTCATTATGCTAAGTGAAGTGCACCAGACCCAGAAAGATAAATATCACATTTTCTGTTTTCAGTGGGAGTTAATGCATAGGGTAAATATAAAAATTGTATGGATGTCATATCAGTTGGCATTTAATATAAATATTGCTTCACTAACTCCTATGATATATGTGACACTATACTCTTTCCAACATTAAAAAAGAAAGAAAAGAAATGGAGAGGGACAAATAATGAGGACTCTTCTCATTTAAGTGAGGTTTTGTTCTTAATTTTGGTTAGCCATGAGTGTGCTCAGAGGACAAAACATCCATTTATCTGCACATTTATGTATACTTCTTTGTATGTATACTGTACTTACACAATTGTTAAAAAAATTATGGATCTTCATAAAAGCAATATCATTCCAATGGGTAAAATTTTAGCTGAAATCCCCTATCATAATTTAAAAGACTTCGGTTACTAAAGTGAAGTATTCTGTTGCATAAAAAACAAAATCCAAGATGTAATATACTTGTTAGTTTATTTGAAATACAGAAATAGAGAAACCAGAGAAGCACTGGTTCACCCCAAATGCCCGCAACAGCCACAGCTGGGCTGGGCTCAAGCCAGGAGCCTGGAAATCCAGCTGGGTCTCCCATACGGGTGGCAAGGACCCAACAGTTTCTACCTTCATCTGCTGCCTCTAACGGTGCCTAGCAGCACAAGCTGGAATCAGAAATTTAGCCAGGACTTTAACTCAGGCACCATGATATGGGATATGGCGGCTGGGGTGGGAATGAGCGGGTCCCAAGCAGCATCTTAACAGTTTTTGCCTAAAGCCCACCCATAGTAACTTAAATTTTAAATCTACAGTATTCTGCAAACTCCGTCCTCTCTAATTGATGGCTGATATCTCCAGACTTCTCAGAATATTCCTGAAAAGGCCAAATCTAGGGAACCATATGTATGTTCCTTTATACCCAAATTCCCAAGTACTGGTTCAAAATGGTGAACTTTGAAAAGCATTCAAGCGGCAAACAAAACAAAACAAACTCGAACAATCACTATCAAAGGAAAAATGAGACTCAAGGACAAAGATAGCATTAATCCAACAGACTGATTCATTCCAAAGTTTGCCATGCATTGTTTGATCCACCTCCATCTCTCCAGGCCTTGTGAATGCTACTGGTCACAGATCCAGCAAGGGAAGCCACCTTTACAATCAGACCGGCCATCAGCCTATCACCACACACAAAAAAAATAAAGCTGACTTCCAAGCCCTGAGATAGAACTCAAACTTAGAACTATACTCTAGTGCTGAAATTTAAAAAATGAAAATGAGACTTATTTCAAATTTAAATTATAAATTCTAATATAATCTACATAAGCAAATAACTTCCAATAAATTACACACACCTGTATTATTTCCTAACAAGTAATAATGAAAGTAAAAAAAAATCACTTGAGATTTAATGTAGGGGTCACATGATGGCACAACTGGCTTATCCTGTTTGCAAGTGCCAGCATCCCATATGGGCACCGGTTCGTGTCCCAGCTGCTCCACTTCTGATGCAGCTCCTTACTTGCAGCCTGGGAAAGCAGCAGAGGATGGCCTTTGGCCTTGGGACACGTACCAGAGAGTCCGGAGAAAGACCTGGGAGGAGACCAAGGAAGCTCCTGGCTCCTGGCTTCAGGGTGGCAGCGTTTTGGGAAGTGGACCAGTAGATACAAGATCTTTCTCTCTGTCTTTCCTTCTTTCTGTAAATCTGACTTTCAAATAAAAATAATTCTTTAATAAAACAAAAAAAAATTTAATAGAACTTTATACTCTGTGATAGGAGATAAAGCAGACGTATGATGTAAACATGATCTAGTTTGAAAAGCACTTGATTTTCTTTCACACTTGGTGTTTTGTCCAGAATAAAAGGTCAAAATCTTACAATATAACAACTTTCAGCATTTTAAATGATATTCAGACATCCTGGAAGATACAGTGCCATTCTCTACCACGCACTCTACTGTCCATCAAAGCTGTGAGAAGCAGACAGTATCTAGCTAACAACAGATCAGACACCTGGCCCAGCAGCTAAAGTATTTCAAAACCCACACACTAATCTAAGAGCTCCAGTCCCCACTCCACTTCCAATTCAATCCTGCTTCCTGCTAACACATACCCTGAGAGACAACAAGAGGAAATTCATTTACCGGAGTCCCTGGGAGACCTCAATGGTGTACCAGTTCCTGGCTTCAGCCTGGCTTACTCCTGGTTATTGCAGGAATTTGGGTAGCAAAAAATAAATAAGTAAATAAGCAAACAAACAGAAAGGAAGAAAGATGACTTTCTCCTTGTAGCTGTGTATTTCACACAAATAAAATACTTGGTGCCAGTGTAGTGATATTGCAAACAAATCTGCTATCTGTAGTGCTGGTCTCCCATATGGAATCTGGTTCAAATACTGGCTGTTCCACTTCTCATCCAGCTCCCTGCTAACGGCCTGGGAAACCAGCAGAAGACGGTCCAAGGGCTTGGGCTCCTGCACCCATGCTGGAGGCCTGGAAGAAACTCCTGGCTCCTGGCTTTGGACGGGCCCAACTTTGGCTGTTGTGGTCATCTGGGGGAGTGAACCAGTGGATGCAAGATCTCTCTTGGTCTCTCCCACTCCTCTCTGCATAACTCTTTCAAGTTGGATAACTGGTGCCAGCACTTGACTCTAGCTTGCTGTAGATAGACTCTACAAGTTAAGGTGCTAGGGTGCAAATGACTGAGTTCTAACAACCTACATTGCAGACTGGATTTCATTCCTGAATCTGGCTTCAGCCTTCCCTCCTGTCTCCCTAGGGCATTTGTGTGGTAAGTCAGTGGAGGGCAGCTTTTGCTCTCTCTCCTTCAAAATAAATACATAAAATTTTTTTAAAAAGTAAAATGGTGTCAGTTTCTATAGCTAATATCTGACATCTGATATCACAGAAGACAGTGCCAATTTTTAAACTTAAGTGCCAAATTTTTTAAATACAGAAGCTATTTGAAATTAAGGTGTTAAACATATTTCCATAATTTTTCAATGATACTAAGCTTCAGTTTTCTACAACTCAAAAGCACCTAATAAACAAAATGATTCAGTTTATTGAGTGCACAATACAATCACTGACTTGTAATGGAGTCTATGCACTTCAAGTGATACTGCTATGTCAAGATAGGAAAATCAATGGTAACCCAAATGAGGAAGTTTGGTCAGGGAGGAGGCTATGGGGACAAGAGACACACAGGAAGTCCCTATACTTTTCACTGAGCTTAAAGCTCCTCTGGAAAGAAAATCTACTTCTGGGGGTTGTTGCTGTGATGCAACAGGTTAAGTTGCTGCCTGGGACACCTGCACACCATGGGTCCTGGCTTGTGTCCCAGTTGCTCGGCTTCCTGCTCCCTATTAATGCACTTGGGAAAACAGCATAAGATGGCCCCAGTGTTTGGGCCCATTAGCTCGCATCCTGGCAGATCAGAATGAAGCTCCAGGCTCCTGCCCGGTGTGGCTCTTGTGGCCATCTGGGAGTGAGCCAGTCAATGGAAAGTGGATCTCTCTCCTAACTCTGTGTTTCAAGTAAAATGCATAAATCTCAAAAACATAAAGGAAAGTCTATTTCTTCAAGAGATTTCTAACTGTATCCCATTTACTCGATAAAAAATATTACTAAAAAAAATACTCTGTGCATTGAGTTTGTCAGCATACAAAACTTAGTATTACAGAACACACCACCTTAGAAAACAGTAGTATCACCAAATGCTAAAGGAACGACCAGACTTCAATGTTAAAATGGCGACATAAAGTGCAATACAGGAATCCTAAGCTGTCTGTGTTGACGTGGTTGTCACCTTCCAGGAAGTGGGTAAAAGAGCCCTAAGTTTTCAAGTGACCACAGACCACATCGCGAGGCCGAGTTTTCTCCTCATGCACAGCCCGTAAGACAGCAGGTGAGGGCGGGGCAGAGGTTTGGGTTCCTGCTGGACAGGAGGGAGACACACCAGTACCAGACCGCTACCTCCCCCCATCTCCCCACCCCCAGGATCAGCTCCAGCTGCTACCAACATTTGGAACGTAACCCAGAGACGCTAGATGCCTGCCTCTCTGCCTTTTAAATTTACAATGCTACAACGGGTGCTAGAAAGAAACAGGAGGAAAAGTAGCAGCTAATGAAGAAGCCACCTACAAGCAGCTTTTCAGGAGCCAGTACTGGCAGCGTTTTGTAACTGTGTCAGGCCCCGGGAAAATCAGGCAAGATCCAAACGTGCCAGGGCTGGCACAACACTCCCATCAATCCAGGTTCTAAGAACTTTCTCCCAAAGTCTCCTCCCAGAGAGGCAATAACACAAGCTTCGGGATCGGAGCCCCCAAATACAGGCACACAATCAAAGCAGATGAAAAGGAATTCTAATAAACGTTTAATGTATAAACTGATCGGATTTCAAAAGCTTTCCAAACCCAGGCGACTCAACACTAGGATGACTCCCCTGCAAGGCCAGATAGGGACCAGGCGCGGGCTGCACCTGCACACAAATTGGCTGCCATCTGGAAACAGGGGCACGTCCCCCAAAACTGCCTGCAGCGGCTGCGGGCTAGGAAGAGGCTTCCCGCCGAGGCCCCGGCGTCACACCCGAGCCCCTCTTCCAAGACCCTCCCAGGACTGGCCAGTCCCAGATCGGAGGCGAGCCCCCGGCCGGACAAGCCCCAGCGGGCTCCGAGCCCCCCAGCCTCGACCCCGGCAGGACTCCCTGGGGCCCGAACCCATGCAACCGCGCTCGCCCCGCACCTCCCCGCGATGCACCTGCCGAAGAGGCGACCGAGGAGCGACCCGGCGGAGGCTTGACAGAACCAGACGCGGGCTGCCCCGCGGGGAGCAGGGCCAAGTTCCTCCCGCCAACCCGGGCACCAGAAGCCGCGGCGAAACGGAACGGGGCGGGGCGGGGCGGGAGGTCGGCCGGGGCCCAAAGCCTTTCAGCTGTGGAGTTCGCGTGGCCACTCGGGAGCGAGCAAGCAACGGCGGCGCTCCAGTGGGAGCTGAGGCGCGGGGGCGGGACGGGCGCGGGCGGCTGTCCGCTCGACGAGGCAGAGGGCGTGGGGAGCGCTGAGCCTTCGCTCACCTGGACTCTCGCTCCCCGCGGCGTCGCCCACTCCGGGGCCTCGACGCCTCGCGGCCGCCCCGCTGCAAGTCACAGCCGGCCCGGCACGAGCAGCCGGGCACGCGCGCCCCCAGTGCGCGGTTCCGTGGAACCCGGGCCGGCGCCGGCCGTCCTCGCTCCTCAGACCTGGCGAGCCACGGCCTCCGGGGACGGCGTGGGCGGGGCGAGGAGGCACGCAGGGGTCCGCGCGCAGCACCCTGGGAAGTGTAGTTTTCGGTCATCGCCCGGAGGCCACGCCCACGCCCCCGTTTGGGGTTCCCTGGGGTGCCACCCCGGGCGCTGAAGGTAACGCTTGGTGGGTAAGGGTAAGCGGAGGTTAGCAAACGTCTCCGAAATTTTAGAGAGGCCCTCGCGTCGCCAGTGCCTCTGAGGTTTCCATTGCTACACTTCCGGTACTTAAAAAACTCAGCTGCTGTCGGCTGATTCCCTGCCGCGCGGTCTTGGGTGTTCAGTTATTAATGTCTTTAAAAGACGAAGCGGGCGGGACGGAGCTGGCTGCCCTTCCCCCACGTGTCCCACACCGGATACACAGAGCTGCTGGCGTTTGTAAATAAACACAGCGAATAAACCTTGGGTTGGCCTAAGTCTTGATTGCTGCCAACCCTAGCCAGGGAAAGTGATGCTGCAGGAAACCAGGAGAGGAATATGTGAGCCGGGATGTGGCTCAAGCGAGCAAAGGAGGACATTCTATGCTACCAGTGTCTTGCCAGGGCAGCCTCGTGTCAACAATCCTAGGACTCTGTCATCAATTTAATGATAGCACATTTATTAACAATAACACTTCAGTTTGTGTTGATTTTTCTAGAAGGAAGTATTTATATAGGCATCTGATTGAAAAATCCAAAAATGATTATCTGAAATTTTATTTCCAGAAAAAAGAAATATTTTTTCCTTTTTACATAAAAATAATGGATTCATAATATATCAAAATGCTGTTCTCTAAAGCATTAACATATTTCAGCTCTGTTGTAAACATCCTTGAAAATGTATTGCAAAACCACTTTTTTTAAAGATTTATTTTTACTGGAAAGGCAGATCAAATTTAAAAAGAAGAGAGACAGAAAGATCTTCCATCCACTGGTTCATTCTCCAAATAGCCACAAGGCAGGAAGCTGAACTAAACTTCTTCTGGGTCTCCCATTTGGGTGCAGGGTCCCAAGGCTCCACTGCTTTCCCAGGCCACAGGCAGGATCTGAAACAGCACCCACCCATAGGGGAACCCAGCACACGCAAGGTAAGGATTTAGCCATTGAGCCATTTCCTCGCTGGCAGAAGGGGCGGGAGAGGGAGCTTTACATTTTTTTTTACTTTTATTGGAAAGGCACATCAGATTTACAGAGAGAAGGAGAGACAGAAAAACAGAAGAGCAAAAAACACTTTGAAGAAAGAATGCGGAGCCTGCCACAGTGGCTCACGAGACTAGTCCTCCCCCTCCAGCACCAGCAACCTGTAAGGCTGCCAGTTCATGTTCTGGCTGCTCCACTTCTCATCCAGCTCCCTGCTTATGGCCTGGGAGAGCAGTGGAGGATGGCCTAAAGCCTTGGGCTCCTGCACCCATATGGGAGACCTGGAAGAAACTCCTGACTCCTGGCTTCAGATCAGCTCAGCTCCCACTGTTGCAGCCATTTGGGGAGTGCACCAACAGATGGGAGAGCTTTCATTTTGTCTCCCCTCTCTGTCAGACCTGCCTTTCCAATAAAAATAACTACATCTTTTTAAAAAGGGGGTTAGTCATAAAAAGTAAAATTTGGCACATGAGGTAAAGCTGTACTTGTATGTAAAATGGAACTTCAAAAAGTTTCCAGAAATGTGAAGTTAAAGAATAAGCTTCCTTGGATGTAAAAAGCTCTGGAAACCCATGCATAGCTTTTTCATAATACTAACTTTTCACATTGTTTAAGTACCCTTTGTATTTGATGAAGCATATTCTAATAGAAATGTCATTTTATAGTCTTAACTTTTTAAAACCAGTTTGCATTGCCTGCTAAAAAAATGTCTAAAGAGGAAAGCTGTCCTTTTTTTCTGTCAACATGTGCAAAACAGACTCCTCGTAATTACTAAAAATGCATATCAAAATATTTATAAAATATTTAAAATTATAAATACATGCGTAACATTTCAATGTAGTTACCACATTATAATACTTCTTCATTCAAGAATATTGGTTGAGGAACCAGTGCAGTAGCCTAGTGACTAACATGCTTGTCTTTTCTGGGCAGGGATCCCATATGGGCGCCGGTTCGTATCTCGGCTGCTCCACCTCCCGTCCAGCTCCCTGGTAATGGTCTGGGAAAGCAGAAGAGATTGGCTCAAAACCTTGGGACCCTGCATCTGCATGGGAGACCTAGAAGAAGCTCTTGGCTCTTGGCTTTGGATCGGCTCAGCTCTAGCTAATGCGGCCACTCATGGAGTGAACCAGGGAATGGATGATCTTTCTCTCTGTTTCTCGTTTTCTCTGTATAGTTGCCTTTCCAATCAAAATAAGTAAAAATCTTTTTTAAAAGTATTGGTTGAGCACCATGAACAAAACTGAGTAGACCCTGCCCTTTGTGGAGACTTGCGGTCTAGTCATTGAGACAGAGAACTGAACAGACCAGGAGTGATGAGGACGGATGTGGAGGACGATCAAGGGAGTGGGAGCACGTAGAATCCACCGTTTCTGGCAGTTTATTTAAATGTTTTGGATTGCCTGAATACGGAACCAGCATTGTGATATAGCAAGCCAAGCCACAGATTAAGATACTGGCACCCCTTAGTGAAGCACTGGTTTGAATCCCCGCTACTCTGCTTCAAACCTGCTTCCTGCTGAGGCACAGCAGGAGATGGCCCTTGACACACGTGTAGGAGAACTGGATAGAATTCCTAACTCCTGGTTTCAGATGGACCCAGGCTAGGCTCTGACGACTGTTTGGGAACTGAGGCAGCAAATAAAAGATTCTTTTTCTTTATCCCTCCTTCCCTCTCTCCCTTCTTTGCCTTTCAAATAAATAAGTGAATCTTTTTTTTCCTGTCCAACAGTTATGAACATAGTCTGTGTAGTGCCTCTACCTTTGTGTAGGCTTGTGTTCAGTTGCCCTCTGGGCTTCTATAAATTGAGTCTCAGCTGTTGAAAAAAGGGCAACCAAGCGGTTATGTATCGGTAGAACAACAGGTTGTCAGGTTGTTTTACTCCAGTCCTCCACTCTTGCCTGTCAAGTGACAGGCTGAAACTTTTCTTCTGGTTCTCTTCCTTGCAAAAGAAGTGCGATTGCAAGTTCCCCTTTGCCATGTTGTGGAGAGCAAGTCACAACATGTAGAATGTTAGGAGGAACCTGTATTTGCCAAGCAGGGCGATTACAGCTCCTGCTACACTTCAGAAATCACTGCATCTCGTGGCTGAAGTCAAGGGGTTTTAAGCTCTCATTAACACGCAGCAGCCAGGGATTTCCAATCAATTCAGATGGTGCATATTACAGATCAATTTACTTAGGCAAATCAGATACAGACACAGAGAGCTGTGTTCAGCCACACTCTTAACCTGGTGCTATCTTTGTGTGCCATTATCCAGCTTCACCCTACCACAATGAGGTCTGCCTGCAACTACCCAAAAGCAACCACTCAGAAGGTCGGAGGAGTTGAGCTTCTGTTTGTACCATCTGCATAAGGGTTATGGATTCACACCCAGCATCCTAACCGCATCCATACCTGGGGGTGGAAGATGGCTACCCAATGTCATCCCAGGGTTCCTGATGTGGAGCACACTCCAAGGGTATTGCTCAAGTGCAATAGTTCTGATAGTTCTGAAATGTTATTGATTTCATTGCTGCAAGATTGAGGAAATTCTTCCAAGGTCCATTGGCTGACGTAGTCCATCTTAGAATCTCCATTCACCCAGTTACTTACTTTCAAAGCTTTATTGGGTGAGCTGTCTAATTTGTTCTGCCTTCCATGGTACTAGACATCTTTTGCAGTCCACAATGAACTGGTTATCATGTCCTCCATAAGCATCTGGGAATGCTGTCCACTGCACAGGCCTCAGCAACTGAGAAGATCCAGTTCTGACACGTGCACTCCATGGTCAGATCCTGTGATTTTTCCCCATGGCTAGAGTTCTGAGTCCAGTGATCCAGTTGCGGAGGGTGGTCCCCAAATAAACCTCACCATAGGTGACCTCAGATCTGACTCCCATGTGTGCCAGCCAGTGTGGGGTTCAGATTAGTCCATCATGAACATCAGACTACACACACACTGGTGGTGTGTGACACAGTTGCTGTGTCAGTTCTGTCTCAGTCCCGTCTCTTGTGCAAACCAATTGATGCTGCGACCCAGCCTAACCCTACCCACCGCACATTTGGCCCTCATGCTCATCAAAGGGAACTGCAGCCCAATTGGAGTGGCCTCAGTAACTCCCACCAGGCCCACCCCCTGGTTCCTGTGCATGCCAGTATGTGCAGCAGACTGGTCCAGTCTATTCCAAAATCCTGGAGTTCATTACTAAGGCTGAAGGTAAGATGAGCAACAATTACTGTTATGTTGAATTTCTTTGAATTTGAAAAAATTCAAAAAGTGAATTTTCAAAAACGAAAATAAAGTTTTATTGCACTAATGTGAAGGTAGTATCAGGAAACAGACTACCAGAGTCCTGTTCTAATGAAAGTCTTCAGAGACATCACACACCTGTGGCTCACTTAGTCAAATAGCTTAGATGGGCCACTGGCACAAGACCAGAAAATGGAGCCTTGCAGTATGTCTTGGGGTAGAAGGTAGGAAACGATTGTTAAGAGAAATTGAAGCACCACAAGAAAGGCTGACTGTGGATAAGGGTGCTAAGACAGGAGGGAAGTGCGGCATGTAAGAGAACTACAAGCCAAGTCCTCTGACCCAGATAGGGAGGCCGTGAGCCGGCTGGCATTCAAGTGCTTTGAGGACATTTCCTAGACAGACAGAGACCTTGGGCAGCTGTGTGGGGACTGACCATCTGGCTGCAAACTGTGCCTCCACAGCTAATGAAAATAAGGTTGGCTTTTTCATCAATCTTCCCAAATCCCTACATAGGCCACATCTGAAAATCCTTCTGGAGGCTATACAGCCTTTGATTCCAGGATTAGAGATGCAGACTTAAATGCAAATGTCTTTTGAAGTTAAATCACTGCAATTTATTCTGACTAAAGTTCAACTGGATCACGAATCAACAGATAGGATCAGATTTTTTCCTGTGTTAGTGTCTCGGGAGTTTGGTTCAGCAAGCAGTCCCCAAGGCCCTTAGTTATTATGGGCTACTCCTGTTCATTCTCGCATGATGCTGAGGAAATGAATCCAAGCTAAGAATATACACTTCGTCAGATTTAGAAAATGCCTGGGATTTTTTGTGTTTTGGCCGAAACATATCCTGAAATACTAGGTCTATTTCCTTGACTTGCGAATCATAAGTAGTCTTGATTTATATACGTTCATTAGCAAAGGAAAACTCACATCTACAGTTTTTAAAAAGAATCGCACGTATGGTTTTTATCGGGGATTCTTTGTAGTGTAGCATGCTTAGGTCTAGGAATGAAGCAAGCTGTGGCAAGCAGGGAGCAGGTGTGAGGCTTCTGCTTGTCTTCGCAAGGCTGGGCACTCTTGCCTCACAGGGGAACCCTCGGCAACCTTACGGGATGCGTGGAACTCCCAGGCTCTGACTGGCTGACAGCCTGATGAAGGTGATGATAAATGTAAGGAAGGCTGGGTTGGCAGGAGAACCTTTGCAGTAGATCAAGTGCTAATCTGAGGGTAAGCGGAAAGTCAACCACCTTTGCATGCAACACGATGGCTTTGATCATTAAGATAGATAATAAGACTGTTGATTATGTTACTGTGTCTCTGAGTTTTGTTTTAACAACTCCCTCAGATTTTTGTAATGATGTATTGGAAGAAACCTAATAAAACCAGTGTCTGGGAGCGACTCACTCACCTGAGAGTGCACCCATTCCTTTGGTCCCTGTGATTAATCTTAAATCTTGCATTTCTAAGTCTTTCAATTCCTGTCCTAAAGGAAGGCTAGTCTTGTTTCTTGCAGGATTGTTGCATGCTGGTAAATGACAATTTTTTTTTTAAAGTTCAGAATGTAAAATTCAAAACTTTCTATTAGGATATAATCTTTTTAAGATTTATTTTAATTTTTTTTTGAAGCAGTTGCAGAGAGAAGGAGAGAGAGATCTTCCATCTGCTGAATCATTTCCCAAGTGGCCACAGTGGCTGGGGCTGAGCTCATCTGAAGCCAGGAGGCAGGAGCTCTTTCTAGGACTCCTACATGGTAGGAGCTGGAGCTGGGAACTGAAGCAGGGGCCCAAGGACTTGAGCCATCCTCTGTTGAGAGGTCTTTCATCCACTGGTTCACTCCCTGAATGACTTCAACAGTAGGGAGAGAACACAGAACCCAAGCTATCCCCCACTGCTTTCCCAAATGCATTAACAGGGAGCAGGGAGGAGTGGAGCAGCCAGGACTCCGGTCTGTACTTACATGGGATTCTGTGCTTGCAGGTGGAACCTTGACTCACAGTATCACAACACTGACTCCCAATTTCATGTTTTATGTGAACATTTTAAGGTCGCTCTGTATTCAGGGATTCTCTCTCTCTTTTTTTTAAATTTTCTATCTGCTAGTTCACTCCCCAAATGTCCACAATGGTTGGACCTGAGTTGATCTGAAGTCAGGAGCCAGAAGCTTCTTCCAGGTCTCCCGTGTGTATTCAGGATTGCAAGGCTTTTGTCCATCCTCCACTTCTTTCCCAGGCCACAAGCTGGGAGCCGGATCAAAAGTGGAGCAGCACAGACACGAATTGGTACCCAAATGGCATTCCAGAGTTTGCAGGTGGAGGATTAGTCTGTTGAGCCACTACACTGGTCCAGAAGTATTGTCTCTCTTTTTTAAAATATTTATTTGTATTGGAAAGTCAGATAAATAGAGAGGGGGAGAGCCAAAGAGAAAGATTTTCCGTCCACTGATTCACTCCCCAAGTGGATGCAACGGCCAGTGCTAAACCAATCTGAATCCAGGAGCCAGGAGCTTTTCTGGGTCTCCCACACAGGTTCAGGGTCCTGAGGCTTTGGGCTATACTTAACTACTTTCCCAGGCCGCAAACAGAGAGCTAGATGGGAAGCGGGGCTGCCAGGACACACGACCCAGGATCCACATATGTGCAAGATGAGGACTTTAACCACTAGGCTACTGCACCAGGCCCCAAGTACTGTCTTTTACTCTGTTCCAGACCAACTTTATTTGATTGTATACCTTTTAAATGTGTTTACATTAAACTTGCACAATAACAGTGCTCTAGCACAGAACATTTTGAAATTAAAAAGATTTTATTTCTATATAAGAAAAAGTTTTTTTTCTAGAAATGAAATTTCAAATTCAGATGGTCATTTTGGGTTCTTCAGACAGATGCATATGTAAATGCACCTTCCTAGCAAAATCAATATGTATTTATGTGTTAATGTTAACATTGACATGATTAGATCTTTTCTGAAATAGAGTCCTGAGATTATTACTCGAGGTTGCTTTAAGAAAAGACAGAGGAATATCCTTCTTTAAAGTTGGGGTTCTTTGCTTTTTCTTGAGCCACATCCTCACCCACACATTCCTCCCCCGACGCAGCATCGCTTTGACTGGCAAGGGTTTGCAGCAGCCGGTACTTTTGTCAACCCCAAGGTGCTGTTTATGAACCCAAGCAGCTCTCTGTATCCGGCGTGGGACACATGGAGAAAGCCACTCAGAAACAGCTGCAGCAAACCCAGCCCCCTTCGCCTTAAAGATTCAACCCTAAGAACGTTTCGCAAGGCATAGCCGGGGATTTGGGGTATAGAGAAAGAAACTAAGTTTTGTTTGACCAGGAAGTGAAACGATGAATCAGTTCAGAAGTGCTGACGGAGTCCAGTCCTTAGGTCCCCGTCGGCCCACATCCTGCTGGCTTTACCCCCTAAGGCCCCAGGGAGGACGCTGGCGGTCCTGGAGCGAGCCCCAGTGTAGAGGACGAAAACTACACCCCACAGACAGCTGTGCACGGAGCCCTGCGCACTCATCCCCTGCCTCCTGCCCTGGTACTGGGCCGCAGCGGGGTCACTGGGGTCGGCTGGGAGAGAGTTTTGCAAGCTGAGCTTTGGCAGCTCTCCTAGGAGCCGCGGAGGAGCGCGGAGTCAGGTAAGTGGACGTCTTCCCACGTCCTCTTTCTCGGTGAGAAGCTTTCGCTCAAAGCGAGCCCAGCTACACCCGGTTACAGCTGGGTGCACCAGCTGGGCTAGTGCCTTCGCGAGCCCAGCTACACCCGGTTACAGCTGGGTGCACCAGCTGGGCTAGTGCCTTCGACTCTGTCAGCCTCACCGGTGGCTCCTTGAATGCCTCCTCCCTGTATCTCTTCAAAGGAGAAGGGCTGGCAGGTGCTTCGCGGGATGCCGGGGAGCGCAGCTGAAGGATGCTGTGGAGGAGGGCTCCTAGGGAGGGCTCGGGCCCTGTATCCGCAGCCTCTCCGGATAGTCGTAGGAGCGGGAGGTCCTCCTGATCACTGCTGTCCCCTCTGAGGGGAAGTCCCCAGCCTTGGGACACTTCGTTTGGAAAGCCTTTTAAACCCGATGACCTTTTGTGGAAAATGTTTACGAGTGTTCATTCCTGGCCCCATTGCCTCGTTGTAGGTGCTCCTTAGGTATTTGATGAAACGCACGAAACTTTCATTGAGAGTGTCAGTGGTTACACTTAGAGGAGAAAAACAGTTTCCTAAAAGAGGCCATTGCATTTCTTCAAAACTCTTGGGAGACATAGTATGTGCTCAGTAGATGTTTATGAATTTGATATGTTATATGTATGTATTTTGAGTTATCAAGTGGGAAGTAAGGAGCGCTGAATTGAACAGCCCCTCCTCACCGTGACTATGTGCAGGACGAGCTACCTGTGAAGCTGGGGGTTTATTTTGGTGCTCAGTTTGGGAGATTCACAGTCACTATGGAACAGGTTCACAGGGTATTGCTGAAGGATGACAATGGCAAAAATGTGTCCAGAGGGATGATCACGTGGTGCTCTGAGAAGCACAGAAAATGGCTAGGGGTCAGGTATTTTCCACAGCAGGTTAAGTCACCCATTATCTATTTTGGGGGACCTCAGTTCCGTACCTATCTCAGCTCCTGGTAGTATTTAGGATTTAGCCTAGAGAGGCAATAGGATTGGCTGCAGTCAGGGCTTGGGGAGAAGGTTAACCCTTCTTCAAATGGTTAACCAATGCATGGGAGTTTCTCTCATACAAATACTTAAAATAATAATAATAATAAAAATAGAAAGCGGATTCAGGCTCAATCTTTGTGCAACAACCGCCTTTAAGTGTATGCTGGGATGACCTAAAGAGTTCCCACTTGGTCCATTACCTGGATACCGTCGTGGGGTAAAGTTTCCACCAGCCCGGTGCCAGCCACACAGGCTCTTGGGTTTAAATGTTAAACATCTACATGAGTTCAGGACACTCTCCTAGTCAAAGCATGGCAGGTGCTTGGGGGAAGAGACAAACTTTGCAGGGGCAAAGTTCTGTTACTGCTCGTTCGCTCTGTTCTTCAATTTCCTCTCTTAATGTGAAATAGCCAGTAAGCTACTTTGTAAGGCAAATATAAATCATGACTGTTCAAAAAATAAAAGATATTTCTAAATATTCAATCTTTTAAAATATGCTTCTAGAACCTTCTCTCAAAATGCTAGTTGTGGGCCCAGCGGCGTGGCCTAGCGGCTAAAATCCTCACCTTGAACGTGCCAGGATCCCATATGGGTGTCAGTTCTAATTCCGGCAGCTCCACTTCCCATCCAGCTCCCTGCCTGTGGCCTGGGAAGGCAGTTCGTGGGGCTGGACAGAATGGACATGGACTTCCACACAGCCGCTTCTCCTGACAGTTGTCTGCATTTGCCTTGTTTGGCAGTTTCCTAGAAAACCTAGGCACACGGGCTTATCCTTTCTGGAGTGACAAGGATCCCTCACGGGAACAATTTTACCCCGGAGCACTTGTTTGTTGTTAACATCTGCCTGGTGGATGTTAAGAGTTGGGAGAAAATTTAAAAGGAAAGCGAGATAATGGGTGAGTTTTTTTTTTTTTAAGATTTTTTTTGGGCCTGGCTGCATGGCCTAGCGGCTAAAGTCCTTGCCTTGAATGCACCGGGATCCCATATGGGTACCGGTTCTACTCCCGGTTCAGGCCCCACTTCCCATCCTGCTTGTGGCCTAGGAAAGCAGTCGAGGACATCCCAGGGCCTTGGGACCCTGCACCCGTGTGGGAGACCTGGAAGGAAGTTCCTGGATCCTGGCTTCGGATCGCCATAGCATCAGCAGTTGTGCTCACTTGGGGAGTGACTCATCGGATGGAAGATCTTTCTCTCTATCTCTCCTCCTCTCTGTATATCTGACTTTGTAATAAAAATGAATAAATCTTTAAAAAAATTTTTTTTGGAAAGGCAGATATACAGAGATGAGGAAAGACAGAGGAAAATCAAATCTTCCTTCCATTGATTCACTCCCCAAGAGGTTGCAAGAGCCAGAGCTGAGACAGTCTGAAGCCAGGAGCCAAGCGCCTCCTCCAGGTCTGCCATGCGGGTGCAGGGTCCAAAGGCTTTGGGCCGTCCTCAACTGCTTTCCCAGGCCACAAGCAGGGAGCAGGATGGAAGTGGAGCTGCCGGGATTAGAACCGGTATCCATATGGGATCCTGGTGAATGCAAGGCGAAGACTTTAGCCGTTAGGCTACTGCGCCGGGGTGAGCTTTCTATAAGGGTGCTTGTAAAAGGTCTGATATATTCCCAGGAGTTGGAAAACCAGACACATACAAGGTGCAGGATGTATTCTGAGCAGGACACACCAAGAAGATCCCATAAGGTCACCTTTGACCTTGAATCTCTGCATAGGTAAAAGGTAAAGGCTTAGGCAGAGTTGTAAATCACCTACCGGGCATTGAAGGCATGCTGCCATGTGCTCTCAGAAGCCCCTACAAGCCTGGGGCTTTTATATATATATATTTGAAGTGGTGTGTGTTGTGTGTTTTTTTTTTAATTTTTGGTTGAATTATTAGCTGTCAAATAGGCTAACTAAGCACAAATTTCAAAAGACCGCCTGTGACAGATAATGTGAATACATTCAGCTTGTATGTAATCAGTGCAGATAAGTCACACGTAACATAAATTAAATAAGCCATAACTAATGTAAAGGGAAATGGAGCATCTGGTTTCAAGAAATGCCACATTAAATTGATGGAAATTTCCAATTTTCAGCAAGAAATTATGATGCATATAAAGAGAAAGAAATGCATGGTAAATAAGGACTAGAAAGCAACAAATGGAAGCTTCATTAAAGAAGAGTGGGGGGGGGTGGAGGTGGAGCTTGGTGTGGTAGCCTAATGACTAGGGTCCTCACCTTGCATGCGGTGGGATCCCATATGGCTACTCTGCTTCCCATCTTGTTCCCTACTTATGGCTTGGGAAAGCAATGGAGGATGGCCCGAAGTCTTGGGACCTCTTGGCTCCTGGCTGTGGATTGACTCAGTTCCGGCCATTGTAGCCACTTGGGGAGTGAACCAGCAGACAGAGACCTTTCTCTCTGCCTCTCCTTCTCTCTGTCTCTGTAAATCTGCCCTTCCAATAAAAATACATCACTTTAAAAAGGTGGGGGTAGGCTTGGCAGGAGCCGGCGCCCGGAAGGTCAGCGTGGAAAGGAGGCCGTGGGATCGCGGCGCCGTCCTCTGTGTTCACAAACACGAGGGACTGCTGGAGACCACGGCGGGGAGTGGATGGCCATGGAGGACGACGGAGGAAGTGGCAACAGGACACTGGGGGTACGGGGCCAGGTAGTGGGGCCTGGGCTGCTGTTTGGAGCCGGGGTACTCGCACAGACTTGGCCAGCGTCCCGCTAACTGGTATGAACCCTCTGTCTCCTTATTTAAATGTGGATCCACGGTATCTTCTACAGGATACCGACGGGTTTATTTTACCAACTGGAGCTAGTAAGACCCGGGGCAGATTCGAGCTGACCCTTTTCACCATTGGAGGATGTTGCATGACAGGGGCTGCATTTGGGGCAGTGAACGGTCTTCGGCTAGGATTGAAAGAAACCCAGAACATGGCCTGGTCCAAGCCCAGAAACGTACAGATCCTGAGCATGGTGACAAGGCAAGGAGCACTTTGGGCTAATACGCTGGGATCTCTGGCTTTGCCCTATAGTGCATTTGGTGTTGGCATTGAGAAAACACGAAGGGCGGAAGACGACCTCAACGTGGTAGCAGCCGGAACCATGACGGGCGTGTGTACAAATGCACAGGTGGTCTTGGAGGGGTAGCATGAGATGGTGTGGCAGGACTCACTCTTACCAGTCTCTATGCACTATATAACAACTGGGAGCACATGAAAGGCTCCTTGCTCCAGCAGTCGCTCTGAAGCCAGCTCCGAGGAGGACACCTCAGTCATCAGTCTGAAGCTGTTCTGTCTTCTGCCTACAGTTATTTTTTTTAAATTGGAGATTTTGATTTGCAGCAGCCTCCTTGCCCTTAGTTGAAGCCAAAACCCTGCGGTGGGTGTGGCCAAGTGATGCTGGGTCTTTTCCTCCTTTGGAGAAGACGTTGCACCTAGCCTCTCTTCCCCTTCAGCTGGAAAACCACTTACTCCCAGAATCCAGGTCCTGATTGCTTGTAATGCTGTACTAAGTTTATTCACTTGAGGGAGCCGAAACTCTTATAATGCCCTAGACCACAAATAGAGGGTTAAAAACAGGACCAAAGGTAGCAGCTTCAACTGAGTGGGTGTTTCCATTTTAAAGCATGTATCTGACTGTAATGTATAAGTTTCTCTTGACTTTACTGCCTCAATAGACTAAAACTTTTTTTGTGGTGAAATGAAGGGCTACTGGTGATCATCACAGGTGGAGTAAGATTTTCCTCCAAAGGGGCTGACACTAAACCTCATAATGTTTCAGGTTAGCCATTAAAGTAGTGGACTAGAATACTCTGTCCAACAATCATGACTAAAAAAAAAAAAAAAAAAAGGTGGGGGTAGGGGATAATGGGTGGGAGTTGTGGCAAAGTGATTAAGCCTCTGTTTGGCATACCTGGCTGATTTTGAGTCGCACATCCTCTTCCAGTTCACCTGCTTACTAATGCAGTGGATTTAGGTGTGCATCCCAGCCACCTAGTGTGAGATGCTGGTGGAGACCCAGGCTCCTGCCAGAGCCTGGCCTAACTCCAGCTGTTGCGGGCCTGAGTAGCTCTTGCTCTCTCTCTTTCTCTCTCTCTCTCCTCCAGATTTCTCTTTGTCCTTAACATAAATACAAATAAATAAATGAAAACATGTTGATAGATGCTACAACATAGATGAGACTTGAAGACATTAATCTTAGTGGAAGAAGACTGACAGAAATGCCTCATTTTTTATAATTTCCATTTATTTTTATTGAACATCTAGAGCAGGCAAACACAAAGAAACTAAACGTAGATTTGTGATTACTAAGGGCCAGAAGCTAAGGAGAGAAGAGTGGGTATTGAGCAGGAAAGAGTGTATAATGTGTTTTCAACACTGAAAATGTTGTGGAAGTAGATAATGGTGATGATGACACACATTTGTGAATGTGCTGCAAACCAAACTAAGATGAGAAAATTGTAATTTGGCCAACATTTTGATACTGTGGAAGTAATCAATAAAAATATGTAACCTTTTATATCACTAACTGTGCACTAGGGTGTGTTCAAAATCTATTATGGATTTTAACTTATTTAGTTCTCTTCATAAGTCTATAGCATGGTCCTAGTTCTGTCTTCATTTTTTTTTAAAAAGAAAACCTGAACTCAGTTTTCCTGAACTTTCCTAAATTAACAAAAAGTGAGGGAAGAACAGAGTTGGGATTTGAACCCCAGTGATCCAAGAGGAAAACATTCAGCCAGTACATTATTTGACTTCTCATGGTGACAAGAGCCAAAGGCAGGAGAAACAGGAAATCACTTCTCAAAAAGAATTCTTGGTGACAAAAGTTCCTGAGGTTTCTACTGGGATTTTGCAAATTCTGATCTTTTTCAACAGGAAAGGTGCTGACATAGTGAGTTAAGTTGCTGCTTGCAACATTGATATCTCAAAGTAGGCACAACTTCACGTCCTGACTGCTCCACTTCTGATCCAGCTCCCTGCTGATAAGCCCAGGAAAGCAGAGCAAATTGACCCAAGGATTTAGGTCCCTGCCACCTACTTGGAGGTCCAGGATGGAATTCCATGTTCTTGACTTCAGCCTGGCTCAGCCCTGGCTTCTGTGGCCATTTGGGAAGTGTCCCAGCAGATGGAAGATCTCTTTTTGTGCTTCCACCTCTGTTTTTCTGCCTTTGACATAAATAAATACACCTTAAAAAGAAAAAGAAAAAGAAACAAAGAAAAAGCACCCACAGGAGAATTAAACCATTTGTAATAGATTATCCTGAGTTCAGTAAGGCCCTAGGTGGGACTTTCATTACAGTGTGCAAGCCCCCAACCTCCCATATTACTTTTCTTCAGAAGGTGAGTTTTACTAAAGCTTTGAGTTCTATTTCCAGCACTCAGAAGTGAGAAATATTCACTTCATTTTGAAGGGGAAGCTGGGAAAACAGGAGATGGGGCACTTGGCTCTGACGCTTAGCAAGGGCAAAGTTTCTTTTAATGCTGCCAACTGAAGCCGACTCGGAGAGCTCGGGTTGCAAGCTGTTGGTAACAGTGAGATTCAGTTCCCACTGTGTCTGGCCGGGGTCCATTTTGTCCCTGCGCAGAGGGGAGCTCTTCAGAGCACGCGCTTCTGACATGCTGGGATTAATTTACTGTACGCATACTCGTGTTCCTGATCTAGAATCCTGAAAAGAAAGCCGTTTCTTGTCCCCAGAAGGGTTGTTGAGTAGGAAAGCTGTAATTCTAGCACAGATACTGACTATCCTGAGACTAGGAATAGCTTCATGTTGAATTGTAGCAGAGGGACACAAGGTTAAGTGCAGTGCCTGTGTGCTGCAGACGGCGATGGCTGCGTGCTTCCATTCTTTCCTACTATTGTCTTGTGGTTTACACAGTTGCCGCAATAAGCACGAGGCTAAAGAAAATTGCAATCACAATATTTTACTTTCCTCTTGCCTTCCCATGGTGCTCACACCCCAAGGTCCTTATGTTTTTATTGTGAAGTCTTACAAAACAGGACTCTTGGTTGCGTATCTGACCCTGTCTACTTCTCATTTCTTCAATAAATAATTGAAAGGAAAGAGGGAGAGACAAATGGTAGGTATAAAGAAACCAGAGACCTATCAACCACCTGTGGGATATACGGATCCTGTTTGGTTTCTGAATTGAACAAGAAACAACAAGAAAATTAGGACGCAAATGGTGTAACACAAATTTGTCATTTGAAGTAAGAACTATTGTAAATTTTAGGTGTAATAGGAATGATTGTATGTTTTAAGGAAGTCCTTTTCTTCCAGAATACGGGGTAGAGGGGAGTGCGGGAAAGTGCAAATGAATAGATTGGCTATGAGGAGATACTTACTAAAGATGGTTGAGAAACTTGTTGCATTGTTCAGCCCTGGGAGTTTTTTGTTTTTTTTTTTTTTAAGATTTATTTGTATTATTTTTTCATTGGAAAGGCGGATATACAGAGAGGAAGATCTTCCGTCCGATGATTCACTCCCCAAGTGAGCACAACGGGCCGATACTATGCCCATCCGAAGCCAGGAGCCTCTTCCGGGTCTCCCACGCGGGTGCAGGGTCCCAAAGCTTTGGGCCGTCCTCTGCTGCTTTCCCGGGCCACAGGCAGGGAGCTGGAAGGGAAGCGGGGCTGCCGGGATTAGAACCGGCACCCATATGGGATCCCGGGCGTGCAAGGTGAGGACCTTTAACCACTTGCGCCACCGAGCCGGGCCCCAGCCCTGGGAGTTTTAAAATTCAGCCTGTCCTCCCTTGGGTCTTTGACTCTACAACAAACAAACCTTTGAGTAATTGCTTCTGGAAAACACCAAGTGGGAAAATAGAATCAGTTCACCAGGTGGGAAGAGATCTTTGGATTTAGGATTTATTTTAAATATTTCCATGTTGACTGAATTTTTAATATAAAAGTCCTATTCCCATTCAAGTTTGGTGTTTTAAAAATTTTATTTATTTTAGAAAGAGAAGGAGGCAAAGCAAGCATGCTCCCATGCCCTGGTTCACTTCCCCCCAGTGTTGGCAACAACTGGGAAGATCAAACCCAGGCCCTGGGACCTCAATTCAGGTGTCCCAAGAGGGTGGCAGGAATCCATGTACCCAAGTTGTCACTTCTGCCTCTAGGGACTGCATTAGCAGGAAGCTAAAATCAGGAGCTGAAGTTGGGATTTGAACCCAGACACTCTAATGTAGCATACAAGTGTCCTAACCAGTGGCCTAACCTCTAGGACAAACCTCCTCCCTTAAGTTGCATATTTTTAAATTTCTCTAACCTTCTATGACAGCTGTCTTTCTCTGCAGAGAAGAAATGGAATTAAGACTATAACTTGTTTTACATTCACTTTTGTTATCAAGAATATAATAGATGATCATTTAAAAGCATTGGCTTAAGTATTTACTGCCTTCTTTTATTCATTTAAAAATACCTCTATAGGGCCCGGCGCGGTGGCGCAAGTGGTTAAGTCCTCGCCTTGCACGCCCGGGATCCCATATGGGCGCCGGTTCTAATCCCGGCAGCCCCGCTTCCCTTCCAGCTCCCTGCCTGTGGCCCGGGAAAGCAGTCGAGGACGGCCCAAAGCTTTGGGACCCTGCACCCGCGTGGGAGACCCGGAAGAGGCTCCTGGCTTCGGATCGGCATAGTATCAACCCGTTGCGCTCACTTGGGGAGTGAATCATCGGACGGAAGATCTTCCTCTCTGTCTCTCCTCTCTGTATATCTGCCTTTCCAATAAAAAATAATAAAAATAAATCTTTAAAAAAAAAATACCTCTATATATCCTGTGGTCACTTAGGGGAAATGTTAGACCCAAAGGAAAAATGTACATTTAAAGGTCTGGCATTGTGAAGAAACTGCTAAGGTTATCTTTCATTCTCTACACATGTAGCAGGAACAGAATGCAGATTTTCCTAAATGATTCATATTTCAAATTGTTAGACCACTTTTTGTCTCATAAGACTTCACAAAATGTCCAGCAATTCTAGAATTTCAGTCTGTTGAGAAGAAGCACAAATGTGCTTGCTAAAATTTGTAAGCAAGAGATGGCTCCTTGAAAGAGTATATATTTTCTTAAGGCAGACATCAGATTTTTTTTTTCTTGTCCTTTACTATTTGGCATTGCCCTGGACCACCTCTTGGAGCCTGTTTTCTTTTCTGTAAAACTAGAGATGCAACAGCCCAATTTGAAACATTGTCATGAGAACAAAAATACATGATGTGTGTGAACCACCTACTCTAGTACCTGGCACATAGAAGATGTTTTAATGGCATCTTTTATTATTCATCAGGAAACAATAACACCAGTGTGTTTACTGTCGTCAGTTATTCAGTTCTTATTTATGTTTATTTTTTGATATGATTTATTCCTCATAATTTGAGAGGCTGGTTTACAGAGAGAAAGCGAGAAGGTGAGAAAAATCTTCATTTTTTTTGATTCACTCCTCAAATGGTCACAATGGCCAAAGCTGAGCTGATCCAAAGCCAGGAACCAAGAGCTTCTTCTTCCGGGTTTTCCATGTGGGTGCAGGGTCCCCAGGCTTTGGGTCATCCTCTACTGCTTTCCCAGGCCACAAGCAGGGAACTGAATCAGAAATGGGGCAGCTGGGGCCCGAACCAATGCCCATATGGAATGCAGGGGCTTGAAGGTGGAGGATTAGCCTGTTCTGCCACTGTGCCAGCTCCATTTCTCCTTATTTATTTTGGCTTCATATATCTATGCTTTAATTCTTGAAGACCAAAATACAAACTGTTCAAAGAAGCTTTTTCCCCCCAATGTGCCCAGCACATCGTTAGGCATAATACGTCATTATTGAATTAAGCAAACCAAGATATTTGGCCTCTGAATTTAGACATCAAGAATAATTTTGAAGTTGAGTGTTTGGGGCGAGTTTGGATGCTTCATGGGACACCTGAATCCCATGGTGGATTTTCTGTGTTTGAGGTCTGGCTCAGCCTCCAGTTCCAGTTCCAGCTTCCTGTTACTGTGCACCCAGTGTTAACAAACTTGAGTTCTGGGCCCCTGCTGTGGGCCTGGCCCAGCTGTGCCTGTTGTGGACATTTGGAGAGTAAACCAGATATCTCTCTATGTGTGTCTGATTTTCAAATAAACAAAAATTAACATAAAAGAGAACTGGTATTACAACTCTTTATTGAATGCCCAAAATGTGCATGCCCTGTCATGTTTTGTATTTAGGTCAACTTATTTGACATTGTATGTGCTTGGCATCAAAAACAGGGAAAGAATTCTCTTTTCAAAGGGGACATAGTTAAGTGTTGGACTCTGAGCCAAAGCAATTCTCATTGTCTTCCTTTAACCTCCCAAGAGGACAATTCGTGACATTCTAAGCAGATGCTAGCTCAGAGAGTGGGCAGCAAGCTGTGGGCAGCCAGCTCCTTTAATTTTAAGCGAGAGATCATTGTGTTGTTTATTATATTAATTAGTGTCTTGGCAAAGTCCAATGGGATTTTTAAGCCAGCAGGGGTTTTGCTGTTCCCTTAATTTGCAGTTTGTGATGGTTCTTTGGTTTTTGTTTTTGTTTAATTCTTCCACTCATTAACTACTTGAATGTTGCTTTAGCTGTTAACTCCCTGAAATGCTTGATGTTTAGGTAATACATAAAGGCAAATGGTGGCTACCGTGAGGAGGGAACAAAATGCGCTTTGTCTTTCCTTCTGACCTGCAGGTAAGCTGGTACCCTTATTGCATCCTAGCGGGCAAACATTGGACTTGAGCAGTGAGCTCAAAAGAGAAGCCACATTTTAGGTGCTTTAGTTTTTGTGATGTGCAGAAAAATGCTTCATTCTTTCACTCATCTTCTGTTTAGGCAAGTAAAACCATGAGTTGGACATCTTTAGCTTGTGAAAAGAAGGCTGGACAAGCACTGACAAAGGAGTTCTTTGAGTATCTGAATACTGAGGAATATTTTCCTATTGTGTTTGAATTGACTACTGGTCTTGCACCACTGTTCTCACCACGGCCAGGGCAAAAATGGTCCATAAGTTACTTCATTGCATCCTCACTGGAATCATCAGTGACCTGATATGGAACATGACCAGTTATATGCAACAAGTTTAAAGTCTACTTTGCTCAGTGGGAGTCTGTTGCAAGCCCTCATACATGACTATTTATCTGCTGACATTCACGTATGAATGTTCTTTATTTCATTTGGGTCAAGCAAAGGAAAGAACTTGGGTTGGTTGAAGAGGGGGATGGATAAAGACTGTCATCACTAACTGTCCAAGATCACTTGAAAACTCTCACACTTACCAGCTGGGTGAGTTTTTTAGCCAAGATGTCAGTGAGCACCTGTTTACAAAGGTTGGATTTCTCCAGAGCAAATCCTGAGACCAAATCTTGAATGTTGCAATCTATTTGGGTGACATCCCAAAGAGGGGATCAGAAAGTGAAACAGGGCAAGGAACTCTGCTAAAGGCATTTGCAGACTAGTTAACTACAGTAGGTGACTGGCATTTGACATTCTGTAGAACTCTGTGAGTCAAATCTCAGAGTTTTTGTTTGTTTGTTTGTTTTGTATTTTAATGAGCTGAGTGAAGGAGCTGGGCTATTTACACACCCATTTCCAACCATCATTGGTGCAACTGGAGGGCTGGGAAGGCAGCATTGAATCTCTGGCATCTCCAGCCTGCCCAAAATGCCAGTGATAATGTTCCTGCTGCTGGCAGTACACTGTGGTACTGAACTACAGTAGTGTGGCAGAGAGATGGGCCGGGCACTGACAGTGAGTTTTGCTGTCTTCCCCCTTGGAATTGTGTTGGAAAGTGTCAGTGCCCCAGAATGTTGGCATTCCAGGAGTCAATATTTAACTCTAATTTCATTCCTTCATTCTCTGACTCATACCCAACAACAGAACCATCCTTCACAGTCCGTCTCCTCAGAAATGTTAGCACAAGTCCAGCTGCCAAACTTCCCCACACAGTGTCCAGAGATGCAAAATAAGTCCTTATAGCCCCCATCATGCATGCCATAATAGTTTCTATTTACTTGCATGCCAACTGGAACCTCCCCTTGACCCATGAAAGCCCCTGCTATGAACTCATTGTCAGACTACTCCTTTACTCACTGAAAAACAAAAAACAAAACAAAAAACAAAAAACCTTCACCATTTAGAACACTGTCAGGTATATAGATGACACTCAATAAGTGCTTTACAAATTGTCTTCAGTGGAAAAACCTAGTTTGGGTCCATGAAATCATAAAGTCTAATCGCAGAATGCCTCACATGCTCTCCTGATTAGTAAGTTCCCAAAAAGCATAATGATTGCAAGGGGTAGGGCCTGACTACTTCAAGCATGATTCTGCAAATTCAAGCATTATTTCTGGTATTTGAGAACATTACAGTCATGGCTGTGTTTCAACTTGTACTAATTAGGAACTGTGACACTACCATTATCATTTTTAGGGCAAAAGAGAAAACAAAATAGTGAGAATTCTTTTCTAAATGCCCAATGCTATCTGTTACTAGTACCTTGACACAGGAGTAACACATGTTACCAGGAGCAGGGAGCATAAGTTAGGGCAGGTGAGTAAGGCTGCCTTTCAACTTGCCTGTTGTATCTGCAGGTATCTATTTGTGCTGGATCTGATTCTTGGGGGAGCTGCAATTTAATGAGTTTCTTCTGTTTGTTTGGTAATTCTCCAAAGTGCACAGTAGTGTCCTTGGCACTTGGAGGACTGTTCGTAAATCATGACTGACATTTAAAATTGCCTTTCTGAGCAGATGGATTAGTGGGATTCGAGTCTTGAAAGTCATCACTGTTTAAGCCCAGTGAACAGGTTGTTCTGGCCACACCTTAGCGTCCAGGAATGACTAAACATTTCATTTCTGCAACCAACTCAGCTGGTATGTCCAAAGTCATCTCAAAGGGATGGCACAATGGTCTAGCAGCTAAATCCTCACCTTGCATGCACTGGGATTCAATATGGGCAGTGATTCACGTCTCGGCTGCTCCACTTCCCAGTTTCCTGCTGATGGCCTGGGAAAGCAATAGAGGATGACCCAGAGCCTCAGGACCCTGCACCCGTGTGGGAGACCTGGAAGAAGCTCCTGGCTCCTGGCTCCTGGCTTCAGATCAGCTTAGCTCAGCTCTGGTCATTGCCAGTACTTGGTGAGTGAACCAGAGAATGGGAGATCATTCTGTCTCCTTCTCTCTGTAAATGTGATTTTTCAATAAAAATAAATAAGTGAATCTTTAGAAAGTTGTTTCCAACAACAAGTAAACACACAGTGACCTTCACTCTGTGACTCTCAGGTAGTGCCAGAGTTCAAGAAAAGATGACATAAGAACTTTCATTCTGATTGCAGAGAGTCAGACTCAAGCTATGGGAAACAAGTCAATTCTGAGAGTGAAGTCTCAGTGGAAATCTGGCACTCAAAAAAAGCATTAGGAACGTTCCCTTTGGGTATTTCTCTTTCACTACAGATAAAATCAGAAGCAAATGTACACGATGAAATAAGAATGAGGAAGTCTAAAACGCCTGAATTGTGATTGGGATAAGGTCAGGAGCCAGGAGAAGGAATTCGTGCAGTGGATGCTGCAGATCCCTGCAGCTCACCAGGTATTCCACCTGGTGTCGCTGTTTCACGTATAACAGTGCTTTTCCTCCCGCCTTCCCTGCACCCTCACACAGCACCCCATGTGTACCAAGAGGCACTGGTAGAGAAGCCCAACCTGAATAGTTGTCTGTGGCTGGAAGAACTGATCAGTAAGCCATCCCCCAATGCACAGCTATACAAAAGGCAAGCAAAAAAGAATTCCCTGCTACATAAGCCTCCTTATACAGCATACTTACTTCTATTTTCAGCAGGTCCAGCTTTCCCTTCACCTACCAGGCTCCAATGTGAACTTCAGTGTTGCTCATGACTGGGACCTCGCCGCTGGGCACACGCAGCACACCTGGCTCTGAGATGCTGTTTGAAAATGCCCCGTGCTCACTGTCACGCTTAGCAGTCTGCCCAGCATATTGCTCTTGTAACGTATTTAGCGCACTTGTGTAGGTGTGCTTCACACTTTCACTTTTCACTTGCATTTCTGAAGACAATTAAAATGAAGTGAAAGGAATCCATTTTTGTCTTACTTAGAAGATCATCTGGTGTGTTAAAGAACCTCATTGGTCATTGGTCAAAGCTGGGTAGGAAGTTTGTTGACCATTGCCTTCCCCCCTCAAATCAGCAAGTCTAAGATTTTTCATGTGCAGGGCACAGTGTTTTCAAAACATTTTCCTAGGAAACTACCACACTGAAAAACACCTTATTCACACAGAGAATTGCTGCTCCGGTGGATATTTTTCCTGTTGAAGCAGAAGAGAGGGACAGTTTCACAGAACTGAAGAGTAATTCATTGAGGCGTGACTGAGCCTGCATCCCAGCTTTGCATCATCACAGGGTTGAGCTGCACTTTCCATGAAGGGTTTCATTTCCAGAGCTTTGCAACTCATGCTAAACTTGACATAACTGACTTTCTCCTGGGAAGAAATATTCCATGAAAGTCTGTGAAACTTACTTTACCAGTTGGCTCTTGAGATGATAGGACTAGTGGAAAAGCAAAAAAGCATAGGTTTGATATTTCATTTCAAAAAATATCTTCAGTACATACAAGAATCTGGTCTGGGAACACCTCAGACAAAGTTTCTTTGGGGATCTCCCCAATCGAACTGCCGGACTCAGAACCTTAACCAAGAAAAGACAGAGGACAGAACAAGTCAATCAACCACCTCAGCCATATGTTGGCAGAGAAAAACTGGGCAAATGGAGACTCTAAGATGGACTATGTCAATCAGTGGATTCTTCAATGACCTCATCGTGCTTGGAGAGGCAAGATTAGTAGCAATTTGTAACTGTTGAACTATCAAAACCACTAAAGCAAGACCCTCAGAGCATGCCCCACATCAGGGATTTGGGGTGGGTGGGAGACTGGATGGGGTTTCTCCCTTATAATCCAATCCCCCTTTACCTCAGATATATGAAGGAAACAATATGGAGCTAATTGTCTTACCCATTTTCCTATAGGGTTTAAACATTTTTACCCTAATTATAGTGAAGATTGTAAAAAAAAAAAAAATGTTAACACTTGCCCGAGTCCAGCTCCAGCTGAGTTTGGAGCTCGGGAAGGGTGCGTGGAGTCGGCAGTGAAGAAAGACTCAGACACAGACACTTGATGTGTTCTGAGTTCAGTCTATGGATACTACATCCTGCGGGTGCCGCTATGCCTTCTGGGAAATGGTGTAGCTTTGGCCTTTAATCTAATCAGATCCTTCATGTACTTGAAATCATCTCTGGATTGCTATATAGGACATAATACTGTCTGAAATCCACGGAAGGGGTTGCTATGCTCTATTGTTTAGTGAGTACTGACAGAACAGCCCACGAGTCTATATTCATCTGAGCACAGATTGCCCATCACAATTGTGCAGATAATCCTGAAAGGGAAGTGACTTCTCTTGAATGGGCACATTTCTGCAAGCATGGCATAAGTAATGATGGCTCAGCTCTTTTTTTAAAAAATATTTATTTTTATTGGAAAGGCAGATATGCAGAGAGACAGAGATATAAAGAGGGAGATCCATCTGCTAATTCACTCAAGTGGCCGCAATGGCTGGAGCTGAGCCTCTCCGAAACCAGGAGCCAGGGAATTTTACCAGGTCTCCCATATAGGTGCAAGGTCCCAAGGCTTTGGGCTGTCCTTGGCTGCTTTCCCAGACCATTAGCAGGGAGCTGGGTGGGGAGTAGGATAGTTGGGACATGAACTGGCACCCATATGGGCTCCTGGCACACACAAAGGTGAGGATTTAGCCTCTAGGCTATTGCGTCGGACCCTCAACTTTTTATTTTCCAATACATTGTTATTACATTTTTGAAGTTTTTTTTTTTTTTTTTTTTTTCGAGTTAGAGTGAGGTATTCTTATTCTGTGTAGGTCTGAGGTCTGAAGTTCTCTGCTGCTGTAGACCCTGGCTCTCAGGGCCATCTGGTACTCCTGGGCCGGCTGTGCAGGGTTGCTTTCTTTTCCTCGTTGCCCTCTGCTGTCCTTGGCGGGTAGTGCACAATATGCAGAGGGCGCTGGAGATCTGCTAGAGAACCACCAGTTCCTGTGTGTGTTGGATGTTTTCTCTCCGCACATGATCAAGAGTTTAAAGGAAAATGCAGTTTGGCTAAGAAATCTGCATAAAAGTCTCTTTCCTATCTTTCCTTTGTCCTTGCAGGACAGAAATATGGGGTGACTGGACGCAACTAGTTACAAGAAGGGCTTTCCCTTTCAGAAATCGGCCAAAACCTTGAAAGTGTAGCCACCTGTTCTTGGAAAATTAGTTAAAAGTTCAATCACACTTCTTTTGCTCTTATTAATTTTCCAAAGCAGTATCAATTTTTAAAGAGATCTATTTATTTAAAAAGGAGAATTACAGGGAAAGAAGAGTGAGAGAGAGAATGCTCTTTCTACTGGTTCACTGGTCAAAGAACCACAGTAGTTGCAATTCAGGAGCCAGGAACTCCGTCTGGATCCCGCAGGAGGGTGGCAGCAGCCCAAGCACTTGAGCCATCCTCTGGTGCTTTCCCAGGCTCATTTAACAGGGAGCTGGCTCTGAAGCAGACAAGACTTGAACCAGTGCTCATATGGGGCGCCAGCATCACAAACAGTGGCTTAACTTGCTGCACCATAACAGCAACCTTTGTTCCCAGATTTTTTTTTTTTTAATTTAAATCACTGCTTGTTCCCTTTTGTTATACTCTGTAGATGTAGAGCTAATACTGGGTGTGACTTAGGGAACCCTGGCGGGAGCGGTAAATCTAAGGGGATATTTCTAGAGAAGCAGGTGGCATATTTTAAGAGTATAAATAAACTAAGGTTCATATACTTTATCTCTGAACCAGTAATCAAGCTTGCTGATGGAGGTTGCTCGAGGTTACTGAATTGCCACTTGACAATCACATATTCTTCTCTATCCCATGCCGGACTGAATGATCTGCACTCAGTGGTCTTCACTGAATATACTGAAGGTTCTGGCATAAATAAATTTTCCAACCTCTGTGAATTTCAGTTGACCTTGAAAGCAGTTATGTTACTAGATCACACAGCTCTTACAACGATTCTCCCAAGTTGCTATCCTGCAGCGACGAACTTGGTGCCCGGAGCCGATAATAACTCTAGCTGGTGGTTGAAAGCCGAAGTTTATTAGTGGCATCAGACTTTATAGCTTGAGGGCCATATAGGATAAGGGAGGAGGTATTGAGTTTATCAACAGAACCCATCAATTGTTTCTATACTTTTGTTTGGAATTCTTTGTTTTGTATATTCCACCAAGGTTCTCATTCACATGCTGTCCACTCAGCTGTTCTCATATGAATGATATCCATTTAGCTGTACAAACGGTACCCACTCAGTTGTTCTCATACGAATGACATCCAGTCAGTTATACAAAAGGTATCCATTCGGTTGTTCTCATGCAAAGGATATCCAATCAGTCACACAAATGGCATCCATCCAGTTGTTCTCATACAAATGTTATGCAATCAACTGTAATCCTGCATTTGCTGACCACACTGTCCTTCCACATTTACATACAGAGCTGAGCACTTCCTTAAAGGCATACAAAGGTTCTTTATTAATCACCATCTGTTATTTGAGGATGTCATTTGGGCAAATTCCTATTATCACGTGACATTAATAGATTGCATCAGGGAAACTGCCACCCTTGTAGTCCTCATTGCTGCAGGCTCACGATGCTGTGGAACTGAGGGCTTGAATGTGAGTGCCTTCTTAGCAGCTCTTGTCATCAACAGCCTAGGAGAGCAATGCCACGCTCCTTGGTTACTACTCAGTCCTGTGTCTGTGGGTGTCCTTCCAGGTAACTTAAAACTATGCGGGTGCCATGATGGACTGTTCTTCCCTGTGTTCTGCGTCAAGAAAAAGCTTGGGAATATTTGGCATTTATTAGACACAGGCGATCGTAAGTGAGGACAGGTTCTGAGGATAGCCTAGCTCCAATCTCAGAATTCGAAGTTTTCCACTTCTAGGTGAAAGACATGATTTGATTGCCAAGCTTCGCCAGATTAGTTGGGTTGCAGGTCCCAGGTTTCTTTTTCATTTTCTTTATTTCTTTTTTTTTAATTTTAATTTTATTTTATTTGGGATATCCCCCCCCAGCTCCTACCCCCTGACGGGTTTTCCCCACGTTGCTACAATTGTATAGTCCTTCATAGGGGTTATAATTTCATCAGTCTCTTATTTGAGTGTGCCCCGACATTGCTGATACAGACAGTGTCGGGCAGTGTGGCATCCCATTGTCCACACTTTTCCAACAGGTTCACTGAGAGTCCATCTTTTGTTTGGAAGCAGGAATGCATGTTGCCTTGTACCCCCACATTTGGATATGGTAGACCCCAGTGCTACCTCAATATACATTTCCATAAATGAGAAGCCATGAAACAAGGTCACCAACTGGTATGAATTAAAACAGTAGCAACAACAACAACAAATTACAGCACTATGGGAAAAAAATACTCTACTGAGTAACCAATACAAAAAGGAAACACAAAAGTCTCTTGGGAAAAATGATGCCACCGTGTAATCCATAAACCAGTGATAAATTCGACAAGACAAAAGAAAGTATTTGGAATAAATGAAACTGAAATAAAATACATCAAAACACATAGAATGCATCCACAAACAAACAAACAAACAGTATGGATCGGGTTATTGGAGTTACGCTTTCTATGATGGTTTCCTTATATTAGAGAGAACATATGGTATTTGTTCTTTTGTGATTGACTCATTTCACTGAGTAAAATGGTCTCTAGTTGAGACCAGCTAGTTGTAAATGGCATAATTTCATTTTTCTTAATAACTGAATAATATTCCATGGAGTAGATGTAGCAGTTTCTTTACCACTCTTCTTTTGGAAGTTTCTAGATCCACTGCACTCTGCTGGCCCCATCACAAGTCCCCAGGTCCCCGAGGCCACCTAGGTACTGGTGCAAGAAAGATGCCTAAAACTTTGTTTCTATAATCATATAGTAATATTAACTTCTCACAATTGTCAGGCAAGTGATTTATTAAGCGTATTTTGTTAGAGTTGAAGGTAATAAAACTCCCTGGGCATTGGCCTAATCTTACTTTCATGTTTATATATGTATGATAGAAATTCTGATGCAATAATGGATTTCCCCCTTCCTTTGTTTATAACCAGGGTCCATGAAGCCAGCTCTAAATGACCCTTCAATGTTCTCAAAGCAGCTCTTAATGAGTGAATGCTTTCTGCTTAGAGGAAGTCCTAGACAACTCCAAAGTGATGTTTCTCATTGCTCTTCCACCTCTCGTGTTTTCAATGTGTCACATTTAGACTTGTATTAAGGCTACAACCGTATGATCATGATCCTTTAAAAGGTGATAGCGTTCCCCAGCTCTAGGTAACTGCCTAGATTGCCTTGTACCTAGGCACATGTTACACTGCTGGGAGAAAACCAGACATTAGTTGGCAGGCATTCCAGGCCTGGTTAATACCAAATTTGTGTTAACTATACCAGTGTGCTAGCATAGTTGCTTATTCTTTTTCTACTTTATTATTTTTTTTTTCCAAGTGGGGAAAGTGGAGAACTCCAGGCCAGGGCACACCACTCTGGTCTGTAGGTGGCGGTGCTACAGATTACCCAGGGAAGAGGTCTGGGGACTTTTTGGAGTTGGGTGGCTGAGGGCATGTTTGACAGGAAAGGGATGATTTCTGGGATCTTCCACAGACCAGGCCATTGTAATCACAAGTAAGCAAGGGAGCTTTTAGAGTGGTTTAGAGGGGGAAAACCAGAGGCCATGTCTGGGTCAGACCAAGGCACCCTCCCATGGGGGGGAGACCTGGTCTGGGCTAAATAGCATCACCTACTGTCTAATGGTGCTTGGAAAAGCTGGTGGCAGTACCTCCCTGTAAGTGCTGGAGCAAGGGGTGTGCTACATCAGTGTGAGCTGCAGCACCCACTAGAACTCAAGGCAATTGGATCTGGGGGCAGATTCTGTAAAGGAGTTGTGGGTCACCTCTTTGGGACTGTAGCACCTGCTGATTTACACAGAGCTTGGGGTGGTGATGAGGTTGAGCCAGGCTGGACCATGGAGTTCACCTAACAGAAATCTCCCTGACACTCACAGGGACTCAGGCTGAGGCTGGGAGAAGGCCAGGTGGGGCGGGGCTATAGCCCCTGCCAGTGCGTCCAAGGACCAGCACTGAGAACAGATTGTGCCAATCAGGGCTGCTGCCCCTGCTGGCATGTGAAAAATCTGGGGCTAGGACCAACCCTGATAGGGGAACTTGAAGAACTGCCTTATTAGGCAGTAGCTCCCTCTGGGGAGCGTGAGAGCTGGGGCAGGGGATGGGTCAGGTAAGGCAAGGCTGCAGCATTCAACATTTGTGTGAACTGGGACTGGGGGTGGACTGGACTAAGCCAGGCTGTAACTGCTGCTGCTGAGTGCCCAGACTGGGGGTGGGTCATCTCAGACTAGGATGCAGCACCGCTGACACGTAAAACTTGGAGCTGGGAGTGGACCTTGTAGGAAAACTATGGGGACTCCCATGCCAGGATGATGCTTCTGCTGGTGAGCATTAGAGCTGGGAATAGGGGTAGGCTGATCTAGGAGCAGGCCAGACTGCTGTACCCGCTGGGGTGCATAAGAGCCATAATGGGTGTGGGCCAGCCAAACTAGACCACAGCACCAGCTTGCAAGTGCCGGGACTGGGTGCAAGGTCATGACAGGCTTGACCGCAGTACCCCTTGGTAGGCACAAGATCTGGGGCTAGGAATATGCCTGGCAAGGGAATTATGGGCACTCCCCCGCTAGGGAGTACCTATTGTAGTGAGCACAAGAATCAGGGATAGGGGTGGGGCAGGGTATGCATAAGAGCAAGATGGGATGTGGGCTGGAATAGGCCACAGCAAAGACTGGTCTGCACAAAAACTGGGGCTTGGGGTGAGCCTGGTGGGGACTGCTGGGGGTCACCCCGACTAGGCCGTGGCACCTATTAGTATGTGTGAGAATCAGTTTTGTGGCTGGCTGACTGGGCTGGGCTGCAGCAGCTATCAGTTCACATGAGATATGGGGCTGAGACAGAACTGATCAAGCTGCATCCAATGGTATGTGCATTGTCTGGTATGGGTAACAAACTGAACCTGACCCTGCATTGGTTAGTGCACGTTAAGGTTGAGGTTACCCCAGGTGATGTTTCTTGGGGGAATCCCCAACTAGATCACTGGACTCAGACCCGGGCCACAGGGAATACCACAGGATGTGTGGTCTGGCCTTGGAGTGCATGTATCGGGGCTGGGCTTCTTCAGTGGCTGATGCCTGTGCAGTGGACAACATGCCCAGATGCATATGAAGGACATGACGGCCAGCTCAGCTAGGCCAGCAGGAGATGTCAACTGCCTCTTCAGAGGATGGAAAGCAGAAAATGTTGGACAACTCTCTTGGTGAAGCTTTGCAATCTATTCTTGGGTTTGTGGGTGCACTAAGGTGGACTTTATCAGCTGAATGACCTGGGAAAGATTTTCGCAATCTTGGAGTAATGAAACCAACAACTGCTCATAACTATCAAAGCCACTCAAGTAATACTGTCAGAATACTCTTCCCCACACTAGGGTGTTTAAGCATCACCAAATGACTGTCCCTAAAATCTGGGTGCTGATGTGGTTTAACAGTAAGGAGTCAGCCCCCTTCCTTTCCTGAGGACACAACAGAAAAAAACCAATTGAGGCTTATATCCCATCTACCCTCCTCCATACCTGACCCTCCCCACCCTAATCAGAGACCCACATGGGCATGCATCCCTCTCCATTACGTAAACAATACTAAAAAACAAAAATTTTAAAAAGACTTAAAAGATGTAGTGGCAATCAGTCATAGATATTTGTCTTAAATATATCTGCTAAGTATTATAAAATCAAACTTGATAAGACTTGCAGCAAGAGGCAGTCATTTGGGTTTCAATCTGACCCAAATAGTTTTACAGTGATGGCATTTTTACTAAAACACGCTTGTCTTTTAGTTCCATTTTCCATGAACTTTCAGAAGCATTTTCCTATACTGCCTTAGATGAGTAGTAGATTATGGAAATGAGAACATCAAAGGGCTTGTGTGAGGGACATTCACTGGTGATGTGCACAACTTGCTTTGGCCTCCATTGTCCATCTTTGATGACGGAGGGACATTTTCCTTCTAGTATAATTAGGAAGGCTTCTTTCACATGGGAATTTCATCTCCTGCTTTTAAGAAAAAGAAGGAAGATCAGAGCGATTTTCTTGCATCTGCTGTTTTTGCAAGCACTTTTCACTCAAAATAGTCAGTATGCTAGAGCAGCATTTTTTGGAGGTGGCATGCTCTGCCCTCCTTCAATAGTGAATGTGACAGTTCAAGGACTCGTGTATTGTTGTCAGAATAGCTCATGTCAATCGGTGCGAGAACTGCTGAGCGCACAAGGGTTTAGTGGGCAAAGCACACTGAAGGGGCTAAACCGTGCCCTGCAGCCTTCAATTCCTGTGCTAATGTCCTAATCTCCAACACCCCAGAATGTGAGAGATGGTTAAAACAAAGTCATTTAGGGTGAACTTAAATCCTGCGGTAAGCCTGTACCCTACGAAGGAGAGTTGGTTAGGGCACCCACAAAGCCATGGCTGTGTGAACATGCAGGGAGTAGGTGGCCAATCCACAAACCCAGGAGAGAGGCCTCAGGAGAAATCGACATGGCCCGGGCCTTGCTGGGGGCTTTCCAGCCTCCAGGATGGTTGAAGCCAAGCACCCAAGCTGTGGGACTTTGTTATAATACTCTAGGGAAGGAATACAGACATAACCAATTAGTTTGTAATGAATGAATGGAAGGCTTGGAAGCCAGAGAGGAAATCTTTATAAAGTAGGTGACCTTTGTGTCTGGTCCTGAGGCAGGAAGGAGGTCTGGGGGCATCTACTGAATTTCCTATCGCTAATCAGAGTAGCTGTGCTGATTTTCCTAGCCTCTCACAAATTGCCTAAAAAAATGAGTCAATTTGCCAAGTGTTCATCATCAAAGAATCATATGCAGCCAACTCTTTTCAGCTTATCCAGATGGGACATCTGCCAGATACAATCTCCTAGCTATATTGGCTTGATAGGGTTTTGCGGTGAGCGATCTTAGAGAACAAATAACAAACCCACTGGACACGTGGGGTGACAATTGATGGTGGCCATGCACCTTTGCAGTAGCAAACCCTGGGTCAGTAGCTGTTGCATAGGGACAGACCCAACAGCTACACAGTTGCTATCTTAAGTCCTCACAAACTGTAGAGAACCAAGAATGGTACTTGGCTTTGCAGACTTCCTGATGGCTGGGTTCCAGAAACAAGTTTGTATAATCAAGTTTGATTATACGAAGAAGGTAGACAAACACTTTTCCACTGCTGCTTATTGCTGGGTGGCATAGCTCTGCCTCAGTTTCCTTGTCTGTGAAATGGGCATCTACTTGTAGAATTTTTTTCCAAAACATCTTTGTTTTTGAAAGGCAGAATTACAGAGAAAGGGAGGGAGGGAGAGAAAGAGAGAGAAGGAAAGAAAGAAAGAAAGAAAGAAAGAAAGAAAGAAAGAAAGAAAGAAAGAAAGAAAGAAAGAAAGAAAGAAAGAAAGAAAGAAAGAAAGAAAGAAAGGAAGAAAGAAAGAAAGAAAGGCTCTTCCACCCACTTATTCACTCTCCCAAATGATCGCAATAGCCTGCGCTGGGCAGGTCCAAGCCAGAAACCAGAAACTGCTTCTGAGTCTCCCACATGCATTCATGAACCCAGGCCCGTGGCCCATCCTCTGCTGCTTTCCCAGGCGCATTAACAGGTAGCTGGGTTGAAGTGGAGCAGCCAGGACTTTAACCAGCACCTACTTGGGATGCAGAGCTGCAGGCGGAAGCTTTGGCTTCAACTTGTAGGATTTTTGAAAAGATAAAGTGAGTGAAATGTATCAATTGCTTTGTTTCACACATTGTATCATTCAAGTGTTACTATAATTATAATCAGAGTTACTGGTTTTGAAGGTAGAAGAGAAACCAGAGTCACCTTGCCTACTTTGTTGCCTCCCTCTGCCAAGGCTGCCCTGGATCCATGGGTTTTTCCACAAGAGGGCTTAGCTGCTTCTGCTTGCTGAGTGTCCTGGGCCAAGGTTATGACCGTGTGGCCTTGAAACATCAGCATTGCTGCTTCAGCCCCTGAACCCCCAGAGGCCCAAGCTACAGCCATCTCCTCCTGATCCTTTCACCATTTTGCAAGCACTTAATTACCTTTATGAAAAAAAAAAGTCCTCTATGTTTAAAATGTGTGTCAGCTGTATCGCTCAACTGAATCTCTAATGACGTGTGCACACCAGTTCCCTACCAAGCTGCTTTGAGGCTTGCTTTCAGGTGTAAAAATAAACAGGAATTTGGCAGAGCAATGTCTGTGTTAGCAAAGCCCAGCCTGGAACCCTGGTCTTTCTGTTCCCCTATTCGGTGTTTCTCAGTCTAGACTCAGTCTAGGTGCAGTCTAGACTCCTGGCAAAGTAAGCCTGATCCCATGTTCACTCCCTTCCCCCATGGAGCTCCAGCTGCAGGAAAACAGGAGAGGAATTTAGCATCTATAGAGGGTCTTAGTCCATTCAGGCTGCTCGAACAGAGCGCCACACCCTGGGCAGCTTTACAAACCTGCAACAGTTCTCTCCCACAACTCTGGGGATTGTTAAGTACAAGTTCTATGGCCGTGCAGGTTCGGGACCTGGGAAGGTCTTGTTCATCGATGGAGCCTTTCAGCTGTGTTCACACCTGGTGGAAGGGAAGAGAGCTCTCGGGGAGTTCAAAGCTCACTCATGAGGGCTTTACCCTGTAATTTAGCCATATCCCCACATCTCCAGCTCCTACCACCAGGCTTCTTCGGGGTTAGGATTTCCACACACAATTTGCAGAGAATCACAAACATCTAGTCTGCGCTACTGACCACCTGTGTTTTTCACATGTTAGACATTCCTAGTAAAGGCCAGAGAATATTCTTAATAATTCGATAGCCTCAGATTGTCACACTCTAATACAGTGTTCATTAAAGCTGAACTTAAAAAAAACCTTTTTTTTCTAATTTTTAAATCATTTTTATTGGAAAGTCAGATATAGAGAGGAGGAGAGAAAGAGGAAGATCTTCCGTCCCCTGATTCACTCTTGAAGTGGCTGCAACGGCCAGAACTGAGCCAATCCGAAGCCAGGAGCTTCTTCTGGGTCTCCTACATGGACGTAGGGTCCCAAGGTTTTCCCAGACCACAAGCAGGGAGCTGGATGGTTAGTGGAGCCGCTGGAACTAGAACCAGCACCCATATGGGATCCTGGCACATGCAAAGTGAGGACTTTAGCCATTAGGCTACTGTGCCAGGCCCTGAGCTGAGCTTTTGAGTAGAGGATGTTACGAAATTCACAAATGTTCTTGGAAAATTAAAGTTTCTGAGACCATTAAGGAAAGGTGACAAGATAGTTATTTGTGGGCACATGCAGTTTGATATTTTAGGTTGAACTTAATGATGCACCTTAGTTGCTTGAAGCTGGAACTGGAAACCCTAACATAATAGAACCTAATAAAACTATTTATATCATGTTTTGGTTTGTTTCCTGATGCTGACAGCACAACAGCACAGACCGAGTCCATGAAAAACAAGAGGTTTGTTTTGGCTCATAGTTCTGGTCCAAGGCCAAGAGCCTGTAACTAGTGAGAGTCTTCTTACTGATGGTTGAGAAGTAGCATTGGGCATTGCATGGAGATAGAGCAGGAAGCTGGTGAGAAACCTAGCCAAACTGGCTTTTAAAATACCTTTATTTTTTGATTTTCATTTTATTTGAAGTGCAGAGAGACGAAGACACACAGAGACAGGGAGAAGAGACATCCATCTTCCACTTACCGATCCCCCAAGTGCCTGCATCAGCTAGCACTGGACTTGCTGGCTGGGAACCCAGAACTCAATCCAAGTTTCCCACATGGGTGGCAGGAAGTTAAGCACTTGGTGGGGGGGGGTGGGCATCATTGCTGTCCCCCCAGGATGAGCTTTAGCAGGAAACTGGAGGGCAAACAGGAACCAGGACTCAACTGGATGTGAGCAATAAGCGAATCATGTTTCCAGTTCAAATTCTTACCTCATACAGAGCTAGCATTTCTGAACAGAGACCAAGACTGTGTATGGATAGAAGCAAGAGGCTAAACGTCATTTCACACATAAGAGTAAGTTGCTCATGCCTCCCCCAGAGAAATACCCATCGTGAATGGCCACAGCGTCGGTTACTCTGAAAAAGACAGCAAACGAGTGCTACCTCTAAGCACAGAAAGATATCTCTTCTCCCACTCTCCACCTGTTTCTATGAATTGTGGTGGTACCTTAATACAAGCAGAGTGGGATCCTAACACGTGTCCCACTCTTGGATGAGAGAGGTGCATCCTGGGAAGGTGAGCGTATCAGGCTGACAGTTAAAGACATAAATACTAGTTTGCAGGGTTGCAAGAATTCTAGCTTACCTAAGCTTTAGCTAACTGCCTAGCTATGCCATAACAAAACCCAGTACTCCAAAATGGGCTGAGGGTACCTAGACAACAACACTAAACACCCACTGCCCAAACTGTGCTTCGTAACAGACTCACTTTAGAGACAACCTATTATTAGCCCATGAGTCCAACTATATTTTTAATTGATCAACCCATTCCTGAGTGCAGAGCCTTCATCACCTCTTAAAGACCCACTGGGCCCCAGTTTTTAGTACCTCATGATGGATATTTAACCTCAATAGCAGTTGGGACAGGCATGAACCATCTTCAGACCATGGCTAGCCATAATTCTGGCTTTAAGTATTGCATTATCTTTGTTCTAAATAATTGTTTATTATTATTATTATTTTAAAGCTGGCTCCAATTGTGCAATTTTGTTCTTTGCTATGGTTTGCAAATGAGAGAAACTCATGAGAATTCCAGAGGCTACATGGGAACAGGTGGAGCTGGTTCACAGGTCAAGAATAGCACAAATAGCCCAATTCCCAAGAGCTGGGATCAGATGCCAGGGGCCGCAGCTTTGTGTCTCTGCCCTGCTTCTAGATCCTTCTCTACTTTTACTTGGCTGGGCAGGTCTGCTCTGCTTTCCCCCTCTGCAGATGAACCCCTTGGCCTCTATGGATTATTGGTGGATTGGTTCCCACCCTGCCCTCTCTTCTTCCTTCTTCCTCCAGAACAGTTTCAGAAGCCCTGTGACCTGGCCTGGCGCTGGCTCCACTAACATGGCCCCAGATCTCAATCCCCCAGAAAAGAGCGACTAAGTTGAAATTAGATTCCCATTCTTAGTCACTCAGAAGTGGACAGGAAACATTGACTGTATTGCATCCCAGAATGCCTTCTGTGGCTGGATGGGAGGTATAGACAGCAGGCAAACATGCCACAGTATGTGGCTGCCACTATCCCAGGAGCTTTGTAACTTTGGTGTGAAGTTGGCATCACTGTTAATGATGGCTGCATTTAGATAGACTGGAATTTTTAGAAGTGATACTTGATGTTCTTTACATGTGACTATGCAACTTACATAGCACCTTGATAAGGTTAATTTTACTCAGTGGCCTTCTTTATTCCCTTACCCAAGCAATATGACGTCATTACTCTGAGAACAGTTATCAAAGGAGGCAGGAAGGATATCAATGAGAATAAAAATAGGATTCTATATGCCCAGGAAGCAGCAGAAGGAAGAGTTCATTATCTCCCTCTCTCACTGTAACTCTACCTTGCAAATAAAACAAAATAAATCTTTAAAATATAATTTAAATACCTAATTTTAAATCTAAACTCATGATTTAATTAATTGCTCAATTATACATTTAACTGCAAATAAGATGAACATTCTGCTTCAATAGGCCAAATTTTGTTAATTGCTTCCATATCAGATATGCATGGTTTCTTTTACACAAATGTACTCAGGTGTAGTTGTGACTCTCCTAAACATTTGGGTGTGGCTTGAGTGTGTCACTCCAAAGGTATGGGTTGCGAAGGTGGTCCCTAAGGTGGTCATCTTGCCAGATGGGAGGAATTTTGAGAGGTTCAGTGCAAGATGACTAGGTGACTAGGCGAGTGGGAAGGCGGTTTGAGTAAACTGTTCTCTGGTGGCATTAACACCAGTCTCTCACAGGGAGTGAGTTCCCAAGGGGGTGGATGGACATAAAAGAACAAGACCACAACACCCTCCCAACTTTCTGGCTTCCTGTCTGACCACGTGACTCCTCACAATTGTGCTCCCACCACTCGGATGCCATCTGCTTAGAGGTCCTCTCTGAGCAACTAAGCAGAAGCTGGCAGCCTGTGCTGGGACCTCCAGATGCAGAGCTAAATGCATTCTCTTTATGAACTACCCAGACTTAGGTATGTCATTACAGCAATGGAAAGTAAATGGATGCTGATTTGTAATTGTAAGGCTTTTCTGAGATTGAGAGAAACGCACACACCATGAATAAGATTTTGCATTATTCCACTTGCTGTGGGAATTGCTGTCCCAGATACTTGAGAGGTGACAGAATAACCAGGGCGTTAGCACTGGGCTGCCTAACTCCAGGACAGCTTTTCTCAACCCTGATCTGGGTTCAGTTAGTTCCTTTGATAACTCCTATAGCATTGACTGCTTAAGTGAGCACAGTCATTTTCAGGGATTACCTAGAACTTGAGATAAAGTGCCTAGAGCCATATTTTTAGGTGCTATGATTTCTGACTGCAATTTCTTTTAAAAATCAGAAGATTTAATAATAAGTATATTGTATCTAATCCAGCTTGTATTACATTCCCCTGGAAACCATTGTATTAATAAAATACATTTTCGGGTACTTTTACCTACAAAGGCACAAGTGCCTGGGGCCCACAAAAAGTTTTCACGTACTTCTGGTCACCTGAGCCTATATTTACTTTAAGCGCTAACTCCCAAATCAACTACTAGGATTCTGAGTCCCAGTAGACCAATGCATTTTGCATTTCTCTGACTCTTCAGATATTCTCATACCTGAATTCACGGAATTCTGCATTATTTTTGCTTTCACTAGCTAGAAAGGCACACAACCTTGACATGGAATAAAGAGTTGTCCAATTACAAAACTTTAAATCATCATAAAGAAATCTATTCAAGAGGTAAAGAGGTGTACAAAACCATTGTTAGTCCTCAGACAAGAGAAAATTGAATCACATGAAGGTGATTATACACACACTGAATTAGTTAAAATTTCTAACATTAAAAGCAATAAACTTGGGAACCATTTTTTCTGCCAAGGACCATTTGGATATTTATAACATCACTCATGAACCAAAGAAAATTATTAACTTAAAAATAATAAGTCTGCTATTGATTCACTGAATTTCAAGTCCCACCTGTAATCGCTTTGGCAGGGCTAGGCCAAATGATATCACAGCCTGCAGGCCGGAAATTGCGTACTCTCGTCACAGCCATCAGAACTCATGCATTATTCATGATAGTAGAAAACTTTTAGGAAAAGTTTTGGCAATTTCATATGAACTTATGACCCAACAGTTTCAATACTGGTCATTTACATCAGAGATATGTAAATATATGTACATACAAGGACTGAGATGCAAATGTTCTTAGCAGCTTTATTTATAATAAGCCAAAATTAGTTAAAACCTCAAATCTCCAACAATAAAATGGATGATTAAGCTACTGCACTGTCAGTAATACCATAGAAACCACATTCTCAGGAGGAAAAAAAAAAAAAGAAAAGAATGGTTGAACTCTGTCATTCACTACAGCCTGAACTTGTTATAGGGTGCGAGTGAGATCACGCCAGACATGTCTAAGGTTGATTAAGGAGTCTTTATTAACCAGGCTTGGTGATAATAGAGCACACTAGAAATAGCAAAATAAAATCCATATGGCAATCCAACCAATCATAATCCAATCAAACATAATCCAAAGAGGAACAGTCATTACCCTCAAGTCCATCCATTAAGCTGAAGACCCATGTCCCAGCTTCCCCAACAATATAAGCTATCCTAATAGACATGCAACGAATAAACTGAACACACTTACAAAGCTGCAGACATTCACCTTTCCCTGGCTTCTCTGCCCACATTCCACTACTGCTAGGCCTCACCTCTCCTGGAACTTCTGATAGTACACAAACCAGAGACAACATTACTATATCCATTGTCCCATCTAGGCAGTACACAGGGACCATGCTCAGGGGATTACCTGTCCTGGGTCAGCCAAGAGTTGAGGTGCCAGAGTAACTGAAGCACCTGACCAGAAAGAGAGAAAAAGAAAGAGAGAGAAAGACGGAAAGAGAGAGAGAGAGAGCCCTCACAGGTGGGAAGGAATGAATACCTAAGTGGTGGGGGGAGTGACTGAGGATGGAATTAACATTCCATTGGTTTTAGGATCCACATTCAGGACAGAGGGCCGGGGACACAGCCACATTTCATTTGTCCACTGTCAATGGGTGCTGGCTATCACTGGCTGCACGCCATAACTAACTAATGTTAAAAACTTTAGGGGCTGGCAACATGGCATAGTCGGGTGAAGACTCCGCCTTCAATGCTGGCAGCTCACATAGATACCAGTTCATGTCCTGGCTGCTACCTTCCCACCAGCTCCTTGCTTATGGCATTGGAAAGCACTGGAGCATGGCCCAAAACTTTGGAACCCTGTACCTGCCTTTCCGATAAAAAAAAAAAATCTTTTTAAAAAATAAAGCTTTGGTGGGCACCCCAACCACTAATTTAAATGCCTACCCCTATGTAGAAGGACATTGTGACCCTAGAAGGTCAGCGAGCACAGAATTACAATTGATAGGATAATATTTATATGAAAACAACTGGATGGATGCCTTTTGTGTGACTGATTGGATCCATTTGTATAAGAACTACCAAATGGGTACCTTTAGTATAACTGATTGTAGGTCATTTATGAGAACAGTTGAGGGACAATATGTGAATGAGAACACTTGGTGGAGTACACACACACAAAAAAGGCATTCCAAACAAAAGTATAGAAATAGTTGATGGGTTTTGTCAATAAGTTCAATACCTCCTCCCTTATCCTATATGACCCTTGGTGTATAAAGTCTGATGCCCCTAATAAACTTTGGCTTTAGACCATCAGCCAGAGTCCACGCATGTTATTATTGGCTCTGTACACTAAGTTCATTACTGCAGGACAGCGACACCCCTAAATTAATTTATGATGGATAAAATGAAAGCAGTGATTGCTTTGGGGTAGGAGCAGGGCAAAAGACATTGTGGGTATGGACAAGCCATGGCTGGGCTGAAAATCCAAACAATAAGAACCAGATTGTTCCAATTGTGCAGTATATGGGATTGCCGAGGGGGCAAACTTGGGATCTGGGGATTAAAACTTCCAGCAGCCTGTTGGCTGCTGCTGGGTGCCAGGCCGGGATTGTCTCCATGCTCGGAGCACCAATTCCAGCCTCTGAGTACACGCGGTGACCTGTCCCTAGGCCTGCCCAAACTCTAGAGGCTGCTCCCTTCATGGTGAATACACTGAAGGGAGAAATCTGGAGAGCCAGGCAGGCCTGGGCTGCACCTGCCGCATCATTGCCTGGTGGATGGGATTGAGGAGGGGGTGAACTTGGGGTATGGGGATTAAAACTTCCAGCAGCCTGTTGGCTGCTGGTAGGTGACAGACCGAGATCATCTCTATGCTCGGAGCCCCGATTCCAGCCACTGTGAACACATGGTGACCTGTCCCTGAGCAGCCAGCTCTGGGGTTTTGGGCTTTGAATTGCTGCTTAGGTAGCTCCATGTTAAGCCCACTGTACTTCTGGAATGTTAATCAATCCTAAAAACTCCCAACAACAGAGTAACTTTTCCTTTGAAGTTAAGCTAGGGTAATGAGATCTGGTAGGTTTGAGGAGAGGGACCAGATGATCTATATGGAAAAGTCTGATATGCCAACCACCTATGAATCCTATGTAGAACTTGTAATCACTGAACAAAGCTGAGCACCAAATACCAGTCCATGCAAAAGCTAAGGCTCGGGGTTTGTCTAGCATGATCATATCCCATTATCTGAAATGATGATGGATCAGGAGATGGATCTCATTAGGCAGGGCCATGACATTAACTAGCACACAAGAGAACCATATCCTGGGGTAGATTCTGTGGAGGATGTGTGGGTCAAACCCTATAGAAATACTAGCCCCACTGGTTAGCTCAAAAGTTGGGGTGGTGGTGGACTAAGCTAGGTGTGACCAAGGATTCTGCCATTACTCTTGGGTAAAGGAACTGATAACAGTATGGACTGGTCAGAGCAGCAGCACCCGAATGTGCATCCTGATTAGGGTGTGGGGTGGGCTGGCTGCAATGTTCACCAGCTCATACAAGGCCAAATGGAAGGCCAGACTGTGCCGGGCACTAGCCTAAAATCCACTGGCATGTATGAGAACTGGGTCTGGGAGTGGATTAAGTGGAGGAACTTGGGAAACTCCCCTGGAGGGTCATAGTTCCCACTGGTGAACACATGGTGTAGACCTGGGGGTCGGACAAGCTGGGCAAAGTAGCTCCAATGGTTGACCAATGTGTGGGTTGGTAATGGAACAGGGTGGACCAGGCAGAACTGAGCTAACCTTAGCCCACAAGCAAAATTAGAAATCAGGATGGAGTACAGGTCATGCTGAGCTAGGCTCTTGCACCTACTAGTCTGTGTGAGCCAGGGACGCTAAGCCACAGCCTCTAGGGCAGGGGCCAGGACAGGTGAGGGGCTGAGCCAAGCAGAGTCAGAGCAACCACTGGCATGCACACAATCAATGGCTAGGAACAGGACTGGTTAGGGAGCTAAGGGGACACTCTACCTGGGTTGATATTCCCACTGAGGAGCATAGGTGCTGGAATGAGGGCTGCGTTCTGATCTGTATATGGCTGTAATCTCCCTTGGCATAAGAGTGGGCTGGGACTGGACGCACCAGGCCAGGCTAGAGTCTAACACCATCAGGTGCTCTGGAGAATCTGGTGCTCTGGGACAGACTAGGCTATGTCTCAGCCCCTACTGAGCCATGTGTGAGCTGTATGTGGGTATGGACAAGCCATGGCTGGACTGAAATATCCAACAAGGACCAGATGTGGTTGAAGGCCAGTCAGGAAAAACCACTGTTCTTGCTAGGACAGGAGGTGAACTGAGTAGGGATGGCTTATGGACCCACTGGTATATGCAAAATCGGACATTGGGAGAGGTTCTGATGGAGAAGCTGGGCAACTCCACTGGCAGGACACAGTCCCTGCTTGTAAGCACAAGAAGCATGATAGGAAAGAGCCCAGAACAGGCCATTGGAAGTGTCTCACTGGCATACATTTGGCATGGGTCAGGGGCAGACCAGGCTGAATCAGTTCATATCACCCACTGGCAAATCCGAGCACCAGAATAGAGTGTGAGTTGAGCCAGGTTTGGTAGCGACAAAAAAACAGTGCACATTATGGAATGCCACAGTGAGGTGACCTGTACTGGATGTGACCATGGCACCCAACCAGCACACGTGAGAACCAGGGAGGGAGTGGACGGAGCCAGCAGGGGAATAAGGGGTTCCCTTGCTGGACAGCTACTCCCACTGGAGAGCATGAGCTGGGATGGGGGCAGAACAGATTAGGGAGAGCTAAGAACAGGGAAAAGCCAGGCTGGGCTGATTGTTCCTACTGGTGCAAACCAAAATTAGAGTGGGTGAGGGTTGGTTGGGCTTAGCTACAGCATCAGCTGGCAGAAGCTGGCACTGGAGGGGGCTAGTTCTGTCAAGTTAAACCACATAACCACCTGGAGAGTGCATAATTCAGGAGTGGGAGAGGCCTAGAAGGGAAATAGTGGGCTCCTCCCTCTTGGGTTACCACTCCCACTGGAGGGGATGAAAACCAGGACAGAGACTGGGGTGGCTAGAAAGAAAAGCACCCAACAGCATGTGTGTGAGCTCAAGAGTGGAGCTGGTTAGGTTAAACTAGGCTTCAATGCCCATTGACATGTATAATAGTTAAATGGGATGTGGGACAGACCGGACTAGTCTGCTGTACATACTGGTAAGCACAGGAACCAGGGCAGGGGACAGGTCTGGTGGGGGTTATTGTGGGTCGCTTCAACCAGGCTGCAGCTCCCACTTGTTTATGTGACAGCTGAGTGTGTGCTGGGCAGAACCAGGCTGGACTGCAACACCCATTGGTTCCAGTGGAAGACAGGGCCAGAAACAGAACCGACCGAGCAATTGCAACCACCAGCTGATTGGGGCGACGGACTGCCAGGCCCTGTACTTGCAAGTACACACAAGAATCTGGTCTGGGAACACCTCAAAGTTTCTTTGGGGATCTCCCCAATCGAACTGCTGGATTTAGAACCCTAACCATGAAAAGAGAGAAGACAGAACAAGTCAATCAACCACCTCAACTATTATGTTGGCAGTGAAAAACTGCACAGAGACTCTATGATGGACTATGTCAATCAGTGGATTCTTCAGTGACCTCATCGTGCTTGGAGTGGCGAGATTGGCAGCAATTCATAACTGTTGAACTACCAAACCACTAGAGCAAGACCCTCGGAGCATGCTCCACATCAGGGATTTGGGTTGGGTGGGAGACTGGGTGGGGTTTCTCCCTTATAATTCCCCTTTATCTTAGATACATGAAGGAAACAATGTGGAAATAATAATCTTACCCACTTTCCTGTAGCCCTTGAACCTTTTTACCCTAATTAACTATATAAAGATTATCAAAAATAAAGAAAAAAAACAGAAAAAAAAGGCATTATGTTCTCACAGTCAAGCTCAAATCCTTTATTTAAAAAATGAGAGAAACATGTTGGGGTTGTACATAAGTAAAACACTTAACAAACACACACTCTGCGATTCCTTTCTTACAATTAATCTTTGACAAAAAGACCAATGACAGCTCAAGCAAGTGGGAAGGCCTCTTTAGTAAATGTTGTTGGGACAACTGGCTGATAGCCTGTAGAAACAAAAAGATAGACCCACATCTATCACCATACACTAAGATCCAATCTACATGGATAAAAGACCTAAACCTACATCCAGAAACCTTCAAACTCTTGCAAGAAAATGTAGGAAATACCCTGCAAGACCTAGGAGTAGGTCCCGACTTTCTAAGAAGGACACCAAAAGCAATAGCAGTTGAGAACAGAATAAACAAATGGGACCTCATCAAACTAAGAAGCTTCTGTACAGCAAGGGAAACAATCAACAAAGTAAAAAAGCAACCCACAGAGTGGGAGAAGATCTTTGCACACGATATAGGCGATAGGGGGCTAATTTCCAGGATATACAAAGAACTTCAAAACAACCAAAAAACCAAAACAAACAAACCACTCAAGAAATGGGCACGGGAAATGGGCAAACATTTCACAAAGGAACAAGTCCAAATGGCAAACAAACATATGAAAAAATGTTCCAGCTCCCTAGCAATAAGGGAAATCCAAATTAAAACATCGATGAGGTACCACCTAACACCAGTAAGATTGGCCCACATAAACAAGAACACCAACGACGCTTGCTGGCGAGGATGCGGGGAAAAGGGAACCCTACTCCACTGCTGGTGGAGCTGCAAATTGGTACAGCCTTTATGGAAATCAGTCTGGAGAACACTCAAACAACTCAAAATCTGCATACCATATGACCCAGCAATAGCACTCCTAGGAATATATCCAAAACACCTGTTTTACGACAAACCAACATGCATCCCTATGTTCATTGCAGCACAATCAGTAATTGCAAAAACATGGAAGCAACCGAAATGCCCATCAGCAGAAGATTGGATAAGAAAGCTTTGGTTCATCTACTCCATGGAATACTACTCAGCTATTAAAAAAAACAAAATGCAGTTCTTTGTGGCTAAATGGGCACAACTGGAAACTATAATGCTAAGGGAAATGAGCGAATCCCAAAAGATTAGATACCACATGTTTGCCTTGATTTAACCTGTAATTTTTTGTTTGGTTGTTTGTTATTTTTTGAACCTGTCATTGATACTGTCTCAACCCAGATGTTTCGAAGAAGGGAACTTGCATTATTTTTAACATATTGTTTACCCAATACTATGTCAATTAATTCCATAATGTTGTATATTGATACTGAGGCCTTGTTGGGGCTTTTAACTGACTGGATCTTTACTCTGTTAGACCTATCTTCAGACCATAGAAGGTCTCCCCAAGAGGCCACTGAACTTATCTGGACAATAAGACGCTGAACTTTATGCTAGGCATGTGTTTGCAAGCAATGAATCTCAACTGAGCTTGAACTATGGTTATGCAACAAGGTGGAGGAATCCACCATGGGGGGAAGGGTATGGGAGGGGTGGGGGGAATCCCCAGCGCCTATAAAACTGTACTACATAATACAATGTAAGCAACAATAAAAAAAAAAACTGTACTACATAATACAATGTAAGCAACAATAAAAAAAAAAGAAAAAGAAAAAAAAATAACACAAGAAATGTCATGCCTGTTTCACCATGTGTGTACAGATTCCCTGTGAAGCATGTGCTTTCTCAGAGCCCCTCAGTACTGTGATTCCAGTGTGTTGAGATGCATGCACGGTTGGGAAACTGCATGATGATGCAATGCTAACTCACACGCTTCAAATAACCTCAGTGGGCTTAAGTGCAAGCTTAAGGAAGTGCAACTTTCTCCTTTCCTCTATACTGTCACATTCCCCACCCTGTGCTAATAAGCTTGGCTGCCCATGGTTTCAGAAGAGATTATAAGGAATTTGAAAAGAATTGATCACAGTACTCAAATGGTATGCAATTTAAAGCTGATTAGAGTCCCAGCAAGGTAGCCTAGTGGCTAAACTACTCGTCTTTCACACTTGGAATCCTCTCTGTGTGCTGATTCATATGCTGACTGCTCCACTTCCCATCCAGCTCCCTGCTTGTGGCCTGGGAAAGCAGTTGAGGACGGTCCAATGCCTTGGGACCCTGCAGCTACGTGGGAGTCCTGGTGGAGGCTCCTGGCTCCTGGCTTAGGATCAGCTCTGGCCATTGCAGCCACTTGGGGACGGAAGATCTTCTCTCTATCTTTCCTCATCTCTATATATCTGACTTTACAATAAGAATAAATAATTTAAAAAAAAAGCTGATTATTATAGGTGACATTGGCATAGCAGCTTAATGTCCACATCTCATATCAGAGTGCCTGGTCTTGGCTCCTCCCCTCCTGATTGCAATACCCTGTCAATTGCACATCCTAGAAGGCAGCCAACGGTGGCTCAAGTGTCTGAGTCTGTGCCATACACGTGGGCCACTCACAAGAAGTTTCTAATTCCTGGTTTCAGCCTGGTCCAGTCTAAGCTATTGTGGGTATTTGGGGGAGTGAACCAGAAAATGGAAGATTTCTCTGTATGTATATCTTTACTTTTCTCTGCCTTTCAAATAAATTTTTAAGTAATAATAAGCAAAAAATACATAAAATTTAAAGAATTATAAATTGAACCTTATGGGGCCTATAGGTAGATTTTTGGTCTAGATATCCAAGCCAAGGCAAGGTTTGAGACTTTCCCTGGAGTGGCCAAGATAAGCCTTTGGATGTCCATCTAGTGCCGATAAGTATATGGGTTCAAAGGGCAAGTGTTTGGAAAGTGCCTAATGGGTTTGGCTTGTTTCTGTTCAACAGCATCTGGAGTTCGAACAGGGAAGACTGCACTGGACAGTGTGGTGTGAATGAGCCGGAGTAGACTAGCTCGGAGGTCTCTTCAGTCGCACAGCTGGCTCTTGTGCTGGGGTGAGACAAGGGCTGGACATGGTGGGAACTGTGGATTGGAGCCTCGATACAAGACCTCTGCATCTGACTGGGTCTTCACCTACAGCAGTCAGATTCCCAGAGGAGCCCTGGAAGAACAAGAATACCAAGAAAGTCAAGTTGGAGTTGCATGACCTTTCCTTTTCTGGACTTAGAAGTCACATTGTGTCCTTTGTGTTGTCCTTTGTAGATTAAAGCAATGTAATCTGCCAAATATGCAAGGGGAAAAGATACAGGTCTCCACCTTTCTAGGTGGCAGATGGAAAGGTCAACTTCCAGAAGAACATGTGGCATGGTGAACATTGCTGCCCATCCCGAGAAAATAAAATCGGCTGTTACCATCACGTACCCATCATACAACCCCCACAGCTGTTCACTCCTGCTGAAACTGTGTCACTCACACCAATGTCTCTCCTCTCTCTAAGATTATTGTGAAACACATCCTGAACTTCTTATCAGTTTACCTGCCGACACTTTCATAAGTGTCTCTAAAAATGATTTCTGTCTATGAGCACAACTAAAGATTACAAATGACTTAAGTTAATGAGACCCATGTTCCTATTGGCAGTATTTCCCCACTTGCTCTTCATTTTATAAAATGACGAGAAGCCTAATAGAATTTTCAATTAGTGCCCGGTGTGATAGTGTTGTGGTTAAAGTCCTTGCCTTGAACACACCGAGATCCCATATGGCACCGGTTCTAATCCCAGCGGCTCCACTTCCCATCCAGCTCCCTGCTTGTGGCCTGGGAAAGCAGTTGAGGATGGCCCAAGGTGTTGGGACCCTGCACCCATGTGGGAAACTCGGGAGAGGCTCCTGGCTTCAGATTGGCTCAGCTCCAGCCGTTGCGGCTGCTTGGGGAGTGAACAGCAGATGGAAGATCTTCCTCTCTGTCTCTCCTCCTCTCTATGTATCTGCCTTTCCAAAAAAAAAAAAAAAAAAAAAACCCAGAATTTTCAAATAATTGTCTCAACCAGCTGTTCAACAAAAGCTGAAGAAGCATCTGCTTATTCGGTTCATGGATCACACCACCATTCATTGTGGCCGAATCTGGAGGCTTACAGTAATTCATCACACTCACCCAGCTCCACCACAGTGAACGTGTCCTACACAAGGCGGCCTTCCTTGTTAACTCCAGAATTGGAGCTCCCACACAGGAAACAGCATTTTCTCACTTCAAAACATTTACTTTTTGAGAGAGTCCGAAGCTAACTGGTACATGGCCAGCAGTTAGCAATGTAGAAGGAAGTCCAGCTTCCATATGACACCAGCACAGCTTGCCTGCTCCCAACCCTCCTACCCCAACCACTTCCTTATTCCAGGAATGTACTTGTTCGACTTCTTCCTTCTATGTTCATAACAATGACAAGAAGGAATACCCCACTCAGTTCATCTTGTTTTTTTGTTTTGTTTTGTTTTTGTTGTGTTTTTTGCATTAACACTATTGTCATGGCCCGTCATCATTCCAGAAACAGATGACTTGGAATTTAGCAGTCAACTCTTCATCTGCGGGGACTTTTGAATAATCCCCAGCTTCAAGTCTAATAATTTTGTGGCTGCTGGCACTTAAGAGTTCTTATTCTCAGAACACTTCCTGCTTTCTCTGACATGCTGTAGCGTGCTATCCAGTTCCTGGTGCCCACCTCCCCGCAGACACAGATAGCTGCAACTATCTACAGTATGTGTATGAATACTTCAAAAAGTTCATGGAGAGAAGCATATGCAGGGATTTTTTCATATGTATTTAAATGGACTTTTTGTAGACTACTTGTATCCACAGATTTCATTTTTTTCCACCCCATAAAATTTTTTCTTTTAATTTCATTCTCTATGGACTTATGACAAACTCTCACACATGCGCATAAACTTAGTAAAAGAGAGTTAGAAACTCCAGATCTATAGAGGAATATGCTTTCACATCTTAATCATACGCATCTATGCCATGGAAGAAACAAAACACTCACAATTTAATTTCTAAATATATTAGTCTGATCATATCACATGTCTCATCAGAGGCTTGATATTGTTTTCATGGGTTCCTAGTGCTCCATGGAGACTGCAAGTCTCTGCCATCTTTGTTCCTGTGTCCCCAACTGTCCCCGCAGCTCTGTCTGATTCAAAGACCCTGTGTTCCCTTATACCCCAGGACATTAGCACACGCCACCCCCCCCCTTGGCCTTGAGTAATTCCCCTTGCCTTTCTGTAGTTCTCAGCTGGGCCCTCCTTCCCTGCATCCCAAGTTTAGATTCTTTGTCATACATTTGTAAAACTCCAAGATTATCTTGGCTATTCTTTCTACACTTGCAATTTTACTTTTCTGTGATTGAAGACAATTAGCCTCTCCTCAGTAAAACTTTCGAGTTCAGAAACCACTCATATTTACTGCTTACTTGTTGCCTAGCTTAGTGCTTGGCTCACAGCAGGATTTCAACAAACATGTGAACAACTGGTGACTATGCTCTCAAGGGATATTACCTTCCTTTCAGCACCTAGCAAAGACTTTCAGCGTCTCCTTGTTTTGGAGTTAGTTTGATCACCAAGCAATTAAGCCAAAATTTAATGACCCAAAACAACACAGCACATGATTGTTTATATATTTGGAGCTAAACATCAATGTCTTTTTTTTAAGGTTTATTTATTTATTTATTTATTTTTAAAGATTTATTTTTTATTATTTTTTATTGGAAAGGAGGATATACAGAGAGGAGAGACAGAGAGGAAGCTCTTCCGTCCGATGATTCACTCCCCAAGTGAGCGCAACGGCCGATGCTATGCCAATCTGAAGCCAGGAGCATCTTCCAGGTCTCCCATGCGGGTGCAGGGTCCCAAAGTTTTGGGCCATCCTCGACTGCTTTCCCAGGCCACAGGCAGGGAGCTGGAAGGGAAGTGGGGCTGCCGGGACTAGAATCGGCGCCCATATGGGATCCTGGGCGTGCAAGGCGAGGATCTTAACCACTTGCACCACCACGCCGGGCCCAAGGTTTATATATTTTTATTACAAAGTCAGATATACAGAGAGGAGGAGAGATAGAGAGGAAGATCTTCCATCCGATGATTCATTGCCCAAGTGAGCACAGCAGCCAGTTCTGCACCGATCCGAAGCCAGGAACCAGGAACCTCTTCCAGGTCTCCCACGCGGGTGCAGGGTTCCAAGGCTTTGGGTCATCCTGGACTGCTTTCCCAGGCCACAAGCAGGGAGCTGGATGGGAAGTGGAGCTGCCGGGATTAGAACTGGCGCCCATATGGGATCCTGGTGTGTTCAAGGCAAGGACTTTAGCCGCTAGGCCACGGCACTGGGCCCAAACATCAATGTCTAAAAGTTTGTCCTCAGTAAGAGATTTCTATGCTAGAAAAATCTCAATTTCTAGACAGACACATGAAAAGATCCTTATTTTCTGCAAACACTCTGTAACCAACCCATGAGCTTCCACGTGCTTAAAGTTGTTGACTGTTTAAGCCTAGTGTGAATTCCTAAAAGCTCAAAGTTGCTATGAAAAATTAATCCAAAGGCCACATGGAAACTTACTGCATTATAATTATTTAGTGAGTCACATGGACTGCCCTAGTTCATCTGATGTTTTTGTCTCTTAATAGTTCTATCATATAATTTATGAGTCACTAAATCTGGGTGATATTGTGGAAACACCCCACACCTGGAATCTGAAATCTGAGTCTAAAACTACTCTGATAAAGTTTTTGTGAAGGGCCTGACCTAGTGGCTCGGTGGCTAAAATTCTCACCTTCCACACACTGGGATTCCATATGTGCATTTGTTCATGTCCCAGCTGCTCTACTTCCCATCCAGCTCCCTGTTTGTGGCCTGGGAAAGCAGCAGAGCATGGCCCAAGACCCTGGGACCATGTTCCCACATGCGAGATCAAAACTCTCCAGGCTCCTGGCTTCAGATCAGTCTAGCTATGGCTGTTGTAGCCACTTGGGGAGTAAACTAGCAAATGGAAGCTATCTCTCTATCCTCTCTGTAACACTGGCTTTCAAATAAAAACAAAGTCTTTTTAAAAAGGTGTCTTACAAAGTGTCTCTGAAATGGTACTTTATTTCTATTCCTGTTTCCATGTATTCCTTCTTCGTATGTACACACATTGTCCTCTTCTCTCAGGCATTAGATTAAACCAAGTTAGAGCCAGGAGCCAGATTTGACCTGATTGATGTCAGTCTTCACCATGCTGTTCATCCCGTGAGCAGCTTCCTTGTCCTTGTTTCCTCATTTGTGTTTTGCCAGTTTCAATATTAGTAACCTGCACAGAGATTGTACTGGCCTACACCACCGGGTGTCACGAGGCTTCGTAACACAGAAAACTTACAGTTTTTAAATATCATCCAAACATTCCAAAGAAGTTAGTGTGACTGTGGCTCCACAATAACAGGAGGCAGACACATGGGGTTGGAATGTAGGATCGATGTCATGGCAAAGGGAGAAAACCCTCAATGTTGCTACACAACCCAAGCAGACAGCGGCCAGTTTGTATAACTACTGTTCGTCTCTACATCTGTTAGAGAAAGACTGTATACTCTCTTGATAGACTATATGAAGATATACACCTGTGCAAATACATAAAGATAATTCTCCTCTTGTCTATGAATTTTTCTTCCTATACTCTAAATGTAGAAAATGAACCAATTTCAGTTTGTAAAGTTCACCATATAGTGTGTGTGTGTATAGATAGATATGGCAGATTTACAGAGAGAAGCAGAGATGCAGAAAGATCTTGCACCCGCTGATTCCCTTCCCAAATTGCCATAACAGATGAAACTAAGCCAATCTGAAGCTAGGAACTAAGAGTTTCTTCCAGTTCTCCCACATGGGTGAAGGATCCCAAGGCTTTGGGTCATCCTCCATTCCTTTTCCTAGGCCACAGGCAGGGAGCTGAATGGAAAGTACAGCATCCAGGACACAAACCAGCACCGATATGGAATTCTGGTGCTTGTAGGTGGAGGATTAGCTAATTGAGCTTAAGAATAGGCAAATCTATGGCTAGGGTGTGGTGTGATGGGTTAAGCCTCTATCTGGGAGATTGGCATCCTATATCAGAATACCAGTCCAGTCCTGGCTGCCCTGCTTCTGATCCAGTTTCTTGGAAATGCACACGGGAGAGCAGTGAATGGTAGTCCAAGTGCTTGTGTTCCTATCACACAAGTGGAGTCCCAAATGGAGTTCCTGGCTCTGGCGCCTATCTCTACCTGGGTCAGTCATGGCCGTGCAGCCATCTGGGAGAGTGAACCAGCAGATAGCAGATCTCTCATCTTTCTCCATGTCTGTATCAATATCTATATATTATATACATCTCCTTTCAAATAGATCGATAAATATTTAAAAATGAATAAGGGCTAGCACAGTGACATAGCAAGCTAATCCTCTCCCTGCAGTGTCAGCATCCTAAATAGGCATCAGTTCCAGTCCCAGCTGCTCCATTTCCGATCCAGTTCCCTGCTTATGAACCAAAGTCCTTGGACCCCTGCACTTAAGTTGGGAGACCTGGAGGAAGCTCCTGGCTCCTGGCTTCAGATTGGCTCCACTCTGACCATTGCAGCCATTTGGGCAATAAGTGAACCAGCAGATGGAAGCTCTGTCTTCAAAAAACAAACAAACAAAAACAAAACAACTACAAAAATTGGACAAACCTTTCAAAACAGTGTTTGTTGCTTTACTGAAGATGTAAAGGAAGTGATAAAATTAGCTTTGTTTCTTGCTCAGCAAATAGTTGTGGGGCCACGTGTGCACGGAAGCTGGTGGGGCTCACTAGACAAACTCCCTCTCTCCGTGAGCTGAGCTACATCGTACTGAGCAACGCGGTGAGTTCCAACGAATAAAATGCTCTCGGAGACCATCCTGGGGGACTTTTCATGCCTGGAAACTTCTAGAAAACTTCCTTGAGGAAGCTAGATTTCAGTGAGGACAAACTGCTGTCAGCTGAGATTGTGTAACAACATTCATATGTCAGTGTTGGTGCTTGGTCAAATTTCGCAAATCTCGGAGTTTCTGTCCTTGTGGGTAAAATGAGGAAAATCTGCACCTGACAGGTTGTGAAAATGAGAGATACAGACAGAGCAAAATAGAGCACACAGTAAGTACCAGGTGCGCGGCGCTTGCTCTGGGCATGTAGGCACCGGAGCATACAAGGAAACGGCAAGCTGATCCACCCCTCGGGAGAAGCACGTGGAAAGGGAGATTGGCGCACTTGAATGGGACTCAACAGACATAGCACAGACTGGGAGCGCCTCACACTGCAAGTTTGTCAAACACAATATGGTCCCTTTGACATTTTGCTAGCTGCAGTTTGGCCGAGACGGAGGTCACACGTTTACTGGGAAAGAAATATAACAGTGACACAGGTGAGTTTTTTTTGTTTGTTTTGTTTTGTTTTGTTTTGTGTTTTTCTGCGCCCTAGGCGGAAGAACTCAGGGAGTTTGTTAGGATCTGGGCGTGCTCCAGTGATAAGCAAATATGCATAAACACTTTGGGAGGAGGGCCAGAGGTGCACCTAGGCTTCCTGGACAGGTACCTGCTGGAGGAAATGATCCTTGGATCCCGGCCACCACCACGCCCAGGCATTGAGCGTGAGTGATTTCGCCTAGTGGATGTGGCAGCCACCGAGGGGGCAAAACGTGCAAGGAAGTGGGAGCGAGCGGCGGAGGCGGGGCGCGGAGCAAAGCGCGGAGAGTGGGAGGGTTGCGGGCCGGGCTGGGAGGACCCGGGAGGAGGCGGGCGCCAGGGCGGGACGGGCGGGACGGGAGAGCCGGGAGCTGCCGCCCGGCGCGAGGAAGTGCGCCGCACTGCTCCGGATCCAGCCCGGACTCGGCGGCCACCAGGTGAGCCCAAGATGCTCCTGCCGCTGCCGCCTCTGCTGCTGCTGCTCTTGGGGCCGCTGTGTCTGCTCTCGCAGGCGGAGGACACCGTGGAGCTGGTCTTCTCCACCGAGCGCCCGCAGCACCGAGTGAGTCCCGCATTCCTGTCCTTCACCATCGACGCCAACCTGGCCACCGAGCCGCGGTTCCTCACCTTCCTCGGGTAAGCGCCAGCTTTAGCGACCCGTCTCCACCCCGGTCCTCCACGCCCACTCGCCACTCACTTTCTTGTGTTTTGGGCTCTGAAGTAACTTTATTCTCGCTCTCCCTTGCTGTTTCGCTCTCGCTTTCTTTTCAACTCCCCGCCACCCCCTCACTCCAGCCGGACCTGAAACGGCCTTTTCTGTACTCAGTAAGTGTGAGCCGAGCACCCACAAAACACAAAGCATAAACGGAAATTTGGGGGAGGGGGGACAAAACCGTTGCTCTACCCCAGTTTCTGCAAGAATTTGTGCAAGTATAACCGAGGTCTGTGAGTACTTGGTGTGCAGTCTAGGACAATTAAGACAGTGGATCCGGTTACAACCTTGTAGTTACCAGGAACAGTTTAAACAACCAGCAACCAAGTAGAGAAAAAAAAAAAATATATATATATATATATTCATTAAACCAAGGAGACCCAGGAGGTGTTGGCAGTGACTTGCAGAGCCCTAATAAAGAGCTGTTTCCCTAAAATGAGCACACAGGATGCCCCCTTGACTTACTGCCTGCACGGGTTTTCTCCTTGGAGTTTTTGCAGCTTCATGGCACCTGATCCGTGCCATCTCAGGATGGGGACCTGCAGGGACAGTCTGAGGCTACTTATTGAAGCCACAAGGAACCTCCAGATGTGGTCCCATCGCAACTTGCCTTTTGGCTGCCACCGTCCAAGCCACAATGCTGCCCCTCAGAGTGCCTGCTCTCAGCTGCCTTTGCGAAGAGGCTGGCCATCCCATCACCTTGTCTTGATTCCCAGCTCTGCAATGCTGTGATTTGGTCTTGGTGTTCACTGTTCCTACAATGAGTCCTTGGCTGTCCCTAACCATCTGGGGAATGAAATTTTGAAAACTTGCCTCTGGATCAGCAGAGGTTATGACTGCTTGAGATGCCTGTCTGTCATGGCCAGAGTGCCTGGGTTCCTTAGGATTTTCCTTCTGAGTCCAGCTTCCTGCGAATGCACACCCTGGAGGGCAACAGGTGATGGCACAAGTACTTGAGTCTTTGATGCCCGCAGGGGGGAGATCCTGGACTATTATGGGTTCCTGATTTCTGCCTGGCTCAGCTTCAGCTGTTGCAAACATTTGGTGGAGGGAACCAGTAGATGGTAGCTTTCTATCTTTCTGCCATTCAAATAGAAATAAATTATTTAAAAAGTAGATGATTCAACATGAGAAACATCAGCAGAGTAAGCCTTCTCACCTCAATAACGAAATAAAACCCACCACTTGGGATTACAAGTGAGGATTTGATGAGATGTTAAGTACTCAAACAGTGTGGGAAATAATTAATAATTTCTAAGAAATGATATTTGCTCCTCATTCACTCATTGCCTGGGTACATTCCCTTTGATCACAATCTGTCTTATGATTTCCCTTGTGGTCCTCACTGGTCGGAAGAAGAGCTCCTGCTTCTTGTCTATATCCTTGGGACTAAAGCTGATACTGGCTGCAGATGTTTGTGGGATGGGAAGAACACGCAGCAGAATGCTGAACCTCAGGGTTCTGAGGATGAGGACCCCAGGTTTATCTTGGGGTGGTGGCAGATGAGATGGGGAAGATGAGGTGTGAGGTACTAAAATATGAAGACCCACATCCTCTTTTTCTTTCTTATTTTTTTAGATTTATATATTTTCATTGCCAAGTCAGATATACAGAGAGGAGAGACAGAGGAAGATCTTCCATCCAATGATTCACTCCCCAAGTGACCACAATGGCTGGTGTTGCGCCAATCCGAAGCCAGGAGCTCTTCTGGGTCTCCCATGCAGGTACAGGGTCCCAGGACTTTGGGCCATCCTGGACTGCTTTCCCAGGCCACAGGCTGAATGGGAAATGGAGCTGCTGGGATAAGAACCGGCGCCCATATGGGATCCTGGGGAGGACTTCAGCCGCTAGGCCACCACACCGGGCCCCATATATCCTCTTTTTCTGCTGCAGCTAGCTGAGGCCCCTTATCTCCTCCAGGGAAGGACAGGTGGGGTGGGAGAGAGATTACTCCTGGGAAAAACTGGTCCAAAATGGAAAACCTACAATAGGACCTTTGGGGTCTAGGCCTGGGCACTGCAGTCAGGCTCAGCCCGATTATCTAGCACAGCCGTCCATCCCTGTATGTAAAACGTCTGCTCTGTATTCTAGTGAAGGTGCTAATTTGACCCCTTCTTCGGCACATTTTTAAAATTTCCATAGCAAGAATGCTGTCCCCCGCCTTTTGGAGGATCATAAGAAACCAAGAGAACAGAGCATGCAATAGATACAACTGCTTTCTGGGGGGTTTGTTCACAAAGCCCCCTTTGCTCCTGTCCACCCGAGCTTCTGCCTAGGGCTGCCTTCCTGTGGTTTTGGCTATACTTCCTTGTACTCTGTCCCTCAGAAGCAGCATGCCACCCCCATCCTCCGCTGCAACCTAGAAGAGTCCAGAGCCCATCCATATCTCCCCAGATTCTAACTCGGGTTCTGAGGATGAGCATCTCATCTAAGCAGCACATGGGTGCCCACCAGGGTGGGGTGGGGGGAGAGGACCACATCTCCCAAAATGACACTAACCATAAGGTGTCCCCAGCAGAGGTGAGTGCGATGGGCAGTGCTGTTTCATTGCAGTCCCTCACAAGTGCAGCTGCGTGGAACAAGGATGGCCAGAGCTGCACAGGTGCCAGCTGAAGGCCTCTGGAAGGCTAGACTGCAGCAGCTCGCTGGCTCTTGTCATCTCCCAGACCCTGTTCTAATTACCTTCCAAGCATTCACTCACTTAGTCCTTGCTACAATGCTATGGGATTGAGGACTATTGGCATTTCTAGTTCAGAAATGGAAACACTGAGGTTTGGGGAGGTTAAATAAATGGGCCACAGGGAGCCACAAAGCACATGGAGAAGCAGTTTGAAAGTGGACTCAGACTACTGATACAAGGGAGGAAGGAAACAGGAGGATTTGGTAGACAAAGAAGCAGTGACATGAGAGGAGGTGAATCAGGGTAAGACAATTCAGAGGAAGACTAAGCAAATTTGATCGGACAGCATGGTTCTGGCTGCCTGCAGGGGCAATTTTTTTTTTCCCCTCGCATTGGCAACCCTAGAACATAAAGTGCACACAGCTTACATGCCAATGTTAGAACAACATGGAAGTGGGAAAGAGAGCTTTACAGTGTGTCTGTCCTCTTCCCAGGGGTAATTAACCAACAAGTCCATCCCAATACTTCCTCTTTCTGCAGAACACACAAGAGATGCTGGCACAGGTCAGTACCATCCGATGCAAATAGCATGCAAGGCATACAGACAATTATTTTTGAGAGGCAAAGTGAGCTAGAAAAATGGAGCTCTCGTCCACTGATTTCACTCCTCAGATGCCCACATGACCAGGACCAAAGCTGAAGCTGAGTACTCAGTCTGAATCTCTCATGTAGGTGTCAGGGACCCAGTTGCTTCAGCCATCACCACTGCCTCCCAGGCTCTGCATTAACAGGAAGCAGGAGTCAGGAGCCTGAACTGGGCATCAAACCTGGGTACTCTGCTGCAGGCATCCTAGCCAGCTGCCTAATTGCAAGGCTAAAATTATTTGGCTTTAATTTAATATTTTTCTAGTAGCCATATTTAAAATGGAACAAAAGATGGTTGAAATTAGTTGTAATAATTTTATCTAGCTAAGTTCATATGACATGTGGCCGATATAAAAATATGGGTGCATATTTTGCTCTAACCAAGTGTGTGAAATCTGGTGTGGACTCCGTATTTTTCTAGAACCAAGTGTGTGAAATCTGGCAGCCCTCAGTTTGGACTAAGCACCCTTCCAAGCCAGCCACAGGACCCTAGCTACCATATGATACAGTGTTACTGTGTGTTTCAGTTTACACATAGCTCATTCACACAGGTCTACTTAGGAAACCCTGACCCCTTCAAAGCAAAAACAGTACTGAGTAGCCACATCAGCCATAAGGCTAAGCTAGCTGGGTTTGGTTTTTCCAGGAATTGGCTCATTGTTCTTCAACAAACATCATCCATCTCTGTTGGCCATTCGACAGACTCCCGCATCTTCATTAACAGAGCTGGTTTTCCTATTTCAAGGAGCATTTCCTAATGTTAAATGCAGGTGTTAATTAACTGCTGTTGGAAAGCCACACGGACCACCAGGTGTTTGTTGCTGATAGAATTCCCTGTGATCAAAGTCAAGGCTTCAAGAAAAGTGACCCACTCATTTGCATTCCAAGCTGCTATGATCCAATGCCTCTGTTTACATGGGCCAATTACTTTACCTCCTTGTTGTCAGATTCTGTATGAGTAAACTCAGTAAAAGAAAGACACTCACAGCTTTGGGTTATTTTGAGACTAAGGGGAAGGATCTTCACAGCCTAAATAAAAATGCTCACTGTGGTCTTTGTGATGACAGTCCTGACTTGCACTGTGAGGCTGTCCAGTTCCACACCTGGCTTGCACTCCTGCCATGGTGTTTCACTCTCTTCCTCCCTCTTCTCCCTCTTGACTGGAGACCAGCGCTGAACCCACAGCTTCTTGTGCTCCTCCAGGTCCCTCGTTGTCCTAGATGACTTCTGAGTCATCTGAACATGTTCTCTGTTGATTTCTTCACCCCACAGTTTTTCCTTATCCATCCTCAGTTGTCATGGATCCAGTCTGTACCACCTTTTGGAAATGTCTGCATTTCTTCTCCGCTCTATGAGTGGTGACCTAATGCTGGTACCTGGGAAACAGACACTGTGGGGAGATTTATACCATGGCCATTGGCAAACACTAAAAACAGCATCGTTTAGCAAAGAGCAGGTGTGTCGGCACAAAGGCTGCCTGAGTCTATTTTAACCAGCAGTGTCATGGCCAGGACTGGGATTTGATTATTTCCATCACTTGTAACCTTTCGATGCCTGAAATTTAAATTTAAACCTCCCATTCATGGACCACTATTCCTTTCCCTCTCTGCTCTTTATCTCCAGAGCTAGTTTGCTGCCACTCCTCTCTATTCTCCCATCTCATTGGGGCTTTTTGATTTCTCACAAGAATCCTTTTAATAATATCCTCAAGCCCCCTCACCACTTTTCTTCTGGCTAAAACCCCAAACACAGCTTAGTTCATCAATATATTCCCTCTTTGGAGTCTACAGGAGTTCAACCCTCAAATCTGGAAATGGAAAAAAATACTTAAGTATGAGTTTTAATGCATATTAATAAGCTACTTCTGCTTTTGCATCAGAGATAAAGAAATTAGCTTTGCACAAAAGGTAAAATAAAGACACGTGCAGGTCTCTTTTGTTTTCAGCTAAGAAAACAGAATAACTGCAACTGCTTTTGTGCATTCTTTTGTTCTTTCCAGTGGTGGATTCCCCGCTCTGCCCCGCCCCCCCCCCCCACTCTTTGCTGCTATGATCAAAATACTATACCTTTGATCAGTTTTGTTTTATGGCCTGTTTTGCAGCTGTATTAAAGCTGGTTTTGTCTGAGAGCATCAATACTGTGTTCTCAAAACATAACAAAACAAAATGTTCCATTGCAAAGATATTGCTTATACCAAAAGTTTCAAATACAGCATTCTCCTTAAGGGACAGCAGTCATGGCACTGACTTAATTTGGTTTTGAAAATGCTGTTTGGCCTGCACTTGTCCTTTTTATCATGTTGCCTCCCTTGTTCTATCTCTTAAGAAATATTCAGTAAGGGCCAGCTATGTGTCCTGGTTTCCTGGGGGAGACACTGATAAACCAGACAGATAAATCAGGCTGCCTGATATCAGGCTCTGGGGCTGGGGCAGTCAGGAAATCAAGGAAACATGAGAGGAAGTTAATGCTAAAGAGTGGCAAGTGCTATGAAGGAAACAACATCTTGACAATATGCTGGAGAGTGACCCAACGTGGCCTGTCCATAACCCTGGGGACCAGGCCCTGGTGCTCCAACATCTGACCCAGGTCCTGTTTTCTTTTCAAGATGTGTATGTTTATTTATTTATTTATTTTACTTGAGAAACAGACAAGTGCGCACACACACACATGCACATCTCCTTTCTGCTACTATGACCACACCTCCCCCTGCCCACTCCAGGTACCTACAACAGCAAGGGGTAAGCCAGACCCAAGCTGGGAGCCAGGAACTGTGTCTCCTATAGGGATGACTCAGCTACCTGAGCCATTACGTGTGGGTTCTCATCATGTGCATTAGCAGGAAGCTGGAATTAGAAGTACTATAGGATGTGACATGGGTGTCCCACGTAGCACTCTAATAGCATGCCACGTGCTGACCAACCCCGTCCCCCACTTGGGTCATCTTAGGGTTAGTAGTCTTTTCCAAGAACGTTTTCTTCCTCCACTTCCCAAAGAATGCCAGCTTCTCTTGTACTAGTAATTGCTTACAAATCCAGCTTCATCGTTTATCACTAAAACCAATCCAAAAGGCAAGAGCCAGAATCACTGCTGCTGGCTGTAAGCCATGGAACCAGGTCAGTGGGGAGAGACTCTTCCCTGAAGAACTGCCTTGGACCGGTTGTAGGGCTGTGGGTCAAGGTTACCAGCCTGGCCTTTATCCTGAGGACCTTAATGTGCATATCCCCTGCCAAAACAGCTCCCTGAGTTTCACATTCACATGGCCAATTGAGCTCAAGCAGAGACGAGTTAGGGCATTTGAACTGGCATTTCAAATTCTACAGCACTGAGTCTCCTCCCTTCTCTCCGATCTATCACTTGTTGCTCATCTTGGTGAAAGATGTTACCATCTTCCTAGGGGCTTTCCAGGAGAAATTCTTTCCTCAGCATCCAAGTGAGTCCCAAATCCATTTCTCGCTCTTAATTTGTCTTAAGGGGTAGCCTTTTAGCACAGGAGCTAAAATGCCACTTGGGATGTCTGAACCCTATATCTGAGTGCCTGGTTTGAATCCTAACCTCTGTGATTCTGATCCACTTTCTTGCTGATGTATGCCCTGGGAGGCAGTGGTGATGGCTCAAGTACGTGGGTCCCTGCAACCCAGATGGAAGACCCATGTGGAGTTCTAGACTCCTGATTTTGGCCTGGCCTAGCCTGGTATACTATAATTTGAGGAGTGAAGAAGTAGATGGTAGATCTCTCTCCTTTCTGTCTCTCTCTCTCTGCTTTCAAATAAAATGAAAATAAAAGTTTTTAAAAATTTGTCATGAATTTATCTGTCTCTACTCCCATTGTCATCTCACCTCCATCCATTACTTTCTGTCCACACGAACATGACCACAGTCTTTTTCCTGCTATTTGGTTACTGATAATGCAGCTTGAGCTGGCTTCCTGAAAGGAAAGTCCAGTGAAGTCACGCCTGGTGCTGAAATCATCTGTGGCTCTCCATGGAGAGGTTCCTCAGGCATCATGACTTGCAGGCAGCCTGACTGATGGCCCATTGGCTTCTCCACTGTGTTCTCTCCCAGCTTCTCTACACCCTTATCACCAGGAACCTGCTGTGGCCATCAGCTCTGCAAGGTCTTATGCTGTCTTCCACATCTGGTCTTTATCAAAGCTTTCCATGTTACCTGGGATACTTTCTTCAGCCCCACCCCACTCTTTCTAACAGGTGAACTGAATTCCTTTTGCTGTCTAACAGTGAAATCATCTCCCCGGGAAAACCCTTCTGACCACTCCTACCCCCACTCCAAAGGCGAAGGAGACCCTTGCATGTTTCAGAACTATTTGGCTCCATCTTTTCATCTCACCCACCCCGCACCAAGCCCTCACAGCCCCTCAGCTTTGGACCATCCCCATCACTTGGGGCAAGTTGTTTACACATGAGACAGTCATCTTCCTGTGGGTTTCCACTCCTTCTGCCCATCATAAAGGGTTTTGAAAAAAAATTGGATGTATTGATTATTGCCATACTTGTGAAGTTAAACCAAAAGCCCTGGTTAGAATGGGACCTTCAGGTTGCCTGCAGGTGCCTAGAAGGACAACTCAACTAGAAAGATTCAAATGGAGGGGACTCCCCTTTTATAGTGGGGTGACGTCTCCCTCCGAGACCTGCACAGTTAGAAGTTAAGAAATAGGCTCACTGGGGCTGGTGCAGTGACATTGCACACTAATCTTCCACCTGTCATGCTGGCATCCCATTTCGGTACCAGTTCTCTCTCAGTTGCTGCACTTCCAAGCTCAGCTGCTACACTTGTAGCTCTCTGCTGATGGTATGGGAAAGTAGTGGAGAATGACTCAAGTCCTTGGTCCCCTGCATCCTTGTGGGATACTGTGAAGAAGCTCTGGACTCCTGGCTCCTAGATTCAGTTCAGATCAGCTCAGCTCTGGCTGTGGTGGCTATTTGGGGAGCAGACCAATGGATGGAATACTTCATTCTCTCTGTCTCTACTTTGTTTTCTGTAAAATCTGCCTTTATTTAGAAGAAGAAGAAGAAGAAATAGGGGATTACCAAGAGAGAAGGAGGTAAAAAAATGAAAAAATGATTGACTGAATGGTCTTGGAAAAAATAATAATCATTTCTCATGTACTTTCCTTACAGTTCTCCAAAGCTACGTACCCTGGCCAGAGGCCTGTCTCCTGCATATCTGAGGTTTGGTGGTACCAAGACAGACTTTCTCATTTTTGATCCCCACAAGGAACCAACCTTTGAGGAGAGAAGATACTGGCAATCTCAAGTCAACCAGGGTAAAACTTCTTCTAGATGAACAGTAGATGTACATGAACTTGAGTTGGTCATGAGAATACTTAGAGAAAAGTGTCATTGCTCACGTCTGAAAGTGAGTAAAAGGTGAAGCTGTGTATGCACCTAAACAGGTGGAAGCAGTAGGCAGATTTCTTCCTCATGCAAGTCTCATGAGCATGAAACTTCTCATGTTTGATGTGCCTTGCATAGCTGAGAGCCAGTTATGTTGGCAACAGAGCAGCAGCTGCTGCAGGTGAAGAACAGGGCTGCTGGGAGGGAGCCTGTGGGTAGCGATGTCTCCCACCAACAGTGTGTTTCTAGCTAAGGATGTGGCCAGAACCTGAAGTGTTTTCAAGATGGAATAGAATCTGGGTGAGAATTACAACAAGGGCATAAGGAGATGTATTCTGAAGAATGGATCATAAGATGCAGTGTCCTGGGCAATTGGTCTCAGGTTTTACTAAATATCTGTAATCACTTGCAGTGAGTTTGAACATTGTGATTTCCGGGATCTCAGCTGAGATGCTCATTTCAGCAGGTGATTCTGATATGGAACGTTGGTGATTCTGACCCTGCAGAAAGCTGCCCTAGGGGAGGCATGAGGATTTTTCTTGTGTTTGTGCTATCAGGCATCAAACAGGAGTCAAATCATTATCTTAATAATGACTAAAACTAATGTATGTCCCATTGAATTCTATAAACACATATATAAGCAAATAATGGCAAATTATTTCATACGCTACATCTTTTCCTCTAGAAAGTCTTTAGAATGGTTCATCGGTTACTGGCAAAATTTGACAGTATGTAGTAATTACAGAAAATAGAAGAAGGGGGTGGCAGGCAAGAAGGTTCTATTTAAGTCATAAACTGGAAGAGTTAGTGCTTGAACTTGCCCTTTTCTCCCTGGTTGCATGTATTTGAAAGGTTTCTGTCCTTTGCTCATCAGTTTTCTTTATCTTATAGGATGGGGTGGAGGTTAATGGGATTATCTAAGTTCCTCTGGAACATCCCTTTGTAAGTAAAGAGATGGATGGGGCACCAAGGCCTGTAAGTCATAATGTGTGGCCTCCCAGAAAGGAAGTTGGTGGCTGGTCAGTCAGCTGTGGCAGCCAGTGCCAGGGGACCTGCTGTCAAGTGATAAAGCAAGCCAGGCAGCCTGACAGGATGGGGGTGGAAGTTCCCAAGGGTGCACATCCTGACACCAGAAGATTCTACACCACCACATGGAAAGTGACAGAAGTCAACACTCCCTCTCTCTCCTTTATTATGATGAGAGGAGCTGACCCCACAACAGACAGAGCCCACGCTGAACAACTTTCTTTGTATAGGAAGGTGACTTCTTTATGAACATTCTCAGATTATCTCCTGCTTCTGGGGAGCCTTCACGTATGCCACGTATGTCCCATGTATACCCGCTGTTTCTCTGGATGCCTGTGTTTGTGGTGGTTGGCTGGACTGCCAGTTTGATTCGTGCAAGGGAATATATGAGAGTACTTCCAAGAGTTTGTGGAAAAAATGGAATTTGAAAGTTACGTTTAGGGCCTGGCATGATAGTGTAGTGGTTAAAGTCCTCACCTTGCACGCACTGGGATCCCATATGGGCACCAGGTCTAATCCTGGCGGCCCCGGTTCCCATGCAGCTCCCTGCTTGTGGCCTGGGAAAGCAGTTGAGGATGGCCCAAACCGTTGGGACCCTGTATTCACATGGGAGACTCGGAAGAGCTCCCGGCTCCTGGCTTTGGATTGGCTCAGCTCCAGCCATTGCGGCCACTTGGGGAGTGAATCATCGGATGGAAGATCTTCCTCTCTGTTTCTCTTGCTCTGTATATCCACCTTTCCAATAAAAATAAATAAATCTTTTTTTTTCAAGTTACATTTGTTTGGATGCAAAAATACTCTTAAATCTGAGCATGGGCTTTTAATAATGCATATTTCCCATCAACATTTTGAAGATCTTTCCTATGCATGGATTTCTAAACTTTTGGGGAGACAAAAATCAAATGATTTTTCTCAATACTGTTTTCCTTGGATTTTAAAAAATACCCTCATATATTTCTCTGATCTCATGTGTAAAAACCAGAAACTTCTCCCACCTTGCCATGTCAACAACTAACTAGATATGTGTATAGGATGTTAACCTTCTTCCTGTGAATACAAATTCTCTAAGTTACCTCTTCTACTTGCAGATGTTTGCCAGTTTGGACCCATCCCTTCTGATGTGGAGGAGAGATTACAGTTTGAATGGCCCTCCCAGGAGCAACTGCTGCTTACAGAACAGTATCAGAAGAAGTTCAAGAACATCACCTATTCAAGTAAGGAGCGAAAGGCACCATGTAGGTGTCCCAGCCCCAAACGTATGTAGATAGGTTGAACCTGGGCTTGACTATAGTAAGTATTATTAGCAGTTACTTGAAGTTCTGCACTACTCAAATACTATTAAGAAATCTCAGGAAATCTCAACCTCAAAACTTCTTTTCTTTCTGCCTGACTTTGTCTACAGAGCAAAGGGACAAAAATTAACCATTCATGAACTAGTAATGACTTTCATCACTTGGTGAGAACTAGGGATCAAGAAAGATGTATGATTGTCATGTAAAGATATAGACCCACAAAGGCTCAAAAATCTAAAACTCCAGCATGTAACCTGAGGATGGTGTGGTTTATGTCTTTAGGCAGAGGGACCTTGGGATTTCCCAGACAGTCCTGGCCGCCAAACAACTTTGCCTTTCTTCTGTGGCTAACGCATGACCGGCTCAACTAGCCAGCTTATTTCCACTCATTGAAGTGGCTTTCAGTCTTAGCAATATGTGATGACTTTGTCCTACAGAACTTTATAACAAATGAAACAACCAACCCTATTTAACTATGATAAATATTTTTAACTATGATATGCATTTAACTATGATATACATTTAAGTATGACATGCTGTCATCTCTTGACTTTAGGAAAGTAAGTCATCTTAAAGTTAACTTTATGTGAGTTAACATTTTTCTAAAGTACAATATTTAAAATAAATGAGTTATGTTTGTAAAAGCTTATTGCATACGACCTGGATTCCAGTGTATCAGACAGCTTTATAAATGTATATGGATGTGTATATAGGTATATGTGCATATATGTATAATTAAGGTATAGAAAAGCATGATACAAGAGAAGTCAGAAAATAGGTCACATGCTAATAGCTAATGCAGCCCTCTGAACTGCTTGGACACTTTAGTCAGCATGGTTTACTGTTGGCCTGGGCACAGCCATCTCAGATCCCTTCAAAGGGATGACAGAAGTGCAAGAGACCCACAGCAGTCAGGTCTCATCTGTAAGAAGACATGAGGATACACACTTGCTAGGAGAAGACTGCCACGGAACTAGGCAGTCACTGGTGTCCCTTTGGTTTTGGTCACATTCAACTCCCTAGCAGTTTATCTTCAGCTTCTGAAAACAGCTGGCTATCTCCCATGTTCTTTCTGCTACCGAGACAGTACATTTTTAACATTTCTTCCTGCTTTTGGGACTTGGACCTTCACATAGCAGGGAACCTTCATACATACTGGGTTGTTATAACTCCAGTCAGCCCACTAGCAATGGTTAACTATGTAAGAACCACTAAAAAAAACGTTAACCTGTATGTGCAAACATTTGGCTTCTGGTCTGAAACTGTCCATTTAAACCTGCATGTCATGGAAACGTAGAACTCTCTGGATGAATCACAGCACTCACTGTAATGACAAATGTCACAGAAGCTGAGAGGCATTCCCACGTGTAATTCTCAATCTGTGGCTGAGTTTGGTCATGTCTGACCATGACCGTGGTCATGACTTGGGGGCACCTTACCAATGAAGAGATAGAAAAAGCTTGTGATGACCGGGGTGTGTCACTGGCCCAGTTAGTGGCCTGAACCCTTAAAGTAGGTGTCTTAAAACAGACAGGTAAGTTTGCTAAGGCAAGCCCCCTTGGGTGATGTGTTCCACTGAAGTAGAACACAGCAAAAACATTTGTTGCCAGAATATAGATTCACACTGTCAACCTGTTTGGGCAGGAGAAGGAAGCAGTGCCACGGATGTGACTCTGGGTATAACTACAGAAAGGATAACTCCCTTATTAAATTGATCATGCTGATTCAGCTACTTCTCTGCTCTCCTTCCATCTGCCCTGCACTCATGCTGGAAGCTGAACACCGTTTTAAATTTACCTGGTGGACTGCAAGCCACTGTTCTTTAATATGTCCCTTTTTAACGCGTTGTCTAGATGATCTTCCTCCAGAGGGCTTTCTAGTCTTATAGTCAGAATTCAAAGTTTGGAGAGTTATTAGCAGTGGAATATTGGTTGTGACTTTTATTTTTTTCCTATTTGAGAGAAGAAGTAGGTGACATGATTTTTCTGAGGCAGAGAGACAGAAATAGACCAAACTTGGGGGTTGGGGAGAACTCATCACTGTTATGAGCAAGGCTGGGCTGGGGCTGGAGCAACACAGTAGGAAATCTAGGTCCGGTGCGTGGATGGAAGGGACTCAGTTGAGCCATCATCTGCTGCTTCTCAGTGACTCCACTGGCAGGAAGCGGGAGTTGGAAGAGCCAGGAATCAGATTCAGGTGTTCTGATGCAGGACACAGGTGTTGTAATGGCCGGCCTAAATGCCCGCCCCTTTTCTTGTGTTGTGGAGAGTGGATTTGGTCTTAGGAACATGCAAAATTTATTCCAGGTGTTACTGTTTATGATGTTATAGGGAGTGTGTAATAGAATTTAAAGCTACCTAAACTTCAGGCACATTTTGGGGAATGAAGAAATGCAGGCAAAGTAAATACAAGTTGGATACTCTAAAATGCAAACATTTTAGGCTTTTGGAAAATGTTGCAATCTTTCCTTGCCCACACTGAGCAATCACAGTGCTGTGGGCAAGGGATCTTCAAAGAGTCTGTGGGAAATGGGTTATGAAAAAATAGGTTTCAAAATGTTTAGGCACCCTAGCAGACTTATCTTTAAATTCCATCTTCCCACAAGATTTTTGAATTAATAGCTTACAGTTGTTTTACAGATGTGTGATTCCAATCTTGGTTGTATAGGGTAGACACATGATGGTGCATGTTCCAGGACTATAGACCACGGCAGAGGGCCCTGTGGGTGAAGCCATTACTCCTTGTCACATTGGAGTTTCTAAGTGGGGAGATTGGGACTAAAGCCCAGGTCTTAGGATTCCAGTTTACCCAATGTCTTGACCCCTGAACTTAAGATGTGCCCATTGGATAGGTCTGGGGTGACAGCCTGGTACTTGGCAGGCTAGTAGGCCAGCAGGTTGCACAGGGCAGCAATGCTCATGGTGGTCATCTTGTGCCTGGGGCACAGCAGGTTACGCAGCATGCCCAGGCACCCAGGTCCCACAGCAACTCCTGGTCCCACCTGCTGCACGCAGACAGGAGGCTCTGGAGCATGCTGCAGGCATTGCTCACGATGGTCAGACTGCATGAGAACAGGTGCTGCAGCAGTGTCCACAGGCTATTGTGGTCCCAGAGCACCAGTCTGTGGGTGACACGGTGGTTGCCCCTGCCTTGCTCTGCCCCTCCAGGAAATAGGGCAGCGAGGTCAGCCAGTTCCTAGTGATACTACCCATGGAAAGGCTTTCAATTAAAAATCAGGCAAGTTTGCTTGCAAGTCAGCTCCCTGCTAATGTGTCTGGAAGGGCTTCAGTGAAGGCTCAAGTGCCTGGACCCCACCACCCACTTGGGAAATCTTCAAGTAATTCCTGGCTCCTGGCTTTGAGCCTGGCCCAGCCTGAGCTTTTGTGCCATTTGGGGAGTGACCCAGCAAATGGAAGATTCTCACTCCCCGCCTCCTCTCTCTCTCTCTCTCTCTCTCTCTCTCTCTGTAAATAAATAAGTTTACCCAGGGATATGGATCAAAGGTGGAGCAGCTGAGACATGAACTGGCGTCCATTTCAGATGCTGACATTCCTGGTGACAGCTTTAACTTCTACATCACATCTCCTGCCACTACAACCCACAAACTTATATTTTAAAACAATAGAAATCAGGAGATGGTGTTGTGGCACAGTGGGTTAGGCTGCCAGCTGAGGTACCTACAAAGTATAACAGATACCTGGGAAATCAGCAAAACATGGCCCAAATGCTGGGGCCCCTCAACCCACACGGGAAACATGAATTGAATTCTGAGTTCCTGGCTGCTGCTGCTGCTGCTGCTGCTGCTTCTCCTCCTCCTCCTCCTCCTCTTGCTTTCATTCCCTTTCAAATAAATAAAAATTTTAGAAGTCATACAAAGATCTGCTCCATGGTTATTACTTAAAAAAAAACACAAAGATTTATTCTACTATTTGAAAGGCATATTTACAGAGAGAGAGGGGTAAGAGAGAAAGAAGGAGAAAAAGATCTTATATCTGCTGTTTCACTGCCCAAATGACCTATTAGCCAGAACTGGGCCAGGCTGAAGCCAGGAGCCAGAATTATCCGAGTCTCCCACTTGGGTGCAGCAGCCCAGGCTTTTGTGCCTTTTCCATTGCTTTTCTAGGTGCTTTAGCAGGCAGTTAGATCAGAAGTGGAGCAGCCAGCCCATGAATGGGTATGCCGGCATGGCAAGCAGCAGCTTTACCTGTTATGCCATGGTTCCAACCCCAATAATTACTTTAAAGACAATTCTTAAAAATTGTATTGTTGCCAGCCTCAAAACGTGATTGTAGACCAGTGATGTTCAGAAAAGCAGAGCACACAAGTTGCTGTGGTCTTATGGCACCTTAGTGTCTAAGTAACTATTTCACAGCGTACCTAGGCCAAAAGAAATACTTAGGAGTTTTGACTATTAAGTTATTCTAGGTCTTAACAGTTCAGTAATAGTAATAGTTCTCATCATGCCCCCATAGATATTGTGTGCCTCCCTTGAAAACAAAAGATTCCACACTACTTCCATGTGCCTGGTTAGATTTTAATTTCAAATACACAATAATATTTTATGGTGTTAAGTGTTTCTTAACTGTTACATAGAACATACTTAACTAAATTAAAAATTACTCATTTACCCAAAGCTCGATTGAACTAAGTGTCTTATATTTTTGTTGGCATAGTCTGACAAATGTACTGGTGAATTTGCTATGGCTCTCTCCAGTGTGCCTTGGCACATAGTTTGGGAAACTGTAGCACCTGTAGTGCTGGTCAATTTCCTTTCCTTCTTTCTTCTCTTTCTCTTTCTCTCTTCCTTCCTTCCTTCCTTCCTTCCTTTTTCCTTATTTCTTTCCTTTCTTTTTCTCTTTCTCTCTTTCTAATAACAAAGTGAATGTTCAGTCTAGGGGAGCAAATGATAATCAAAATACAATACAGAGAGTTATAATTAGAATATGCTTGAAATGTAACGGGGAAACAAATAAGAATTCTTGAATGACATTTGAGGTCTAGACAGTCCTCAGTGTATTGTTTCCTATTGATGCTCTAACAGGCCAATTTTTAAATATAAAGTCTTCTTCACTTTAAGCACATATGCCATATGTAGGAATTTTTCTTTTTTTTTTTTTTTTTTTTTTTTTTTTTTTAAATTCTAGTTTTGACATTCAGTAACTCTGTGGCATTTAGCATCTTTGTTGCTGACTCTTCAACTTTAAAGATTTATTTTTATTATTTTTTCATTGGAAAGGCGGATATACAGAGAGGAGAGACAGAGAGGAAGATCTTCCGTCCGATGATTCACTCCCCAAGTGAGCGCAACGGGCCGATACTATGCCGATCCGAAGCCAGGAGCCTCTTCCGGGTCTCCCACACGGGTGCAGGTTCCCAAAGCGTTGGGCCGTCCTCGACTGCTTTCCCAGGCCACAGGCAGGGAGCTGGAAGGGAAGCGGGGCTGCCGGGATTAGAACCGGCGCCCATATGGGATCCCGGGCGTGCAAGGCGAGGACCTTTAACCACTTGCGCCACCGCGCCGGGCCCCATATGTAGGAATTTTTCAAAAAATTGTTTCAAATGTAGGAGCAACTGCATGGCTTAGCAGTTGAAGCATCCAATTCCACACTCAAGTGCCTGAATTCAGTACCCAGCTCTGACTACTGATTCCAGTTAACCGGTAACGTAGACCCTTGGAGACATCAGTGGTGGCTGACATAATGGGATTCATGCGACCCACATAAGACACATGTCATGTTCCTGGCTCCTGGTTTCTGTCCCCAGTACAGTCCTAGCCACTATAGGTATAGAGGGGGAATCAGTACACAGGTGCTCTCCTGTCTCACAAATAAAAAAAATTATATTACACAAACACACCCATAAATCTTAATTATTTTAGATGTAATTAAAATTACTAAAAAATATTTTGTAACTGAGTTCGTGAGTCATAATATTTTGACAATGGAGGGTGGGGTTTGTGCTGACTCATAGCTGCCTGGCTTTGCATGCTGGCCACTGAGCCACAAACTGTGGTTTCCCCAACTCACCCAAGTCACTTGAACAAAACCTGGGTGCTGGGTTAGAGTTTCTGGTGCCTTCCATACACATCTCACAGTCAAAGCAGACTCATCAAACTGATTTTTTTTCCCCCAAATTGCCAACCTAATTCTCTTGTTAAGCTTATTTATAATCATTTCATGGGGCTGGGATTCCTTTGATGCAGCCACCAAAACAGTGGTTCGCTATGAAGGTTCGCTGGAGGCTGTGTTCCTTAACCATTAAATTGCAATGCTTGCCCTGCAGAGAGCTCGGTGGATATGCTGTACGATTTTGCAAATTGCTCCGGACTCAATTTGATTTTTGGTCTGAATGCCTTACTAAGGACAGCAGATTTGCAGTGGAACAGCTCGAATGCTCAGCTGCTCTTGGACTACTGTTCCTCCAAGAGTTACAACATTTCTTGGGAACTAGGCAATGGTAAGCACTCCTGGAACATTTCATTTGTAAAGACATTCCCCATTGGCATTGTTGGTTTCTTGTTTGTTTCTATTTGTGGTGTTCCTTTTATTATCAGTAGTATAGCCAGAAGTAGTATAGCCTGGGCATATTCTTACAAGTGCCACTTTTTGGAACTTGATAGAGCAAAAAACTCCTGTCTATATTCCAGAGTTTACTGCTTATCTCACTTGATGTGACATTTGAGGTGAGGGCAGCTAGTGCAGCTAGCAGCCTTCCTAACTCCCAGGATCCCTAGATCCTTCATGCTTAACAAACTGTGCTGGGCCCAACTGTGTGGAGGCCATTTGCTTTATTCTTCCCTTCCTGTCTGTGTTTCTGAACCTGCCCATCTCAACTATCACGACATTGTTCAAGTTGTCTAGCATTCCACCCAAGTCAAGCTGCTCTTTGGCTTTTTTGAACTCCTTGTAAGAACCTTATAACTAAAATGGTAATGTTCAGGCTGGCCTCATTTGTTCACAGAATATTTAGACTGACTTTCCATGTATCAGCTAGGGAAACTGGGTATAGAATGGAAAATGAGGTTTGGTAATATGATCAGCACATACTGATAGACGAAGCACTGTTCTGAGCACTAAATGTCTTCCTCAATTTTTTAAGAGTGAAGTACTAAATACTGGATACAGATGCTTTTTACTTATGTCTTGGTTTAGCTTCAAACCATTATGCTTTAATTTAAAATTAATACCCTGATTTAATTAATACCCTGAAAACAATCCAAGATTTCATGGGAATATATATTCTATAAACACTATGTATGGATTTCAAAATTTTTGCACTAAAATAAACTCATCTTTTAATCACATTTTCCACAAAGTTTGTGGAATACTCTCATATAATTAACATTTCTCCACAATATCCTCTTTATATTTGACTTTGAAGTCTAAGCTTTTGTAATCTGGAAGATGTTTTGTTGTGTTTGCTTTTAAGTAAAATATCTCCAGGTAAGTAACTCATTTGAGAATGGCTGTCTTTCAGAACCTAATAGTTTCCGGAAGAAGGCTGGTATTTTCATTGATGGATTGCAGTTGGGAAAAGACTTTATAGAACTACATAAACTTCTCGGGAAGTCCACTTTCAAAAATGCGAAGCTCTATGGTCCCGATGTGGGTCAGCCCCGAGGAAAGACGGTGAACATGCTGAGCAGGTGAGAACTCGGGGATACAGAGCCGCTTTGCTTCAAAATGAATGTTCTCTCAGGGCAAATCCTCAGTAGTCCCTACGCCATTAAACAGTTTACTGTCTGACTACGTGGGTCACTGAAAGAACATATATTGACTCAGAAGGCTAAGGATTCTGGGACAAACAACACCTAGCCTACCGTTTACTGTGAGAATTGGGATGTTTAGGTTCCTCTGATTCTAACTAGGTAACCTGTCGTTTCTAGGGAATGAAACTTTTATGCATATATTGTCTGCTGTTTTGCATATGATGAGTGAATGATAATAATAGGATTTTTGTTCTAGTTTCCTAAAGGTTGGTGGAGCAGTGATTGATTCAGTTACATGGCATCAGTAAGTATGTATCCTATTCTTTATACAAGGAAAGTAACACTGCTTTTATTTATTACCTAAGTTATCAAAACTTTGATTTCCAAATTTTTTGTTAGGTAAGAAAGAGTGTCTTAAATGGCACTATATTATTATTCTTTTAAAAATAACACATTATGTAATATTATAAGAATATATATTCTTTTTTAACATCAAAAATTCTAAATTATTTTAGATGATGTGCTAATTTCTATAAAATTAAGTTGCCCATTAACCCATGGAACAGGAAAAATAGCTGAAATGAATTGCTTGTCAAGGAACAGGTAACCCACCAATACACGTACTTGAGTCCATGTCATCTCCAGACTGGGTCATTGTTTTCTAGTTATTTGGATGGAGTGGACTCTTCCACTTTTTCCCCTTCCCTCTTAGTCTCTCCTTAGTAGAACTTCTACCTTTTAAGTTGTTTATTATTATTATTGTTGTTGTTGTTACTATTATTATTATTATTACATGGGGATGGGAGGGATTGGAAGAACAAGGCCAGGAATTAATCAAAAGCAAAGAATTAAGTTGGGCTCTCCCCTGCAAAAAAAACTTTTTTTAATAATTTAGCTACTATGTGAATGGACGAATTGCTACGAAAGAAGATTTCTTGAACCCTGATGTGTTGGACACCTTTATTTCCTCTGTGCAGAAAGTACTCCAGGTAATGAATGGTGTTTGTATTTTTATTATAATACCAGCATCCTTACTTTATATGCTAGCTACTTCTAAATTCCTTAGGTATACAGATATCATGTTTCCCAATTTCAGAGAACAAGCACCATGTTCTACTTGGTGGCCCCCTGGCATGGGGTCTTACCCATGTGTGTTGATTAAAAATTGAACAGTAACTGTAATAGAGACTATAATATCAGATGTGAAGATATAATGCAGTATGCATGCATCTCTTTTTCCAAATCAAAGATGAACTCCCAATAAAACTGTTAAAGATATCTTGATAATAGGATGCTGAACTCTCTGCCATTATCCATGCCTAAAATGTCAGCATACACTTAAATAGCAGCATGATGGACTTTTGACTGTTTATGAAGGACTGTACTTTTGTAATAATATAGGGGAAATCAGTGTGGAGGAAAGAGGATTTGGGGAGAGAGGAATGGAAATCCCAGAACCTATGGAATTGTATCACAAAATAATAAAATAAAATAAGTATAATATTGTTTAATAACAACAAGACACAGTTTTTTTAAAAAGAAATTGAAGATACTTCCAATATCCTTTCTTGAAAGATTATTATTTATATTTATTGGAAAGGCAGATTTACAGAGAGAAGGAGAAATAGAGAGAAAGATACTCCATCTGCTGGTTCATTCCCCAAATAGCCATGATCACCAGAGCTGAGCCAATCTGAAGCCAGGAGCCAGGAGCTTCACCCAGGTCTCCCATGCAAGTGCAGAGTTCCAAGTCTTTGGGCCATCCTCTACTCCTTCAGCAGACCACAAGCAAGGAGCTGGATGGATAGTGGAGCAACTGGGACATGAACCAGCACCCATATGTAACCCCAACGCTTGAAGGTGGAGAATTAACCAGTTGAGCCATTGTGCCAGGTCCCCTCCAATATACTTTTAGTACAGCTAACTACTGGAGACTTTGAAAAATGGCTCTATTTATATTCCTTCCACATCCCAGTTGTCCCATAAAAGAAAATGGCCCAAGACACAGATGGCTGCAATGTGTTCTGGAACTCTGTGGTAGCGATGGGTGTGGGGATGCATGGTCATCTGCAATACCTCAGTTTGCAATCACCATGAAAACTTTGCTGTGTTGCACAGGTGGTGGAGGAGACCAGACCCGGCAAGAATATCTGGTTGGGAGAAACCAGCTCTGCCTACGGGGGTGGAGCGCCCTTGTTGTCCAACACCTTTGCAGCTGGCTTTATGTGAGTGACACTGTGCTAAGCACGGGAACCAGACAGCAGTGGGATCCCCCAGAGCAGACTACTGATGGCATGTGCCCCTCAGCCCCGGAAGTCAGATGGGGCTAGAAAGTGTTGAAAGCTATATGGCATCTTCTACAGGTGTCCCACATGAGCCATTGTAAGAATGTACTGTTTGAGGGACTCCAATCCTCAATGATGGCTGATGTCTGTGCTAACATGCCCTTTCCCCAAAAAAGAAGATAGCTAGTGCTTTTTGGTTTAGTTTTCAGGGTTTGTTTTCCATTCTCGCAAGGCTTAGAGTGCATGGCAGGAGGTCACAGTATAAGGACTATCGGTGAATCAAAAGATTTACCTCCGGATGATGAAAAGATTGATTCACCTGTGTTCAAAGCACATACTTGATGACTTAGGTTCAGTAACTGTTAGGACTCTGAATCTATAGTTCTACATCGTCACATGGAAAATTTGATTCTCCTTCCTCTCCTATCCTTGCACTTACAAACTTCAACTAAAGCACAAACCCTGTATGGTGCTGGGAGCAGGAGGAACAGAATGGAAGGGTGATGTTTGCTTTGCCATTAACAGTTATGGATGCATGGTAGTGTCAGTCTGGAAGGAGGTGGTTAGTAGGTTAGGTGTGGTTATGCTTATTTCACAATGGTAATGATTGCAACTTTCCCCAGCCCTTACCCAGCATTCCAGAGTGAGGAATGTCTGTCCTTGGAGAAGGTGTCTTACCCTCAAGGAACTCCTCTGGGGGATCAGCAGTGTCCTAGACTTTGTTGTCAGGTTGCAAATGGGGAGGACTTAAAGACAAGGATTCTGTACCTGCTTGCACTCACCATGCCCTTGACTGGCTTCTCTATAATTAAGACTGATTTTCTTGCTTTCCGTTAATCCCTCTCTCAGAGATGAAAAACCCCAGGTATTGTGTGATTGGAATGGAAGGATTTTTGTCGGCTCTTGCCCTGTCGCAGGTGGCTGGATAAACTGGGTGTGTCAGCCCGCATGGGCATGGACGTGGTGATGCGGCAAGTGCTCTTTGGAGCTGGAAACTACCACCTGGTGGACAGGAACTTTGAACCTCTGCCCGTGAGTGGCTGTTTATTTCCTCTTTCCGTGATGAACTTCAGGGGTGGGGGTGGGGGAGTGGCTGGTGTTAGTCCCCTGGGATAGTCCACTCAGTGAGGAGCCACTATGCCAGGGGACAAGTTGGAAAAAATCCTGGAAATGATCTCTTCCAACATTGTTGTGCCTCAAGAGAAGCAATTAAGAGGAGTTAGAAATATCATTTTAAATGTGGGCCATTTAGGGTCTGGTGTGCATTCATTTTTTTTTTTTTTTTAGGAAAAGGATGATTTGAAATGTTATGATTCATTCATTAAGATAATAAACTTGGTTTAACGGATGTTTTGCAAAATAAATCAGATTGTGGGGCTTCAAAACTTTGTGCATGAAATCATCATTAGTGCAACTCAGTCAGGCGGTATTGTGCACTGATCTGTTTTAAGATAATTGATTACTTTGCTAATAATCTTCAAGATATTTATGAATAATGTCTCACTTTCACTCTACTGCCAACTGCATTTGGTGCTAAATCAGGAAATACAACCTTTGTATCAAAAAATCTGTCGGAAAGATATATTCGTATACAAATTGGGATAATATAGATGTAGCTGGAAGAAGAAGGATCTTGGTTATTATTTTATAAAATTGCATTTAAGAATAATTCATAGGAGAATTGTTTGAAACATAATATTGACTCAGTGTTTTGCATCTTCTTTATTGTCTAAAACATTGTTAAGTGTCTGTTTATTCAAATCAGAACCCAGACAATGCACATACATCCCATCTGGTTGATGTGTTTGTTCAATTTTAAATTGCCCTCCTTCTGCTTATGTCCCTTGCAACTTATTAATTTAGGAAAGTAATTTCTTCTTTAGTGTTTCCAATATCGTTACATTTGCTAAATGTATTCTTGTGCAATTACTTGGCGTGGCCTTCTCTCCCTCTGTTTCCTATAAACTGAAGGTTATACTTAGAAGCTTGAACATCAAGGTTTTTGTTTCATTTTTACAAGAGTTCTTCCTAGGCAATGCCAGCTGGCATCAGGAAGCACATGTCTGGTGGTCTCTCCTTCTGACATCACTTTGTTACAGAGGCTGGAGGGAAATTATCCTCTAGATAGAAGTTTTATTTCAAAAATTGGTCTTTGTGAGTACATGTGTTTTAAGGTTCCACTCTAAGCTTAGTTTTAATTCTTGAATGAAAGTCAACTAAGAATATTTAAATTCCCTGAGCAATGAGTTTCATTTTGTAAAGATTTATTTATTTTTATTAGAAAGTCAGATTTACAGAGAGGAGAGACAGAGAGAAAGATCTTCCATCTGCTGATTCACTCTCCAAGAGGTTGCAATGGCTGGAACTGAGCCAATCTAAAACCAGGAGCCAGGAGCCTCTTCTGGGTCTCCCACATAGGTGCAGACTTTTAAGGCTTTAGCCAACCTCAATTGCTTTCCCAGGCCACAGGCAGGGAGCTGGAAGGCAAGTGGAGCAGCCATGAAATGAACTGGCACCATATAAGATTCCAATGCATGCGAGAAGAGGATTTTAGTCATTAGGCTACTGCACCAGACCCCGAATTACATTCTGCTCATGGCAATGGTTCTCTGAATTACAAAAACATGGCTTCCAGTGATAAAAGCAACAAGCACCAATTGCCTTCAGATCCTTGGTAGTTACATGTACCAAAAGCTAAATTAATTAGATTATAATTTAAAAAGTGAATCCTATTTAGATACCCGTCCATACGTTACCAGTCACATTCATTGTAGCAAAACTATTGGCTCACCACTGGTCTTTTTAAATAAGCTAAGATCCAAAGATAAATTTTAAATAAAGGTAAATTTTTGTCCCTCTCTTTTGACCAGGATTACTGGCTTTCTCTTCTGTATAAGAAGCTGGTGGGCTCCACTGTGTTCACAGCACGTGTGAAAGGGCCAGACAGAAGCAAGCTTCGAGTTTACCTTCACTGCACAAATGTCAAGCAGTAAGTAGGCGACATAACCTTCCAGGTCAAACAATCTTAAGTGAGACAGCTGCAGCTTCGTACTGGAGCACTGTGCCGCTCAATGCTGTGCGTCCAATGTGTGTCATGGTTCTTTCTGTTTCCTTTTTAAAAAAATTATTAGTGATATGGTGCCAGACTTTAATACTTCTTTTTTTGCTTAAATATAGGTATTTGTAGTCCAAAAGGATAAGAATAGTACAAATAAAAAGGTAGCTATTTAAATATAAATAATTAATTCATTAAACTGGGAATGAATATAAAGACTCTAAAGTAATTTGAATTACTGATTAACTCTGAGTATATGGGTACTTCCAAAAGTTCATGGAAAGTATCTTTTTTAAAATTTCATTTTCTATGAACTTGTCGTCTGCCTTTGTGCCTTACACATTTAACAAAGAGAAAAAGGAGCAGGGAAGAACAATAACAATCTCATTTTCCAAAGCTGCAGCGTTTGAGTTGAGAGGTCATGGAGACTTCTGCAGCTCCTTCCTCTGACTGTCCATAGGGAAAAATATTCCTAAATCCCAGAGATGTGCTCGTCTTCTGTTAGAATGATGCAAAATATAAATTCTAGCTTTGAAAGTCACCTGCTTTTTCTATGAGACCCCACAAGGAAGCAGAAGGAGAATGGTTTGGATGCATCTGGAAAGTGTCAGTAGATTTTACCTTTCTTGTTTGTTTCAGTCTTTTTCGTAAGTCCAGGGACTATTTACATGGTTTGCCATTTGAATTCACATGAATCCACACAAATCACGTTTCACTTATATTTGGAAATAGGGTAGAGCTGATCTGTGAGCCACTCAGCCTTGCCAAGCAGGCAACACCTCGGTCAATGGGAGTGGGAAGTGGATGATGATGATGATGATGATGATGATGATAGTAGTTAGTAGTACACTCGGGCCATGGGAGGGCTCTCATGTAAACACTGGAGGAGGATACTAACAAGGCCATTGTCTTTAGGGAGCCTCCTGGCAAGTATTGTGATGTTTGCAATACAACTCTAAATGGCCTCAATCAGACAAGGATTTTTCCTGAGTTAACCTGTTTTCTTTTAGCCCAAGGTATAAGGAGGGAGATCTGACCCTATATGCATTAAACCTCCACAACGTCACCAAGCGCTTGCAGTTACCGTCTCATTTTTTCAACAAGCAAGTGGATAAATACCTGCTAAAGCCAGCAGGCTCTGGTGGATTACTCTCCAAGTGAGTGATGCTTCTTCATTTCAGATCTTCTATTTATTATAGAGTTTTAGTAGGGAATAAAGAACAAAAATCAGTTATTTTGAGCTTTTTAAAACTTTTTAAATTATTATTATATTTTATAATACAGTTCCATAGGTCTTGGGATTTCAAGTCTCCCCCAACCCCTCACTGAGTTCTCCTATATTATTACTATAGTATAGTTTTTCATACCAAGTTTTAACAGTTATTAATGTTCAAGAAATATATGTATAAAAACATACTTAGGTATAATTGTGATTAAGGGATTTGTGTTGATGTTAGTCTTGGTATAAAATGCTCTAACATTTGAGCTGAATGTAATTCTCCTATAGCATTAAATTTTTATTAGTTAGAATAAAGGGGGAATGACTATAAATATACTCCTAGGTGGATTATTTGAGGTTGATTCAAATGTATTTTGGTTTTAAAAACAACAACTAAAGAAATATTATAAAAGTCCTCATTCAGCAGAGAGCTAAAGAGTGGCCGGGGCTTGGGGAGTGAGACAAACACTGTAAGGGTCCTGTCCAGTGTGTGTCGGAGGAAGCGCCTGATTACCATCCTCACATCGCTGGAGTATGATAAATGAAGAGTCTGCCAAATCCTCACTGTCTCCTCTTTGCAAATACTGAGCGATAATGTTCTCAGGGTCCATTAGCATGGGAATCTGAGATGACAACACAGTAAGCACATTTGCTCCACAGGCCTGGCCTCTGAGCTGTTAACACTGGGCGCCACTCCTAAACTCCCCTCTTCTCTGCTTTATTTCACTGTAACATAACCATAGGAAAAGGAAGTTTCTCAAACTTCCCAGGTACCTTGCCATACCAGCCTTTGTAGACACTGTTGCTGGGTTGTATGTTTTTAATAAACATTATGGTGTACTTCACCATTTTCCTTTTTTCCCCTTGTAAATAATGCATCTTTGGGCAACAAATACTGTTCTCTTAGCTTTTTGTTTTTTAAGATTTTGTTAATTTGCAAAGAGGAGGAAAGACAGAGACAGAGAGGAAGATCTTTCGTCCAATGGTTCACTCCTCAAGTGACCACAACGGCTGGTGCTGTGCCAATCCGAAGCCAGGAGCCAGAAGCCAGGAGCTCTTCTGGGTCTCCTATGCGGGTGCAGGATCCCAAGGCTTTGGGCTGTCCTCCACTGTCTTCCCAGGCCACAAGCAGGAAACTGGATGGGAAGTGGAGCTGCCGGGATTAGAACCAGTGCCCATATGGGATCCCAGCAAGTTCAAGGCAAGGACTTTAGCCACTAGGCCACCACGCCAGGCCTTCTCTTAGCTTCTTAACCTTGTGTTTTTTTTTTTAAGATTTATTTATTTTTATTACAAAGTCAGATATACAGAGACGAGGAGGTAGAAAGGAAGATCTTCCGTCCGATGATTCACTCCCCAAGTGAGCGCAACGGCCGGTACTGCGCCAATCCAAAGCCAGGAACCAGGAACCTCTTCTGGGTCTCCCACGTGGGTGCAGGGTCCCAAGGCTTTGGGCCATCCTCGACTGCTTTCCCAGGCCACAAGCAGGGAGCTGGATGGGAAGTGGAGCTGCCAGGATTAGAACTGGCACCCATATGGAATCCTGGCACGTTTAAGGTGAGGACTTTAGCCGCTAGGCCATGCTGCCAGGCCCCTTAACCTTTTTGAAATGAGTGATTTTTAGTATATTTGTATCTAACTGTTGATAAGGAAGCTGCTTTTCTGGCTACACAGTTGCAAGTTCCTTGACTGTAATGGTCACTTGAGTTTGCAACCACTAGGCTGGAGTAATAGAGTCTCTCATTTTCTGCAGCAAAACCTTCATATTTGAGTGGCATTTGGATGGTCTTCTCTCTAGCCTAAATATGCTTGAAGATGCCTCTTTCTGCTGTGTTTTATCTCTCATTTTATACTTCATAATTGGAATATTAATTTGATTATGGAAAAGCTTTACTCTTTTGAATTATCTTTGGTAACCACATATTGTTTATTTTCATCTCTTTAAATTTTGTGGGAAATGGGGTTGGGCATTTGGTCTAGAGTTTAGTATGCCAGTTGGAATACCCACATCACATATCAGTGTCTAGCCTCAAGTCCTGGCTAGCTCCCAATTCCAGCTTCCTGCCAAGGCCTGCTCTGGGAGGCAGCAGATGAAGGCTCAAGTGATGGGGGCCCTGCCACCCAGGGGGAGACCTGGATTGAATTCCTGGCTTCCTGCTTCCTCATGGCCCAGCCCCAGCCATTGTGTTACTTGGGGGAGTGAACCAGACAGACTTCTTTTCTCTTTTGTTGTCTCTCAAAGAAAAAGTTTTTACTACAAATACATATATGTGTATGTATCAGCCTATAAAATTACAATGAATACATAGTCTGTACACTTGCTTATATTAATAAAGACTGCACAAAATAATTAGCATGCCTTCAGCTTGTACTCAGTATGCTGAGAGCAATTTTTAGATTTATAGCTGATTAAATCATGTAAGTTATAGTGTAGTAGCCTGCTGTGTTCCTCATCTCACCCACCATGATTTACAAGGATCATATCTCCTAAGATTGCAAATATATTCTCCAAAAGTATATGTGGGACATTTAAGTGTATTCTTGCAAGGTTCTAAGTTTCACATGGTACAAACTGTTCCTACTGTCATTTCTAGATGTTCTTAAGACCTATTTTTGCTTGTGGTTTCCAAATGATGGCCATGGCATTTCCTCTCCTTCCCCATCTAGAAATTGGTGTGATAAAAGAGCTGACATATGTGGTTCTGAGTATAATAACAATGCAGGCCTGTTAGCTTCTGGGTGTGGTATTTTTGTGTCTTATGTTACGGAACCCAAAAGCTGAGCAGCTAACCAAGGCTAAAGGAAACCAGTTTCTCTGCTTCCTGATATGTAGTGAGGACCAGCTGTAAGAGATCTTTAAGGATGAAAGGCATATAATAATGCTGCACAGACACAAAATACCATATATTAGAAGATTAGGTCAATAAACTAATACACTTACATTATGAAATCCTGTGCTACCATTAAAATGATGTAGTGAGTATGCTTAATAGTGTGAGGAATGGTGAAGCTGTTTTCAGGGATAAAGAATAAGATTTTAAGAAAATATATTGGGGGCAGTACTGTGGTAGGGCAGGTTAAGCCACTGTTTGCAGTCCCAACATCACATATGGGCACTTGTTTAAGTTCTAGCTGCTCCACTTCTGATCCAGCTTTCCCTGCTAATGTGCCTGGGAAAACGGTGGAAGATGGCCAGAACACGTGGGCACCCATTGCCCACATGGGAGACCTTCAGTTCTCAGATACTGGCTTTTGCCTGGCCCAACCCTGGCCACTGTGGCCATGTGGGCAGATGAACCAACAGATGAAGATTTCTTTCTCTCCCTCTGTCACTCCACCTTCAAATAAATAAATTAGGTCTTTTCAAAATATATGTGTAGCACACCTATTTTGTTTAAGTAAAAAATTGTGTATAGGCACAGAAAAGAGATGAAGGAATGGATATACATCAAAATACTAAAAATTGTCACTTAACAGGTTATGCTTCTTAAATTTATCTGAACAATGATGATGATGACAGACAATATTTGTATAGTGCTTGTTGTGGACAAGTGTTCTGCTGATATTATACAAATGTCATATATCACACACTTAGCCCTGATACTAAGCATCCATGTTTTCAGCAATAAAAAATGTAAACCTTTTTAAAAACCATTTGAGAAAAACATAAAGATATAAGTATTATTTAGAATTATGGAAATAACTGTCAGTGGGATGAAAGCTTTTCTCCATGAACTCTTGCCCATATTGGATTTACTGTCATTAGCTTGCATTGATTTGGCTGAAATGATAATAAATACATGTAAGGAATCACACTTAGTAGTGGGCATTTGACCTAGTGGTTAGGATGCCTGCTCCTCACATCCGAGATCCATTCCAGATTCCAGCATCCTGTCAGAGTAGACCCTGGGTGGCAGCAAGGAAGACTTAGACAATTGATCCCACCAGACATCTGAGGACCAGCTCCCAGGTCGCGACCAGTGCAGGCCTGGCTGTTGCAAGCGTTTGGGGAATGAACTGGTGGATGATCACTCTCTCTGTCTCCATCTCTCTCACCCTCTGTCTCTCAAATTTACAAATATATATATAAAGAAATGGTAACATTATCTTACATTTTCTTTTCCCTTTTGAATTTGTGTTCCAATTGTTGAATATGCAGGAAACAAATTTTTCTGTGGTTTTGCAAAACAAAATTATATTTATCTCACACCATCAATATGCATTCTACCAAAATATCTTAATAACTTAACATACCTCCTATGGGAGAGATTTATGGGTGTTTCTACAGATGAAAAAAAAAACCCCACTGACTGCCATTTTGTGTTAGATTAATGTCCACAAAAATTCATGTGACATTCTACATATATCTTATTTGCTTCACACTTTATTTGATTTATTGGAAAAGCAGAGTTACCAAGAGAGAGGAGAGATCTTCCATGTGCTGGTTCACTCCCCAAATGGCTGCAACAGCTAGGGTTAGGCAAGGCTTGAACCAGGAGCTAGGAGCTTCACCAGGGATCCAAGGACTGCGAGTCGGTCTCTGCTGCTTACCCAGGTTCATTAACAGAAAGCTGGATCAGAAATGGAACAGCTAAGATTTGAATAGGCACCAGCACTGCAGGTGTGGCTTAACTGTTATGTTACGCCAGAATTCCAACTTTATAAAATTTTTTTTATTATGTGTCAATAAAATGACCACAGCTCCAGAAATTAGCCTATGCTTCTGCTTTTTAATCCTGCCATCCTGGCACCTTTGATGGGTGACTTGTGTTTTTTTCCCTGAAAAGGCTGGGACTATGTCAGGTGCTGTGGGGCACGTGGTTTCTGTTCCAATCACTGCATGCTATGAGTATAGTTTAAAGATTACATAAGTCCCATATGTATCTGGCATGGTGTTGAAATACTAGTTACATCATATAGGCCACACAAAGAAAAGTATGATTCTAAAATTAATTTCTGGACTTTTGTAGGGAGTCACAGGGCTCACAGGTTTTGGCTAACTTGCTCCTGTCTTTCCTCTTTGCAGATCCATCCAACTCAATGGACAAACTCTGAAGATGGTGGATGACCAAACCTTCCCAACTTTGATAGAAAAACCTCTGCGCCCAGGAAGTTCACTGGGCTTGCCACCTTTCTCATATGGGTTTTTTGTGATAAGAAATGCCAAGGTTGCCGCTTGCATCTGATGATGAAAGGCATACATCAACCTTAAGACTGAATGTGGTCAAATGCATCGATAAAAGCAAGCAAAACTCAAGCTAGAGGAAGATGAGCAGAGGGATTACAAACCAACCCGAGGGAGCTTCTGGGTCCTTGGGACACTCTTAGTGCTAGATTTAGGCTCCCTAAATCTAGAACACTCTCTAAGTAGAACACTGCTGCTAATAACACTCAGCACTTTGCATGTGCTATTTTTATTTGAGGTTATAAAAAATATACAAGTGCACCCAATACAGCCAGGAGGCAAGTAAGTAAAGGGATTTCTTATTAGTTTAAAAAAAAGATTAGGTGTTTTTCATTTAAAAAAAAAAATTCACTGGAAGATGTCAGATTCTTCACTTCATGTGACGTATTTATGGTGTCCCACAGGATAAAGTTTAGAGTCATTATCTTGAAACTATCAATCTGTCCCTAAACAGAGAGCCAGGCACAGCTACTGCTCCTCTGCTCTGTCCTGCCTGTGTCAGCAGTAGTCATGAGACAGCACAGATGATGAGGTGTGATGGTTTGAAACGAAGTTAAAATATGACTGCTGATAAGATTGATCTATCAGAGGGAGAAATTTAGAGAGAACATCCAATACACAAGAGCCATCTATCACCTTTCTTCCACTTTTAGTTCTTGTCTCAGTTGGGAAGTACTGGCTGCAAGTAACAGAAAGCCGTGGTTCATTGGATTAAGTCAGAAGGAAGCTTATCATCTTGTGTCCAAGTAAGGAGAGCCCAGCAGCTAGGTGGCCCCAAGCACAAGGTCCTTTCCCTCTTGGTGCTCTGCTCTGTTTGGTGTTGGCTTAATTCCCAAGCTGGCAGCAGGCTGGCTGTGTAGCTGTCTCACAGACCCATTCAGGCATGACAGCAACCCAGGGCAGAAGCTGAACAGCTATTTCTGTGTCTCCTTCAACTTAAAGTCATTTTTAGATTCTCCCGGCAGATGTCTCCTCACATCCTGCTGGTCATCATGAGTAGATTATGCGGCCATTTCCGCAATCACTGTGCAAACAGCAGTGAGATTCCCATAATTTTCCCCACGTCATTCTCCTGGGGAGAAGAGTGGGTGCCAGAGAGACAATACTGAACATGAGATTCCTGTGCTTTCCGGCAGTGACAGAATGTATTGTATTCGCCTGCAGCGCAATCCTTTTTCAGGATTAATAATATTTATATTTAGGCCACCTATGAATATTGTATCAATGGAATTTATGTACACTTATAAAGCTAGACTTTAAACATTGGAGGTTTCAATCTTAAGTTTTATATGCATTTGTTATATTTTCACATTTTAAATAAAATGATGTTAATGCCCTTAATGCTAAATGATTATTCTTAAACTTTGTGAGATAAGATGAGACAAGGCAGACAGACAGGGCTCCCATCTGCTGATGTATTCCCACTGTGCCCACTCTAGTCCCCACACTTGTGCCTAACCCCTGGAGCTAGAGACCCACGTGGGCACCTGAGTCAGCACTGCTCTCTAGAGGTCACACCAGCAGGTGGCTGGAGTCAGTAGTGGCCCTTGAACCCAGGCACTCCAGGATAGCGCATGGCACCCTAACCAGCCTCCTAACCATGGGGCCAAAAGCCTGTCCCTGATTCCTTTCAGAAAAGTGGAAACTACAGGAAGCCTTGTCTTCCTATGCCACTTTGTATCTCCTTTACTTGTGTGTTCAGCTGCCCCAAGACTTCAAGGTTTGAGCTGGAGGAAGAGTATCTATTTCCTACCTCCTCTGTCAAGTCCATCAATGTGCTGTCAAGTCTGTTTTCCTTTTACTGTCCCTTCCACCACTTCCTAAATTCAAGATTTAATGTCACAAGTTATTACAATAATCACTTACTATTTCACTCAACTTTGTGTAAAGTTCCTAACTGCCCCCCCACCCCCCTATTGCTTATAGTCTTTTAAGTTCCTCTATAACCCGGAAACCACCCATTTCTTTGATCTCGGCTCTTGTCACTCTCCCCATACACTGTGTTCTCCCACTCCACGTGGACCAGGGAGCCCATGCTTCTTTGCCTGTTACTCCTGCTCACTACCTGGGCCACTCCAACACCCCCCTACATGGGACCATCCGTATTTGCTCACACTGAGTGCAAACATCAGCTTCAGTGCCTTTTCTGTCATTTAGGGAGCTTTCATCATTTTTCTTCTCTTTCCCCAGTACTTAGCCCATTTCCTATGGCATTTATAGTACCTTTTAATTGTATTCATATATCTATCCCACTTGACTGTAAACTTACGAGAAACAAGCACATTTTAGAATTTTTATTTATTTGGGTGGAAGACAGAAAAAGAGCTCTATTTATGGCTTAGCTCTCTCTCCCAAATGCCTGTAACAGCCGGGTCTGGATTGGGGTGGAAGCCAGGAAACTAACCCAGGTCTCCTCCCATGAGGGGGTCTGAGCTGATGGGAAGCTGGAATCAGGACCCAAAGCCAATGAAGATGAAATTCCATAATATTAACATTTTCTTACAGTTCTTAGGGGAAACTCTTGTCTGTCATGTCAGTGATAATCTTTTGACCTTATCCTTCTATTGACATTAGATCAAATGCATTTATTTTCTGCAATATATCAAACTGCCTCAAACACTTTAGTTTTGCAATTCACTTCATTTCTGTGAGAATGGGAACCCTAAAGTTCAGGCATAAAACTTGTGTGCTCAGGGATTGTCAGTTCTGTAATTGCACCCATTTGCATTTTGCAACTTTTTAAAAAAATTGTGTGATCAATCAAACCTGTCTTTGGTTTAAAGACTAAATCACTGAGGTTCTGCATATGCCCAGCATCTGTATTCTCTGCTAAATTTATAAGTGTAGGATCTGGGCCAAAGGAGGGTCCAAGAGTAGAAAATCTGAAACAGTTGACTGGCGGAGGATGTTCCAGGACATCAGAGCCAGCTAGATTACCATCCTGGCTGTAGACCCCTGGCAAATCACTTCCCAGGAAGGCAGTTTCCTTAGGGAACTCTGCCTTCCCCATGTACTCCTTGAATGCCAGGAAAGCTTTCCTTTGAGCAGCTCTTGGAAAGGCTGCTTAATCGATATCGCCTCCCAGCACATGAACCCCTTCTGTCCAATACCTGATTTACCTCTTGACTTCTCCTTAGTGATTTTTAAAAGCATCTGCCACTACAGCTTTCTCATGTATCTCTGAACTTGTCTGTCAGGACACTGTGATTTACAACTCTTATGAAAATCTGCTGTACAATCGAATAAGAATGTAAAAATATGATGTTATTTTAGGAATCTACCCTAAGGAAATAGTATGGCTAAAAAGTTATCTACAAGGATAGAGGGGAAAATTATATATAGTAGGAAAATTGAAAACTGTCTAAATGTCAGAAAATGGTCAGCCAAGAGAATGGCTAAAAAAAAAAATCATGACACATTGAAGCAAGAAACCATTTTGCAGTCACTAACAACCACTTTTGGAATGTTGTATAAGGACAGGGTAGGTTCCTAACATTCCAGGTAAAGGGAGCTAAGAAAACTTTGTAAAGGCTGCACTCAGTCATGAGAAAGATTTAAATCCTTGCAACACAGAACATGCTATGTGGTTAGTGATGCAATCAAGTCACCGTTTGGATACTTATCTTCCCTACCTTTCAGTTTAATAAATATATCAGCTCTGGTTTTCAGAAAGATCACCAAGGCAGCTCTTCGTGAAGATTCAATCAAGGATGTTTTCAGTAGACACATTTCAGTTTCTCTTGTTGACCACATTCCCTTCTTGAACTAACCTTGTAAATTCCATAACATCATCTCCCCTGGCTTTCCATTTTCCCTGGCTGCCCCTCCTCTCTGTCTTTCCTTAGTCTCTGTTCCTCTGTTCATATTTTGTGTCCTCACATGGTGGCATTTCTGAGCATCAATCGCAACCCTCTTGTCTTGTTCCTCAACACATTGTCTTTCAATTTCAATAATGTGTGTATGTCCAAAAATGAGCCAGGTCTCTTTTGCTCTCTGCTGGACTTTTCATATTCATCTTCACAGGGTGTTTAGATCAGAAACAGCTCATTACCATTCATATATTATAGTGATAACATGCTTCCCCTCCTGGGCAATGCAACGAAAGTCAAATCCTGTACAAACATCAATATCTTATCACCAATGAGGAACGGAGGCAAGTAGATTTCCTCTTTTTATACAGGAGAAAGAGGCAGTTGCCTCCCTTACACCCCATGAAAAAGAGAAAAGAGAAAAACCCTTGCACTTGGTGGGAAGGTGTTCTGGGTCCTTAAATAGCATCCCTTCAGGGCCAAAAAACCCCCATTTGTCAGTAGCTATTATGCCTTAGAGAGACCTTCAAACTTCTAGATTTCATTTCTCCTTGAAATATTACTCCGTGTGGAGATAGTGCCATAGTCTTCCTGCTTTGGGAACTTGTGGTATAACAACAACAAGAAAATACATGTATTTGGTCTTTGAACCGTGCTCTAGAAATCTTTGGGATTTCCTAAATGATAGGAGGATAGGCTGTTATTCATAAGGAGTCCTTTGCTATCATCCCTGAGTTAACTAATGGCTCATGAGGTGTGACTCAAAGTAGGCTTTCAAATCATTTCAAGAGAAGTGCTGGCAAACTGAGGAGACTAGAAGGTTGGAACTTTCAGAATTTGAGTTTAATCACCAGTGGCCAATGATTTCATGAATCATGCCCATGCAATAATGTTCCCAAACTCTTCTGAATAATGAACTTACCAGGGAGTCACTGGGGGCAGGTGAACATGTGCATGCATCAGGAGGATAGCACACTCAAGCTCCAATGGCCAGAAATCCTCGGGTGTGGGACCCTTCAGAGCTTTGTCCACTTGGTTATTGGTTTGGAGCCTGTATAATGAACCAAACTCCCAAGTTTAAGACTTTTGTGAGTTCCTAGGCAATTATCAAATCTCAGCAAGGCACATGTGAGGACCTTCACAAGGTGACCTCATCTGTGGCTGGTGCCTGAAATGGAGGCAGTGTTTTGAGGCCAATTCCCTTATTTCTGGGGTCCATGATAACACCAGGCTTCTAAGCATCAGAATTAAGTGGAACTGTAGGACACACAGGTGGTGTTAGAGAACTGAGAACCACTGGGAAATGGCCATGTTTTCTTCTCCGGCCTGTGTGTCTCTTGAGAATAGAATTTTTTCTCCTTGATGCACCCTGTGCTTTAACAATGTAAGAATCCAATGTAAGACTCCAACATGTGGTGTGTTATTTACCATATCTGACTTTAAGGGTTTTGTGATCAAAATGACATGTTAATAACTGTAAGCACAAAAATTACATAAATAAAATTATAATGTCTTTAAAATAGATAAAATTCTTTTCATATTTCAATGAGAGAAAAGCAACTTGTTACAGTTAAAGAACTAGGACTCATTCCAAATGCACGTGGCAGGGGGAGTCCACTGTCTGGCACATCAGCTTCAGTTATGGAGAGCACAGTCAAGGCAGCGAACAGAGACTCAACCTTCATGTCTGCCCCATGAGGCATCCAGGACCTGGGGCTCTCTCTCTCCCCTAGCAAAATACAGAAACTACTCTGATTACAAGTCTAAAAATCACTCTGAAGAAAATGTGACTACCAAGGAAGCAGGAAGAGACCTAGCTCCACATAAGGGGACTCCCATGATCAGTGATGACCATGGCATTGGGTTTGGGACTGTTGCTTCTGCAGAAAGCTGATGGCCACTCTGGAAGTTTCTGTCTTCTCTAGGTCTCCTTGAGTTATTTTCATCAAAGAGAGAGTGAACAACAGACAACATTCTCACTGCACCAACAAACTTTAAAAAAAGGTGAAATGGTTTCCAAATTCTGTGGAAACTTGATTAGTTTTCCAGAACCACATGATGTGGATTATTTTCTGCTTTGATGACAATCTAAAGACTCAATGTGCTACAGAAAGAATGTATGACCATAGTTGCAAAGATCAAGGGAATGTCTGTCTGCAGTCTAGAATCCAGAAGGATGTAGCACTGAACAACTAGAAGAGGATGGCTGCATAAACTGAGGTCCCTATAGCAAGGCTACTTCCTGGTTAAACCCCCATGCAGACCTGATAAATCTCTGTCGCTTGCCCACATATATAAATATTAAATATGTTATATACAAACATAATTTGATAATATATAAGGCAATATACTGTTATATATATAAATATATATGTATACTTAATCCAATTTCTTGCCTCCTGCAGAGAAATACTAAGCAAAGACTAGTATCATGTACAAAAGAAAGAGAATTTACTTAACAGTGAAGGAATAAACACACACTCACATGCCAGTATGGCCTGCCCAACATGTGTGGACCAGTTACCCATGAAGAAGAGTGGGGAGAAAATCCCTGAAAACAATACCACAGTGGATGAGGTCCATTAAAGAGTGGGAGACTGGGATAGATCCATCTAAGACCATCCATGATGGGAGGAGAGAAAACAGGAGTAATGCTAGTGAGAAGAGGATTCAGGAGCAATACTTACAAGCAGGTCTCATGGTTGAGAGTCCTTTCCCATCTTCTACCTCTTCATATAAGGAAAGGGATGGTAGCCTCCATCAAATACACAACCAGGATAGGGTGTGAGCATGCGCGTTGGTCTTTGATCCAACAGGTGCATTCTGGGAAGGCAAGCATATAAAGTTGACTATTAAAGATAGCATTTTGGCCAGGCACAGTAACCCAGTAGCTAAAGTTCTTGTCTTGCATGCACTGGGAACCCATATGGGTGTCAGGTCATGTCCCAGCTGCCCACTTCCCATTCAGCTCCCTGCTCGTGGCCTGAGAAAGGAGTAGAGGATGGCCCGAAACCTTGGGACCTTGCACCCGTATGGGAGACCCAGAAGAAGCTCCTGGTTCCTGACTTTGGATCAGCTCAGCTCTGACCACTGTGACCACTTGGGAAGTGAGCCAGTGGATGGAAGATCTTTCTGTGTCTCCTTCACTCTGTACATCTGGCTTTCCAATAAAAATAAATAAATCTTGAGAGAGAGAGAAATTCTTTTACAGTGGTAGGAGAGTTTAAGCGCACCTCAGCTTTAACTAAGAACTTGTTAATGCCATATCAGACCCAGATTCCCAACAGCCATGTCACCCCAGGGCAGCGCAGCCCCAGAAGTTTCCCTACTGCTGCTAGATACACAGGGTAGCAGGAACTCCTGTCCCATTCTGGAATATACTATGATTTTGATAACTAGT